>NC_092718.1:178916950-179516950 GCF_047496885.1 Scyliorhinus torazame
ATCTCCGGGCGGCGCATGCGCGGGAGCGTCAGCGGCCGCTGACAGTTTCCCCGCGCATGCGCAGTGGAGGGAGTCTCTTCCGCCTCCGCCATGGTGGAGACCGTGGCGGAGGCGGAAGGGGAAAGTGTGCCCCCCACGGCACAGGCCCGCCCGCGGATCGGTGGGCCCCGATCGCGGGCCAGGCCACCGTGGGGGCACCCCCCGGGGCCAGATCGCCCCGCGCCCCCCCCAGGACCCCGGAGCCCGCCCACGCCGCCTTGTCCTGCCGGTAAGGTAGGTGATTTAATCTACGCCGGCGGGACAGGCAATTTATCGGCGGGACTTCGGCCCATCCGGGCCGGAGAATCGAGCGGGGGGGGGGGGGCCCGCCAACCGGCGCGGCCCGATTCCCGCCCCCGCCGAATCTCTGGTGCCGGAGCCTTTGATTACCTGCAGCTCTTGGTAGGCGAGATGTCCAAAGGCCTGCCGCTCACCTTGCCACTGCCCAAATGGCTGGTGCTCCAGTGAGCCTTTGGGAAAGAGGCAACGTTGAACTCTGACCGGCTCTCCAGCTAGTTTTTTTTTGGGGGGGGGGGGGGGGGGGGCAGTAGGGTTGGGGAGCTGGTTAACTTACAAGAATTTTTTTGAGCGCTTCTGTAGTTAATTTGTAACTTGACAGAATAGATCGTCAGCCATTAACAGTAAAACAGAAAAACATATGCTTGCCTTGCTTGAGAAGTTGGCCCAATCTGGTGACGCTTTTGCCTTGCCAATTTGGAATCCAAATGTAATAAATGCATCTGAAAGTTAACCGTTTTGTCAATTTGGGGAGGTGACTGATAAGTCCTAAAGGGACATTGGCTAGCCTCACCATTGTTATTGTATGTCTCTGCGCTCACGCTAGTCTGCAGTGGGTGAACAACTGGGAGACCTTAATCTCCATCCTCACGCAAGGATTGGAGCTGGTGATGATGGAATCTAGGCCACTACTCCCCAGGGAAGGGCTGCCTGAGATTGGGAAGACAATCTTCATGCGTGGAGTGCTTCAGGCATCTGAGACATACATGTGGTTTCCTGCCTGCCCACAAAAGCCTTGAGATTGGGCCCATCTATGATTGCTGCTATGCATGCGTGCCTTCCACTTAAGATTACTTTTCTGCTTGCACCACAAGATGGCACAAAATTCAAGAAATCAGTTTTCTCGTAGACGAAGACTGATAAATAAACAGGTTCTTGACTTTTTGGAGGAGGGCACCCTGTCCATCTTCAGTATCAGACATGGACAGGATGTGGAAAGATCCCACAAACCAATCGTGTTCTGCTATTAAGTTCTCTACCCCACTGCTCATTTGAAGGGAGCCCAGCCCACTATACTATGAAATGTAAACTGACAGTGCCCAACACCTCAAGAAGAGGTTTGAAACAAAGCTACACACAGTTCAGACCTGACTTCTGCTGGCACTTTTTCTCTCACATGGAAATTCAGGTTTTGGTTTGTGCAGGCATAACATCAAAGAGAACAATCCGACTGTCAAAAGAACGGAGCAAACACAATGCGCTTCTTCCAATTGAAATCCGGATGAGAACTAAGGACATGCGCTTGGAAACTGAGAATGCAGTCGAATGGTGAGTCTTGAAGAAAAATAGGAATCAGTGCGAGAAGAGATAGCAGGCCTAATGTTTAGCCAAAAAATTAGACCAGTAAACATCCAGCAATCAAAAATGGAAAACCCTGAGTAGCAATAGCACAGAGGTAATTAACTTACACACAAACTTCAAATATATTCACAGAGGAGTTAGTAACTACAATAGTTCTTTCATGTAAGCCAGAGGAAAACTAACAAACATCCCGGTTTAATAGCATGTACTTTGCCTGTCATCCAACAGCCCATTAACATGTCACACCTGAGTACTCATTCCCACAGGTCACTTTGTTTAAAATGACAAGAATAGCGCACATGTCGATGAGCTGACAGACATGACTGTCCTTCAAAGATGAAAATGAGAGCCAAACACCTGTTCTTATCTGAGAAACATGCTTATGTCTATCATCTAAATGGAGCAAAATGCCATTCCTCCGGAGAGCTCTTTCTTCATTTCCTGGCTTCAAGAATATCAAACAAGCACCATTTGTCTTCCTATCAAAGCACATATGCTTGAATAATTAAGAAAACTTTTGAAATGCTGATGAAAGTCATAAGGAAACACCTCAGAATGATGCAATCACTTTTCATTTCACATTTCACTCTGACACGTGGTCAAGGCACTGATATGCTTCAGGTTCGTGGTGTCACAAAAACACAGAACAGTGTACAGAAATAAAAATTATGTTGAACCCGTCCAAAGTCAAGCGATTGTCATACTCTATTTGGGATGGTCCGTCATTCAAAGGATGGATTAAGGTAAAACATTGTCAGTATGCAAGGGGAGGGGGTTGGAACTCGTAGAAATTAGACAACACTTTCAGTTTTGTATCATTTGGATGATGAAGTGTCTGCTGGATGTCAGTTGAGCCTCAGTTGGGTAGCAGTCTCTTCTCTGAGTCAAAAGGTTCTGGGTTCCACACTCACTGCAGAACTTGAGCACAAATTTGAGGCTGACATTCAGTACTGAGAGAGTGCTGCAATGTCGGAAATGCGGTTTTTCAGATGAGATGATAAACTAAGGCCCCTTGTGCCCGTTTGGGTGGTTGTAAAAGATTCCATGGCAGGTTTTCAAAGAGCTTTAGGAGAAACTCCCCAGTGTCCTCGCCAATTTTTATCCCTCAATCAACATCACAAAAACAGGGCGGCACAGTGGTTAGCACTGCTGCCTCACAGCGGCGAGGACCCGGATTTAATCTCGGCCCTGGGTCACTGTCCGTGTGGGGTTTTGCACATTCCCCTCATGTCTGCATGGGTCTCTCCCCCCCTCCCCCCCCCCCCCCCCCCCCCCCCGCCGAACAACCCAAAAATGTGCAGGGGAGGTAGATTGGCCACACTAAATTGTCCCTTAATTGGAAAAAAAAAGACTTGGGTACTCAAAATATGTACAGAAAAATGAAATAATTTTTTATTTTTCAATCATGAAAACTGATGGGGCGCGAATGAATGTAAATGTTTCTCAGTGTCATTTGTGATGGGTTTTGATGGGAGTTTCTCCCTGGCTGTTGATGAGTTCCCATTTTTATCTAATCACACTCCGTCATTTTTCTGGGCCTTGGTGAGTTTCTCACCGGACTAGCCCACACTTAGAATTATTTTCATCACTGGGGAGCTGAACTGACTGGTCAGACCGGCTCCTCAGAGACCATTTTGAAAGGGTACCCTGATCTCTAAGTGGGCTTGAGTGTCCCCCACCCTACCCACACACACATGGGCATTACCCCCCCCTCCCCCCCCAAGTGATGACACCTTGCTATGTATTGCTGAGGGCCCCCCTTTTCAGGCATTTCCACACCCACTTTAGGGTCTCCTCTTCCAGGACCCCCACCCTTCACCATCCCTAACCTTCTAGAGGTCCCTTCATGCTCGCCCTGCAACCTCCCCACCCTTTAGACCCCCTCTCCACTCTCATGGCCCCAGTCAAGCCCTGATCCTTGGCTGTGCCACCAAGGCACTGCCACCCTGGGAACTTGATGGTGCCAAGGTGCCCATGTTCCAGCAGGAGCTCCAGGGGGCTACCATGCCCTGTCCCTGACCATCTAGAGGTCCCCAATGGCCTGGGAGACTGCTCCAGATGCCGTCTCACCTCCTGCCTGGGGAGGCTGGTAGATGCCAGGAGCCGGATTTTAAACCCACTTAGGATTGAGAGGCTTGGTCCTGCCTATTGTGGGTGGGATCCTGATCGCAAGAACTGGATAGATCTCGCGAGGCATACCGGTTGTCGGGAAGCCCGGGGCGAGGCATCTATCGGTCGTGCCTGCGTTCCAATTCCGGCGGTGCATGGCCTATAGATAGCGCTCATGATCTGGTCATTATCACACTGATGTTTTTGGGTGTTTGTTGTGTGTAAATGACTGATGTGCTTTCTGTATTATAACAGTGACGATACTTTGAAAGGTGTCTGTCATAATAGCTTATCGGACTGTGAAACGCCCAGTGGTGATAAGTAGTCATGCTTGCATATGATTGTGCGTTCTCAGACTGTGCAGAGAGAAGTCATTGCAAGATCTCTTGACAATTACCAAGGGCAGAGCAGAAAGATGCATCCATTGTCTGACAAGACATTGGAAAAGGGAAGATGTGCTCATTATCTGACAGCCTAGTGAGCAGGGAGAGATGGATCTATTGTCCAGCAGTGCAGTGAGTCAGCAGAAAGGGAGTTACAGCTTCCTTGATTTCTAGGACATCCTTTAGGGCTTTTCTCAGCATGATGGAATATTATGTGAAATGGAGTGACATAAGCAGCTACTCTTGGGGAATAAGCATAATTTCAACCCCCCGCCCCCCCCCCCCCCCCCCCCCCCACCACCACCACTCCAGTTCTAGTCTTTTGCCCAGCAGCATTGCAACATTCCTACTCTACTGGTAGCAGAAACCCTCTAGTGTTTTGGCCAAGTGGCTATTCTTTATGAGCAAGTCTGAACATTGGCTACTGAACTGAATGTGAAACGGTGATTACTCAGCATTTATGTGCACATTCATGTAATAGGGAATTTACCTGTTAATGGTCAGCAGCAGAACTCCTGGACAGTATCTCTCCCCACATTCCAAAGCTCCTGGGGCCAATTGCAGCCCTCCACCCGGAGAGAGATTCATCCAAACAAGACAAAGAATCCAGGACTTTGCCATCTATCATGTCATGTGACGCTCTGCCTGAAGGCAGGTTCTTGGTTCATTGGCTCAGGGTGAAGCATCAGCAAACATTTTCTTGGCAGCTTTTCTCAGTGGTGGTTTGCCTTCTTCGGAGGAAAGGGAGGCAGGTCCCAAGTCTACTTCAGCCAGATTGGCGATCGAACCCATGATGTTGGCATCACTCACACTGGCTAACTAAAGTCCTCAAATGAATGCTGAGCAGCATGTCATTGCCAAAAGCGAAAACAGAATTTTGGAGAACATTTTATACCTGGCTCAGGAATTATATTTGACAGGAACAAGTGGGAATTTGCTCTGGTACATCGTATGTCTGTGTTAAGACTTATATGGTGAGATGAGAATAATAATTTGGTCAGATAAGTACTTAGTGCCAAACTGGCTGTATTTCCATATGAAGTACACATTTGAAATTCACATTACTTTCTGAAGATAAAGTAGGAATCATTTGGGATTTGCAAAGTACTTGATGTCATACTCGTTTGTAGATTACTGCTTAAAATGACAGCTGAATAAACAATCTGCTTAACACAAGCCAGAGCCCCCAACCACCCAACAACCAACACAAAATGTGTAACTGATTATTAATTCTAATTATTCATCTTTATTTATGGTGCACAGCTGTTGGGACTCCTTAAGTTACAAAAAAAATGTGCCTTGAAGTACAGAATGTTCCCATCGTAAAGATTGCCAGTGTGTCCCCTGTGATTGATCCATACAATATATGGCCCTGTTGACAGTCTAAAATGCTGAATTTGACTGCGTTTATGGATCTTAGAGTCCCTTTACACTTTAAATATGAAACAGCACTTCGATAATGGACCATTAAATCTGTGTCCCTCAGACGCAGCAGTACAGCCAATTCCTGAGATTGTCAAGTTTAATTTAGAAATCTTGGTGCAACATTAAAGCCCCGTCCCAATAAATCCCATAGCAAAATGTTGAGAACACACATGGTAGTAAAAGTTGGCAATTTGTTCAAAAGCATTTATTTTTGAGGCTGACATATCGGGATTTTGCCAATGCGTATTTTTATTGGAGTTTTTTGAGGTAAATCTGTTGCAACCATAGTTTCACTTCACGTTGCTGTCCTATTTAGCACTGCACCCCAAAAAGGCCCAGACTCACTGAAATGAGGAACATCAATTTGACTTTAAAAAGGCCCAAAACAAGGAGGTCCTTTAGCTCACTTGATCCTAGCCCTCCAGAATGCCAACCATACTCCCTTCCCCTACCAGCATTTCTAACTGCTCTTTAAATAAATCAAATGCCCGAGCTTCAAACACCGTTGAGTAAGCTTGCACTGCAGCGATTGCTAGGCATCCTGTGCATAAGTGGCTGCAATATATAACAGAGAATCTACAGCACAGAAAAAGGCCATTCATCCCATCTGGCTTGTGCCAGTGTTTATTCTCCACTCAAGTTTCATCTCACCTCGCTCCCGTATTCCTAAATTCCCTTCTGACTGGTGAATGTATCCAAGCCTAACCTTTTATATGTTAATCTGCTTCAACAACTCCATGTGGCAGCAAGTTTCACATTCGCACCATTGTTTTTTTTCTTGAAGAGCAGTATACAATTGCCAATACATTTAAGAGATTGCATTGTAATCAGAGATACTGGACCGCTGAGTTAGATAGTACCCTTTCAGCAGTTCTATAATCTGTCCAATGTGACCCTGATATACATTTACATCAAGGAGGTTCTGAGTTGAACCATGACCCATTCGGAGTTAGTTCAAGTGCCTGGGGCCCGGGTTCGACTCTGACCTTGGTTGACTGTGTAGAGTCTGCTTATCATCCCAGTGTCTGTGTGGGTTTCCTCCGTGTGCTCCAGTTTCCTCCCACGGTCCAAAGGTGTGCAGGGTGGGTGGATTGGCCATGATAAATTGCTTTTTAGTGTCCAAAGATTAGGTGGGGTTATGGAGTTACGGGGATAGGGCAGGGGAGTGGGTCCTAAGTAGGGTGCACTTTTGAAGGGCCGGTGCAGACTTACTGACCAAATGGCCTCCTTCCGCACTCCAGTGACTTGATGATTCTATGAATTCTGCTGAGACAATGGTAGGACTGTAGAATAGAATCATAGAATTGCTACAGTGCAGAACGAGGCCATTCGGCCCATTCACTTTGCGCTCACCTTCTGGAAGAGCGCCAGCAAGCTCACTCCTTCACCCTATCCTTGTAACCCCACCTAATCTGAACACCTTTGGACACTAAGGGGCAATTTTAAATGGCCAATCCACCTAACCTGCACATCTTTGGACTGTTGGAAGAAACTGGAGTACCTGGAGGAAACCCACGCAGACATGGGGTGAAAGTTCAAATTTCACACAGACAGACAAGTCATCGAAGACCGGAATCAAACCTGGGTCCCTGGCGTTGTGAGGCAGCAGTGCTAACCACTGTACCATCGTGCCGCCCCAATATGGGAATTTAAAAAAATTATAAATCTAGAATGCCCAAAGCTTTTTTCCAACTAAGGGCCAATTCACCATTGTTCCACCCTGCACATCTTTTTGGGTTGTGGGGGTGACACCCACGCAGACACGGGGAGAATGTGCAAACTTCACACGGACAGTGGCCTGGGGCCGGGATCGAACCCGGCTCCTCAGCGCATAAAGGCAACAGTGCTAACCACTGCACCACTGTACCACACTCCCAATATAGGAATATGGGGGAAAAAATAAGATGGGTCTCTCCGTCCAAGTCATTTCATTGGAACACTGGCAGGTAGCGTGTATTTATGTGAACACCCACTCAAATATACATCCGATCACAACAGGGCTATTCAAATGTTGGAGCTCTGCCAGCAGCTACTACTAAGATGGCAAGTGTCCATTTGGGTGAGGTTTCAGAGTGCACTGCAACCTTTAGAACCATAGTTAACTTTGAAGAGAGCAGTAGGGGAGAGAGAAATAGGGGAGGGTAAAGAAATAATTTTTCTTTCTGTGTATCAACAAAACAATCAGACAGTCTTACCAGGCAGCAGCCTCCCCTTTCATGAAGAGATGCATGTTAGAATCCTGGAGTCAATCTGCTGTGTTATGTAAGGACCTCAGCAAAGTAAATGTAAGTGAAGCAGCACTAGGCAACTGCTTTCATCTTTAACTTATCACTGTACTTACACCCCAAGGAGCTTTTTCTACATTAGATTCATTTCTTTTTATCCTGTACAGAATATATATAGAAAGCACACGCCTTTTTTTTTAACAGTAATTTGAATCACAGATTCTATCTTTCTGTTTGCCTCCAAGCAATGTTAGGTTTATCTCCAAATGCTGTTACCAGCTCCATTGGGCATTCTCCCCGTGACTGTTCCATTGGGCATTGTTTTCCCAGGGCTGGCCTGGACACCACCAGTAAAACTCATCATGCAAGTGCTATACAGCAGGCGTCGTGTCACTGTGAAGCGTCAGTCGAGGAAGGGAAGATGCACCCCTTTCGGATGTGACCTTCGCCCAACAGCAGCCGCAAAGTTGTCTTCTTCTGCTATCGAGCCACATCAGGATTGTGTGGTTTGTTTTGAAGGATTTTCTCAACACAGTTTGCGAAAACATCGTTTCCTCTTTGGTAGCCACTGTGCTTTGTTTTTTTTTTGTCATCATCAAGAATCCCCATCTGCCAGCGCAGCAAAGAGCTGGTGAAAACTGCCCAGTCAGAGGCTGTGGCCCGCGCTCTTTAAGCGCAATATAAAAGCACTTCTGGTCTAGCTCACATGCCTTGCTGCAGGCAAAGCCCATCGCTGTGGGTCCTATTGACACTCTTTGCCGGGATAACAAAATGCTTTTTGTGGCATTCAGCGCATTTATGCGGAAGAACATCACAGCCCTCTGCAAACAACAACATGCTCTAGCAGATGTGGAAAAGCATTGTGAGCTGTAATCTCAGTGTCTCTTTGTTTCTTCTCCCTTCGTCTTCTTTGTGAGTACGTGACTTCAAGCCTTCCCCATCTCGTCCTGTGACAGACCCAAGAAGAACCATCTGGTGTGAGCACCATCAGAACATAATACCTATCACCACGTCATCACTCTGCAGCCTCCACTGCCACTGCAGCACTCTTACACGAACAATTAAATTTAAACTCTATAATGTTAGAAAAGAGAGCTGTGAAGATTCGGGGGGGGGATCTACTTGAGGTTTACAAAAGTCTGAAATGTTCAGGAAGTGTAAATGGTGAAAACCCTTTTTTTTTTTAAATTTAGAGTATCCAATTCATTTTTTCCAATTAAGGGGCAATTTAGCGAGGCCAATCCACCTTCCCTGCGCATCTTTGGGTTGTGGGGGCGAAACCCACGCAAATATGGGGACAATGTGCAAACTCCACACGGTCAGTGACCCAGAGCCGGGTTCGAAGCTGGGACCTCGGTGCCCTGAGGCAGCAATGCTAATCATTGCGCCACCGTGCTGCCCCAAATGGTGAAAAGCTGACCAAAAATAGGAGAAATCAGTAACATGAGGAAAGAGATTTGGGGTAATAACTCAGAGAAATAAATATTTTAACACAGAAAGAAATTAAAAGCATGGAAAATGGTCACCAATGCAAAGACCATCACGAGTTAAAACGTAAATATTTGTGAAGAGAACAAAAAAGAAGTGGGGGGGGGCAGATAACTGCAGTTTAAGAGCCAGTGTAAAACCTTTTCATTGATGCAGTAATATGATTGTATGAAAGGATGAGGATTTTTATTTGAATTGAAGTTACTGTACATAATAAGAGAGCAGGAGGGCAAACAGGCAGATCAGCAGAATTCTTTTGAAAACCCCATTTTTGGGGGGTAATTTTCCAAATTTCTCCATCTGCACAAACATCACAGTCCCCTAAATCACCAAAGCCCCCTCGCCGCCTCTAAATCACCTCAACCCCACCCCATCACATTCCCCTCAATCACCAAAACTCCATCGCTGCCCCACACTCAGCAAAACACCATCACTGACCCCTCAATCACCAAATTCACATCACCTCCCCTCAATCACCAAACCTCCATCGCCGCCCCCTCAATCACCAAATTCCCAACACCTCCCCTCAATCACCAAATTCCCATCACCTCCCCATAATCACCAAACCTCCATCACTGACCCCGCAATCACCAAATTCCCAACACCTCCCCTCAATCACCAAACCTCCATCACTGACCCCTCAATCACCAAATTCCCAACACCTCCCCTCAATCACCAAACCTCCATCACTGACCCCTCAATCACCAAATTCCCATCACCTCCCCCATAATCACCAAACCTCCATCACCTCCCCTCAATCACCAAATTCCCAACACCTCCCCTCAATCACCAAACCTCCATCACTGACCCCTCAATCACCAAATTCCCATCACCTCCCCATAATCACCAAACCTCCATCACCTCCCCTCAATCACCAAATTCCCAACACCTCCTCTAAATCACCAAACCTCCATCACTGACCCCTCAATCCCCAAATTCCCATCACCTCCCCATAATCACCAAACCTCCATCACCTCCCCTCAATCACCAAATTCCCATCACCTCCCCATAACCACCAAACCTCCATCACTGACCCCTCAATCCCCAAATTCCCATCACCTCCCCATAATCACCAAACCTCCATCACCTCCCCTCAATCACCAAATTCCCATCACCTCCCCATAATCACCAAACCTCCATCACCTCCCCTCAATCACCAAATTCCCATCACCTCCCCATAATCACCAAACCTCCATCACCTCCCCTCAATCACCAAATTCCCATCACCTCCCCATAATCACCAAACCTCCATCACCTCCCCTCAATCACCAAATTCCCATCACCTCCCCATAACCACCAAACCTCCATCACTGACCCCTCAATCACCAAATTCCCATCACCTCCCCATAACCACCAAACCTCCATCACCTCCCCTCAATCACCAAACCTCCATCACTGACCCCTCAATCACCAAATTCCCATCACCTCCCCATAATCACCAAACCTCCATCGCCGCCCCCTCAATCACCACCACCCCATTACCACCCTATAATCACCAATACCCTATCACCGCCCCGTAATAACCAAAACCCCATTGCCGCCCCATAATCATCAAAACCACATCACTGCCCATAATCGCCAACACCCCATCACCACCCCCTCAATCACCACACCCCATAATTACCAAAACCCCATCACCTCCCCTCAATCAAAAAAGCCTCATCACCGCTCCCTCAATCACCATAACCCCATCGCTGCCCCATATTCACCAAACCACCATCACTGCCCCATATTCACCAAAACCCCATCACCACCTCCTCAATCACCAAAACGTCATATCTGCCCCACCAATCACCACCCCCCAATCATCAAAAATCCATCACCAACCCCATTCACCAAAACCCCCATCACCAAGCCCATTCACCAAAACCCCATCGCCACCCCATAATCACCAAAACCCCATAATCACCAAACCCCATTACTATCCCATAATCGCCAAAACCCCATCTCCGCTCCATCAATCACCAAAACCCCATCATTGCCCCATAATCACCAAAACTCCATTACTGCCCCCATCATCATCAAAACCCCATCAACACCCCATAATTGCCTAAACCCCATCACCATCTAATCAATCGCTAAAACTCCATCACCATCTCCTCAATCACCAAAACCCCAGCACCATCTGCCCACTGCCATTCCACCAGGGAAAAGGGGGAGGAAACTGCTTTTCATTTAAGGCAGCCTTCCCCATGCCAAGTTCATTATCTCAACCATAGCGTTGCTACAAGAAGAAAGAAATGAGCAAATTGAAAAGAAACTGCCACAAAGGCACTTACAAATGCAATGCCCTAGAGATGGAGTGGCATTTTACAGCAGTCTGCATTCATTGTTTTAAATTTAGATTAACATGAGTGCACAAGTACAAACTGCCATAAATGGCACTTATTTGCAACATTTGCATCATTTTATTTTCTTTAAATTAAAATTTAGAGTACCCAATTCATTTTTCTATTTAAGGGGCAATTTAGCGTGTTCAATCCACCTACCTTGCACATCTTTGGGTTGTGGGGGCGAAACCCACGCAAACACAGGAGAATGTGCAAACTCCACACGGACAGTGACCCAGAATCGAACCTGGGACCTCGGCGCCGTGAGACTGCAGTGCTAACACTGCGCCACCGTGCTGCCCTACATTTGCATCATTAACAGATCATTTTAATGACATGTCCGCCTGAGTTTAAGACGGCGGAAACGCACTGAGTAGGGGGCTTTTCTCTATTCTGCATATGTCAGCAATGCAGAGAAAAGAAAGTGTTATATAAAGGAGCAATTTAACAGTTCACATTACCACAGTGAATCTGTCAAGACAGCTCATTGTTGGCGTAGACTTCAGGTTATCTATACAGGTGGTCTCCAATATAATTTCAAATTAGATTCAATAATTCATTGAATGAAATGTTGTTACACACTTAGTTACCACAAAGGGGCCTATAAAGTAGGAGTTTGGTGAAAGCTGTTGTGCACCTTATGTCCTGTTAATGGAAAACGTCAACATTGAACAACTTGTGTTACTGATGTAATTTGCTCATCATGGGTACAATTAAGCCCAGTCCAGGCAAATTTTGAGGCAGTCCGAACCTGCTTAAATCAGATTATAAATTCTTAGGTTGCTTCCGGAAAAACAGTTGGAGACTTTGTCAACATGGGTTAGCTATGGGAGCAGTCGGTACACCAAGTAAACGATAGCTTTATACGTCTCACATAAAATCCATTCTGTAAAAACTACCTGTTACTTCGTGCAGATGTTGCAGGGAAATCTGGACTTGATTTGAGGAAACAAAATCAAACCATCGAGGATGTTTGTGTGTGAATCTGTGTGTGGGGGTTGTGGGTGGGTATGGCCTGGATTTTTGCACAATTGGATCAAGTTGGAAGGTCTTTAAAACTGCTGGGTGGGTGGGTAGGACTCCGATTCCTGAACTCCCACTCCCATTTCTGTTGATAACCTTTCCTGGCATGGGGTAAGAGTGCAGGTAGCTGGTCCACACACCGCACTCCCACCCTTGCAGACTTGATTGCCGGGGTGTACATTTCTATCTCCCCCCGATCCACTCCTGTAATTTTGAGAGACAGGCCCATTTGATTTGGAGATGTGGCTCATGCTACATGTCAGAGGAGTTATGAACCACGAGGGAACCTTAGTCTAAAGTCAGGCACCAAAAAGAAACGTTCTTTGAAATACATCGCTCCTCTTTCATTCTCATAAAGCTATCTATCAATCACAAGCACACATAGTATCAAAGGTTAAAAAGCCTTAATCCACTTCAAACTTCTTAATCTTGTGGAAATAAACACACAGGCATTGCAAAAGCTCTTCAAAAAAGTATAAGTTTATCCCCAATGAATAAAGGTGTCAATCAAATAAAGGCAGCACATCCCTTCAAACTGTGTCAGTATTATGGGGCAGAGTCAGTTGGCCATTCTTCAAGCCCAACCAAGTATACATAATGAGGCCATATGGAAATTAAGTGCCTCACCATCAATTCAGCGTGCTTCTATTGATACTGTTACCAGATGGCCTCATTGGTTCTGTACCTATTAGAGACTAGAAGAGTGGGCATGGGAGATAGGAAGGTTCTTGGAGAGATCATGGCAGATGTGTAGGGGCATGGAGATTAAGAATGGGCATGGGAGCTATGAGAGGATATGTAGGCAAGAGAAATGTAGAGGCAACTGATCCAATGTCCCATTAAACTGGACTTCTAAGCCTGCCGCCCTCACTATCCGCTCACTTCTGTTGTTGCTGCTGCAAGCCTGCCTTCAGCCCATCCTTGCCTCCTCAATATGAAAACAGTGCAGATGGGTTCCTCCAAAATGGAAACAGGATTGCGCTCTCGGAAAGTTTCCTGATTCCAGGTACCTGGCTCCTTGACGAAAATCTAGCCCAAGCTTATTTGTGTGTGTGTACACCCGTGTTTTCTGGTAGTATAAATGTGAAACACAATGGGCGAGATTCTCCACACCCCCGCCGGTTGGGAGAATCGTCTGGGCCGCTAAAATTTCCCGGGACGCCGGTCCAACGCCCTTCCATGATCCTCCCAAGCGGCGGGAACGGCCCCATCGAGTTCCGCGGGCCACAGGCCGGAGAATCGACGGAGACACCCAAAATGGCGATTCTCCGGCACCCCCGCTATTCTCATCCCGGATGGCCCGAGCGGCCAGGCTAAAACGGCGGGTTCCCCCCGGCGCCGTCCACACCTGGTCGCTGCCGTCGGGAACAGCGTGGTAACGCTGGGGGGGCGACCTGCGGGGGGTGGGGAGGGGGGATCCTGCACCGGGGGTACCTCAAATGTGGGGTGGCCCGCGATCGGTGCCCACCGATCGTCGGGCCGTCCTCTCTGAAGGAGGACCTCCTTCCTTCCGCGGCCCCGCAAGATCCGTCCGCCATCTTCTTGCGGGGCGGACTCAGAGAGGACGGCAACCACGCATGCGCGGGCTGGCGCCGGCCAACCCGCGCATGCGCGGGTGACGCCAGTTATGCGGCGCCGGCCGCGTCATCTATGCAGCGCCGCCTTTACGCGGCGACAAGGCCTGGTGCGTGTAGATGATGCGGCCCCGATCCTAGCCCATTGTCGGGGCCTGAATCCATCAGGATCAGGGCCGTTTCGCGCCGTCGTGAACCTCAACGGCGTTCACGACGGCGTGGGCACTTCGGCGTGGGAGTGGAGAATCCCGCCCAAGAAGTTTGAACATGTGAGCCACCCTTCGATCATACAATTGTGAAAACAGAATAGAAAAAGCATTCAACATTTAATATTCAACACTAAATTATATGACTGTACCTCAAGCCTAATCATAATAAGACCCAAATAAGAAAAGAGCCAGAAATCTCCTGCATTCAAAGCTAGTAGAAGTTGATTAATTGCCTCCAAAAAGTGAGTACACCCTGAAAAATAGTTGACAGTTGAGAACAGTCCCGAAGGAGTCCCGAAAGACAATCTGCAGGATTCCCCGTCGGCGGGATCCCCTGCTTCACCAGCAGCGCACCCACACCCGCGGGTTTCCCGATGGCGTGGGTGGCCATAATGGGAAACCCCATTGGCGGGCGCGGGAACGGAGAATCCCACTGCCAGCGGGGGTGTGCTGCATCGGAAAACGGAGCTGGCGGGTTGAAGAATCCTGGCTAATGGGTCTTTGGTGAATCACATTATGCTTTCCCTAATGAGTTTAAGTTTGAATGGGCGCATGTGGCTTAGCCAAGTATGGGCGTATCCCTTTGAGTTCGGACTAACAGCATTTACCTTCAATCTGTTTCAACCTTTAAATTGTCGGCTTCATTTTTGGACCCCATTTCTGAACCCACATTTCTAATATCACCCTATCACGAGAGGATGTTCATTACTTTTTGTGTGGAATGTTAGTTCAATATATTGAAGCAATGTCCCATTACCTGTAAACCAAAGGTGGGCAGATGTAATGCTTTTGTCTGTTTATTTGCCTGTCAACAATATATCTCAAAAGTCAATGGGTGGATTTGGCACACAGATATGGAATGATCCAAGGAAGATCTGATAAGTTTTTGGTGAAGATGCGGATCCAGATCCTGGAATTACTTAAATAATTCATTAATATGAGGAGATAGGGCAAATTTATTTTTTTCAAAACAGCTCTTGGTTGTTTTTATTAGAATGTTATTGATTATTTTAAAATATTGTGGGTTGTCATAGCTGTCAAAATGTGAGCAGAGTTTTTAGAGCTAGTTATTGAATGTGAATTTGCTAGAAGCATCCTCCGTGAGATGGAGGCTCTTAATAACAAGATTTGTTTTTTCAGCTTTGTAGCTACAGAACATCACGTAGCCAGGGGAAAGCCTCAAGGAAGAGTTGCATAATTGTAGTTACGTCAACACAATGTGGTGGAGTTATCTCTCTCCAATGAAGGCCCTCTTCGGTTGTTTGATAATGATATTTCCTGGAACCCATGGAAAACAGTGTGACAAGTCAGGAGTTTGTGGAATGCTGTGTTGGCTGGCAAGGAATCTATGGGGTGCAGAATCTGCTTTGAAAACAACTGTGGGATGCAGTTTGATTGACCAGGAGTTGATGGGATGTAACGTGTACTGACTTGGAATGTACAGCATTTAAGATGAGCTGATCGAGACCGTGCGGCACAGGGCATGAACTGACAGAGCATATCCAGGATTCAGCAAGGGCTGACCAGAATGTGCAGGATTCAGCATGGGCTGACCAGGAAAGAGCAGGATTCGGCATGGGCTGACCAGGAATGTGCAGGTATTAGCATGGGCTGACCAGGAAAGAGCAGGATTCAGCATGGGCTGACCAGGAATGTGCAGGATTCAGTATGGGCTGACAAGGAAAGAGCAGGATTCAGCATGGGCTGACCAGGAAAGAGCAGGATTCAGCATGGGCTGACCAGGAAAGAGCAGGATTCAGCATGGGCTGACCAGAATGTGCAGGATTCAGTATGGGCTGACCAGGAAAGAGCAGGATTCAGCATGGGCTGACCAGGAAAGAGCAGGATTCAGCATGGGCTGACCAGAATGTGCAGGATTCAGTATGGGCTGACCAGGAAATAGCAGGATTCAGCATGGGCTGACCAGGAGTGTGCAGGATTCAGCATGGGCTGACCAGAATGTGCAGGATTCAGTATGGGCTGACCAGGAAAGAGCAGGATTCAGCATGGGCTGACCAGGAGTGTGCAGGTATTAGCATGGGCTGACCAGGAATGTGTAGGATTCAGCATGAGCTGGGTGGGAAGTCATGGGACTGGCCCGGAATTTGTGGGGTGCAACAGTTTCTGCCAATAGTGTGCGGGAAGCAACATGCAGTTGATAGGAATAAACACACGAGATTGAGTAGAATACATCATGGGCTGCCTGGAATCTCTGCGTAGAGGGTGGGCTGGTAAAGAATAGCAGAATCCAGCAGGGATAGTGTGTAATCTTTGGAACGCAGTCAACTGAGAATCAGTGTAATGTGGTAGGAATGGAAAGTAATATGTGGAATGCATTGGGCAGCCAGGAATCTATCAAATTTAATGGGGACCGAACAGAAACATAGAGAGTGTCGCATTAGTAGCAAATTATCTGCCAAATACGCTAGGATTTATTCAAGGCTCCAATAGGATGATTATATTGTATACAGTGTTTTTTTTATGAATTCGGGCTTACATCGCAGAGCTTCATTTACCCGGAGCATACTTTGAAAATTTAGCCATGAAGGTCCAGTGCAGACCAACGGATTAGAGTTACCAATCCACCAGGAATTTGCTGGAGGCCCCAGGAGTTAAAAACTAACCTCCATGGATATTGCTGTATGCAACCCAGGACAAACAAAGGAATCAGCGAGGAATTCAAAGCGACGATTCTTTTTGTTTTCATTGAACACTTTTCTTTAGTTGCAGATGGAAGAAAAGGCTGTTTCTGATTGGGTGAGACAGCTGAAGGTCATGTGATGCAACCTGCAGGAATACATCTAATCAGAGCTGTCAGGCCGCCATTGAATTAGTTCTAATAGATGGAAAATCCTGCATGGCCCGCTGATACTAGGATTTACGAAAGCCGATCCTTTTACAGTCAAAGATACTCTTGTGTAATTATCCTCGGCCAGATGCCCTTGTCTAGTTTTATATTATGAAAAATCGAGAAACTAAATTGAGACAAACCATGATGACTGGAGACATGGCAACTGCCCACATCTCATGTCGACAGTCAGTGTCCACGAGTCAGGACACACTGACAGCATTCCTCGACTGCCCAAAGGTGCCACTTGAACACTCAAGCGTCCTGTGTTCTGCATACACTCAGCTATTTCAAATAATTCCAAAGTTGCTTTATGCTTGTCTCACTCCCTTTCTTCTCTCTCTATCTCTCTGTCTGTCTCGCTCTCTCTCATTCTGGCTTGACTCTGTTTGTTCTGACTCATAGGCTGAATTACTGCCACTTGCATTCAACCTCCCTGCCATGCTGGTGTCTTGAGGGGTGGGAGGTGCATGGAGCATGGAATTGCAGGGGAAGCCAGGAGAATTTTTGAAAAAGTATTTCATGGGATCTGACTGGCGAGGCCAGCATTTCTTGCTCATCCTTAATTTCCCTCAAAATGATGGTGGTGAGCGCCCTGCTTGAAATGCTGCAGTCAATGTGTTGTAGGATCACACATAGTATAGGCGATATCGGTGTTTGATATAGGGAATCATGGTAGGAAGCAAATACTCAACTTATATGTCAATGTTGTTGATTGTGTTGTTATGGGCCAGGGTTTAGAAACTCCAAAGTATATTGCGAAGCCCACCAGACCTACAATGTTGAATTTGGCTAGGATGAGCACAAGGGCCTTCCCTTCAGGTGTGATTCAACAGTCTTCCTGACACTTCAATCAAAACAAGCTTCATTCTGAGAACTTAACATATGCCTCCATTCTCCACCAGGATGGTCTGAGGGCTCTCTGCTTCTTCACCGAACGGAGGCCTGAACAATCCCCATCCACCACCACTTTCCTCAATCTGGCCGAACTTGTCCTCCCACTGAACAACTTCTCCTTTAATCTGTCTCATTTCCTCCAAACCAAAGGTGTGGCTATGGGTATTTGCATGGGTCCCAGTTTTGCCTGTCCCTTTGTGGGGTGTGTGGAACATTCCTTGTTCCAAGTCCTACATCGGCCCTAGCCCAGAACTCTTTTATCCGTACGTCAACGACTGTTTCGGTGTTGCTTCATATTCCCATCTGGACCTGGAAATATTGATTAATTTTGCTTCCAATTTCCACCCCTCTATCACCTTCACATGTTCAATCTCTGACACTTCCCTTCTGTTCCTTGACCACTCTATCTCCATTTCTGGGGATAGACTGTCCACAAATATCCATTACAAATCCACCGACTCCCACAGCTACCTTGACTACAGCTTTTCACACCCCACATCCTGTAAGGACTCCATCCCATTTTCTCAGCTCCTTCGCCTCCTTTTCATCTGTTCCAATGATGCCACTTTCCAAAACGGTGCTGCTGACATGACTTCAATCTTCCTTAATCGTAGTTTCCCACCCACGTTTGTCAACAGGGCTCACAACCATGTCCGACCCATCTCCCGCATCTCTGCTCTCACCCCATCTCCTTCCTCCCAGAACCAGGAAAAGGTTCCAATTGTCCTCACTTTACACCCCACAAGCCTCCACATTCAAAGAATCACCCTCCACCAACTCCAGCATGATACCACCACCAAACACATCTTCCCCTAACTCCTCTCAGGTCAGCATTCCGCAGGGAGCATTCCCTCTGGGATACCCTGATCCACTCGTCTATCATCCCCAACACCTCACCCGCTTCCCACGGCACCTTAGCATGCAATCGCAGTAGGTGTAACCCCTGTCCCATTACCTCCTTCCTGCTCACCATCCAAGGACCTAAACACTCTTTTCAAGTGAGGAGCTGCTTCATGTGCACCTCCTTCAATCTGGTCTATTGCATTCACTGCTCCCAATGCAGTCTACTCTACATTGGAGAGACTAAACGCAGACTGGGTGACCACTTTGTAGAACACCTTCAGTCCATCCGCAAGCAGGATCCACATCTTCCCTGCCATTTCAACTCACCATCCTGCTCTCATGTCCACATATTCATCCTTGGCCTGCTGCAATGTTCCAGTGAAGCCCAGCGAAAACCGGAGGAACCGTGCCTCACCTTCCGATTAGGCATGTTACAGCCTTCCAGATACAACATTGAGTTCAACAACTTCCGAATGTGAACTCTCTCCTCCGTCATCACCTCATTTGAATTTCTATCAATTTATTTTAATTTCTTCCATCTGTTTTTCCCCTCACCATTGTTTCCCCCCTCCCCTCCCCTACGCGCCCCACTTGGGCCATCTGTTCCAGGTTGTCCTTTGACACAATGTTCACCTTTGTTCTGCCATTCACACATTCTGACCTCATTATGTGCCACTATCAGTACCCTTCTTAGCCATTATGTCCACCATTTACATTCCCTTGGTCTTTCTGTCCACGACAACTTTGTCAAACTTCACCTATCACTGGTCCTACATCAAGTCCCACTGCTCTACGCTCCCCCCTTCCCCACCACAACAGTATAAATCTGATCCTATTTCCAGTTCTCTCCAGCTGTGACAAAGAGTCATCCAGCCTCGAAACGTTAGCTCCCTTCTCCACAGATGCTGTCAGACCTGCTGAGAGTGTCCAGTATTTTCTGTTTTTGGTTCAGATTCCAGAAACCGCAGTAATTTGCTTTAATCCTTCCACTCTGATCTTCCTTGAATGGGCTAGAAGATAGCACTTGGATTTTGAGAATTTTTTTTTGTTAATTTTGAACTTTTGAACCAAGTGAGTGCTGAAGTGAGTACCAACAGCTCGAGGTAAATATTTCTGAAGCTTGATTTCTTCCTCTGCTGAAACCAGAGACTAAGGCTTGAGAATGGTCCCATGAGCACCAGGCAGCCATGGTATTTCATCCAAGTGGCCATTCATGTGTAAACTAAGAGACTGAGTGCCAGCAAACTAATTAGCAGTAAGGGTCATCACAATGAAGCCTGATGGTTTGCTTCAATGATAGCACATTCCTGCAGGAGTAATCAAATGATAATTAGGAATGGGAACCCAGACTGATGCTTCCGGTCACTGGAGATGGCCTGTAGTGCCGATACTCTTAGGCCAGCAAAGATCAGCCAACCTAGCAGAAAGCAAGAATCATTTACAGGAGCTACTGGTCTCTGTACCTTAGCTTCACACCTTTGTTAATTGAGTTATTTGGGGCGGTGATCAGATATTAATTTTAATTCTATCCTGTGTTCCTTGACACAGGATAGCATATGCATGATTTGACCTCAGAAAGGGAGGATGTTTCCCTGAAAGGTGAATGCTTAAATATTCATGCCAGAGGGAAACTTTCGGTGTCAGCTATGTGGTGATCAGTGGCACAAGCGGTGGCTCCCGCCAGAGCAATTTGATTTTGGCCCTTTTTGCCTAGTTCATGGGCACTGCTTGGGGGAAAGTTCCTTTAGTTTGATGGGATAGCGTCCCCTCACAAAGATAATGCCCAGTAAGTACAATACAAGGCAGATGTTAGGTAAGCGATAGTCATCAGACTCAGAAGCCCCTCAAGCCTCCATGGGGGGAGACATGGCAGACGCTGCTGCTGCGTCATTGGCCTCCCCGTGGTCAACTGAGACATTGCCAAACTCCTTGACGGAAGAATTTAGGAAGCAGCGGCAGGCAGCCATTGAGAGCTTGGAGAAGGCATTGGCTCCTATTTGGGTCGTCCTAGAGAAGATGGGCCAGTGGATTGAGGAACAAGATGTGGCTATACCGAAGGTGGAGGTGGCGCTCTCAGACCATCATGACCGGAATGCCTCCTTGGGGGCAGAGATGGTGTTGCTGGTTGAAGAGCCTAAACGTTGAATGCCAAGATGATGATCTGGAGAACTGCTCTAGACCTCAAAATTTAAGAATCGTTGGGCTGCCGGAGGGTCTGTAGGCCTCAAACTCGATGGACTATATGTCCAAGATGTTTGGAAAGTTGGTGGGGGGGGGGGGGGGGTGAGGGCTGGCCGACCTCTCCCAAATTAGAATGGGCCCATCGGTCACTGAGGCAGAAGCCCAGATCTGTAAGGTCACCACGGGTGATCATCATCAGGTTCCACAGGTATAAAGACAAGGAGCAGGTCCTGAGGTGGACGAAAGACCATCGAGATTGTAGATGAGAGGGCCACGCCATCAGGATATAACAGGACGTTGGGGCAGAGCTGGCGAGAAGGCGTGTGGCATTCAATAAGGCCAAGGCCGCGCTGTATGAGTAATGTAAGATTTGGTGTGGTGTGCCTGGCTCACCTTCGGTTAACATTCAAGAAGAGAGATTACTACTTTGATGCGCCAGTGGTTGCAAATGAGTTCATCAAGAAGCATGGACTGGGGGTGAACTAAAGTATACAAGAACTAAGAAGTTAAATATTAGGTCCATCGTATCTGTATTTATTGTGAAATTTATGTATCTGAGGGATAAGGCGTTTTCTTTTTTTCCCACATCCATCGGGTCTATTCGCTGATTGACGTATTTGTGGTGGATAGGTCTCGCCTCCCTGGGATGAGGGACGGGGGGGTACTCGACGATTATTATCTCGGATCATGCTCCGCATTTTGTGGACCTGATGGTGGAGCCGTGCCACTCTCAGGTGACCCCCATGGAGATTGAATACGGCGTTGCCCGTGGATAAGAGATTTTGTGAGCGTACCACCATTGGGGAGTATGATGACTTTAACAGGAACTAGTCAGTCTCGCTTTCCACGCTCTGGGAAGCCCTGAAGGCTGTCATTAGGGGGGGAGATAATCTCTTACAAGCCACATAGCGATAAATCTAGAAGGATGCAGAGGCTGGTGGATTCCTTTCTTGAGGTGGACCGTCAGTGCTCGATTGTTCTGACACCTAAGTTGTTGGCGAGCAGAAAGAAATTGCAGACAGAATTTGGGTTCTTGTCAATGGGCAAGGTGGTGAACCAGTTGCAACTCTCGATGGGGACCTTATATGAATATGGGGAGGAGGCCAGTCGTCTGTTAGCGCACCAGCTGTGGGGGCAGGCTGCGTCCCGGTAGAGCAGATCAGGGACATCGGGCAACAGGTTAGTTTCCGTCGCAGAGAAGGGTAATGAGCATTTGAGGCCTTCTACCGTAAACTCTATAAGTCAGAGCTCCCAGATGAGAGATAATCAATGATGCAGTTTTTGGATGGGTTGACCTTCCCGGAAGTGGAGCAGGAGAGAAGTCAGAAGTTGGAGGCATTGATAGGGCCAGAGGAGGTCATGAGCTGTATGAGGTTAATGCAGGTGGGCAAGGCACCAGGTCCAGATGGATTCCCTATCGACTTTTACCAACAGTTTGCTGGTAAGTTGGTCCCACTTCTGCTGGATAGGTTTAATGATTCCGTGTCCGGGGGCGGGGGGGGGGGGGGGGGGGGGGGGTTGTTGCCAGGCATCAGTTTCCTTGATCTTGAAGAAGGACAAGGATCCCACGGAATGTATGCAGCTACCTATTTTGGCGCTAAGTTGTTGGCTAAGGTTTAGGCGATGCGTTTGGAGCCCTGCCTCCTTGTGGTGATTTCGGAAGAGCAAACTGGTTTTGTTGTCGGCCAACTTTAAGAGATTGTTAATTATTGTGTTGTCGCCCTCCTTAGGGCCCAAGCCAGAGTTGATTATTCTGATGAGAAAGGGTTTGATAGAGTTGAATGGGGTATCTCGGAAATCCTTGGACGGATTTGGCTTTGGGCCAAAATTTATATCATGGATTAGGCTTTTGTAAAGGACTTCCACTGCGAGTATACATAGCACTGCTCTGAGCTCAGGTTATTTTCAACTGAATATGGGTTCAAGGCAGGGGTGTCCATTGTCCCAGCTTTTGTTTGCCTTAGCAAATGAGCCGCTGGCCATTGCATTGAGGTGGTCCACTAGATGGAGGGGGATAGAGCCTGGTGGGTGGGAGCACAGAGTGTCCTTATATGCGGATGATTTTCTATGTGGGTATTCAACTGGAGCAGTGCCCATTGGTGGCAATTTTTGGAGTATCGGACCCGCCGGTGCTGAAGAGGGGGACGAAGGCAGATGTCCTAGCCTTCGCCTTGTTAATAGCCCGGAGGCGAGTTCTGCTTCGGTGGAGGTCCTTGGTGCCGCCCAGGGTTTCAACCTGACTGCTGAATCTAATGGAATTTTTGTAGGAGAAAATCAAGTATACTATGAGGTGGTCGGTGGAAGGGTTCTACTCGAGGTGGCAGCCTCTTATCTCCCTTTTCATGGAACTGGTTACCATCAGCTGGGAGGGCATTTTTTTTAAGGTTTTGCTTTCTTTATGGACAGTTGCGGGGATGGGGAGGGTGAACTGGGGTTTGGTGTCCCAATCTTTCAAAAACCAAAGTTGATTGTAACGTCATGGGACCCGTCCCTTAAACAGAGAGTCTAAAAATATGGCCGGGAAGCCGCCCTTGGGGCCGACAACTTCCACCCCATTTTTCACGCCCACTGCACCATTTTGCAAAAAGGAGAGAATTCTGCCCCCAGTGTCAAATGAAAAATGAACAACAGTTTGGGTTGGAAAGAACTTTACATTTGGACATCATTCAGATTGCTGAAACTCTGCATAAAACAGACAACCCACAGACCTACCTATTTCTCCAGCCTGCATTCTAACCAGCTAGGCTCAATTCATTACATGGTTTGAGTCCGCAATTGAGTACTTAAATGAGGAAATTTGCATGTACGTCAGTGCCTGTAGTGTAAGAGTGTTGTACTAGTTTGTAATTCTAATATAATTTTGATTCAACACTATCCTTCCTTTAATCCACCATTTTTTGCTCCATTTTCATGCCGGTTTGACTCACTTGACTAGACAGCTGGTTTGTGGTGCATCGCAAGGACAGCAGCGTGGGTTTGATTCCCATATCGACCCCGCCTTCTCAACCTCGCCCCTCGCCTGAAGCGTGGTGATCCTCAGGTTAAATCAGCACCAATCAGCTCTCCTCCTCAAAGGGCAAAGCAGACTATGACGACTTTAACTTTACTTCATGATTATTACATGCCTGCTCATTTTTAACCTGATTAGTTCATCCACTAATGTAAACCACACAGAAATTTAGCCTTTGGGCTGCAAACGTGTTTCTTGAATAAAATTCCATTGTTATAACAATTGAACGTTCAAGGATATATATAAGTTCTCCTGCTTAAACCTGTGTAATTATAAGAGCCAGACAACAACCCTTGAAATTAGATGCAAACAAATTCTCAAAAGCACTCAATTTGTCTCTGAGCTGTGCGAGACTGGAAAAGTTAAGTCCAATTCAAACAGAGCTCTGTTAAGTGCAACTCCACCAGGAAGTCATTTTATTATGGGAAAAAAAACATATCTCCATATTCCAATACCGTTTCATCCAAAATTAAGCGATTGGTGGCATCCAGTTGGATAACATGTACTTTTATTTTATCAAAAGTAACGATAGGCGAGGAGAAGTCAAGAGGTTTTAATGTAAAAATGCACAGCATGAGAGCAGAACAGAATGCAGCTATCTAATTGGACATTCTCATTAAGCAACCTCATGCTGGCCATCAGTGCTTTCACCACGGAAACAAATAAAGCAGACATGAGGTGCGGGTAATCTCAATGTATCTAGCCCTACAGCCTACACAGTTGAAAATCAATTCAGCACCTAATCCCCAAACTCATTTAGATAGCTGCACCAAAATGCAATTATTATTAAATGAACAGGATTTCACAATCCCCAAACATTTCCGAATCAAATTAATTGCAAGCAATGTGATAAGTATAAGCAATTTTCACCTTGCTTGGCTTCAAATGATAATTGTGATTATTTTTGCGAGCACCATCCCAGGCTACAATCCCCAAACTCATTGATTTACTTATTTTCAAATGTGATTTTTATTTAATTCTATAATACTTCATTCATAGCATGATAGAGACGATAAGCCAAGCCTGATTGAACTTCACCATCATATGCTAATCATGTGTTGTGTGTGGATTTGGTCTATATAGGTTGCTGTATATCCAAAGTTCAGCCGGTAGTGAATCCACCATAAATCCGACTGAAGTTTCCCGGCAATAACCAGTCAATTCTCAAAGTTACATTTTGACTGAATGTGCACAATATTCCAAGAGCGTACCAAGGTTTTGTGGCAGCACTGCTTTTAAATCAATGAGCATAAATTTTCTCTCAAAACATTACTAAAAAAAATTTTTTAAATCAATTTCTGGTTTTCACATGTAACCACCTTCTTTATAAATGAAAATTTGTACACAATCTTCCAAAAAAAAAGATACTGACGTAAATATTAACATGGACCATTTGACACGGAGAAAAAACTAGTCTTACCTTCTCATCTGGGTCACTTTCACTGTCACACTGAAACAAAAGGGAGAAAAGGCATTAGGAGAAATTGATAAACAGTTGGAACATTTATTCAATGAAAGTTAACAAACATTATGGTGTTTTCTTTCTTTCAAGGTTCAGCTGGAAGGCTGCAACTTGGCAGGAGAAACAACTAACTCTGGTTAGCTACAAATATACCATCTCCCCCCCCCCCCCCCCCCCCCCCGGCCAAATATACCATTATTAATGTTCACCAATCAGAAGTAAGTAGAAATCACACATTCCCAATGTGTCAACAGAGCACATCATAGAGCTGCCACAAGGTAATGAATTTCAGCAGAATTTTGGGCAAGGTGGGCCATAACTTCATCAGTTGTTTCTTTGTCCTGAATTGGGGATTTTAGGTGTGAATCTGCTGAAGGTTAAGCACTTTCTCTTTCACAAAACAAATTAAAACCAAAGACGTGTAATCAAGCACACTTGACATAATTGATAGGTTAATGAAAAATAACGAGATATGTTCATTGCAATCATGGAATCTGATCCAAGGCAGAGAATACTGCACACTGACTGTTTCTTTTGAACCGAGAGCGAATTCATGTTTGCAGCATGGAAACAGACCCTTTGGCCCAGCTTGTCCATGCTGCCCAGTTTCTATCACTAAACTAGTGCCACTTGCCCGCATTTGGCTCATATCCCTCTATATCCACCCTGCCCATGTAACTGTCTAACTGTTCTATAAAGGAAAAAATTGTACCCGCCTCCACCACTGTCTCTGGCAGCTCATTCTTAAAGAATGGTCTAAAAGAAATCCATCCTTCGACCCCACTTCAATATTTGCAAGAATTCTCCAGCTTCTGTGAGTAAACTGAGAAACTCCCTTAAAATCTGAGCCACTCAGAACAGAATAATTTCACAGGGCTAAATAAAGTGGCTCTTGTCAATATTCAATAAAGGGAAGAATGGGGGGTTGGGTGGATGGGACGCTTGAGGGAGGAGGAAAGGGAGAGGGAATACTCGATCCTACTCGCAGTCCACAATAGAGTCGGGAGAAAATCTCCACAACTTTGGCGTAGCTGCTAACTCTTCCTTGGTGTTGAAACACGGAACATAAAAGTAAGGTTTCCAACCTCCACAATACGTCATTTGAGTGGTCAGTTTGATCCACCGGCAATTGCCAAACAGTGGAAACGCATTAATATTAGGCAGTTGAAGGATAAATAATGTAGAAATAATTATCACCAAACTGAAAATGGTGCAATATAAAAATGTATTTTATTGTACAAAATTTGCATCTTGAAACTCCAATTTGTTTGAGAATAGCAGCCCTTGGTGGTGCTCTGAAAAGATTCCACTATTGGTAGTTCTCACTGGCTGAAATGAAATGAAATAGACAAATGTGGAATATAGAGCCAAAAAACCTCACTTTAGAGAAATATCAATTCTTCTTTGGCTTTGTATTTGTACTGCGGAAGTAGAGTAACCTGTGGCTACATTACAGAAAACATGGTCACGGCATCATAAAACCTGTATGATGTATTGGCTTCTTTCCTCTGACAGAAATGAATCGTTTGTAAAGGTTAGTTTTGAATACAAAGTGAGAATTTAGATTCAGCTCAGCTTGTGCACTGTGGCCTGGGCGTGGAATGATTAGCTGCTGTAATAAATTATCATTTTCAAGTAAACATTGCAGATGTAAATTATTGGAGCAAATGAAGGGTCTTTCCCCATGAGCAGCGAGGTCTGCGAATAGGGAAGGCCAGTGGCACATTTATGAGGCAAGTCCAATTGACTTTTTAATTAAGTTGTTTATTGAGTTAATGGAGATATACACAACACAAGGTGTGTTATGGATTGTTGATTAACAGACACTATACATCTAAAGACACCACATGGTAATGTCATCAAAAGTCACCTGTCTGTGCTCATCATCGTGGGTATTGGATGTGGACATCATGGGTCTGGATTTACAGACAAAGCTAAACACAAGGCTATTGGTCAGTTCTATCCTTTATTGAACATTATACTAACTATGTACAATACAGGCTCAGCATGGGACTCTCAATAGAACTATCTCTCTCCATGCTCTGTTGCCATCTGATCTGACATCACTGATTATGTAAATTATATAGAAACATACTTAACCATAAACGTTTATACCAAAATGCAATTACCACAGAAATTACACAAAATATTAGGATATACTGATGTGCCACATGTCAATAACCCATGGTATTCATACCATCCTGTGAAGGAATCCAGCGATAAATTCAAAGTTTGTAGATTAAAAAGTGATTTGTCTGTGAAGTAGAGATTAAAAATTAAAAGCAGAGTTCATCTGCTGGACAAAGGTTTGGAAATTTACAAACTTATGTGAACATAATTGTGTGGTCAAGGGCAACTACTTCATGTAGCATAGACAATGGTATTTCCTCTAACATTGCGGTCTCCAAATAGCTGATTGCAATCGACAGATCAATTCCAGAGTCTCGAAAAATCAATTCTCATCATACAAACCAATCATTTTATTGCCTGCCAGAAATCTGTGAGACTCTGGCAATGAGATTTTGTTGTATAGGCTTCAGCCTGTAACTATTTCTGTATGCATAATGTTTGTCATTTAGTGTTTTAAACAAGTCTGTGGTGATTGCCCTGAAGAAAATTAAGACTTCAATCTGAATAGTACACGCATTTTGTATATGTTACCAATATTTTGTTGAACTGTTAAAGTTTTGGTCATTTGTTCATGTTTATGAAGTTTCCTGTTGTATTGCTTGCAAGTGGCACAGAACTAAGGCAAATGTTTTTTTGTAGTTGTTTGGAGTGAAGACATAATGACGAGCAAGGAGTCATGGATGTCCAAGAGGGCAAAAACCTACCATTTCCACCAAGACTGGAAAATATTTTTTTTTTAAATGAATGTCAAAGAACATAGAACATTACAGCGCCGTACAGGCCCTTTGGCCTTCGATGTTGCGCCGACCTGTGAAACCACTCTAAAGACCATCTACACTATTCCCTTATCGTCCATATGTCTATCCAATGACCATTTGAATGCCCTTAGTGTTGACAAGTCCACTACTGTTGCAGGCAGGGCATTCCACGCCCTTACTAATCTCGGAGTAAAGAACCTACCTCTGACATCTGTCTTATATCTATCTCCCCTCAATTTAAAGCTATGTCCCCTCGTGCTAGACATCACAATCCGAGGAAAAAGGTTCTCACTGTCCACCCTATCCAATCCTCTGATCATCTTGTATGCCTCAATTAAGTCACCTCTTAACCTTCTTCTCTCTAACGAAAACAGCCTCAAGTCCCTCAGCCTTTCCTCATAAGATCTTCCCTCCATACCAGGCAACATTCTGGTAAATCTCCTCTGCACCCTTTCCAATGCTTCCACATCCTTCCGAGAATGCGGCGACCAGAATTGCATGCAATACTCCAAATGCGGCCGCACCAGAGTTTTGTACAGCTGCAGCATGACCTCATGGCTCCGAAACTCAATCCCTCTACCAATAAAAGCTAACACACCATACGCCTTCTTAACAACCCTCTCAACCTGGGTGGCAACTTTCAGGCATCTATGTACATGGACACCGAGATCTCTCTGCTCATCCACACTGCCAAGAATCTTACCATTAGCCCAGTACTCTGTCTTCCTGTTATTCCTTCCAAAATGAATCACCTCACACTTTTATGCATTAAACTCCATTTGCCACCTCTCAGCCCAGCGTTGCAGCTTATCTATGTCCCTCTGCAACTTGTAACATCCTTCCGCACTGTCCACAACTCCACCAACTTTAGTGTCATCTGCAAATTTACTCACCCATCCTTCTACGCCCTCCTCCAGGTCATTTATAAAAATGACAAACAGCAGTGGCCCCAAAACAGATCCTTGTGGTACACCACTAGTAACTGGATTCCAGTCTGAACATTTCCCATCAACCACCACCCTATGTCTTCTTCCAGCTAGCCAATTTCTGATCCAAACTGCTTAATCACCCTGAATCCCATGCCTCCGTATTTTCTGCAGTAGCCTACCGTGGGGAACCTTATCAAACACTTTACTGAAATCCATATACACCACATCAACTGCTTTACCCTCATCCACCTGTTTGGTCACCTTCTCAAAGAACTCAATAAGGTTTGTGAGGCACGACCTACCCTTCACAAAACCGTGTTGACAATCTCTAATCAAATTATTCCTTTCCAGATGATTATACATCCTATCTCTTATAAACCTTTCCAAGATTTTGCCCACAACAGAAGTAAGGCTCACTGGTCTATAGTTACCGGGGTTGTCTCTACTCCCCTTCTTGAACAAGGGGACAACATTTGCTATCCTCCAGTCTTCTGGCATTATTCCTGTAGACAAAGATGACTTAAAGATCAAAGCCAAAGGCTCAGCAATCTCCTCCCTAGCTTCCCAGAGAATCCTAGGATAAATCCCATCCGGCCCAGGGGACTTATCTATTTTCACACTTTCCAGAATTGCTAACACCTCCTCCTTATGAACCTCAAGCCTTTCTAGTCTAGTAGCCTGAATCTCAGTATTCTCCTCGACAACATTGTCTTTTTCCTGTGTGAATACTGACGAAAAATTAATCATTTAGCACCTCTCCTATCTCCTTGGACTCCAAGCACAACTTCCCACTAGTGTCCTTGACTGGTCCTACTCTTACCCTAGTCATTCGTTTATTCCTGACATATCTAGAGAAAGCTTTAGGGTTATCCTTGATCCTACCTGCCAAAGACTTCTCATGTCCCCTCCTGGCTCTTCTTAGCTCTCTTTTTAGGTCCTTCCTAGCTAACTTGTAACTCTTGAGCACCCTAACTGAACCTTCATGTCTCATCTTTACATAAGCCTCCTTCTTCCTCTTGACAAGTGTTTTGACTGCTTTAGTAAACCACGGTTCCCTTGCTCGACCACTTCCTCCCTGCCTGACAGGTACATACTTATCAAGGACACGCAGTAGCTGTTCCTTGAACAAGCTCCACATTTCCAATGTGCCCATCCCCTGCAGTTTTCCTCTCCATCCGATGCATCCTAAGTCTTGCCTCATCGCATCATAATTGCCTTTCCCCCAGCTATAACTCTTGCCCTGCGGTATATACCTGTCCCTTTCCATCACTAAAGTAAATGTAATCGAATTGTGGTCACTATCACCAAAGTGCTCACCTACCTCCAAATCTAACACCTGTCCTGGTTCATTACCCAGCGCCAAATCCAATATGGCCTCGCCTCTCGTTGGCCTATCTACATACTGTGTCAGGAAACCCTCCTGCACACATTGGACAAAACCATTTGTCTCATCAGAGTATCGCTTTGAGTAAAAGTGGTAATTTGGAATGGAATCACAAGACAATGCATGCAAAATTTCAAGAATATTTCAGTGGGCAGCACGGTAGCACAAGTGGATAGCACGGTGGCTTCACAGCTCCAGGGTCCCAGGTTCAATTCCCCGCTGGGTCACTGTGTGGAGTCTGCACGCTCTCCCCGTGTCAGCGTGGGTTTCCTCCGTTTCCTCCCACAGTCCCAAGACTGGTTGGGTGGATTGGCCATGATAAATTACCCCTGACTGGGTTACTGGGATAGGGCGGAAGTGAGGGCTTAAGTGCAAACACGATGGGCCGAATGGCCTCCTTCTGCACTGTATGTTCTATGTACTTTCTTAAACAGCGTGATTCGGACTAAGACAGTTGGGGAGTTAAAGGGAAGTTTAAAAACTCAACAGTCACTCTTTTCAAAACCTGTGGCTAAAAGCAAGGCTAGCAAAGTGGCATTTATTTGCATTAGCTATCTGCTGGTGAAACATTAAGAAACCATTCACCGATGGCCAAGTTATCAAGGAGGCTATGATGGCTGCTGCTGACACTTTGTTCAAAGACTTTGAAAACAAAGATGAAATTATGACAGCCATCAAGAGCATGCAGCTTGGCGCTTTAACAGGAGCCAAAAGGGTGGAGTTGTTGTCCGAGGACATGTCTCAGCAAATATACCAAGACTTATCAGGCTGTGAACGTTTCTGATTGTTTTCCTTCGCAGGGCATTCAAAGACTCAACAACAAAGGAGGACTTCCTCACTCTTTTGCCATTCAAAGAAAGGACAAGAGGCAAGGATGTCTACAATTGAAAGGTATGTGACCGAGAAAAACATTCCGATCAAGAAACTGGTTTCAATCACAACCTATGGTGCACCGTCAATGCTGGATGTCAATGCAAACTTTGTTTCACTTTGCAGAAAGCACCCTGAATTCCCCGCCTTTGTCAATTACCACGGTGTTATCCATCATCAAGTGCTGGCGAGCAGGGTATTGACTTTACTCACGTGATGACAGTTGTTGTCAAGATGGTCAACACAATTCATGCCAGAGCTCTGCAACATTGTTTGTTCAAATCGTTACTTGATGAGCTGGATGCCATCTATGGTGAGCAAATGCTTCATGCAGATATGAGGTGGTTAAGTCGAGGAAACGTCCTCCTGAGATTTTTAGATCTGCTCGCAGAAATGCGGTGTACAGCAAGCAGACAGAAAATGTGTGGATGCGAGACTTGCCGTTTCTTACGGACATCAGTGCAAAATTGAACGAGCTGAATCGCGAACTGAAAGCATGACCTGTCACACATAATCAGTGCAGAGAATGCGTTCATGTTAAAACTGGGCCTGTGATCCTCTCAATTAAAGAATAAAATTACTGAGCACTTCCCAAATCTGGAGAAAGTCCAAAAACAGGTCAACAAAAAGACTTCCATCCAAATACATTCTGTGACCACCTGAGCAAATTGGAAAAGGAATTCACGGACGATTTCAAGAGGAAGACACAATGGAACAAATCACTATATTTGTCTCAAATCTTTTTCTTCAAGTGGACATTGGAGAACTGACAGCACAATTACAGGAGGTGTTTGAACAAAGTAGTGGACTTGACATGGAGATCATCACCATGCAAAATGACATAGAGCTGAATGCTAGGTCAAGGGATAAAGCCTTTTAGGGGCTTGTAAACAGAGAGAAGTTCCCTTCCCTGACATCCTGCGTACTCAAGGTGAAAACCTACTTTGGTTCCAAATACCTCTGTGAGATGGCTTTTTCCCAGATGAAAATCATCAAGTCCAAGTATCGCACTCATCTCACAGATGCCAATTTGGTGGACTGTATGAGACTGGCCTTCTCAAACTATCACCCAGACTTCACAGCACTCACAGATAGTGTGTAAGCACAGGTGTCACACAAAGAATAGGTGAGTGTTATGCAGAGCATACACGTTTTTTTTTTAAGTAAAGTCAAATTTTTAAGAGTAGATTTGCATTTATATTCTAAAAGTGACCCTGTACTTAAAAAGGTTGGAGACCACTGCTCTAGCTCTGGGCAGTTCCTGAAAAAACAGGGCTAGCTTCAACATAACCTTAGCAAAGCTTTAATAAATTGTAATCTAACAATGGAAAGACTTAAGGGTGACCCTAAATAACTTGTCAACTGAGTCCTGTAAACTGGGTGCAGTGACCATTAGCTACAACTATCAGTATCATGTTTGCTTGAAGGATGTTGATTAAAATGAAGGGTGTTGACTAAAAGAAAGGATGTTCATGAAAACAAAGAATGTTGTCCAGCACAAGTGCTCAACATGCTGCCTGCTGGTTCAGTTATTTTAAAAAAGATTTAGAGTACCCAATTCATTTTTTCCAATTAAGGAGCAATCTAGCGTGGCCAATCCACCACCCTGCACATTTTTGGGTTGTAGGGGTGAAACCCACGCAAACACAGGGAGAATGTGCAAACTCCACACACAGTGACCCAGAGCCGGGATCGAACCTGGGACTTCAGTGCCGTGAGGCAGAAGTTCTAACCATTGCGCCACCATGCTGCCCCTGGTTCAGATTATGATGTAAAGGAACCACATGTAGGACTTTTAGCTTTGTTGGATTCACTCAAGCATCTCTCATGTAAAGACATAGCTGCTGTAGTGTAGTTATGATAGTTCTAACTACTTTAAATATTCACTGATTTCTTATATACCTCTCCAACATTAATAAGACTTGGATTCTCTCTTCGAACCAGATTGTCCTTTCTTCTTCTGGATTGATCAATTTTGTGATTATCGTCAAAAATGAATTGCATGTTTGATTCTTTAATGTACTTTTATATAATTTAGAAAATATATTAGCCAAATTCTTGTCCGTTGGGATTCTCTTTTCCCGCTGGCAGTGCACCCATATCCATAGGTTTCCCGGCAGCGTGGGGTGGCTTCAATTAGGAATCCCATTGACAAGCGGTGGGAGTAGAGAATTCCGCCACCAGTGAATGCCGCGCCACCAAGAAACACAGGACTGGGGGACTGGAGAATCTCGCCCATTGTCTCATGTAGTCTTCTGTATCCAAACTCAAAAACCCATCTTCTTACACTCTTCAGTGTAGAGGTATATTATTCGGGTTCTTCCAATCTAGCTAATACTTGTCAATGGCTCCTTTACTTTGGGGAGTGTTAGATCATTTAAGTGTCTGTGAGGCCTCTCTGTCTCAACCTGAAGTGAGAACGATCACCTGAGGAGTGCATCTGATCTGGAATCGTCCCAAACAAGGGGTTAGGATTATAATCCATTTCAATCCATTACCTTTCCTTCGATTCAGCTGGAAAATGCAAGGAGTGTTTGGAGGCTCATACATCAGTGCTCCCATTCCAATAATGAAAATTAGAGGGTATACCATGTTAAGTAATGGGTTAAGAGACATTCCAATTAGTTGTCTCATTTATGTTAAGTATCCAATAATTGACACTGATATGTAAAGGGGCTTCAGGGGGCCTTTGTGTCAGGTGATGTGAAGATAGAGTTCTGTGCAGAGTCTGTTAAAGTGAAATAAAGGCAATTGTAAAAAGGAGCAGTACCTTTGACTCTTTATACAATTGCAGCTAAACGCCTAACATACCAAGGGAAATAATCAATTTCCCTCAAAATCCTTGTGTCAGTGTACAATTATTTTTGGATGTAATGATTTTCCATAGGCAATCAATTAGGTAGAATCTAACTGGGCATGGATGCAAATTAATGAGCATGCAGCTGGAATATTCCATTTTTTTTAAAGGCCATATATTGAGAACATCTAACTATAAATACAGCACAAAGGTAGAATTATGTGAGTAAGATCTCAATTATGTTGTGCAGATTTCACTTGCTGTACCAAAGCAAATAATTACTTTTTTAGTACTAGAGAATTGCTGTTTTGTCCCAATGGGCCTGACATTCCTTGGGGTGGCAATCAATGTTGAATTGCCACTCCAGTCCCAGTTTTTCATCTAAAATCCTGTCTCACACGATCTTCTGACTCAGGCCGGAATTGTGCAGCATGTCCCCTTGGCTGATTGTTGAGAGCAGCTCTGTCAAATGGAAGGACGCCATATCCCCTTTTATGTAGCACCAATAGATGTGTTTAAAGTCCAGTGATGTTTGAAGGTCATTATTGACAGGCCAGGGAAAGGGTTTTAAGATTTGGGGGGGGGGGTTGGCGGTTGGGACCTCATGGGAGAGGCGAAAGGCCTTGTGGTGGGGTTTTGGATGTCGGACCTCGTTTGGGGCGGGGGTGTGGGCGGTGGGTGGGGGAGTTTCAGACTTCATTGGGGAGGGGGGAGGGGGTAGGTGAGGATTGAGCCTCAGGGGGATGGTGCTGTGCCAGTTGGGAAAAGATTGAAACAACAACTCTCCAAGATTGAAAGGGATTGTAAATGGTGGCAAAGAAGTGAGCCTATTGCAAAGGAATCTGGATGGTTGAGAAATCTGCAAAAAATGGGGAGATAGTACTTAATGCAAAGGAGTTCAAAAGTCAAGGAACCAAGGAAGGAGAATGACAAAATTGGAATACCGGGTAGTAAGTGTTGTTAGGCTACAGCACTGGAAAGAGGTTTGTAGATTGTAGCAGAAAACACTTTTAAGCTGTCACCGCAATGTGCAGCAGCGATAAAAAAAGGATACTCTTAGGATACATTACTCACATATAGAACACATGTCCAGGCGTTTCTGATGATCCATCATGGTTTACCTTCGCGATTTCATTAGGAGGCAAAGTATCTTCTTCTCTTGTCTCTACAAGGAGTTAATTTTGCTAATGATTGGAGAAGATGGTACATACTGTTGTGCCATTTAACAGCAAGGGTGTGTGTGCAGTGGGCCTCATGGTCTTTGTTTAGCTTGCTTTTCACTTGACTGATCAAGCAAAGAGGATTTCAAAGACTTTCTGACAAAACTTGCAAGAAAACCATAAATATATTAATATTCCCAAAATTAATGGACTCATAAAAATATTGCATTTATGGTAATTACTTAAGATTTAATTAAACACTAAAATGTGTCATTAAGTATATATTTTTTAAAAGGCTGTTATTGTATTGATTTGGTGAAGTTTATTGCTGACCCCAACTCAAGCCAAATAGTTCAGTAGTTAGTCCATTCATAAAATGGAGACAAAAGTGTTTTGTTATGAATGCAGGCTAGCTGCTGACCTGACCCTCCTGTGTCCCTCCAATTTGTATTATCTGCACAGCACCACAGAGGACATATTCACGTCTTTTAGATGTTCTGATGTTTATTCAAGTATCATTTATTTTGAGAAATTGGCTATCATTGACCACTGGGAATAGTCAAACATTTGGTGGCATTTAAAATTAATCGCATTTTTTAAAAAAAATAAAGCGACCGGCAAAGCATTTCGTATTGGTTAAACATTTTTCTTTGGTCAATTTTCTCTGCCATCCTCCCTTGCTCTGTATTCACAAAGGTGCTGGTTCCTTGGGTCTGTGGATCCCAATGGGCATCTCACTCAAGTAGCCAACCCTCCAGAGTGTGGTCCGTTTCTTTGACTGTGATGGACAGTCCTGACCAATCCTGTCCTCTCCTGACATCCCCACGCATGGGGCTCAATTTTACGGCTCGGTTGTGGAGGGGGATGGGGGGAGTTCAGCGAGCCATTCAAATAGCCATTGACTTTGGTGGCACTGGAATATTTTGCCAGTTGGAGGGCTGTAAAGTTTCGCCCATGCCCTGTCAGCATGAACAGCTTGCTGAATAGTGATGGGAGGTGGGGCGGGGATTGGATGATTTTCCCCCTCCCTAATCAAGACACACTATGGTCAATTGGAACGTGTTGTCCACAGACAATTCAGCACAGGCTAGAAGATGAACTCAGAATTTGTTAAATGTGCAACGTTAACATTTAAAAAAACAATAAAAAGCATGATGAAAAAGCAGCCATTATATTTTTGATTTTATGTGATGATTGAAAGATAATCTGGTTATTAGCCTGCAGTAAAACTGACCAATGTGAGATATGTGACCAAGAATCTACATGTAACCCAATCGATTAACAGACCGAAAATGCTATGAAGTGACAAATGATTCGAGTTTTTGACATTTATTGTCTGTCATTCAATCGTAGTCATTGTATATAAGAACATAAGAACTAGGAGCAGGGGTAGCCATCTGGCCCTTCAAGCCTGCACGCCATTCAATGAGATCATGGCTGATCTTTTGTGGACTCAGCTCCACTTTCCCGCCCCAACACCATATCCCTTTATTCCTTTATTCTTCAAAAAATTATCCATCTTTATCTTGAAAACATTTAATGAAGGAGCCTCAACTGCTTCACTGGGCAGGGAATTCCTGTAACTGTACAGTATCTGTAACTTGTCCTCTTGATGGGCGGCATGGTGGCATAATGGTTGGCATTGCTGCCTCACGGCCCCGGGTTCGATCCTGGCCCCGGGTCACTGTCCGTCAGGAGTTTGCACATTTTCCCCATGTCTTGCGTGGGTCTCACCCCCACAACCCAAAAAATGTGCAGGGTTGGTTGTTTTGGGCTGGTGGATTGGTCATGCTAAATTGCCCCTTAATTGGCAAAATTTAAAAAACACTTGTCCTCTTGCAAATTCCAAGCCCACCAGACTGCCTTCACATTGCAAAGCCGAATTTTTATGATTGGTTCAAAGCCTGCAAACAGCTTCATTTCCAGAATTATGCATCCAGCCAATAAGCAAGCTCTGTTCGTGGCCGTTATGTAAGCAGGCTGTGAACCAGACATATGCTTTCCTTGCAGCCAACAGAAGATTGACAGGCTGCGAGCTGGCCACCATCTTCATACTCGGCTCCCACAAAGCTTCTGCTGCTTTGGAGAGGTTGTAGGCTCAGAGGTACCAGCTCATTTCTGGCACGAACCTCTCTGCTGACCTGCAGCCAGCTCACCAGGAGCATGCCATCGAATTTGCAATTCTGTCCCCTCAAGAGCTCAGTGCGCCATTGCTTGGCAGAGATGGATGATCTCCAGCAGCACATAAATTATGTAAAGGCAATAAAATGAATTGTGGAAAACAGTTCAAACAGTTGCAAGTCTGGCACCCAAGTGCATTTTGCAGACAGGAGCTGTGCTGATGGAGATAATGCCTTTTTGACTAACTGATATAGTCTTAACTGACACAATAATCTTCTCGTATCCATTTTACACAAATCAATATGTTCAGTCTGTACATTACTGGCAGTAGGTATCTTCTCATTGCAAATATTAATTGCTCAAATCGATCAAACATATATATTTTCAGAATGGCATAACGTTTATGAATGCAGTTTCATGGAACAAGTTACATGTGCAGGCATACCACATGATCCTATCATGACCCGAACAAAGATTTGGAACACAAATAACAATTACAAATTAAATACCCACACATTTTGAAAGGGGAGTCATATTTGAGACATTTTTCAGCATGCTCAAAGTCAGCCTCTACTCTTTAAAAAAAAACAAGGGGAAAATAAGGGGAATAAAAATCAATTTCCAATCCAGGATACTCAAATTCAGTAGCAGCCTTCATTGTCCTACTTACTGTAAAAATCCTCCCCCCCCCCCCCCCCCCCCACACACAACTCTCCACATTTACAGGGTAAAGCCAGGGTTATTAGAGTGAAACCATCTAAGTCTTGAGCTTTAATAGTAATAAGAATGTATTTCTCACCAATTTTTCTGACTGAGGTAATGACTGAATTATTCCTCTAATTCTCCACTGGAAAACTGTGAATTGACATCCAAGCAGGAGATGTGGAGAGATCGGTAGTAATGGCTCAAGGCCACACATTGCTTCTATGAACATCTTTGCATCTCTGGGTTTGGTCAATTCAAAGTGGATGCAAATGCATCTTTTGTTCCTCCTTCTTTACCTGCTCCAAATTTCCCCCAAGGATGTGTGTGGGAAGGCAGAGTGATTTCATGAGAGCATCCCAGAGGGCAGCTGCAAAGTTTTTCTGATACTTGAGCCTGCTTCCTCATTGTCATCGTAATCACTCATGCTTATCCAATCGTGTTATACGGGGCCTAGAAATGCCAGAAGGGCATGCAGAAAGTGCCACAGATGCTGTGCAACAGAATACAAAATACAAATTGTAAATTGTTATAGTAGCTGAATGACAGTTTTGCAAAGCTTATGTTCAATTTATTTTTGTTAAGAAATGTGGAATGATATGCACCTTTCATTCAATTTACTTTGTCAGTATCACTGTCGGCACAGACACAACAAATGGCAACATGTTCTTCCCAAATAGCTTTTTACAGAATAGTACCTATTGAAATGTCTCATTCATACAATTTCATTGAAAGTGCATTTTTATTCTCCAAAGCAAACTGTATTTTTTTAAACAGGGAAATCTCTTCAATGGTGGATGATCCATTAAAAATGGGCCATTCTTCTCCTTTTGTGTCAAATTGCTTTGATTGCCTCTGAGCAAGCACACAGAAATGACTTCTCTGACTTGTGAAGCAGATGGGGTATGTTAATACAATCCGGCATACTGCACGATGTAAAAGTGCCATACCTCATTACTTTAAGATAAAAGAAGATCATTGAAGACGGGAAGCAGAATTGACTTTTTGCGGTCCTGACTTGATGATGATTTAATCAACTGCACTCTTTCAGTTCTTATACAAACAGCTGTCATTCCTCAGGTCCCCCTAAATGAGAAGTTCTCAAAGTAAAGGGGAAAGAACGGGGATTGTTCTCATACCTTCACAGCAAGGTGCTACGCAAATTCAAGAGAGAAAACTGCAGCTTGCGTTTCACCCTAAAATGTGACGGATTGCAACTGATGGGTAAGGCCAGTCAGTCTGAATCCATTTCAACCAAGCCAATTGGGCTCATTTGGTAAAGGCAAGCTCAATAAAGCAGCTATTTTTGACGATAAATGCTCTCTGAGGGGAAAACTGTCTTGCAATCAAGAGAGAAGGAGGGAGAGTGAATGTTTACTGGAGAACAATAACAACAACAACTTGAGTTTGATGTGTTGGGTGTTCTGGATCACAAACAGGTCACCAACACTGGAAGTGGTGCAACTCTATTTTATTATAAGGTTAACTATATTAACATACTTGAACTGTGGGTAAATGCAATACCAGCTTTAACTGTTGACCCTTGCCTCATCTTAACCAGGTGATGCACTCAGCACATGGTGAATGTCTGTGTTGCAGGCTGTGAGCTCTGTGCTCCGAGCTGGCTGCTCCTGGAATGAGCGGGAACTCTCCTGTCCCCTGTCTTTATGGTGCGTGTGCTCTCACTGGTGATTGGCTGCGGTGTTGTGTACGCTGATTGGTCCCACTGCATGTCCATCAGTGTGTGTGTGTGTCTGCACCATGATATACTGGTGTATATTATGACATCCCCCCTTTTATATAAAGAATATGTGCCTGCGTGACAATAAATATCGTGTAGTGAATGTACCTGACTATGTGTGTGCATTTTATTTACATGACTATGTACATGAGGCTAATCTATTTACACGGGAAGGTGCCTGGTGCCGAGAAATAGGGTGTCACACCAACAACGAAATGAACATTATATACAAACTACTGGAACGATGAAACAGGATAACAGAACAGATCAAAGAGTCCAACATCGTAAAACTCATAAATAAAGTCTCTGAGGTGGGCGACGAATTCTGGTTGACCGCCTCAGGGGTGGGTCAGGAGCCACCGGCTGAGGAACAGGCTGGGCCATGGCAGAGTGAGGAGGATGCAGAGTATTTGGAATCTCCACATAGTCCAGGTTGGGGACAACAGGAGGGCGTGGCACCGGTGGAGGATCACGTAGCGAGCGTGGAACGAGACGAAGGGCACGCCGATTGCGGCGGTGAATGGAACCATCTGGGAGACAAACCAGGAACGAGCGGGGAGACACCTGCTGAAGAACCACAGCAGTTGCAGACCAGCCACCCTCCAGAAAATGGATGCGGACGTTGTCATCCGGCGCCAGAGCAGGGAGATCAGTCGCCCGAGCGTCATGCGCTGCCTTGTGTTGTGCACGAGACTGTTGCATCCGCTGAAGGACCGGAACGTGGTCGAGGTCTGGGACGTGAATGGACGGCACCGTGGTCCTGAGGGTGCGACCCATGAACAGTTGGGCTGGCGACAGGCCCGAGGAGAGTGGGGCCGAACGATAGGCCAGCAAGGCAAGGTAGAAGTCGGATCCTGCATCGGCAGCCTTGCAGAGAAGCCGTTTGACGATGTGGACGCCCTTTTCCACTTTGCCATTGGATTGGGGGTGCAGGGGACTGGATGTCACGTGCACAAAGTTGTACCTGCTGGAAAAGTTGAACTATTCCTGGCTCGCGAAGCAGGGGCCATTGTCCGACACCACAATGATTGGGATGCCGTGATGAGCAAAGGCCTCCTTGCAGGCACGGATGACTGCCGATGATGTGATGTCGTGCAGGCGTACGACCTCCAGGTAGTTCGAAAAATAGTCTACAATCAGAACATAGTCCCTGCCGAGCGCATGGAACAGGTCAACGCCTACCTTAGACCAAGGGGACGTGACCAACTCATGGGACTGTAGGGTCTCACGTGGTTGGGCCGGCTGGAACCGCTGACAGGTGGGGCAATTGAGCACTGTGTTGGCGATGTCCTCATTGATGCCGGGCCAGTACACAGCCTCTCGGGCCCTCCGTCGGCACTTCACCACGCCAAGATGGCCCTCGTGTAGCTGTTCCAAAACGAGCTGGCGCATGCTGTGCGGGATCACGATGCGGCCCAGCTTCAGGAGGACACCATCGACTACTGCCAGATCATCTCAGATATTGTAGAACTGCGGGCATTGGTCCTTGAGCCACCCGTCCGTCATGTGGCGCATGACACGCTGTAGTCGGGGGTCAGCCGCAGTCTCATGGCGAATGTGGATAAGGCATTCATCCATGGCCGGCAGATTGGAGGCCGTGAAGGCCACATGGGCGTCAACCTGGCAGACGAACCCCTCTGGGTCACACGGGGTGTTGACTGCCCTGGACAGAGCGTCGGCTATGATCAGGTCCTTGCCCGGGGTGTATAGGAGCTCGAAATCGTACCGCCGGAGTTTAAGCAGAATGCACTGAAGGCGAGGGGTCATATCATTCAGGCCTTTTTGTATAATGTTGACCAGCGGGCGATGGTCGGTCTCGACAGTGAATTGGGGGAGGCCGTACACGTAATCATGAAATTTGTCGACCCTAGTCAACAGGCCCAGGTGCTCCCTTTCGATCTGCGCGTAGCGCTGTTCCGTGGGGGTCATGGCACGTGATGCATATGCAACGGGGGCCCATGATGAGGCCTCATCACGTTGCAGGAGCACCGCCCCAATGCCCGATTGGCTTGTATCCGTTGAAATTTTTGTTTCCTTCGTGGGATCAAAAAATGCCAGTACCGGGGCCGTGGTAAGCTTGGTCTTAAGCTCCTCCCATTCGCGCTCATGGGTGGGAAGCCATTGGAAGTCTATCATCTTCCTGACCAGGTTCTGGAGAGCTGTGGTATGGGAGGCGAGGTTGGGGATGAACTTCCCCAGGAAGTTGACCATGCCCAAAAATCGGAGGACCGCCTTCTTATCCGCTGGCTTCTGCATGGCCATGATGGCTGCCACCTTGTCCGCATCCAGCCGCACACCCAACCGGGAGATGTGGTCCCCTAGGAACCATCTGGCCGAAGGAACATTTGGCTCTGTTGAGGCGAAGGCCTTGGTCCCGTATTTGTTTGAAAACGCGCTGGAGGCGACTGATATGCTCCTGATTTGACCAAATGATGATGTCGTCAACATAGACGCGCACACCCTCAATGCCCTCCATCATTTGTTCCATGATCTGGTGGAATACTTCTGATGCCGATATAATCCCAAACGACATCCTGTTGTAGCAGTATCTGCCAAACAGGGTATTAAAGGTACACAGCTTTCTGCTGGACCTGTCTAGTTGAATTTGCCAGAATCCTTTTGAGGCGTCAAGTTTGGTGAAGATGTTGGCCCGAGCCATCTCGCACGTGATCTATTCGCGCTTGGGGATAGGGTAATGCTCCCTCATTTTGTTGCGATTCAGATCCTTTGGGTCAATGCAGATCCGGAGCTCACCGGAGGGCTTCTTTACGCACACCATGGAACTGACCCAGTCGGTTGGTTCCGTCACTCTGGAGAGCACTCCTTGGTCCTGGAGGTCCTGCAGCTGCTGCTTGAGAGGTGCTGGGACTCTGAGAGGTGCATGAACCACAGGCGTGGCGTCTTGTTTGAGCAGGATTTTGTAAGTGTATGGAAGCGTGCCCATGCCTTCGAAAACGTCGCGGTGCTGGTCGATGATGGCATTGAGCTGCGCCCTGAAGTCCGCATCCTGGAAGGCAGACGTGTCCTCTGGAGAGAGAGAGTGTACTCGTTGAACGAGGTTTAGGAGTTTGCACGCCTGTGCGTCTAGCAGAGAGTCCTTCGAGGAGCCCACGATCTCGAAGGGAAGGATGGCTTTTCGCGAGTTGTGCGTCACTTCGAATTGGCATGAACCGGTAGTAGGAATGACGTTGCCATTGTAGTCTACTAGTTGGCAGGTCGACGGAAGAATGGTTGGTTTAACCCCAAGGGTCTGAAAGGCTGACCACGCTAGGAGATTAGCGGAAGCACCAGTGTCCAGGCGGAATCGTATCTGGGATCGGTTGACTGTCAGGGTGGCACACCACTCGTCATCTGGATCAGTGCTGTGCACCAACAGCGGCTGGTGGTTTTGATTCGGGGACAGTCTGTTCTTTGTTATAACAGCGACTCGAAAAGGCTCCCTCAGGTCCTCGGTGTCACTGGTCTGCGGGAAGTTGGAATCGGACTCGGTTTGGGGGTAGGTAACTGCGTGTTGCAGGGTTCTTCGGAGGTTTATTTCATTTCCTGGTTCAATTTGAGGCATTGTGCTGTCATTCCAGGTGAAGGAAGGTTGTTTTACAGATTTAAAAGATTTTTTCTTTGATTTGGGACATTTCCCCTTTAAATGGGTGTGGTCCGGGGCCACTGACGTCATGACGTGCGTGACGTAGCACGTTGGAGGCTTTGCACATGCGCAGATCATGGTTCCTTTACTGATGGCCGTTTTCGTGTTTACGCATGCGTGGCGTCACGCAACTGCAGTCCCTTTAGAAAGATGGCCGCCGACCAAAATCGTTCTCTGCTCCGGGATTTCGGCTTCGAGGTGAGTACTGGCACTTCTCTTACCTTTCCTTGCTGGTTGGAGTGTGTTTTCCCTCACAGTATTTGCCGAATTCGTCCAGGACTGGATGGAAGTCGCTCCTGTTTTGCCCCTTGGAGAACTTGAATCTTTTGAAGGTTTCTTCTGCTCTAGCACCGGCGATGGTGAGGAGAAGCTCTGTTTTTTCAGGGTCGGCCAGGTCTTCTAGTTCGGCTGCCAGCAGGAAGATTTCAAACTTTTGCCGGAATGCCCGTCAGTTTTCACGGAGATTGCCGTGGCACTGGAGCTGCTGAGGAACCCGGATCTTGAACACTTCCCTGGGTATCGTTGCTGATTGTCACTGTACGCTGAGGTGCCGGCGATGCGGAGTGGCGGCGGCTGGTTGATGTTCTCCAAATTTCAGGTTGCCGGAATGCTGATTAGTTGCAGGTGGTTCTCAGAAGTGCTAGTATGCAACCACTCCTTGTACCATGATGTGTTGGGTGTTCTGGATCACAAACAGGTCACCAACACTGGAAGTGGTGCAACTCTATTGTATTATAAGGTTAACTATATTAACATACTTGAACTGTGGGTAAATGCAATACCAGCTTTAACTGTTGACCCTTGTTTAGTCCTAACCAGGTGATGCACTCAGCACATGGTGAATGTCTGTGTTGCAGGCTGTGAACTCTGTGCTCCGAGCTGGCTGCTACTAGAATGAGCGGGAACTCTCCTGTCCCCTGTCTTTATAGTGCGTGTGCTCTCACTGGTGATTGGCTGCGGTGTTGTGTATGCTGATTGGTCCCACTGCATGTCCATCAGTGTGTGTGTGTGTCTGCACCATGATATACTGGTGTAGATTATGACAGCGTTGATACTGCACATTTAACATGGAATATTGTCCCAAAATCGTCTGAGGATCCTGGGATTATATTCATTGGAGTTTAGGAGGTTGAGGGTAGACCTAATAGAAACTTACAAGATAATGAATGGCTTAGATAGGGTGGACGTAGGGAAGTTGTTTCCATTAGCAGGGGAGACTAGGACCCGGGGGCACAGCCTTAGAATAAAAGGGAGTCACTTTAGAACAGAGATGAGGAGAAATTTCTTCAGCCAGAGAGTGGTGGGTCTGTGGAATTCATTGCCACAGAGGGCGGTGGAGGCCGGGACGTTGAGTGTCTTTAAGACAGAAGTTGATAAATTCTTGATTTCTCGAGGAATTAAGGGCTATGGAGAGAGAGCGGGTAAATGGAGTTGAAATCAGCCATGATTAAATGGCGGAGTGGACTCGATAGGCCGAATGGCCTTACTTCCGCTCCTATGTCTTATGGTCTTATGGTTTAAAATGTCCTAAAAAGTGATATTTGGCACCCAGCCACACAAGGTTGTATCAGGGCAGTTGGCCACATATTTATTCGAACAGCTAGGTTTTACCTAAGATGCAAAGGAGGAGAGGTATAGAGCTCTAGCCATCCTGGACAGTATGACTGTTCTTTCTCAAGTTTGGAATAGTATTCCACCAGTTGGATGGGAAGCACATCCCACATTAAAACGACAGTAGTATCCATAACACGAAGCCCGCTTAATGGCTCAGGAATCGAGCGAGGAGCCTAACTGCCAAAGCTAAATATGCATCCCCCCAATAAATGAAGAGATCCAGTCAGTTTGGATTCCTCGTAGTTGGGCCCTCATTAGACCAGTTAAAAGCGGATTGAAGTTGACTGTTCGAGTGGCACACAGTCTTAGCCAGAACAGACAATCAGGCTATAGCAACCCCCAAATGTTGACATTACCGAGATCAATATTCCCACCCAGTAGTGTCAGATTGGAATGTACTCCAGTAAGGCATGAAATTTTCCAATGGGACATTGCTTCAGCATTGAATTCCTTAAGAAATTGTTCAAGTTCATGTACTGCAATGTAGTGCAGAACGTTTTCATTTACTTTACATTTTACGTAAAGTAGAAAGCCTATTGAAATTAGATGAATTTCAAACTACATTAATTACAATACTTAAATTGCTCACTAGCTAACATAATACTTTGCAGTAAGAAATCATGTTTCACTCTCGTAGTATGTTGTACAATACTGATTTTGCAGTGGAAATAATGGTAAGGCTAACAGTGCTCTCCATTATTAAAGTGTAAATTGTGAAAGTGACAGCAAAGGTGCAGTTAAATGCGGAAACCAGAAAGTTACTGTCCGAGCTGTCCAGCCGTCCCACAAGTTGAACTATCCCAGCACCTTGCTGAGAGGCTCAGCATGAAATAGGACCATGTTTCTGTATTTGTGCAATATATACACACACCAGAAAATGAGAGGATTTGGCCATTTTCATGCAGGTGCAATTTTAATAGTGCGTTTGAGTATTAAGTAGTATCAAACGGAGGGCAGCACGGTGGCACAGTGGGATAGCCCTGCTGCCTCACAGAGCTGAGGTCCCAGGTTCGATCCTGGCTCTGGGTCGCTGTCCGTGTGGAGTTTGCACATTCTCGCTGTGTTTGCGTGGGTTTCGCCCCCACAACCCAAAAGATGTGCAGGCTAGGTGGATTGGCCACGCTAAATTGCCCCTCAATTGGAAAAAATGAATTGGGTACTCTAAATTTTGTTTTAAAGTAGTACCAAACAATCTCTCTGGCCATGAACATTAACTTCGACTAATGGAACACATTCCTTCAGATTGTTGGAAATTTTTAACTTCCCCCTTTTATCCCTCTTTCAATTCTGCCTTTCTGTCCTTCTCTATTTCTATTTCTGTCTTGACTTAGAGCTGGATTTGGGCGGCACAGTGCTTAGGACTCGGGTTCAATTCCAGCCGAATGGAGTTTGCACTTTCTCCCCGTGTCTGCGTGGGTTTCCTCCGGATGCTCCAGCTTCTTCCCACAGTCCAAAGACGTGCAGGTGAGGTGGATTGGCCATGCTAAATTGCCTCTTAGTATCCAAAAGGTTTGGTGAGGTTACTCGGTTATGGGGATAGGGTTGGGGTCTGATCCTAGGTAGGGTACTCTTCAGAGTGTCGGTGCAGACTCGATGGGCCAAATGGTCTCCTTCTGCACTGTAGGGATTCTATGAATTTAAAAAGCATAATTGACACTTCCTGGTTCAGACTTGAAGCTGATTTCTGACCCAGATATCTGAGGGTACCCCACCAAAATGGCTTTCTAATCACATCAAGTGTTAGGCTGAAAGACCAAGGACAGCTTGTGGGCAAGTATCAGTGTAATCAGCAGCTGACACCTTTGTATAGGACAGTGGCTCTTGGGCACAGGCCTCCATCCCTGAATTCGGTTGTCTGCGACCTTCGGCCTTGTCAATGGGATCCCTGGATTCTCCGGAATTTGCTGGCCATTAAATCTAAATAAGATATTAGAAAACAGGAATTATGCTTTGGGCTGTAATAAACGTTTCTACAACCAATTGGCCCATCAGGCAAGGTATGTGCTCTGAATTTTAATTTTCGGATGATGGTAGATTAAAGTAGGGGACGGTAGCTCAGCATGTGGGTCAGATTAATGCCAACAGCATGGGTTCTATCCTCGTTCTTGCTGACATAGACTCAGGGAATGCCTCCATGCTCGACTCTTAGTCACAAAAAATTGCGGTACTTGGCAAATAATTGCAAAGGATCAGAACCAAGAAGGTTAAATAAGCAATATTATCGGGGAAATATATTCAGGGACCGTCAACTCACATGATCTGTAGGGATGGAATAATTAATAGAAATGAAACTTACCTCAGTGACCAATATAGAAGGCATGCAGTGAGATTTTCAGCATAGGTTATCCAGCGCACATTAGGAAAATAGCCTGCTGAAAATTTCACAATACAGCAACCATTTTAATTTGCTAAACTGGACATTTGAAAAGATACACAAGGTAAGAAATGAACAGTCAATACTGCAGACTGCCTTGCTAAGAGATCAGGAAAGCATGAAGGATGGATGCCATTGCCTCGGTCTAAACTGACAGCGCCAGTTTGATATGTTGCTGTCAAGGGCCTGATAAAAACCCAGCATCCTGATGGTTTTCTGATGCGAACAGTTGCATCACAAAATGGCTTTGGTCTCCCACTGCCTCTGCTTCCATCTGCCGCTGAGCCACGGTGCAGCCGGCTGCCTGCCTGTCACAGCATGAATGCAAATTAGCTGGGGAGGAGGCACTCAGTTGTGCTAATTACATTTTAATCATTAGAAATGTGTTGGCAAATCAACCCTTGATTGCCATCTCCAAGTCTGTCTTCTCCAGCTGAGTGAAGGACCTGGCTGCATTAGCTGAGGCCTGCTGGGCATCTCTTCCTGCACAAGATGGATACGGTGATTGCTGTTCCCAGCCGGCCTACCACTGAGGCTGTTCTGGCACATTATTAAAAAGCCACAAGCCTCTTTTCAAATCGTCGCTGCGTGAGCTCTATTCATTCTCGTGTCTCTATATTTAGAGCATCTCAGTAGTTTAACCCATCTGCGGCTTGTCAAAAACCAGACTGTTAATGTCACACTGTTAAGGGCAATGGTCATGTTTGGTCTTCTGGTACTGCGGCACACTTTCAACTAGCTTCTGAAGCCGTGAATCATGTACAAAGTTACATTTCCAGTTTGCAATATATCCAAGCAATTAGCACCGAGGTCTCGCATTCACAGACCTTAACCCTTTATCCGCAACCTTCCGAACAGAAATTTAGATGTGTTGAAAAATATTACCACGGGTACAGTTTATCAGTCCGAATAAAATATCACTCTTCTGCGAGATGGACAATTGCTGTTTAAAAATATTTGAGCTGGCCTTCTTAGACACAAAATTATATCTGAACAGTATTTGGATATTTCACTAAATCTGGAAGCCACTCTATATTTGAAGATGACAATACATATCCTGACTCCATTACATGGATCAGGAAGATTCCTGCTTTGGTATGCAGTTGATACTGCATTAAGCTGATCTTAACCCCAAAGTGCCATTGGGGGCACGACGTGTGGCCTTGGTGTCTTTGGGTTACAGAAGGACACAAGTAATCCAGCTGTTCAAACTTTTCATCACCATTCAGAGCACTTACAAGGACATCAGATGTCAAGACAGCATGGCTGCAGCACCAATCCCCCTCATTGTCTGAAGGTCTCGCACCACATGGATAAGATAACAGGGGAAATGCAGAGCCTTGGGACCATACCTCTACAGAATTCAACACCTTCAGGAAATATTAAGCTCAATCAAATTCAATGGATTTTGGTACCAGGAAGGCCTATCCCTGAAACCCCTATGCTTCTGTTCAGTAACTATTCCCATTCATTGTTAGCATTACTGAACAGACTCATACTGTGGACTCAGATCACACAGGAGGGAGGCATTGCAAACTGAAGCAGGAGAAACAGGAACACTAGGTTGTCATGATATACATCAGCATATCATGGTGCAATCACACACACACTGACGGACAGACAGTAGGACTAACCAGCATACACAACATCGCAGCCAATCACCAGTGAGAGCACACGCACTATAAAGACAGAGGACACCAGAGTTCCCACTCATTCTAGCAGCAGCCAGCTCAGAGCACAGAGCTCACAACCGCCTCTCAGATATTCACCATGTGCTGAGTGTATAACCTAGATAGTGATAGGAAAGGGTCCACAGATAAGCTGGTAATGCACGTACCCAAAATTACAGTATGTTATTACAGTTGAGTTGTTAATAAAATAGAGTTACACCATCTCCAGCCGTGTTGACCTGTTTGTAGACCAGAACACCCAACACGACATGGTTCCAGGAGTGGACGCATACTAGCCCGTGAGACCTACCTGCAACTTATCAGCAATCCGCCATCCTGCAGCATGAAGAACATCAACCCGCCGCTGCCGCTACGCATCGCTGGCAATCTCGGGGTGAATTGGAAGCTTTTTAAACAGCGCTTCCAGCTCTTCCTAGAGGCCACAGACAGGGAGAATGCATCGGACACCAGGAAGATTGCCCTTCTTCTCTCCACGGCAGGGCAACACGCCATCCACATCTTTAACTCCCTGACATTCGCGGACGGAGAGGACAAAACCAAATACAAGACGGTGCTCCTAAAATTTAATGAACACTTCAGCGTTGAAGTCAACGAAAGCTTCGAAAGGTACCTGTTCCAGCAGCGCATGCAGGGTAAGGACGAGCCTTTCCAGTATTATTTAACGCACCTCCGCATCCTCGCGCAGTCCTGCGGCTATGGGCCCACCTCTGACTCCATGATACGCGACCAGATAGTTTTCGGGGTCATGTCAAACACCCTGCGCCAGCAGCTCCTTAAAATCAAGCAACTCACCCTAGCAACGGCCATCAAGACCTGAGTCCTGCATGAGAACGCCACCAGCTGGTACTCACACATCCAGGCGGCTGAAACGGGGCCCCACGAGGCGGAACGGGTCCAGACGATCGAGTACCTCCCGGTCCGAGGGCCGGAGGAGGGCGGCCATTTTGCACGCTTTCCGAGGCCTCCCGCGCTTGTATGCGCCAAAAGAGGCGACATGGACGCGGAGAAACGCGATGCGCAGGCGCGCACTACGCAAGACCGCACCGCACATGCGCGGTGGCGCAACGAACGCACTGACGTCATGATGTGCGGCAACTGTGGCTTCGCCCATTTAAAGCAGCAATGTCCAGCCAAAGCACGACAATGCCTACTCTGTGGCAGGCTTGGCCACTATGCTGCCTGCTGTCGAGCACCTCAGCCTGCCAACTCGCAACAGTTTAACCAGCCTCGCAGAAAAGTTCGGGCAATTCTACCCACGTTCACCGAGTCCGATCCTGACATCATACAGACCAGTGACACTGAGGACAGGGAGCCTTTCCGCATTGCTGTCATCAACAAGAACAAGCTGTCCCCGAGTCGAACGCACCAGCCGCTGTCGGTGCACAGCATTGATCCAGACGCCGAGCGGTGTGCCACCCTGACGGTCAACCGATCCCAGATCACATTCCGCCTGGACACTGGTGCTTCCGCAAATCTCCTCGCATGGTCAGCATTTCAAACCTCGAGGGTCAAACCAGCAATTCTTCCATCCATCTGTCAACTGGTCAACTATAATGGCAACGTCATTAACCGGGTCATGCCAACTCGAAGTGACACACAACTCACGTAAAGCCATCCTACCTTCGAGATCATGGGCTCCTCAAAGGACTCTGTGCTAGGCGCACAGGCATGCAAACTCCTCCACCTCATTCAGCGAATACACTCTCTCTCTCCAGAAGACACGTCTGACTTCCAAGATGCGGAATTCAGGGCGCAACTAAACTCAATCCTCTCTCAAACCAGGATGCTTTCGAGAGCATGGGAACACTGCCTTACACATACAAAATCCTGCTCAAACAGGATGCCATCCCGGTAGTTCATGCACCTCGCAGAGTCCCAGCAACCCTCAAGGACCGCCTCAAGCAGCAGCTGCAGGACCTTCAGGACCAAGGAGTGCTTTCCCGGGTGACGGAGCCAACTGCATGGGTCAGCTCCATGGTGTGCGTCAAGAAGCCTTCCAGCGAGCTCCGGATCTGTATTGACCCGAAAGACTTAAATCGCAATATAATGAGGGAACATTACCCAATACCCAAAAGTGAGGAGATCACATGCGAGATGGCTCGGGCAAAAATATTCACCAAGCTTGATGGTTCAAAGGGCTTCTGGCAGATTCAATTGGATCAGTCCAGCAGGAAGCTGTGTACCTTCAACACTCCATTTGGCAGATACTGCTACAATAGGATGCCATTTGGAATCATATCGGCCTCTGAAGTTTTCCATCGCATCATCGAAGATGATGGAGGGCATCGAAGGCGTGCGCGTCTATGTGGGCGATATCATTATTTGGTCTGCAACACCGCAGGAGCATATCGACACAGGTGGATTTCAAGTTCCCTTGGGTTGGGCATCTCAAATTCTATTCTAGGAAGCCAATCGGCACCTAAATAAAGTACATTTCCGTATGGCACTCCATCTGGGGGAAAGGATGACACCAGATTGGTTGGGTTCGCTTCAGTTGCTTACTCACTCTTTGATAATTTAGCAGCATCTGAGAGCGATCTTGTGTAGCCCTATAATGCAGAATGTCCTGATGCCTGGGAAAAAAAGAGCTTCTCTTGAAAGTCAGGAGCAAAAAAAAGTGTGATTAAATTAAATGCGCTTTGCAATGCTTACACCTATTTGCAGTCATTAGCGTTTCATGGTGCAGCTGTGAAAAATAATGGTTTCACTGCTCTCCCATTCCAAAACCAATGTAACAACGCAAAGGAGCTCAAACATTGGAAAAGCAAACCTATGTCCAACAGAAGTGTGGTATTCTCCAGGATTGACTGTCCTTTCCTCTTTTTGCAAGTGAGATTACTAATTTCTGCAACAACTCTTTAGGCCCTTGTGCATGGAGACCAGGTTGTCACTGACAAGAACGTGACTCACAGAGGGAAGGGTTGGACTAGAGCCAAAGTTCCAGTGGTGAAAGGGCCAAGTTTCAGAATGCTCTTCTCAGGTCAGGTGCAAGAAAGTCCACAGATCATACTGTGTGTGTCAACGCAGAGAAAGAAACTGCCAATATTGTGCGACTAACGTAAAATGGTTGACTTGGATTTAAATATAGTTACTGTTTTCCAATGTTTCCATATTCCTCCGATCAACACAGTCCGCATTAGCTTATCCAAACCAGTTCACCTGGTGTGTCATTTTTTTTCTGAAAACAAAATGACAGGCAAATATTGTGACCTCTCAAGGTAAAGGTACCTTTCATGTGAAAGAAGCTTATTTTTGTGATAACAAGCAGAACTCGCTGATTGTGAATTTCCATAACCATTAGGGGGTGTTGTGCCAGATAGAAATTATGAAAGGGTTTGCATTAGTACACAACAATCATGCTCAAGTTGTTCCCCACATCCTCCACTTGCCTGAATAGTAGAAATAAGTAGGATTATATGATTATAATCTGATTGGAAAGAATCAGAGGTCACCTTCATAGAAGCAGGCAAACACTTTGAAGAACTTGACGTATACACAAATAGATGGTCTCCTTCACATTTCAACTATCTATTTCTGCATCACAACAGTGAGAGAGGGCTCAAAGGGCACCAAAACTACTCATGGGAAATTTGAATCAGAGTCTTAGGAATTCAAATACTTTGCAAATTGCATTTTATGTAATGTCATGTTAAATATTGTTTGCCTGCTTACCATCTGTCTTCTACTTGTTGCTTCTGTGTAAAACTATTTCTTGTAATAAATCCGATATATAGCCTTAGCCAGAATATGACCTATTATCCTACTGATTCAGCACCTATTAAAGAAAATGTGGGACCTGATCTAACCAAATGGGAACAGAATCCCATAGTGTGCGCGTTTAGCCACGTTTTTCCCGGCACTCGCAACGCTGAGAACACCCTGCTATCTAACGCCCATCCAGTTAGATATGGGGCCTCAGCAGGGAACGCACACCGGAGATCGCACTCAGCTCCATTTTCTGCACTGAGGGACTACCCTCGCTCGAATTCCTCAGTGCAATGCGAGATCGGGACGCTATCCCGAGCTCCCGACGCATCCCCTAAACCCCCCTCAAGCCCCAACTCGTCCCCGTGCCCCAACCCCACACTCACAGACATACACACACCCACGCAGTGGACTCCCGGCCTGATCACCGTCATGTGAAAAATGCCAGCTTCGAACTGCCAGCCTGGCATGCTTGCAGAGCCCCTGCCAGCTGGCAGTACCACCGTGGCACTTTGACAGTGCAGGCTGGCACCAAGGTGGCACTGCCAGGGTGCCAGGTAGGCAGTGCCAGAGTGCCAGGTTGGCAATGCCAGCTGGCAGGTTGGCACTCTGCCCAGAGGGCAAGCACCAGGGGGCCTCGGATCCACTGGGAAACCCTCAAGAGTGCTGTTGTGGCCCGTCCCTGTTTGTCGAGACGAAGGGCGCTATCTACTGGCCACATTGCGCTCGGGTGAGAGCACAATGTGGCCTGCAGATCCCAGGAGATACCTCCCGCGGGCTTCCTGGCAGCCTATATGCATGGGGGGGATATACCAAGCCGAATCAGAATCCGGCCCAAGGTGGGCGTGACCAGAGGGCACATGCCTAAAAAGGGATCTACCAGCCTCCCCAGCGAGGCTGCAGTTGGGAAACATTCAGGTTTGGTCCACACAAATGTGGACCAAGCAGAATGGCACCCGGGGGGACTCCTGGTCATTCAGACACCCCTGGCTGGCCAGATGTAGTGCAGGATGGCCCCCTGGCCCACCCTTTATGGAACAAGGGCACCTTGGCATTGTCCAACTGGCACCTTGGCACTGCCAAGCTGGCAGGAGCACTGCCAGAGCGGCAGTGCAAGGGTGCCCAGGTGGCACTGCCAAGGGTCAAAGCCCTAGGGGCCATGCCCATGAAAGGAGGATGGAGGGGGTATGAAGGGTGGGGGTCCCTAGAGCAGGTAAGAATGGCCTCTAGACGGTTAAGGGGGTGACGGGTGGGAATCTTGGAGGTAGGGCCTGTAAGAAGGAGTGAGGGCCTGAGGAGGGGAAGCCCCCAGGGACCCCATTGGGGGTGTCCTCACTTGGGGGTGTGGTGGGGTAATGCCCATGGTGGGGATGTGGGAAGACTCATAAGCTCACTTCGAGATCGGGGAACCATTTTGAAATGGCGGTTCGACCTCTGGGTTCTTTCCCCAGCGCTAAAAAAATTTCAGTGTGGACTAAACCGGTGAGAAACTCCCCAGGGCCCAAAAAGTGACTATGGGCTGGATTCTTCCACCCCGCCTGGCACAAAATCGCCAGGGGCGGAACACGGACCTAGTAAAGGTCCATTGACCTCAGCCGGGAATTTCCGGCCGCCGGGCGGGCGTGGCCAGAGAATCATGCACTTTGTGTCATTTCATAGCAGTGGAGAACTCGCCCAAAAAGCCAACGGAAAACTCCCTGCAAAACCTGCCACAAATGAACTGAGAAAGTGTTCCGTTAAATTCCGCCCCAGCACTGAACGTCACTCACCTAAGGTCTCCAAGACGAGGGGGTTAGATCCCAACGCACTTGGTTACCTCAGGGAACTACACATTGGAGTGAAACTAGCTGTCTCGCTTTATTATGCAGTTTTGCCAAAGGTCATCTTGCCCACACTGGGCTGGCTTCACATAGCGACATCTTGAGAGATTGCTTTAGATCTCGGGAGGCGTAGCGAACTGAATAGATCCCAGAGCTGGGTCTCCTGTCATTTTCTGGCCATGTTACACCGCGGCGTGCTGCGTTTCAGTCGCAGCATGGCCGGTAGATCACGCCCGTAGAGTGGGTAACCCATACAATGTCTAATGTGTAAATCAAAGTACAAGGCATATCAGAATAAGAGCTAATTATCAATAACATTGGGCCCGATTCTGGCAAAAACTGTCAAAGTTCATTTGTGGCGGGTGCTTCAGGGAGTTTCCCACCGGCTCTGCCGGCGAGTTCCCCACTGCTATTCAATGACACTTAGACACTTTTTGGGGGCCCTGGGGAGTTTCTCACCAGTTTAGCCCATACTTAGAATTTTTTTTTTAAGCTCTGGGGAGCTGAACCCAGAGATCGGGCCGACATTTTGAAAGGCTGCCCCGATTTCTAAGTGGGCTTGTGGGTCCCCCACACACCCACACATGGGCAATGTCACCCCCCACACACATGGGCACTACCCAACACCCCCCAAGTGAGGGTACCCCTGTGGGTTCACTGGGTGTCCCCCCTCTTCAGGTCTTCCCAAGCCCCCTTTCTGCATCCCATTCCTTCTAGGACCTCCACCCATCCTCCCAGAGGCGCCAACTTACCTGCCCTGCACTCCCCCACCCTTCAAACACCCCCTTCACCCTCATTTTAGGCCATGGCCCCCCTGGCAGTGCCACCCTGGCACTCGGGCACCCTTGCACTGCCACCCTGGCACCCATGCAGTGCTCCTGCTGGTTTGGCAGTGTCATCCAGGCACCTTTGCAGTGCCACGGTGGCAGTGCCAAGGTGCCAGATGGGCAATGCCAAGGTGCTCACATTCTAGGGGAAGGGCCAGGGAGCCATCCTGCACTATCTTGACCAGCCTGGGGTCTCCAGTGGACGGGAGAGCCCCCAGAGACCGTTCCACCTGGTCCACGTTTGTATGGACTAGTACTTATCAGCGCCCTCCTGCAGCCTTGCTGGGGAGGCCGGTGAATCGGAGGAGCCCGGTGGATCCCGCGCAGGTTGGTCGTAAGTCGGTTTACGACCTACTTCCGTGAGCATCATTAGGTCCTGCCCATTTGAAATGGGGTTCCGACTTCGACGTCTCACAGGGCCTCGGAGGATCCTGGGAGGTTCGGAGCCTGTCGGGAGGCTCGCTGGAAGCCTTTTCCGGCATTCTCGGGCCGCTCTGCGCTCAAGTGAGAGCCCAACTTTCTCTTTCCACGGATGCTGCCAGATCTGTTGAGCATTTCCAACATTTTCTGTTTTTATTTCAGCTTTCCAGCATCTACAGTAGTTTGCTTTTTTATCAATCTGCATGGTATGTGTCAGTCTTGAATACTCCTATTCATCAGAGGATCGATAAATTGTAGATTTTTTAGTTCGTGGATAACGTGGATCTGCCTTGGATTGAAGGAAGAGTTTTCGGAGAGGGCCCAGATTGTAACAATCTGGTTTACTTGTTTCAATTGTATCAACATGCAGAAAACAATGTGTGCTAAATATGGAACCTCTTGGGGGGTAGTTATGCTACAGATACTGGTTTGGGATGGAAGAGGCTGAAGATTCAAGAAACACTGTCAACTCTGCATTCTCCTCTGGTGAGGCTAAATGGAGCGCTACAGTTAAAGGAGGCATTAGTGAAGAGAGTGGTGACCTACTTCAAGTAGAGGAAAACCACTTTACCTTCAATGTGGGTGGTTTAGTGGTTACAAGACACCTTTCACAACCAAACAAACTCAAAACTGCTTAGCAGTAATGCAAAAATGTGTCAATGAATGAGCCGATAAAATTCCCTAATACAACATCTTCAGACTCTCATTGACAGGGAACTGTTTTAATACTTCTTTTTAATTCATCACAATGTGCTTTCTGCATGACTTTCAGCATCATGCACAATGGGTGAAACTTGACCCACTTGGTATCGTGCCCCAAGTCTTGCATTCGGCTTAGTCATTCACAAGCTTTTACAGGAGATCATTTACACAGCAAGGCAGCACCAATTATTTCAGCTGCATCGCATTGGCTGAAGTCGTTATACCACCAGACTGCCACAGCTTTACAAGGTCTTGCTCTCCACTGAGTTTGGTGGGAAATTGGGACTCCTCCAAAATGACTTGTGCTTTTATTTGCAAAAAAAAAATGTTTTCTCCATAGACTGCGAAGAGTCTGGACCAAAATCCAAATGAGAAAGTGAACAGCTGCCAGCACAGCCCAGTAGCACAGGCTGCAGAGTGCCTGCCTACCTCTCAAGCAGATGGTTGCAGGTTTTAGTCTTCAGCTGCCGTCACTCAAGCCTGCCTGACTCTGCTGGGAGGGAGCGTTGCCAGTTCTCAGCCCAGCCTGTTGTATGGTATACCTCAAAATAGGGCTGAATAATTTGTTATGGGGGTGGGTGGCAGGGTGCTGAAGTTGAAGGTTTCCCGTGCTGCAACTGCAATTCCCTGCTGTCTGACTGACATGATTGAATAGGGTTAAATATTTGGTGAGCAAATTCAATGGGACGTTGTAAAAACTCAATGGGTGATTAAAATGACGCTGAAAACAAGCCAACAACACCTTCTCCACTCAAAACAAAGGGAAATGGAACCTGGGACGGTTCCATTTAATCAGCCCACTGAGAACTCTGCATTCCTGTAACTCTGACCTTTTGCGCTTCCCCAGTTTTATTTGCCCCCACCACCGTTTAGCTGCCTCAACCCAAACTTCTGTAATTCCTTTTGTAGATCTCTCTGCCTTTCTCCTCCTCCTTTCCTTGACAAAGTATAATAATAATAATCTTTATTCGTGTCACAAGTAGGCTTACATTGACACTGCAATGAAGTGTTGTGAAAATCCCCTCGTCGTCACACTAAGGCACCTGTTCGGGTACACTGAGGGAGAATTCAGAAAGCGCATTTCACCGAACAAGCATATCTTTCGGGACTTGGGGGAGGAAACCGGAGCACCCGGATGAAACCCACGCAGACACGGGGAGAATGTGCAGACTCCGCACAGATAGTGACCCAAGCCGGGAATCGAACCTGGGTCCCTGTCGCTGTGAAGCAGCAGTGCTAAACGCTGTGCTACCATGCCACCCATGTATTTGGTCACTGATCTCAATGTGGTTCAGTGACACATTTTAGGTGACACTGTTCTTGTTAAGCGCATGGGGACATTTTACCACCTTAAAAGGTGCCACATAAACGCAAGTCGTTGCTCTTGCACACTGATATGGTGGCCTACTGATATAATCAAGATTGCACAGCTCGTTTCAGGGGAGGTTGAAGCACGAGTGACTGCTGCAAACATCAGGGCAACTTTATTTCACATCCCAGAGACCCCAGTCACATATCCTTAATAGGTTGGGCACTGCTCCATGGTCTACAAGGACACATTTCAGTGTTCAGGCAAGCAAAAACTACTATTCATCCTTTAAACAGTTCAAACACAAAACAAAACCTAGAAACACAGCTGAAATCCATCAAAATAACTTGTCAAGAAGGCTGCTCCCTGCGACAGATGTGGAGGCAGAGCTGAGAGTAGTATATGGCAGAAACAGATGGTGCCTGAGGGCAAATTTCTGTTCTGTCACTCTCAGAGGTATCGATGGGCAAGGAGGGAGGCTCTGGTATTTGCAAGCAGCAGGTAACGTCCATTTGTTACGCCAGCCTGAAACAGCTATTGGCATGAACGTTAATATCTAAAGCCAATGAGGCGTTCTTCCCGGTCACTGGCTTGGAAGGCCCAAAGGAGGCAGACACAAAGGTCGATGAGAATATGACCAACTCCATCTTCCAAAGGATGTTGGGAAATTCTATTATAGATTTATCAGTTATACTCCCCTTCCACTGCAGTGATGTATTATGCTTACAGTACTGAATGTCATTTGCAGCTTTTGAAATGCAATATGCAATTTAACACACCATTTGTAAAACGGGTATCCTCTCTGTATGTCTCATGTCAAACATTATTAAGTAGAATTAGCCAATTCTATGAGGCCAGAGAACATTTCTTTAATTATGTAATTCTCTGTTTAACCTTAAGTCACTGTAATCTGAATAATTGTCGGCATCATGATCTTGCAGCAATTATAACCTTCAAAATGCTATCTATTTCACTGTGATTCCTGGTGTGCTGATCCATTCGCCATGCAAGCAGACAGGGTCAGCAGCAATTCGCTGTGCAGTATGTTACAGCAATGAGGGTGCCATAAATGAATGCTTTATTTCACTTGGCCTTCATAGCGTGAGTATAGGAATAAAGATGTTTTACTGCTATTGTGTAGGACATTGGTGAGGTCACACCTGGAATATTGTGTGTAGTTTTGGTGTCTTTATCTGAGGAAGGATGTTCTTGTTACGGGGGGAGCACAGCGAAGGTTTACCAGGCTGATGCCTGGGATGGCGGGACCGTCATATGAGGAGAGACTAAGTCGGTTAGGATTATATTCACTGGAGTTTAGAAGAGTGAGAGGGGATCTCATAGAAACATAAAAAATTCCAACAGGATTAAACAGGGTTGATTCAGAAAGAATGTTCTCAATGGTGGGGGAGTCCAGAACTAGGGACCATAGTTTGAGGATAAGTGGTAAACCTTTTAGCACTGAGGTGAGGAGAAACGTTCCTTACCCAGAGAGTGGTGCATCTGTGGAATTCACGATCACGAAAGTAGTTGAGGCCAAAAATGTTATGTCATTTCAAGATGGAATTAGATATAGCTCTTGGGGCTAAAGGTATCAAGGGCTGTGAGGGGAATGAGGGATAAGGGTATTGAACTTGATGATCAGCCATGATCATAATGAATGGCGGAGCAGGCTGGAAGGGCTGAATGGCCTCCTTCTGCTTCTATTTTCTATGTATGTTTCTATTTAACTGATGCATGGAAGCTATTATTCCCGATTACTTCCTGAAAGTGCACACCTGTTCTGGGGTTTGGCGCAAAAGCAAAGGTCCCCCCCGCCCCCCTACCACTATAGTGACTAAGTGATAATGCTTTACTGGAATCGACACACTAAGTATTGAAGTATTGGCTGATTATCTGATTGCTTGGAGATTGTGCAGCTCAGCATGATGTCCCTATATTGGCACCATCCAAAGAAGATCATCGGGACAACAATTGGGATTTTCCTATCCTTACTCAGACTTTGACTCCGGCCCAGCAAAGATTCTCCTGCCCAGTGTGGTTCAGAAACATTTTGCGCAGCCCCCATTAAATTACGTTTATTCCAAAGTCCTGTGGTTCTTGCTTCCGAAAAACAATGTAAATTTGACAAATCAGAACAGACCCAGTGTGCTGCCATCATGTTCAATATTATCAAACACTGGACTGTCCTGTGCAAAGGGCTGAATTGCACATCACCAATACTCTGTACCATTTGATTTATGTGAATTTTAAATGCCACTGGGACAGCACAAAGCATTTATACGTAAAAGAAATACTTTGCCGTGCATTGACTGTTGTTATGTAGATCAAAAATGTAGCAAATTGAAATACCAAGATTGCACAAACAGCAAATGAGAAAGAAGGCAAGCTTATTTTGTTTTTAGTGCTTCTGCCAACCCCATATTAGAAACAGTGAGCTCCTGGCGGCCACTGATTGGCTCTCCTATTGTTCAAACTTGTTCCTGGTAGCTTTCCCTTCCCCTTCGAAACATTCAACTCGTGACAGCTGCCAGCAATGGAGGGCCCTAAATTCAAAGCCTCTTCTCCAATGAACCATTGAAGCTGGCCATCAAGTGTCTGCAGCTCACCTGTCTCATTTAAAGTCCGAGGCCTATTTTGGGAGGTCAAGCCTACCCATTAGCAACAGGAAGCTCTGCCCTTGCCTTCGGCACTGTATTCTAAAGCGAATGAGGATGTCCGTTGCCTGAACATCATACTTGCAAGGGGAGGTCCATGACCTCAGTGTACGGCAGAAGAGTAAGAGTGAGCTCTATTACCTGAACAAAAGATTTAGGGCAGGATTCTCCTGCTGCGTATGCCCGGCGACCGGAGAATCCCGCCCGAGGTCAATGAACTTCTCCATTGTCCGCGTCTCGCCCGTGGTGTTCTTGCACCGGGCGGGGTGGAAGTATCCAGCCCTTAAGCTCCAAAATCTCAATAAAATGATCAACTGGGATGGGGCCAACACCTCAAAGCCAAATATGACAGTTTGTAGAATCCAAAGTAGAATACTGTTCATTCTCTACGGGAGCGTCATCACTGAGATATTCTATTCAAATCCTCCAGGCCTGTGCAGATTAGTTGATGCAGAACGCCTACATTTCCTAATGGTCAATTTAAAACAAATCTTTACCATAGAGGAAGCCCTTTCCATATGCTTGCCCGCATTTAATTCAGCTCCCCACTTATCCAATCACTTATTCCTCCATTCTTCCCAAACTAATCATATTTGCCTATGTTGCCTCCCCATAGTCTTACAATTGTTCTTTCTCAAGCAATCATCTGGTTCCTTTTTAAATGAAAATGCAAGTGGATAATAATGGCAGATCAGATCTTCAAATATTTTGGTCCATATAATATATTCTTCATTCAGCTAATTATACCAAATTGGCAGCATTTTGTGTTTCTGACACGGTGTTTTCAATTCTGGCCACCGGTGCTGTAGTTTGACAAACTGGTAGGTAAAATTATCCAGGTAAAAAACTGCCAGGATACCATTATTTTAGATTTTAACCTGTTCTTGTGAGCAGATAGCATATAAACCCACTAATAGAGTCCTTCTTTACTGAGTTAAGTTGATCATCAGGGTGCGTTTTTAATTGAGCCCTGAAGTGGGAATGCACAATGCGTGCCAGGCGAAAAACAGCCAGTACCTTCTGGAAAGAAGCGGTGGCTAAAATGGGAAAGATTTTCTCTTTCCTTTGTGGGAACCGGAATGCTCCTCTAGGCCCCACAAGACCTCCCCTGGACTTGATTCCCAACCCTCTTGTCCAAACGCGAGAAACTTGCACAGTGTTTTCTGAACAAAATACACGCACCTGTCCAGTATTGCGCAATTTTCCACAACCTCCTCTGCTGAGATCCTGCCCACAACAGGAATGGGGTTGAATTATTGCAATGTGTGGTGAAGGCACTCCCAAAATGCCGTCAGGTGGAACGTTCCAGAATTGTGACCCAGTGACAACAAAAGATCAGTGGTACACATTCAAGTCAAAATACATTATTATTTAAATGAGGCCTGGGAGTTAAAACAGCCTGGGTATTATTTCTTCAACAATGTGTGAGTTTCACACTTACCTCACTGCTCACTGTCCAACCCCTCCCCCCCCCCCCCCACCAAACCCAGGTGGAATTAAAATTGGGCCTAAGCAGTAATTGCGACACAGCTGTGCAAAAAGGCACAACAAATAACATTGGGAATTCAGCCTCCGAATTTCAATTCTTCATGCCTAAATTGTATAATTTCTGCTAATCATGCATTACGCAAGAGCACTCTGTGGACTACAGAAAGACATCTAACACTGGCCTGCTATAATCAAACCTGTCCCAGAGTGCAGCAGTCCAATACAGTTTATTTTCCTCTCTAAGTCATTTGTTATAAACAGGAATAAAATCGAATCTCTAAAGGCATTGCTGGAAGGGCAACTTCCAACTAGCCCCATGGGTCACAATTAGACAAAGGTTTACTGTGTGCACATGGGAGAGGCCGATGGACTGATTACAGGTTTATTTGAAGTACCTCTGCAAGGCTGTGCAATCTATTGCACAAGGCACCGTACCTTTCAGTTCAAACCTTTCTGGGGTAGTGACTGGGCAAAGATACTGAGACACAGTAGCACAATGCTTTGGTATGCAATTGTACACCTGAAGTATATTTCTGATCATACTAGGGAATTTGCACATTCTTGCCATTGAAGAGCTCTTCAATGTTTTACCCAGCGCTGACTGAATACAAAAGCTCATTTCACTGACAGTTTGACAGAAGTAGTTGTTTTTCTTTCCGTTTCACAGACTTCACATACGTACGCCATCAAATGTGACAGAAGCTTCTTCTCTCTCTTTGAATGCTGGCTTGGCATTCAGTCCCAGTAGGGAGCACTCATAACCTGCAATATATTACATCCAACCTACATATCATCAAAAAAATTTGACGTAAGGAACTTGGAAGAAAAACCTCTTTGAATTGCTCATTGGTTGCTCTATCACACAACCACACAAGTGCAATTCGAGGCTTACTTTCTTGTCTCCTGCCGCTGCACAACTGCTTTCTAGTAGGAGGGTGGTAAATAGTCTACTTATTTATCTGCTGCTTTAGCAACAATGTCATGCAACGTTCAGCTGGGAGATGACATACTGAGCAAAAGGACCTATTAGTAGATGCACAAACGCAGGTTAGAATTCCCATATCATCTACATTTTTGAGAGTGAAATTCATATTAAAGGCTTTGTTTTGGATCCAAATATAAGGGTTCCAAGGGTACATATACTTCTGGCTGTAAAATGCAATGATAATATAGATAAGAGCAAGCAGGTACGCAAGTCAAATAGTGACTGGAAGCAACTCAAAATGTGTGACTCCAGCACTATTGTAGGCTGGGTTCTTAAAACAGCAATTTAGCAAAACTGGCCTACGTGCCAGATTCCTGCCATGATCCACACCCCAAGCCATTTTGAGAGAGGCTGGTCAAGAGGTGGAAAGCCAATTTATGTTCATGAAATTCAACTAAGGGGCCTAATTAAGGCCAGGGCCACACCCAGGGCGGGAAAGTTATTGATCCCCCCCCCCCCCCACCACCACCCCTCTCCCCCTAATGGCTACCCAGCCACAGATTCAGTTGCTCACCATCCCCTGGAGGTAGGGTTTCTCTTCCGGGATCCTAGCGAGGTAGCCGTGGCATTTTAAAAATGAAAATAAACTTACCTGAACTTGCCCCTCACTGTCTGCATCTTTGGATCAATAGCTCCAACCTCCTCATGGAGGCCCTCCAGGGTTAGGAGCCTGCTTGTTGGCTCTGATTGGATGGCAAGCCTAACCCTTAGTCTTTAATTGGCAGAAGCATTGAAAATTGTGTTGGGCTAAAGCATGCTGTGTGGCACTAGGACATAGAAGCAGCCCCATGTCTGGTTCCTGACCCCAGAGTACAAATACAGACATTTTATGTCTTGTTCCAAGTGTGGAAAGATTAGATACACAATACTTGGAGAATAAAATAACTGAGTTTTGATGTCGGAGTCAGTAATTTACAACATAGAAGGTTAATGTTTGGATGTATTCTAACAGATCTGTTGGTTCAGAAATAATCAGTCATAGATTTAGGACAAGTGCACTGAATGTGGCTTGATTCCCTGTGTAGCCAGACTCCCCGTGGCATTCTGACCCCCAACAACAGCCCAAACCTAGTATTCGCTGCATGTTAAGCCAGTAAGTTATTATTGTTCATTGAAGTGCCAGCAATCATTGGGTGTGGGTTGAGTGTTCAAATCAGGTTGGACTGAGATGGAGCTGTCAGCAAGATTCAGGTCACAGTCACCAGTGGAGCCAAGTTTAATAAGAGCTGACAGCAGGCATTGGATGAGATCATGGCCGACAATAAGAATTTGGTCAGGATATTGTATTTTGATTTCTCTGTTGCAAAAGCACACAAAATCAACAAAACAACAACAACTTGCATTTACAAAGCATCTTTGAGGGAGTAGAAACATTGCAAGTTGCACCACAAGAGGGAAAGCGACAGAAACTGACAATGAACCGAAGAAGAGGATAATAGAGTGGACGATGAAATGTCTAGTTCAAGAGGTGGGTTTTAAGGAACATTTCAAGGTGGCGAGAGGGGTTCGGACAGCTACGTGCCAATTCAGCACCTTCAGAAGTTGTTATGACACCCTGGGCTAGTGCGTGCTCAACTCCAGCCCCATTTGACCAGATGTCGCAACACAGTTGAAATTAACTCTTCATTTTAAAAATACTCGTAGTCCTTGGTCTTTGGCTGCCCAATAATTACAGTCACCAGGTTTGTAATTCTAAACACAATTAACTTTTAAGAGTAACAATAACTATAATTCAATAGGCAGCAAATGTAACTGGATAATTATCTAACTTCTAACCCCCTCATCCCTTAACTCGCCCCACCTTCTACACACGCAAAACAGACAAACACAGAGGGGAAAGAACTGTGTGAAAAAATATTAAAAGTAAAAGGATAAGAGTTTCTGTTTCAGATGGACGTCTTCCAGTTGGATCTTTCTTCAGTCTAGGCCTCCAGTTCGATGTCTTTGCTTTCAGTCTGTAATGGTTTACACTGTCGATTCACCTCTTTGCAGGCTCAGAAATAGCAGGCAGGAAACATTTGAAAGAGAGAGACAAACACACAGCCGTACCTTTCAACATCCAAGAGCTTTCTCCTCTCCGTGCCCTGGATCTTTCTTTTCTGGGTCCTCTGAAACTCCCCACCTGGCAGAACCCAATCACTGTCCGGGCAAAATACGGCCCCTAGCCAATCCATTGGCTACCAGCAACAAATTGAACCAAATCCTTCCAAACTCTAGGGTGTCATAAAGTCTGAGTTCTTGGGGGCAATTCTCCGAGCCCCGCGCCAGGACGGAGAATCACCGCAACCGCGCCCCGACGCCGGTGCGCGATTCTCCGAGGTGCGGAAAATCGGAGCCATCCGCGTCGGCGCGGCGCTGGCCGCTGGAATCGGAGGGGCTGCCGATTCTCCGGCCCAGATGGGCCGAGCGGCCGCGTCGATACGACAGAGTCCCGTCGGCGCAGTTCACCCCTGGTCGGTGCCGGCGGGAACTCTGCGGGAACGGTCGGGGGGGAGGGGGGCCAGCCTGTGGGGGGGGGGCCTCCTTCACCGGGGAGGAGGACCTCCGATGGGGTCCGGCCCGCGATCGGGGCCCATCAATCAGCGGGCCGGCCTACCCCCCCCCCCCCGCCCCCCCGGGCCTATTTTCTGGCGTGGCCGGCCGCTGAACACCGACACCATGTTGAGTCGGGGCCGGCGCGCTAAAGAAGTCCCCCATGCATGCGGAAGCTGGCGCGGCCCAACTGCACATGCGCGGGTCGGCGCAGCGGGAGGCTGGAGTGGCGACAGCGTTCACGACGGCGTGAACACTTGGGCTCCATATTGGAAAATCTCCCCCCTTATGTTCAAAATCTAAATATTCAGAACATAGTATTCTATTTTGCAACTTTTGAGTTCCTCACTTTCCCCGCTCGACTTAAAGATATGTCTCCATTAAAGATCCATAGACCAAAAAAGATAATGACTAATGTAAAAGAAATAGGAAATAAGGGAAGCAACAGGAAGGGCCTTACAAAGTAACAAGTGACCATTAGTGGAATGTCAGGATTGGTCAGTTTTCAGATTTTCCTGTATTAAAATGTGTTGGGAAAAGCATATGGGAAAGCAGTAAAAATGCATTCCCATATTTAGTACTTTTCCTTGAATGCCTTGCGAAGTAGGGTTTTTGAGCAAAGAGGAAAACAAAAGCTTTAGTGTGGTTTAATCAGGACTGGGATCAAAGTATCTGAACAAAACTTTGCTTTCTCATTGTTAGATCTTAAAGGAGCATGATTTATGCCAGCCACAAAGTTACCGTTTGGATGATATAAGTGCTGGAAAAAACTTGGAACGTCAGGAATAATTCATAAAAATGATGAACCATGCAGTTAATTCCCAGTTTGGATTAATCCTATTTTGATTGAGTTCTGTGTCATTTTGGATTTGGGGTACAACTTCAGCCCATCTCACATGTTTCATGCCACATTAGGTTTCGTGAATCTACTATATCGATCTTGTTTGACCATTTAAAGTCGAAATCCACCACAAAACCGTCCTATTTCCTTCAGCTACCCAGAGACACACAATCATATTCAATTCAAACTGTAATGTGTTCTAGAGACATTTAGCTTGTTGCACTGCCATTTTTAATCATACAGGAGGGAGCATTTCATTCCCATCCAGCAGTGTTTATGAGTCAGCGTGGCTTGGATTTCCCCGTGGAACACATTACTGAGACTCGCACTGTGAGTTGCAAATGCTTTGCTCTAATCATAAAGTAGCTGAAATAGTATTTTCTTCAAATTCTGGACTATAATTTTGCTGCAATCTTCATAATAATGCCATTTTCAAAAGCTTTTAGAGTGCAATCGGCCCACAGAAAGTCAAACTGGAAAAACGCCCCCAAAAAGCACAATTAAAAGCATGGAGACTACATTTGGAGTCATCCGCTCTGTTATGTGCCAATTTTATACTTGTGATGCAGAAGGTCTGGCCACCAACACAGAAAATCTTTCAGCGGCTTTTAAAATCAGACGTATCAAAAAGAATGAATCTAGCCATTGTGTTTTTTTCTGAAACTAGACAGAGAGTCAGGCAAGTAATCTCTTGTAAGGCAATTGAATAATAATAATCATAATAATCTTTATTAGTGTCACAAGTAGGCTTCCATTACCATTGCAATGAAGTTACTGTGAAAATCCCCTAATCGCCACACTCGGGCACCTGTTCGGGTACACTGCGGTAGAATTCAGAATGTCCAATTCACCTAACAAGCATGTCTTTCAGGACTTGTGGGAGGAGTTGGGTGCACCCGGAGGAAACCCACACAGACACGGGGAGAAGGTGCAGACTCCGTACAGACAGTGACTTAAGCCGGGAATCAAACCTGGGACCCTGGAGCTGTGAAGCAACAATGCTAACGAGTGTGGTACTGTGCCGCCCGATAAAAGATTCACCATTATTATGCACTGTGTCTTGAAAAATACCATCATAACATGCTTTTCTTTATGGACTGCAAATTCTCAGCTACTCAAATTAAAATATCGGTTGGAAAACTGAGGGGGAGAAAGGTTTGCCGGAGCACAAACATATGTCCCTGTGCTGAACCAATGTATTATATTGTACATACTGTTCTTACTTATGGTACTTGCTGTTCTTACTGTTTGTTACATGTCTGGGTTTGTCCCTGCTGGCTCCGCCTGTGGCTCCGCCCCTCGGGCTCAAGTATAAAGGTAGCTAACCTCCAGCCCTGCCCTCATTCTGGGACCGGCTGCCAGCAGGTGTCTTTTAGCTGATTAAAGCCATAGTTTACTCTTCCGACTCTCGTCTATTATCATTGATGGCACATCACTCCCTTGCCTGGCACAGTCGCCTTTAGTCAAATTCATTGTATTTAGAGAATGCCACTGCAAATGATTAAACATTTTTCTTTCTGTTTTGCCGGCCATATTCCAAATCTAAAGCTGCAAAGAAAATCTCAAGCTCAAACACTTAATGTGTCACCAAACTTACTCAGAACATTGCGAGGATACGATTGCATTATGTGTGAGGGGAAGCTTTGGCAATGGGTTTTCTGACAGGCTTGTATCAGCTTGTTGGAGTCATATTTTTAAAAAGGACATTGCGATCTTTGGGAGAACTGAGTGCTTTGCTACCTGAGCAAGAATATTGACAGCACCATTTAGATTTTAGAAGACAGCTTTAAAAGTGCATTCCTATTTTGTAGAGTCTGTGAATCTGTAAGCCAGTTCCACAAAAGGAGGCTGTCTCAGCAGAGAAATGGGCTGACCTGCTTAAGGGATTCAAAGCTTTCAGCTCAGCAGGTGGGGCCTGTTCAGCAACATTTACTGTTATTTCAAGGCTGACAGGAAGCATACATCATACAGAACCATAAATACTGCCAGATTCTGAAGCAACATGATCAAAGGCTGTCATCAGACAACAAAGTGGTTTTAATATGATGTTTTGACCATATAATTGGAAACTAATTACTGCTGACAAAACACCTTATCATTTCCAAAGTATGGGATATGCCCCTGATAATGCACACTTGCCTCTGTCAGAGGAACAAAGGAACTGTGCTGATGGCCTATCTACCATGCAGCATAAACCTCTTCTCTGGTGAATATTTTCATGGAGAGAGGATATTCTTCCCACCAATTTCAGTGGACTGGATTCTCTGTTTGAGAGACTATGGTTCGTGCTGGCACTGGGCGCAGTGGCCACAAGCATATCTATGCATGACGGGAGTGGCCAGGGATCGCAAATCCGGCTATCGGGCTGCCATTTTGAGCAGGTTGGGCCCATCCTCTCCACAATGCAAATCCTCCCCCCCCCCCCCCCCCTCCTCCTCGTTCACAAGTAGGGACATTCTTCCCCCACCCCCGACCCTGGAAATTGCTGGGTCACCCCCCCAACCCCACAGCATGTTTCCATGAGGTTGACCCAACCCCCTCACTAGACCCTCTCATCAGACACCTCCCTCCAGACACCTCACCTACCCCCCTCCCCACCCCCCCAGAACCCCCACCATGTGATGGTGACTCAAAGGTTTTATAGATAGCTGCAGTCACCCAGTACTTTGGCCAAGTGACCTGCCGACAAGTAAGGTCCTGAACAGGGGACCTCAATAGGTCATTCAGTCTTGAGTACGAATCCTCATTCTATCCTCATCTGACAGGTACATTTTCCAACAATTGTAACTAAGTAGTAAGTGGGAACTGGCCAATTTTGTCCTCACTCTTATTCTAACTGAGACCATCTAATATAGCACATAATTCCTGGTCTCTAAAGCTTTGATTACACTACACTTATCCATAAAGCAATGGAAGTGACTCGAAGATGTCATGGTGACCAAGGCTGAATATTTCCACTTTCCATTTAATGTTGGCCTCAGGGAATTCTAGATCTGATTTGACATAGGATAAGCCTGTCCTAACTTTTACACTCTCTGGGCGTTAATCTCCGCTCCCGCGACTAAGTGCGATCGATTCAGCGCCCGAAAATGGGCTAGGAGCGGGGCCACGAGGAACTCGGGGGCCGTGGCGCGAAAGCAGCGTCATAAGCACGCGACGCCCGAATGACGCGGCGCTGCGCCATAAATGGCGCGATCCGCGCACGGAAGGACCCAGGAGGGGGAGAAGGAAGAGAGATGCCTGAGCCCCGATGAGCCACACCGAGGTTCCGGGACACGGACCTGGACACCCTCCTCGATGAGGTTGAAAGCCGAAGGGCCACCCTCTGCCAAAGACGTGGGCATTGCCAGCCGTCCAGCACGGTGAGGCGCGGTTGGCGTGAAGTTGGCACCACTGTGACGGCTGTGGGGCACACCCCCCGGTCCGGGGAGCAGTGGCGTAAGAAGCTGCACGACCTCACTCGGGCTGCCAGGCTAAGTGCCATGAGGGTGCCCCCAGGTCACAACCAACCCGCCCCCGTGCACGAGGAGGGATGTGGGGTGGGTGGGGTGGGTGGGGGTGGGGGGGGGGGTTCAGGGTGCACAACGTTGTACTCGACCCACAAGTGCACCAGGACCCCCCCATGGATAGATGCCATGGTGTGGCTCCAACTGTCCCCTCACCCAGCATTAATATAACTTATATCTGCACGCCCTGATGATACCCGCCTAATTGTGATGCTTTATCCAACACCCCCTCCCCCCCTTCCAGGACAAGACAGCTCACGACCAACGTGAGCGCATGAGAACCGGAGGGGGTTCTCCTGTGCTGCAACCCCTAAATGTTCACAAGCAGAGGGCCCTGGTCCTCCCTGGGGGATCCGCCACCCGGGAGGTGGCGACATGCCAGGTCGGAGGCGCAGAAGCAGGTAAGACAACCCTGCATGTCCTCACCCAGCCCCCCAACCAGTCATCGCCCCCTTCATACTCTGGCCACTGCACCCGCGATCCCCTCCCCCCTCACACTGGCCACTGCACCCTCGATCCCCGCCCCCCCTCACACTCATGCTACTGCACCCCCGATCCCCTCCCCCCCTCACACATTGCCCCCACCACCACCATGCACCCGGCCCAGCGTGTCAAACGAACCCCGTATCGTTGTGTTCCCCAGGGCCAGCTGCCGAACATCCAGGGTCGTCTCGGCCAAGACAAAGCCGACCATCTCCAACCTCAAGCGCACCCAGGGACGCACGCCAGAGGGTGGCAGTCGGTCCGACAGGAGGGCCATCCTCTCAGTCTGGGACGCTGGACGGGGGCGCACATACGACGGACAGAGACAATACTGAGGGGCACAGGACAGACAGTGACGATAACGCACAGAGAACGGCCACACAGTCCGCGGATTCACCTGGAGGGCGACATGACATGGCCCGCATGCACCTTGCGCCGGGCCATGAGGGGGACCAGTACACACCAGAATTCCTAATGTACGATGATCTCGAGCTTGCGGCACTGCTGTCTCCCACACCATCCACCATCGCAGAGACACTCACCTCTGAGGCTCCCGGGTCACGGTCTGGCGCACCACACAGCCGGGCAGGTACAGCAGGTGGAGTTTGGAGCAGCCGAGGGGTTGGACGGTCGGAGGGCAGCCCACGCCCAGCAAACAGCTGCCGCCCAGACGGTTCCCGGGTTCCTGGATGTACTTGACCCACCCGGACAACCGATGCATGTGGACACCGAGGGACTGAATAACGGGATGAGGGCCATCTTCCAGGACCTGCACACACAGTTGGAGGAGTCCATTCACGTCCAGGAGCAGGGAGTGGTGCCGCTCATCGCAGCCACCCAGGCCGACACTGCACGGGTGGCATCTGCGGTGGAGGCAATGGGTGAATCAGTTTCGCCATTGGTCAGGTTCTGCAAGGCGTTGGGCTTCACATGCACGCGTCATCCATGGCCCAGGAGAGGGCTGCCCTCTTACAGGCAGTCATCTCACAGAGCCAACAGGACATTGCCGCCGCTCTCCAGGCCCTGGCCGAGTCTCACCATGCCATGGCCCGGTCCCAGCAGGCGATGGCACAGTCCCAGCAGTCAGTCGCGGACAGCATAGACCGCCTGGCACATGTGATGGATGGCGTCGCGCACTCACAGGTCGAGATCGCACAGTCCATGGCAGGAATGGCGCACTCCCTGGGCACCGTCTCTGCGAGCATACGGACTGTGGTCGATACCGCTGCAGGCCTCCAGGACTGGCAGCGCCAGGTATCGGTGGTGTGACGGGGCATGTCTCCGATCGCACCTCCGTCCCACAGTGAGGCCCGTACCTCCAGCAAGGGTCATCCCGGAACGCTCGGCCTCCCCCCGTTCCGTCCCTGGCGCATCTGGTGGGCAGCGGGCAGGACAGGGTGGCACCACGCCATCCAGCACGCCCGCCGAGCAGCCTGGCCCATGGAAGCCGGGCCGCCACAGGAAACGCGTGCCGACGGAGAGCCATGTCGCAGGGCGTGATTCTCAGCAGTCCGCCTCCACTCCTGCTGTACCATCTGGGGAGACACCTAGACGTAGTGGTAGGGGCCGTAAGACAAAGAAGTTAGGCACATAGTAAGTTGGCACGGGTGCAGGGGGTTGTAGGGGGTAGGGCATCTGTATGTGAGTGTTACAAATAAACTTACTGTTGCACTTAACTTGTAAGACTCTGTGCTATGTCCGGTGCCAGGGGGCTTGTGAGGGTGACCGAGTGGTGCTGTGGTTAATGAGCGGATCAACGTTGGTGCCGGATGTGCTGTCCCTTTCCCACCTGCCTCCCAAAATCGGACACCGTAGTCCTCGGCACTCCGACGCCAGCTACCCCACACGGGCATGTGATGAAATGCCCGTTACGAAGGCTGTGACCACCGGAGTGTATGGTTCAGCTATAGCATGAGTCAGACCTCGGCTGGCGAATCTGAGCTCACAGCTCATCGCAGAGCGGGCTGTCATCATTCAACATGGCACTGATCACAACTGCTTACACAATCATCAATGTTGTGCAATTCCATAGTGCCGCAGTGGTAAGGTGATGTGGAATTGGTGCCGTGTACGCGGTGCGGGGGGTGGGGGGGTGGTGGGTGCAGTCTGGTGCCCATGTGCAGGACTGGCGGTGCAAGTGGCAGTGTTCAGCGAATCCCTCCCCCACGGTGCGTGAACCGTGCGGCCACCAACGCGTCGCGTGGCCGCTGTCCTCAACGGTGTCGTCGTGCAGCCTCCTGGACGTAACCAGCACCCGGGCAGTGTCTGTGTCCTGCGCCCCTCCCCCCACCCTGATGCACGCCATGCTACTCCTCCTCCTCCCCTTCGTTTGCATTAGCTCCGGTGCCTTCGGGTCCTCCCTCCGACTCCTCCACCAGTGCATCTCCCCTCTGCATGGCAATGTTGTGCAGCGCACAGCAGACCACAACTATGCGACTGACCCTGTCGGGCCGGTACTGCAGGGCCCCTCCTGATCGGTTCAGGCATCTGAAGCGCATCTTCAGCAGCCCGAAGCACCGCTCCACCACACCCCTGGTTGCTGCATGGGCCTCGTTGTATAGGCTCTCCGCGTTGGTCTGAGGCCTCAGTATTGGCATCATCAGCGATGACCTCAATGGATAGCCCCGTCGCCCAGCAACCAGCCCCTCAGCCCGGGGGGGGGGGGGGGGGGGGGGGGGGGGGGGGGGGGGCATCCATCGAACATTGCGGGGATGAATGACTGGCCCAGAATGTAGGCGTCATGCACTCTCCCAGGGTACCTTGCACACACGTGCATGATCTTCATGTGGGGGTCGCACACCACCTGAATGTTCATGGAGAATGCGCCCTTCCTGTTCATGAACACTTCCCTGTTGTCTGCAGGTGGGCGCATGGGGACGTGCACACCATCGATGGCACCCTGGACCATTGGTATCCCGGCCACCTTGGCGAATCCATGTGCCCGTGCATCCTGCTGTGCTCGGTCCTCGGGGAATTGAATGTACCCTGTCCGCGATGGCGTACAAGGCGTCGGTCACGGCCCTGATGCACGTGTGGACCGATGCCTGTGAGATCCTGGATAGGTCCCCGCTCGGCACCTGGAAGGAACCGGTAGCGTAAAAGTTTAGGGCCACCGTCACCTTGACGGAGACTGGTATCGCGTGTCCTCCACCCATTCCAAGTGGTGCGAAGTGCGCCACGAGGTGGCATATATGTGCGACCGTCTCCCTGCTGAACCGTAGTCTCCTCCTGCTTGTGACGTCCGGTAGGGCCTCGAACGACATTCTGTCACGGTACACCCTCGGCCTTGCTGGACGCCTGTGGCGCCCTGGCACCACCATCAGTGGCTTCTCCTCCTCCCCCTTCTCCCCCCCCAAGCACTTCGATATCAGTGCCCGCTTCCTGTGCATTCCTCGCCGTCGGGGGGGCCAATGTTCCTCTCGGCATCCCCCTGGACATTCCGGGCCTGAGCGCCTGCGGCCTGCGTGTCGACGACGTGCCACTCCGCGGCCATCCCCTCTGCTGCAGCAGCAACCGCTGCATCTGCAGCCACTGTGGGCCGTCTGAGTCTACGCTGCCGGATGGCCACCTGCAGAGCTGCCACCCAACCACGGCAGTGAACATCGCTGTCTGGTTGGCATACATGGTGACCTGCAGGAGGGTGGTGGGGGGCAGAGAAACAACATGTTCCACGGAGGTTCTTCCACACCTCGTCAGCCGGGCTGCATGGGATACCTGTGCGCCCCGGTGGCCTGGTCGCGCTGCAGATACGCAGCCAGCCTAACACCAACCTAACCTGCATCCAACGGTCAGTTCACACCGTCCTCCTCACCAGTGTGCCAGTCGCCTGTGCCCATCAGCCACACGACAACCTGCGGCCGTGTCCTCGTCACCGTCCCGTCCTGCCATATCAGGGCGGCTGACATGTGGCATCCGCGGATGGACAAACACCCTCCACACTCTCCCTCACCCCCCTACCACCTCCACCCCCTTCCCTCACCCCCCTCCAACCTCCACTCCGTCCCTCAACCCCCTCCCACCTCCACTCCCTCCCCTCACCCCCCTCCCACCTCCCTCACCCCCCTCCCACCTCCACTCTCTCCCTCACCCCCCTCCCACCTTCCCTCCCTCCCTCACCCCCCCTCCCACCTCCACTCCCTCCCTCACCCCCCTCCCACCTCCACTCCCTCCCTCACCCCCTAACACCTCCACTCTCTCCCTCACCCCCTCCCTCCCTCACCCCCTAAACACCTCCACTCCCTCCCTCACCCCCCTCCCTCACCTCCACTCCCTCCCTCACCCCCTCCCACCTCCACTCCCTCCCTCACCCCCCTCCCACCTCCACTCCCTCCCTCACCCGCCTAACACCTCCACTCCCTCCCTCACCCCCCCACCTCCACTCCCTCCCCTCACCCCCTCCCACCTCCACTCCCTCCCTCCCACCTCCACCCCCTTTTCTCATCCCCCTCCCACCTACACTCCCTCCCTCACCCCCCCTCCCACCTCCACTCCCTCCCTCACCCCCCTCCAACCTCCACTCCCTCCCTCACCCCCTTCGCACCTCCATTCCCTTCCTCCCCCCCCCCCACCTCCACACTCTCCTCCCCCCTTCCCACCACCACACTCTCCCACCTCCACATTCTCCCTCACACCCCCCCCTCCCACCTCCACTCCCTCCCTCACGCCCCCCTCCCACCCCCCCCCCCCCCCCCCCCCCCATTGACCGCAGCGTTCTCGGGGAAGCCGACCCGGTCTGCAGGAGCTCCGGAACAGTCCGCTCAACTCCTCACTGCTCAGCGTCAGCCAGCACGACTGGCTGACAACTTTACTTACCAGGTGTGAACGGCGACAGCGTGAACTGGGGTCATGCCGTCGGGACTTCGGCCCATCCAGGCCGGAGAATAGCGGGGGGTTGGGGAGAATCGCCATTTTGTGTGTGTCGGACGATCCTCCGGCCTGCGCCGCGCAGAACTCGACGGGGCCGATCTCGCCGCTTGGGTGAATCGCGGGAGGGCATCGGACTGGCGTTGCGTGGGAAAATGGCGCGCCAGGCGATTCTCCCAACCGGCGCGGCATCGGAGAATCGCACCCTCTGTACCTTCGAAAGTATCAAAGTAACATTTACAAGGAATACATCAAAACTAAACTACAGAAATAACCTGTTATGGGTCATATGAAGGAAATGCTTGTTGCTAACCTGATGCTATAAAATTAATTCCTTTTTTAAATTAAGGAGCAATTTTAGCATGGCCAATCCACCTACCCTACGGGAGGCAGTGGCATGATGGTATTGTCACTGGACTAGTCAATCAGAGACCCAGAGGAATGCTCCAAGGGCCCAGGTTCAAATCCCGCCACTGTAGATTGTGAAATTTGAATTTAATTTAAAAAGAAATCTGGAATTAAAAGTCTAAGGATAACCATGAAACCATTGTCTATTGTCGTAAAACCCCACCTGGCTCACTAATGTCCTTTAGGGAAGAAAATCTGCCATCCTTACCTGGTGTGGCCTACATGTGACTCCAGATCCACAGTAATGTGGTTGACTCTTAACTACCAATTAGGGATGAGCAATAAATGCTGGCAGAATGTGCAAACTCCTCACGGACAGTGACTGCGGGCCAGGATCGCCACCGCGCCGCCTATAAAATGGATATCAAGGGCGGGATTCTCCGACCCCCCCCCCCGGCTGGGTCGGAGAGTTCCTGGGGGGGGGGGGCGGTCTGAATCCCGCCCCGCTGCTCCGACACCGGCTGCCGTATTCTCCGGAGCCGGTTTTCGGGCGGGGGCAGGGTTTACTCCACGGCGGTCGGAGGCCGTTGGCAGCGGCCCCCCCGGCAATTCTCTGGACACCGATGGGCCAAGTGTGCCGTAAGTTCCTGGCCAGTCCCGCCGGCGTGAAATGAACATGGTCCCACACGGCGGGATCGGGCTGGTAGGCTGTCTAGTGGAGTCCTCGGGGGTGCGGGGGGGCCACCACGGTGGCCTGGCCTGCGATCGGGCCCAACCGATCTACGGGCAGACCTGTGCCGTGGGGGCACTCCTTCCTTCCGCGCCGGCCTCTGTAGGGCTCCACCATGGCCGGCACCGAGAAGAACGCCCCTGCACATGCGCAGGAACACGCCGGCGGTTCTGCGCATGCGCCAACTCGTGCCAGCCCTTCGCTGCCGGTTGGCGCGGCGCCAACCCCTCCAGCGCCGCCTAGCTCCCGGAAGTGCGGAGAATTCCACAACTTCCGGTTGGCCCGACGCCAGAGTGGTTCACGCCGTTCTTGGCGCCGGCGTCGGGCCATCCCACCCCTGGTGTTACGAATATCAAGTTTGCGTCAGACCTTTGTCTATTGTTGGTTGACTAAGCCAAGATGATTAAGAGAGGCCATTGAAATAAAACCCATCTTTGCAGAATGGGTAGGGAGCTGATGGTAAACATTGCTAAGCGTACCTAAACAATGGAAACTGAGTGTTGGCCACTCACTCAAATTTCGACATATTTCAGACATCCCAGGGACTTTCAACATGGTTAAAAAGAAACATTAATTGGCCACATATACAACAAATATATTCTCTTTATTGCATCAGTGAATTAGGCATCATCAGGTGCAGCGGAGGAAACAGATTCAGAGATCCAAGTATCATGTTTCTGCCCTCGATATCTTTCTTTGTGATTTATGACTATCCCCAATCTAGCAACAAAAGTAGTGAAAATTAGGCAGCAGGAAACAGTTCCAATGTCCGCAGCCCTTTTTCTGACTTTGTTAATTGGGTGCCCAAACGATTGCGTGAAAGATTCCCCCAAAGATTCTCCGAGTACTCTGCCTTTGTTTCAAACCCAGTTGTTGACCAGAGAGGAAGATTGGTCAGCTGTTTTTTTTTTACATCTACTTGGTCAAATGTGAGGGGGAATTAGGGAGCACATGGGGTGGAGTATTAGTGGGTGGCTGGTGCAGGAGTGATTCTAGCCGAGATGTAAGGTTTTGGTTTTCGTATTAATTTCAACTTTTCACCCATCTTGTCCATTAAGCCCACCTCCTAGTCCTCAAATTTACATCCACAAATCTGCTGGCCACCCAACTTCCTTTTCCAATCCTCATGTCAATGGTTTGTTTTGTTTCAGACTGACAACATGCAACCATACTTTATCACCACCTCTCTTTACCCCTCTACTGTCTCCAAATTATCTGATTGTCTGGCATTCAGAACTGATTGAGCAGAAATTTCCTTTAACCAACGATTGGAAAAACCAAAGCCATTGTCCTTGGATCCCACCATAATTGCTCCCTCGTCACTGACTAAGGGCGTGATTCAACCAAAGAAATTCTATGTCTGGTTTTGGGCACGTTTAGCAGGGTGTTTCTCAGTGGCTGCAGCGCTCAGAAACACCCCAATATTCAATGACACTTTGCCGTTTTCTTTTGCCTTGGGGAGTTTCTCTCTGCCGAGGCCGCATTTATAGAGTAATTTCCTGCTGGCTCCTTGCAGATTGGGGTGCCATTTTGGAAGGCTGCTTCGATCTCCAACCCCCCCCCCCCTCTCAGGCCCTCCCCCAACTCCCATTTTCGACAGTCCCCCAACCTTGGGCAGGTCCCCGGGAAAACCCATTCACCCACCTCCACCGGGTAAGGCTCCCGCGGGCCGGATCCCTGGCAGTGACAACTGGTCACCCAGGCACTACCAGCCTGGCACTCTGGCAGTGCTACCCTGGCATTCTGGGTGTCAGACTGGTACTGCCACAGTGCTCAGGTGTCAGAGGGAGTGCCAGGGTGCCACACTGCCAGTCCCTGACCACCCAACAGTCTGGAGTACCACCCCCCTAAAATGTGTCATTACGATTGGTCCATGATTTTGTAGACCAGTATTAAATGGTGTCCTGGTGAGGTCTCCCAGGCACGGCCGTTAGGTTCTGTGACGGGGGTATCCGGCGAATGCACATTTAAATAAACCGAATGACTCATTTAAATATACTGATCTGGGTCACGCCCAGTTAAGGCGAGGTCCAGATCGTGATGTTTCGCGAGATCCAGTTAAATCTTGCGAGACGTTTCGAACATCGCAAATCTCACGAGAGGCTGAGATTCAACCGACTTGTCCCGACACCAAGTTGGGCGCAATGAGGTCGTTGAATTGCACCTTCATTTTTGTAGCTTGTAATTGTCTTAAGAACATAAGAACTAGGAGCAGGAGTAGCCATCTGGCCCCTCGAGCCTGCTCCGCCATTCACTGAGATCATGGCTGATCTTTCGTGGACTCAGCTCCACTTTCCGGCCCTAACACCATAACCCTTAATCCCTTTATTCTTCAAAAAACTATCTATCTTTATCTTAAAAACATTTAATGAAGGAGCCTCTACTGTTTCACTGGGCAAGGAATTCCATAGATTCACAACCCTCTGGGTGAAGAAGTTCCTCCTAAACTCAGTCCTAAATCTACTTCCCCTTATTTTGAGGCTATGCCCCCTCGTTCTGCTTTCACCTGCCAGTGGAAACAACCTGCCCGCATCTATCCTATCTATTCCCTTCATAATTTCATATGTTTCTATAAGATCCCCCCACATCCTTCTAAATTCCAACAAGTACAGTCCCAGTCTACTCAACCTCTCCTCGTAATCCAACCCCTTCAGCTCTGGGATTAACCTAGTGAATCTCCTCTGCACACCCTGCAGTGCCAGTACGTCCTTTCTCAAGTAAGGAGACCAAAACTGAACACAATACTCCAGGTGTGGCCTCACTAACACCTTATACAATTGCAGCATAACCTCCCCTGTCTTAAACTCCATCCCTCTAGCAATGAAGGACAAAACTCCATTTGCCTTCTTAATCACCTGTTGCACCTGTAAACCAACTTTTTGCGACTCATGCCCTAGCACACCCAGGTATCTCTACACAGCAGCATATTTTAATATTTTATCATTTAAATAATAATCCCTTTTGCTGTTATTCCTACCAAAATGGATAACCTCACATATGGCAACATTGTATTCCATCTGCCAGACCCTAACCCATTCACTTAGCCTATTCAAATCTCTCTGCAGACTTCCGGTATCCTCCGCACTTTTTGCTTTACCACTCATCTTAGTGTCGTCTGCAACCTTGGACACATTGCACTTGGTCCCCAACTCCAAATCATCTATGTAAATTGTGAACAATTGTGGGCCCAGCACTGATCGCTGAGGGACACCACTATCTACTAATTGCCAACCAGAGAAACACCCATTAATCCCCACTCTTTGCTTTCTATTAATTAACCAAGCCTCAATCCATGCTCCTACTTTCCCCTTAATGCCATGCATCTTTATCTCATGCAGCAACCTTTTGTGTGGCACCTTGTCAAAAGCTTTCTGGAAATCCAAATATACCACATCCATTGGCTCCCCGTTATCTAACGCACTGGTAATGTCCTCAAAAAATTCCACTAAATTAGTTAGGCATGACCTGCCCTTTATGAACCCATGCTTCGTCTGCTCAATGGGACAATTTCCATCCAGATGCCTCGCTATTTCTTCCTCGATGATAGATTCCAGCATCTTCCCTACTACCGAAGTTAAGCTAACTGGCCTATAATTACCCACTTTCTGCATACATCCTTTTTTAAACAGTGGTGTCACGTTTGCTAATTTCCAATCCGCCGGGATCACCCCAGAGTCTAGTGAATTTTGATAAATTATCACTAGTGCATTTACAATTTCCCTAGCCATCTCTTTTAGCACTCTGGGATGCATTCCATCAGGGCCAGGAGACTTGTCTACCTTTAGCCCCATTAGCTTGCCCATCAGTACCTCCTTCATGATAACAATCATCTCAAGGTCCTCACCTGCCATCGCCTAATTTCCATCAGTCACTGGCATGTTATTTGTGTCTTCCACTGTGAAGACCGACCCAAAACGCCGGTTCAGTTCCTCAGCCATTTCCTCATCTCCCATTGTTAAATCTCCCTTCTCATCCTCTAAAGGACCAATATTAACCTTAGCCACTCTTTTTTGTTTCATATGTTTGTAGAAACTTTTACTATCTGTTTTTATATTCTGAGCAAGTTTACTCTCGTAATCTATCTTACTCTTCTTTATAGCTTTTTAAGTAGCTTTCTGTTGCCCCCTAAAGATTTCCCAGTCCTCTAGTCTCCCACTAATCTTTGCCACTTTGTGTGCTTTTTTCTTCAATTTGATACTCTCCCTTATTTCCTTAGATATCCAAGGTCGATTTTCCCTCTTTCTACCGTCCTTCCTTTTTGTTGGTGTAAACCTTCGCTGAGCACTGTGAAAAATCACTTGGAAGGTTCTCCACTGTTCCTCAACTGTTTCACCAGAAAGTCTTTGCTCCCAGTCTACCTTCTCTCATCCCATTGTAATCGCCTTTGTTTAAGCACAAAACACTAGTGTTTGATTTTACCTTCTCACCTTCCATCTGTAAGGGTGCACCAGACTATTTGTAACCTTGGTGTTGTACCAGATAAGTTTCCAACCAAGTGGCCAAGCCACCACTAAAGACCATCAATTGCACCTCCACCCCTACCTAAGATCAGGTAACCTGCTGCAACCCTCATCAAATGTCTTTGGTGCATCCAGAACTGACTATTCCAACACATTCCTGGCCAGCGTCCCATCTTTCGCTCTTCATAAACCTGAGGTCATTCAAACTCTGTTCCATGTCGTTACTCACAACAAGTCCCGTTACCTGAGCACCCGTGTTTGGTGACCTACATGGACTGCTGGTTAAGCAATGCCCCGACTTTATAATCTCATCCCATTTTCAATTCCCTCCATTGCCCTGCTCCACACCATCACTGGAAACTTCTCTTGTGTCAGACAATCCTTTGAGGTATCTCTGATCCTCCAATTCTGGCATATTGTGCAATGCTGATGTTTAGCATTCTACCACTAGTGGACACACTTTCACCTGCCAAAGCCCTGAGCTCTGCAATGTCATGCCTAAATCTCTCCATCTCTAAAGCCACTTATTAAAACCTCTCTCTCTGATCAAGGTTATGGTCATCTGCTCAAAAATCTCCTCTATGGCTCGGTGTCAATTGTTTGATATCACCTCTGTGTAGCACCTTGGTACAGTTTTTTTTCCAATTAAGGGGCAATTTAGTGTGGCCATTCTACCTAACCTGCACATCTTTGGGTTGTGGGGGTGAAACCCACGCAGACATGGGGAGAATGGACACGGACAGTGACCCAGGGCCGGGATTCAAATCTGGGTCCTCAGCGCCGCAGTCCCAGTGCGAACCACTGCACCACGTGCAACCCCAGACATTTTGCTATGTTAAAGGTGCTACAAATACAAGATGTTGCCACACCCCAGTGTGTCACAGCAGCAGATGCAATTACATTTACATGCATTTACATACAGTTAACTGCTATTAGATCAAAGGATTTGCACATAATTTGCATTAAGCATGATCTAAAGCTCATAAGTCAACAGGAAGAGCATGATATTATAATCCAGGCTTTTCTCCAGCATCCTTGTCCTGCATTCATGACAAAACGCATGTTTTCATAAATTGAGTCACTCATGATCCAAAAATCACAGCCTTTTCTCTGCTGTACAAGATTGCTGAGATCATCCAATTATGGTATATTGTTTACTATAGATTACATACTATTGGATGGGATGTACATCAGCTCTCCTGTCTCTCTGACAAGGCATATAATGTCTCAGCATCAGGCCAATATATGCAGTCCTAGACTAAGAGCCAAGTAGATTTACAGTTTAATAAACAAAAAAGGCCCAAATCATAGAATCCCTACAGTGCAGGATGGCTCATCGAGTTTGCACCGACACTCCGAAAGAGCTCCACACCCCGGGGGTGATTCTCCAATATGGAGCCCAAGTGTTCGTGCCGTCGTGAACTCCGTCACGAAAAGCAAACTGGGCCCGGGTACGACCGATTCTGGCCCCCACAGGTTCATGCCAACCTGTGCATGCGCGGGGGACTTCTTTCGCCCGCCGGCCCCGACTCAACATGGCGTCGGTGTTCAGGGTCCGGCTGCCTTAGAAAGTAGGCCCGGGGGGGGTGAGGCCGGCCCGCCGATCGGTGGGCCCCGATCGTGGGCCAGACCCCATCAGAGGCCCTCCCCGGTGAAGGAGCCCCCTTATCCCCCCCACAGGCCGCCCCCAGACCATTCCCGCCGGCAGCGACCAGGGGTGAACGGCACCGGCGGTACTCTGTCGTATCCGCGCAGCCGCTCGGCCCACACGGGCCGGAGAATCGGCGGCCCCGCCGATTCCAGCAGCCCGCAGCCGGCGCCGCGCTAGACGCGCCAGGGCAAATGGCGCCAATTCCCCACACCTCGGAGAATCGCGCGCCGGCGTCAGGTCGTCATGGCGTGGTTGCGCCGATTCTCCGGCCTGACGCGGGGCTCGGAGAATCGCTCCCCCCAGGTCCACTCCCCTGCCCCATCCCATACCATGCCCCACCTAACCTTTGGACACCATGCAATTTAGCATGGCCAAACCTGCACATCTTTGGTCTGTGGGAGGAAACCAGAGCAACCGGAGGAAACACCGCAGATATGGGGGAGAACGTGCAAACCCCACACAGAATCACACAAGGTCGGAATTGAACCCAGGTCTCTGACACTGTGAGGCAGCAGTGCTAACCACTGTGTCGCCATGCCACCCAATTGTTCGTCAGATAATATATCAACTTAGTATTTTGAGAATTAAATTATAAAAGTCCATAAAGGGTTAAAATATATTTCTTACAATTTATTTATGAGAAAATTTGAGCATGGCGGCGCAGTGGCCAGCACTGCTGCTTATGGCACTGAGGACCCGGTTTGATCTGTCTGTGTGGAGTTTGCAGATTCTCCCATGTCTGCGTGAGTATCAGCCCCACAACCCAAAGATGTGCAGGTTAGGTGGATTGCAGTTTAGGCTACGCTAAATTGTCCCTTAATTGGAAAAGAATAATTGAGTACTCTCAATTTTGTTTTTAAATTAGAAAATGTGAGCAACGAGGAGTCAGGTTTATCTTTTGGAAGGCTTTCCAGATGCAATGTTGTACATGAACAATGCAAATCTCAGTTCATCTACAGAGTTCAGATCTCATGGAATTACTAAAAAGGACAAATTAATTCCCTCATACCTTTCCAGTCCAAAAGTCTTCCTTAATTGGTGCTGCCAATTATCCACAATTAAAGGCACAATAGTCAGGATTATACTTAGAATGTTAACGAGTAAGTGTTTACACATTGTCTGGGTTCCAAGTGCCTATTAATGCCTTGACCATGTACAATTCAATTAGCACTTCGATGAGAGTCCCTGACTAATTTCCGGATCAATCAATCCGGTCTGGCCCCACACACAACTCTTTCCCTGACCTTCACTTAGAAATTTGGTAAAAGGCCACTTACATTTTAGCTCTAGCTATTTCATCTCATATTGTTTTGAAATACAGACACCTAACTGTTTTATCACACATGATTCCTACTTGTTATTAAGCTATTTTAAAATGAAACAGGCTAGCATTGCCAAACGCTTTAAGTAATCTTCAAAGCTTAACATTGTTGACGAATAACATTAAGTTGATCCATTCAAAACTGTTCACCATAACCTTGAGTGAGTTTAACCATGTTCAGTTGACAAAAGACAATATGGGCTGGATTCTCCGCACCCCGACGCCGAAATTGCGTCTGGCACCAGGGGCGGAGATTCCACTTCCTCGCACAGAATCGGGACTGGTGCCGTTCCCCGTTTCTCCAGGCCCCGAGTACGCTGCGCTGCTTATCCCCTACCTGCGGCTATTGCTGGAGGCCCGCTCCGCCATTCTCCGTCCCCGACCGGCCGAAGTCCCGACGGCGTGGACCACTCATGGTCCTGCCGGTCGGGATGCTAGTGTGGCGGCTGCGGACTCGGTCCGCGGCCGCCATGGTCGGGGGCGAGCCGATCGGAGGGCGGGGGGGGGCCTCATACGGGCCCGGGGTATTTTTGGGTGGGCAGTCAGGGTCGGGTGCGCGGCCAATCAGGGGCACTATTTGGGAGGTCCAGCAGTCTGAATCCGCCATGGAGCACGGCAAAAATACAGAAATCGTATTCTTGCCTGCATAGCCAAGACCATATAAAGTGCCAGCTTTGCTAGCAGTAGAACTCTCATATCTGAAACAAATATAATGGCTTCAAGCCTCACATGCGGGGCCCAACCACATAAACACAACACCATTGTACTGAGAAAAAGCTGCATGACTGAAGTTACCAACTTTCAGGTAAGATGTTAAACCTTATCAGTCTGTTCAGGTGGGATGCAAGTGATCCCATTGCACTATTTGAAGAAGTGTAGGGAATTATTCCAATGTCCTAGTGAATATTTATTCTTGGCCAAGTACAGAATAAGAGTGATGAGAACAACACTCAAGAGGCTCATCATCACCCAGGAGAGTGCAGCCAACTGTCATCGTAAACATTTATTCCCTTCACCACCGCCACACATTGGGTGGAATTGAATGAGGTCAGCAACGGTGGTGGGCAGGCTGACATATCGCCGAAAACTGTGACACTCTTGACAGATCGATCGGTGGGAGCCCTGAGAGAATTAAATTTTGTATTGACAGTGTGAATCCTGCCATTGGGGCTTCCCATGGGTGACATTTAATTCCTGCATTTACCCCAGTGGGCCAGAAATACCAATCCCAAGAGATGCCCCCTATACAGAGGCCTGCAGCTCTCATTACCAGCGCTTAACAGCCAATGAAATACTTTTTCAAGTTTCATCACTGCTGTAATGAAGGAAAAGTGGTAGCCATTTTGGACACAGCAAGGATCCACAAATAGCATGACCAGATTAATCTGTTAGAGTAATGTTGGTTGAAGAATTAATGTTAACCATGGAAAACCCTGCCCAGCTCTTTTTTGAAATAGTGCCATGATCAGGTAACCTGGTAGCGGAGAATCAAACGTTGGCCAAAAAATGGGATCGGCAGTGGATTTCACTTCCATTCCGTGCTCCATTCCCCCGCTGGCGGAGGTAGTGAGCTACACTCCCCACGCCAGCAGCACCATGCAAATGGGTAATTTGTTGGGTTACTCTCATGCAGGCGGTGTAGGGGGTAACCAATTATTCCTGTGGTGGTGGGGAGGGGGTCTAAGGATGCCCTGACATGCAGCGGAAGAGGGGCAGGAGTTGCATTGTGGGGGAGGGGGCAGCCGCCTGGCCTCAGTATCGGGCTGCACGTTCAAAATGGCGGCCCAATACTGGGATTCAGACAGAATCCTGCGAGTTCCCCTCCATGCATAAATTTGCAGGGAAAGGAGAGTGAATTGCACCTGGGCGCCGCTCCTAGCACGAGCGGAGACCAGGCGTGAGTATCCACTGGCGGGAGTACTTAATCTTCAGAACGGAGAATCCAGTCCCACCTGTCCACCTGACAGGATACAGAGTGGCACATTTTGGCACCTCACCTGAAAGACCTCTGGCTGTGCAGTAGTCTCTCAGTATTACAACAAAGTACCAGCCTAGATTGTGAGCTAGAATCTCTGGAGTGGAGTTTGAAATTATGACCTTCTCACACAGACAGAAGTATGCTACCAAATGAGCTGCAGCTGACACTTTACCGAGGATGAAACCATAGCATCCACCTGCCCCACGGCATCAACCCCAAATATGGCAGAAAACGTGCAAATCTGTGCCGTCACTGCAGCAATACCAAAGGTGAATTATATCATGAGCCATATACTGATCCAGCACGAAGAGCTATTGGATCACCTCAATCCAGTGGCACATGGTTAAGAAGTAGAGACAGACAGACTACGCCAGTACCACATTGCTAGAGTAATATTTTTGTGTATAAAGTCAATATATTTATATATATGTGTATATATATATATAGAATTTTATAGCAGGCAGTTCTGTTATCTTGCAGAAATGCTGGCATAATATAGCATGTCCCTTGGCTTTGAATGATTCCTCATATATTGTACACTGGGAAGATACCATGTTGATAAGCTGACCTTCATCCAAATGTGGTGAGCTCAATACTCTGCTGCCTCATGCAATGACCAGCTATTGCACCAAATCTCATATCCTTCACTCCCTTCCTGCTCGCCACTAAACTCTTCCATAAAATTCTCTACTGGCTGTCGTCACAGCAGACCCACATTTGGAGTTTACCGTGAATTGTATGGAAAAGTACACAACCAGGTTCAACAATATTCCTCACATCACAAGCACCATTCAACAAATTTTAGTCTTATCTGAACTCCCCTAAATATTACACACTTAAAAGTATTGACTTTTCCACTGGTATTTCTTCCACATTATTGTGTCACATTTCATTGATTCTTGTTCCCACGTTCAGGTGAATGTCCATGGCATCATTCAAAGGGGAGCCAGGATTCTCTCAGCATCCTGTCAACCTTCCTTCCTCAAGCAACATAACAAAGGAAATGATTAATTGGTCATTTATTACACGTTCTGTTTGTGGGACTTTGTTGTGAATACATACCAACATACCATTGACTGTACTTAAGAGTAATTTGTTAAGATGTTGGGCTGGAATCTGCGGTTACCCAGCCGTATGTTTCTCAGGGGTGCGATTCTATCTTCCTGTCACTTGTCAATCGAATTTCCCATTGAAGCCACCCCACGCCGTCGGGAAACCCGCGTCCGGGGATGCGCTGCCAGCGGGAAAAGCGAATTGCAACGGCCGGAGAATTGGGTTCTGAGGTTCTAATACAGCACATTCTAAACACAAGCCCCTTCTTCCACCTCCCTGTAAATTGTATATTGAAAATGCTATGGGGAAATTTTAATCATGAGCTGAAGCCATGACATCCTGCCTGCACCACACCTTTCTTCCCAATTTTTTCTATGTAACTTTACATATAGTCCTCATTCTCACTCTCCAACATACAGGTTTACCTGAATGGGTGAGGCGTCAGCATTTGCCCTGCATGAAAACCACTGAGAATTTTGGATGCTCAGAGAGAGAAAAATGCTTTAAAATGACATTCAACAGCAAAAAAAATAGTGATCAAATCTGAAAGTGAGTGGATGTTTGCCCCTTTACCTGAGGCGGATGTGAAAAGGACTGAACCCCATTTACTCCAAGAAATGTCACAAGTGTGGAAGAGGTTGAAGCCACGCAGATTTGGAATTCTGCTACTGAGAGCTATAATAGAAACGGACAACAGGAAACATGGCTGTATTTTAATCAATTTTGATCTCAGAAGCGTAGGATTTAATGACCAGACATGCACACACGATCACACCTGCAAAAACATCAATAAGCAGATAAACTCCAACACGAGTGCAGCCGTATCCATGACAGATGTGATGAATGCCCAATCACCAATGTTTAACAGAATCAATCCATTCCTCAGTGGCTGTAGGCCCACAGCAACATGGTCTTATTCAACACTAATTGACATTACTTAGGTAAAGATGATTAGAGAGGCATGGAAAATCCTACTGGCACAGAAGACGATTGAAACAAATCATTCGGGCCTGCACCAAACAGCTGGGCCCTACCTCCACAGATCTGCAAACTGTGATTTCCCGACCGAGCACAATGCAACCCGACTAGAAATGAAGTGATGCAGGAAGGATATCTCTTGACCTTTCGTGCGCTGGCTGCTTATTTCAGTCAACATTAGTTGCATAATGGAGGCAAGCTCCAAGCATGTTCATCATTTGGAGCTTGCCTCTGGAAGATGGGAAGTCAACAACAGCTGCATGATTTAAAGGCCTGGCAGCATCTTACAAGGGCAGTAATTTTACAAGGGCTATTGAAAGAACTGACTGGTGAAAATGGTAATGTTCAGAGCACCAACTGACTGTCAGAAGTGGGAATAATCTTTGAGAACTGAAAAATAGCTGACCTGACAAGCTTTTTAAAAGCATGTATATGGGCAACCTTAGGAATTACTGTAGAAGTACTGGGTTGCAATAACTGGCAACCAGGGCCTAACAACAATAAAGATTTATTGCCAATACTAAGCAGCTCTTACATACTGTGTCTACCTGCACCCAGGAGAGAACTTCCGCGCTCCCCACACGTGATCCCTTTTGTACCTACGTCACCCGAGCATCCATGTGATCACCGGGTCTACAATTACTGTTTGCTGCAGATAAAGTTCTAGAAGGGCACTGTGAAGCAAATCAAAGCAACCAACTTGATTCGGTGAGGTAAAAAGGTGTCTTTCTTTCTTTAAATTTGCAGTGCAACACTCCAGGCGGTGTGCACATTCAAAAATTGGCACCCAATTATTCTCAGCTAATGTGAGAATATATTTTTGAGGCTCATGTTTATAAAGCACTTGAGGGACATCATGCAGACGGGAAGGGTCCTGTGTAAATGTATGAACTGTCTTTAAAGTGTGTCTGTGGCAGAGGAGTGCAAAGTTAATGCTAGGAAGGAGAGGAAATGAAATTGTGCCCAAATAAACTGGTTATGAATTTCCAATCCCAGCCATGTGAATGGAGCTATGACTATTTTCCAACATTGCTCTGCATTTGCACCACATCACTGCGACAGTGATTTCTGAGCGAAATATCTTTAAAGATTCTGTACATTCTACAATTCCCAGTTGAAAGCTTTCCCCACAGTGAAGGAAGACAAGCACTCAGCACAGCGATAAAGGCATTAAGCATCATGTAATGTTTTGGGGGTCTTGTGTGAATCTGTAACCACCAAAAACAACAAGATGCCAATTTGTCCTTTCAACTTTGGGATCTGAGTTCAAACAAGAGTGAGACAGATGAGATGAAAGGCTCTTCCCTGGAAGAGATAGATGTAAAAAAGGCCCGATGTGAAGCAAGCCTTCAAAGTCCCAGTCTGGTTCCCAAGAGACGAGAGACAGTCGGTCAGAATTCTTTCACTCATCTTGCATTGAAGAACTGCCATCTGCTTTCAAGGATTAAAGAAAACAGCAACAACAACAAAAAATGACCAGCCATTAAAAAGGTTAAAAGGAAGTGAGGGAACGATTCTAGTTAAAACAATCTATCTCTTCACCTCCCCCGGCCCCAACCCCCTCCACCAACTCACACGTGAATTTTGCGACATTCATTTATAGTAGTAGACAGACTCCCTTGAAATGCTAACTATTTCCTTGACATCAAATAATCCAAAGGGACTTTCCATCTGGGATGGACAAAATCCTTCAGCTCTCCCTTCCCACATAATTCAGAATCCATTCGAACGAATTTCAAAACCAAGTTAGCGTTCACAGTAAAGTCCAACGTCATCAACAGATGTGCTAATGGTGGCCCTCACTTTTCCACGTTATGGTTACATAAACCAACTTAAACACAAATCAGCTGCAAATTTGAACAGGGGAAATACACCAGACTCTTAAAAACAACCATTCACAAAACTGCTGAGCACATGCAAAAAGGTAACTCTTTTTTACCCTGGAAACCCACTTGAGAGATTATTTTTCCAGTAGAAGTGCCATTTAACACCAACTTTCAGCATCCTACTGTATTCTCCCATTCCGTTCTCAGTGCAAGCTTGCAAACCCTGTCCCAGACAACTCCATCAATTATTCAGATGGCATTCCAGTGTGTATGTCAGCAGTCTCCCAATGTTTTAAAAATGTAACTACAAGCCAATTAAAATGTAAACTGAGAAAGACGGATGGGGCTGGGTCATGGTGCTGTGAACTCCAGCAGCATTATTTCTCATAACAATACATACTACAGTTTCCACTCTCTCTAATTTGACAGCTACTTTCATCAGTGTAGCTTTTCTACACTTGTGACTTCTATTAGGGCAAGCAGCAGCTTATTCCCCCGAACCCTGCAATGCTGCACGCAGTCGCGACAAGAGAACAGTAGCTACTTCTATTACCAGGAAAACAACAGTTGCACATCTTGTCCAGGGTCTTGTTGGTGGTAGACTCTCTATTGTTACCAGGGATCATTGGAATTTGGAGAAGTTGCAATGATAAAGAATTGGGGTGGCAACATATACTTCAAGTTGTGATTATTATTGGTGAGAAATATTACTGAGTACAAATTAAAACCATTGACAACTGGACTCAGAAATTAATTGTAAGTATACATTATCAAGCCATTGTGTTCAGCACAGTCACTCATCTCGTATCCTTTGGAGATCTTCCCTCCATAAAGAGACCCCCATTCCCAAACAGCCTGCGTCTACCTCTTTCCCATAACCCATAAAAAGCCTGCCCTGGTTAACATAAGAACTAGGAGGAGGAGTAGGCAATTCATCCCATCAAGCCCGATCCGCCATTCAATATAATCATGGCTGATCTCCTCTCGGCCTCAACTCCACTTTCCTGCCCATTCTCCATAAGCCTTCAGCCCATTACTAAGTTAAAAATCTGTCTATCTCCTCCTTAAATGTACTCAATGTCCCGGCATCCACCACACTCTGGGGTAGTCAATTCCACAGATTCATGACCCTTTGAGAGAAGTCATTTGTCCTCATCTCTGTTTTAAATCTGCTGCTCCTTTTCCTAAAACTATGACCTCCCATTATAGATTGCCCCGCCATCCACTCTATGTCAACTTTGTCAATACTTTTATCATCTTATATACCTCAATTAGATCTCCTCTCATTCTTCTAACCTCGAGAGAGTACAGGGCTAAACTGCTTAATCTCTCATCTCTGGAATCAACCTAGTGAATGATCTCTGAACTGCCTCTAATGTAACAACATTCTTCCTCAAAGAAGGGACCAAAACTGTACACTACTCCAGGTGTGGTCTCACCAATGCCTTGTACAGGTGCAGCAACACGTCCCTACTTATATACTTTATTCCTTTAGCTATAAAGGCCAAAATTCCATTTGCCTTCCTTATTAGCTGTGGTACCCAGACATTAGTTTTCTGCATTTCATGCACGAGGACACCCAGAACTCGCTGCACCGAAGCACTCTGAAGCTTAGCCCATTGTTTCAGCCTGTTCCTGCCCCACTGAACTGATTTCCTCATAACTCGACTCCATTTTTTCTCCCTTTGTCCAGTCTCTTCCAACTTCCTAGTTTTCCAGTATTAATTCCGCATACTCCCTTTATAGGTGATCACTATTCACTTTCCTGTATTCTTTTCCTTTTTAAATACTTCTAGAAACTCTTACTTTCAGTTTTTATATTTCTAGTTAGCTTTCTCTCGTCCTCTAATTTCTCCCTCCATTTTTAAACCAATTTCTGCTTTTAAAAATATTCTGTCCAATCTTCCAACTTTTGCGGAATGGTATGCTTTTGTTTTTCAATTCAACTATATTTAACTTCCTTAGTTAGCCACAGCTGGTATACGTCCTTTCCTGGAAACTTTCTTTCTCACTGTAATGTATTCTTGTTGAGTGTTATGAAATATCTCCTCAAATGTCTGCCATTGCATCTCAACTGACTTATCCAGGAACCTAATTTTCCAGTTCACTTTAGCCAGCTCTGTCGTCACATACCCTCATGATTGTCCTTACTTAAGTTCAAAAGACTAGTCTTCGACCCATCCTTCTCTCCCTCGAACTTAATGTGAAATTCAATCACGTTGTGATCACTGCTACCCGGGGGCACCTTTACTATGAGAACAGCTGAGTGACTGAGGAAGCTGAGTGACTGAGGAAGATTCAAATGGTCTTGATACAGTTTTGAGTGGATGGTGCTTTTTGTGCAGCATTGAACCTGCAGTTTTTGATAGGATTACCAAATCTCCAGGTACTGGATTCTCCAGCAATTAAAGATTAATCTCCTGGAACTTCCGGTTGTGTCTATGCCTAGGTAGGTCGCACGTTCGGCAGCTCCCGCCGTGAACGGACTTTTGGGCTCTTCAGAGGGGCCCCAATGGCAGTTGTTCGACGGCTTCCAGTGTGGGAAGGTGACAGCAAGGTCCCCCCGATATTATATGGATTGGACCAGGAGTGGAGCGGCTAAAAAAGTGATCCTGGTGCAGCGAAAAGTGCGAGGGAGGAAAAGATGGCGGCAGGTGGAGACCAAGCAGCGTGGGCGCAGGAGCAGCATGAGTTTCTTAAACGCTGCTTTGAGGAGCTGAAGACAGAAATGCTGGCGCCAATGAATGCGGCGATTGAGAAGCTTGTGGAGACCCAGAAGGCCCAAGGGGCGGCGATCCGGGGGATGCGGCAAAAAGCTTCGTCGAATGAGGACGAGATCTTGGGCCTGGCGATGAAGGTGGAGGCGCATGAGGCGCTGCACAAGAGGTGGCAGGAAAAAAGGACCTGGAGAATAGGTCGAGGAGGAAGAATCTTCGGATTCTGGGTCTCCCTGAAGGAGTGGAGGGGCCCGATGCCGGGGCATATATGAGCATGATGCTCAATTCGCTGATGGGCGCGGGAGCTTTCCCGAGGCCCCTGGAGCTGGATGAGGCTCATCGGGTCCTGGCAAGAAGACCCAAAGCCAACGAGCCGCCAAGGGCTGTAGTGGTGAGGTTCCACCGCTTTATGGACAGAGTGTGTGTCCTGAGATGGGCCAAAAAGAGCGGAGCAGTAGGTGGGAGAACACGGAGATCCGAATTTATCAGGACTGGAGTGCGGAGGTGGCTAAGAAGAGGGCTGGTTTCAACCGGGCTAAGGCGGTGCTCCATCGGAAGGGGGTGAAGTTCGGGATGCTGCAGCCAGCGTGAGTGTGGGTCAGGTTCGAAGATCGGCACCACTATTTTGAAACGCCTGATGAGGGCATGGAACTTTATACTGACTGAAAAGTTGGACTCAAATTGAGGGTTTGTTGTGGGGGGATGTTTACTGTGTTTACCGCGTTTGGGGAATGTTCTTTTTGTTTGAGTGCTGGGTGGGGATGGGTGAATGGATTTGATGTGAGGGCTATGGGAGAGTGTGGGCGTCGGTGTTGGAGGGGCAGGAGCCCACGGAGGAAGAGTGGGAGTGGAGGCCCGGGGATGGGGAGTTGTTGTAAGGCCGCAAAAAGGAGCTGCGCCAGAGGGGGCGGGGCCAGCTCAGGAAAGCGCGGGCTTTTTCCCGCGTTAGGGAAGGATGGGGGCGGGGCCGGGGGGAGGGAGAGGGCGGTGCTGGAGAGGAGTGCACACTGACTGCCAAGGGGTGGGGGGACTCTCACACTGGGGGGGTCGATGGAATGGCGGGAGAGGCCGGGGTCAGTAGGAGTCAGCTGACTTACGGGAGTGTCATGGGGGGAGCAAAAAAGCTAGATGGGGGTCTAGCGGGGGGGAGGGGGGGGGGCGGGGGGGGAACTGGATTGCTGCTGCATTGGCCAAAAGGGAGCTGGAAGAAGGAGAGGTAGTCAGGGCGGGGGTCCGCCGCCTGGGGGACTGGAGGGTGCGGGAGGCGCGGGCATGTGGCTGGCCTAGAAAAGGAGATGGCTAGTCGGCGGGGGGGAGCGAGTAGCCCCCTGATCCGGCTGATAACTTGGAATGTGAGGCGCTTGAACGGGCCGGTCAAGAGGGCCCGGGTGTTCGCGCACTTAAAGGGACTGAAGGCAGACGTGGTTATGCTCCAGGAGACACATCTGAAGGTGGCAGATCAGGTTAGGCTGAGAAAGGGATGGGTAGGGCAGGTCTTTCATTCAGGGCTGGATGCGAAGAACAGCGGGGTTGCAATACTGGGGGGGGGGGGGAAGCGGGTGTCATTCGAGGCACTAAATATTGTAGTGGATAATGGAGGTCGATATGTGATGCGGGTGGTACTGGTGAACGTATATGCCCCGAATTGGGATGATGCCGGATTTATGAAACGCATGCTGGGTCGGATTCCGGATCTGGACGTAGGAAGCTTGATAATGGGGGGGGGGACTTCAACACGGTGCTGGACCCAGCACTGGACCGTTCTAGGTCCAGGACGGGTAAGAGGCCGGCTGCAGCCAAGGTGCTCAGGGGATTTATGGACCAGATGGGGGGAGTGGATCCATGGAGGTTTGCCAGGCCGCTGGCCAGGGAATTTTCCTTCTTTTCCCACGGCCAGAAAGCCTACTCCCGGATAGATTTTTTCGTTCGGAGTAGGGCGTTAATCCCGAAAGTGGAGGGAACGGAATATTCGGCCATCGCCATCTCGGACCACGCCCCACATTGGGTGGAGCTGGAGTTGGGGGAGGAGAGGGACCAGCGCCCGCTGTGGCGCCTCGATGTGGGGCTGTTGGCGGATGAGGGGGGGGTGCGGGCGGGTGCGGGGTGTATTGAAAGATACTTGGAGGCCAACGACAATGGGGAGGTGCAGGTGGGTGTAGTCTGGGAGGCGTTGAAGGCGGTGGTCAGGGGAGAGCTAATCTCCATTCGGGCCCACAGGGAGAAGAGAGAGGGGAGGGAGAGGGAGAGGTTGGTGGGGGAGATTCTAAGTGTAGACAGGAGGTATGCAGAGGCCCCTGAGGAGGGGCTACTTAGGGAGCGACGGAACCTCCAGACGGAGTTCCACCTGTTGACCACTGGGAAAGCAGAGGCACAGTGGAGGAAAGCGCAGGGGGCGACGTATGAGTATGGGGAAAAGGCGAGTCGGATGCTCCCTCTTTGTAAGAGGGAGGCAGCGAGGGAGATTGGTGGAGTTAAGGATAGAGGGGGGAATACGGTGCGGAGTGCGGTGAGAATAAACGAGGTATTTAGGGACTTCTATGGGATCTGTACAGGTCTGAGCCCCCAGCGGGGGAGGAGGGAATGCAACGATTCCTAGATCAGCTGAGGTTCCCGAGGGTGGAGGAGGAGGTGGCTGGTTTGGGGGTGCCGATTGGGCTGGAGGAGCTGGTTAAAGGATTGGGGAGCATGCAGGCGGGGAAGGCCCTGGGGTCAGATGGGTTCCCGGTTGAATTCTACAGGAAATACGTGGACCTGCTGGGCCCGTTGCTAGTGAGGACTTTTAATAAGGTGAGGGAGGGGGGGGGGGACCTTGCCCCCGACAATGTCCAGGGCGCTGATTTCTTTAATCTTGAAGCGGGACAAGAATCCATTGCAATGTAGGTCGTATAGACCGATCTCGCTCCTCAATGTTGACGCTAAGTTGCTGGCGAAGGTGCTGGCTACGAGAATTGAGGACTGTGTCCCGGGGGTGATTCATGAGGACCAGATGGGATTTGTGAAAGGCAGGCAGCTAAACACAAATGTGCGGAGGCTCCTCAATGTGATTATGATGCCCTCGGTGGAGGGGGTAGCGGAGGTAGTGGCAGCTATGGACGCGGAGAAGGCCTTTGATCGGTTGGGTGGGAGTATCTTTGGGAAGTGTTGCGTAGGTTTGGGTTCGGGGAGGGGTTCATCAGTTGGGTCAGGCTGCTATATAGAGCTCCGATGGCGAGTGTGGCTACGAACCGGCGGAAGTCGGAGTACTTTCGGCTGTACCGGGGGACGAGGCAGGGGTGCCCCTTATCCCCCTTGTTGTTTGCACTGGCAATTGAGCCGTTGGCCCTGGCACTGAGGGAGTCCAGGGAATGGAGGGGACTGGTCCGGGGGGAGAGGAACACCAGGTGTTATTGTATGCCGACGACCTGTTGTTGTATGTGGCGGATCCAGTGGAGGGGATGGCGGAGGTCATGCGGATCCTCAGGGAGTTTGGGGTCTTCTCGGGGTATAAGCTCAATGTAGGGAAAAGCGAGCTCTTTGTGGTGCATCCAGGGGACCAGGGAAAGGGGATAGACGACCTACCGTTGACGAGGGCGGAAAGGAGCTTTCGGTTCTTAGGGATCCAAGTGGCTGGGAGTTGGGGGGCCCTGCACAAGCTCAATTTGACGCGGTTGGTGGAGCAGATGGAGGAGGATTTTAAAAGATGGGATATGCTGCCACTCTCACTAGCGGGTAGGGTGCAGTCGGTCAAAATGATGGTCCTCCCGAGGTTTCTCTTTGTGTTCCAGTGCCTTCCCATTATGATCCCCAAGGCCTTTTTCAAATGGGTAAGCAGGAGCATCATGGGTTTTGTGTGGGCGAATAAGACCCCGACGGTGAAGAGAGTGTTTCTGGAGCGTAGCAGGGACAGGGGGGACTGGCGCTGCCGAAATTGTGTGGCTATTATTGGGCAGCCAATGTGGCGATGATCCGTAAGTTGGTAATGGAGGGAGAGGGGGCAGCGTGGAAGAGGCTAGAGATGGCGTCCTGTGTGGGCACGAGCATGAGGGCGCTGGTGACGGCACCATTACCGCTCTCGCCGACAAGGTACACCACGAGTCCGGTGGTGGCGGCGACGCTGAAGATCTGGGGGCAGTGGAGGCGACACAGGGGCGAGGTGGGAGCCTCGGTTTGGTCCCCGATTCGGGAGAATCATCGGTTCGTCCCGGGAAGGATGGATGGGGGGTTTCGGAGCTGGCATCGGGCAGGGATTAGAATCGGGGACCTGTTCATCGATGGGATGTTGGCGAGCCTGGGGAAGTTTGGGCTACCCCCGGGAAACGATTTCCGGTACATGCAAGTGAGGGCGTTTGTGAGGTGGCAGGTGAGGGAATTCCCGCTGCTTCCGGCACGTGGGATTCAGGACAGGGTGATTTTGGGTGTATGGGTTGGAGAAGGCAAGGTTTCGGCGATTTACCAGGAGCTGAAGGACGAGGAGGAGGCCTCGGTGGAGGAGTTAAAGGGCAAGTGGGAGGAGGAGCTTGGGGAGGAGATAGATGAGGGTCTGTGGGCTGATGCTCTGAGTAGGGTTAATTCTTCCTCCTCTTGCGCCAGGCTCAGCCTAATACAATTCAAAGTTACTCACAGAGCGCACATGACAGGGGCGAGGTTGAGTAGGTTCTTTGGGGTGGAGGACAGATGTGGGAGGTGCTCGGGGAGCCCGGCAAATCACGTCCATATGTCCTGGTCGTGCCCGGCGCTGGATAGGTGTTGGAGGGGTTTTGCGAGGACTATGTCCAAGGTGGTGAACGTCTGAGTCAAGCCAAGCTCGGGATTGGCATTATTTGGGGTATTGGACGAGCCGTGAGTGCAGGAGGCAAAGAGGCCGGTATTCTGGCCTTTGCGTCCCTGGTAGCCCGGTGGAGGATTTTGATTCTATGGAAAGATGCGAAGCCCCCTAGTGTGGAAGCTTGGATCAATGACATGGCAGGGTTCATCAAGCTGGAGAGGATAAAGTTTGCCTTGCGAGGGTCTGTGCAGGGTTTCCTCAGGCGGTGGCAACCGTTCCTAGATTATCTCGTGGAGCGTTAGGAGGAGGTCAGCAGCAGCCCAAGGGCGGGGCGTTCTCTTGGGGTGGTGTTTGGGTGAAGGTGGTTTTTTTCCCCCCTATTTGTGTTTTTAAATGTTATATGGAGGGTTATTGTATATGGGGGAAATCCAATGTATAATTTCTGATTGTTGTGTTCTTGTTTCTTTCTGTTTGTTGGGGGGGGGGCGGTTTGTTGAAAATTTGTTGAAAAATGTTGATTAACTCTGTATTTTTTTAAAAGATTAATCTCCTGGCATCTGCTGTGGGCAACCAAAGAGAAACATCATAGGGGAATTAAAAGCAATGTTTTGTTTTCAATTTTGACATATTAATTAAATCCTAAAATAATGTTGAAATGGGCGGGCAGGAGTGGAGAAATGCTTTTTGGACTGTGTTGAAACCTCCAGGGGCCTGTCAAACTACAGGTGACAATCCTAGCTATTGGACCTGAGCAGCCTGCTACTGAGTTCAATAGATTTTCAGTGAAAGTTCTCAAACTTCATTCACATTCACGAACATCTCAACATGTACTTTGATGAAGAATACATGAAAAGCGATTGTTAATGCAACACAGTATTTGCCTGAAGCTGCCAGCTAGGTGAGATATCTGCAGAGTGAATTTGTGTAAGAGGACATATTGTGATGCAGAATTGGTAGGAGCAGGCAGATGTATGGGAATTAGTTCTAAAGAATATAGTCCAGTGTAGTACAGAGATTAGGGTAATGTGATCAGGAGATGGACCAGTGATGTATTTGACCGACATGAAGTGGGACGTCTGGGGCAACACGGTGGCGCAGTTGGTTAGCCCTGCTGCCTCACGGCGCCGAGGTCCCAGGTTCGATCCCAGCTCTGGGTCACTGTCCGTGTGGAGTTTGCACATTCTCCCCGTGTCTGCGTGGGTTGCGCCCCCACAACCCAAAGTTGTGCAGGGTAGGTGGATTGGCTACGCTAAGTTGCCGCTTAACTGGAAAAAATGAATTGGGTACTCTAGAATTTTCAACAAAAATTTTTTTTAAATGAAGTGGGACGTCTGAGATATGTAAAGTACCCAAGCAGTGGACAAATGTTAGGAAGCAGCATTTGTTGGAGTGGAGGAATGCTGACTTAAACAGTTCACAAGCCCTGTGAAGATTGTAGATTCACCAGAATTACGCCTGGGTTTAAGGAGTCAAATTATGAGGACAAGCTGCATAAACATGCCTCATATTACCTTGAAATTAGAAGATTGAGTGATCTAATCAAGGGCTTTAAAGTGACAAAGGAATTCAATAAGGTGGATATAAAGAAAAAAACTACTTTGCATGTTGAGGAATCAACAACAACAAAGGTGCATAACGTTAAAATTGGAGCCAGATCGGCCCTGGGTCACTGTCCATGTGGAGTTTGCACATTCTCCCCGTTTCTGCATGGGTTTCACCCCCATAACCCAAAGATGTGCAGAGTAGGTGGATTGGCCACGCTAAATTGCCCCTTAATTGGAAAAATAAATAAATAAATAATTGGGTACTCTAAATTTATTTTAAAAAATAATAATTGGAGGCGGATGAGTTAGGAGAGAATCCAGGAACAGCATTCACACACAAAGAATCATAAAATGATCAAAGAGTTTCTCATCATGTGGGAACCCATCCAGCACGTCCCCCGAAAACCCTCATACCCCAGCAGTATGATCAAGGCGGTGGGAATGGCCATGCTCAGTCGCTGGCCCACCAGGCGTTGGCACTCCTCAGAAGCGGAGCCCCACTGCAAAGGAAGCAGGGGATTCGTTTAGCTCACTCAAACCAAAAGACACCTGCACCGTGGCCTTTGGAAACCTCCCTGGCACACTGCCCCTCTCAGAGTAGAGGTCTCACCAGTGACACTCTCAGCAAGCCCATCCCTCAGGATCACGAGCCGTCTCCAAGCCATTCCTGTCAACCGCACCCCTGCTCCCATCCAATCTGCTCCCTGCCAGCAAACCTGACACAACTTGTGTCTCACACCCAGTCCCCATATCACACTGCAGCTAAGACCCCAGCAAATGCACACCCTCCTCACTCACCCCCAGCTGTAGGACCAGCCCATACACAAGCCTCTAAGCATGGAGGTGACCAGCAGAACACAGTGACCATCACCACACACCTGTTGCTCACCTGGCACTGCAGGGGATGAGGGAGGACACCCAGTCCGAGTGACTGTCAAGGTGAACCTTTATGTCTCTAGGTCATTCCAGGGCTCGAGTGGGGATCTGTGTGAGATCTTGCAAAAGTCTCCACACAGGTGCATCCGAGCTGTGTGGTATGCCCTATGCACCTGGGCATCAACTTCAACCTGGACCAGGATGCCTGACTAAGGAGGTGAAATGAAATGAAATGAAAATTGCTTATCGTCACAAGTAGGCTTCAAATTAAGTTACTGTGAAAAGCCCCTAGTCGCCACATTCCGGCGCCTGTTCGGGGAGACTGGTACGGGAATTGAACCGTGCTGCTGGCCTGCCTTGGTCTGCTTTAAAAGCTAGCTATTTAGCCCAGTGTGCTAAACCAGCCTCAGACGAGGTCATTCATCTTCTTCCGTCATTGCGTCTCGGTCCTCCTGGTGAGGCTGGCAGCACTGACTGCCTCTGTCACCTCCTCCCAGGCACTGTTCAGGAGAACGGGCTTGAGTCTGCAGCACATCCTGGGGAAGAGGGTGTCCCTCCTCTCCTTAATGTCATCAAGCAGTGGGTCCCCTTCAGACTCCCGAAATTGGAGATGGGGGGCAAGGGGGGAGATGTCCATAGAATCACTAAAAGGAATCATTATAAGTGCTATTGCCTCTGCTAGCTTCCACTATGGATCCAATCTATGAAGCCCCTAGCTGCCCCATGCTGATCAGAGTCACGTAATTGGATGGTGGCTTCACCATTTAAGATAAGTCCCCGCTTCTTTATGGTGTGATGATGCCTGTGGCTGATTTTGGGTGTTAAGGTGCTGGTCGTGGGGGTAAAAACACTTATGGAATCTCCATAACTCCCACCAGGTGGGGTTAAACTCAGGGCCCATATTACACCAAAATTAAGGAAACGAGTCAACAGGTGATAACAAATTGCTCAAAACGTTTTCTAAAAAAATGTTCATTTCCCATTTGTTTATTGTAACTGAAATTTCTCATGTCCAAATTCAAGGTATAAAGTCACGAACAATAAAAATGTATTTTGCAACAACATAGTTAAGTATATATTCATCAGCGTGTCCCTTGTGGCTTTTAATGTTTTAAAGTCTAGAATGCTGTGTTGCTTGCCTGGTGCCAGCGTTTGGGACATCTGCTTGATGTTGGAGAGGAACTTGCAGTGGGGGGGGGGCTAAATCCAGTTGTACTGGCAGGGTGTGGGAGAGGCACGAACTAGGGGACATATGAGGGGGAAAAAAAATTCTCTGAGAGGGTCTTGAAAATGTAGAATTCACTTGCCCGGAAAGCAGTGGAGACTGATGTTCTGAGATGGTGCCTCTATCTTAAACTCGAAGCATGGAACTTGGTTAGTAATCAGACCGCAGACATACTCTGGTATGGCATTGGAGATCCAAGATTTCAATTAACTTGAACAATGGAGGAACAAAAATGATGAAATTCCTCTAAGACTGGGAAATCATCACTTCTTCTTTTCCTGACAATGATTTGGGTGGCACAGTGGTTAGCACTGCTGCCTCACAGATCCAGGGTCCTGGGTCTCGGGTGACTGTCTGTGTGGGGTTTGCACATTCTCCCCGTGTCTGCGTGGGTTTCCTCCGGGTGCTCCGGTTTCCTCCCACAGTCCAAAGATGTGCAGATTAGGTGGATTGGCCACGCTAAATTGCCCCTTTGTGTCCAAAAGGTTAGCTGGGGTTACTGGGTTACGGGGATAGAGTGGAGGTGTGAGATTAAGTGGGGTGCTCTTTCTAAGGGCTGGTGCAGACTTGATGGGCTGAATGGCCTCTTTCTGCACTGTAAATTCTATGAATCTATGAATACTTCAGGAAGATTGTCTCCTTTCTGTAAGCATTGGTAAGAGAGCCACACTTCTCTGTGTGAGGGGCAAAGGGAAGAATTGCTGAGGATATGGAGACAAGACAGCCTTATCTGTAATGAGACAAATCTCTTGTAGACAATGAACTCGGGAACAAGATTGCAGCAGAGCATTCTGTAACGTCAGAAGCACTAAAGATTCTGCCGCAGCTTCTGTGCTGGGCTCCAGCTCTGGAGGGAAGAAGATTTTCAGCTGGGACTGAATTTTGGATCTCATTGACTTACTCTGGGAAGGTACCACCTCTCTGGGAAGGTACCACCTCTCTGGGAAGGTACCACCTCTCTGGGAAGGTACCAGCTCTCGAACAGTTTGATCCTCTATGGACTCGGACTAGAGAGAGACATTTTCTCTGGAAGATTCTTCAAGGGCAACAGGATATAATCTAGGTAATACATTGGTAGCTGGGCACCTAACGGCCACGCCATGCCCCCGGGTAGATCGCATCCATAGCTGACTCCTCAACAAAAAGAACCATCAACTGAAAAGATGAATCATCTTCTAGGGTCTCAACCTTCAACAGATCGCATAGTGCTACAAGGATTTCTTTGTTATCATTTTCGAGGAAGAATCAATTCAGGTCCGCAGGGCTTCATGGGTATGGTCAATGACTACTGCAGTGCCGCCTGTATCCTCCACCTCTGGCTTTATTTCATTAAGGACTGAGAGATTCATAACTTCAACTACTGCCTGGGCAAACTTTATCTTTCTGAAGTTTGATCATTGTCTCCCGGAGCAAGAAAAATTTTGAAATATACCTCCCCCACCCCCCATCCGGAAAAATTGGATTAGTCTGAGCTAGGCGATATGGATCAGCTAGAAATAATTTAATCGATTCCCCGTTGCAATCGCTCGGTAAAACGTACTCGTCCCACTACTAAGTTTCGCTTCAGGCTAAAATAAGTGTCAAAGATTATAAGGATAGACAGGTTGGTTGCCCAAGTTTGATGGTGGAGTAAACTTATTTGAATATTTTATTTAAATAGAGGGACTTTGTGTGGGAAAATAAGACACCAGTCGTAACTTTTGATTTGTTCTCTGTAAACTTCAAAAAGTATCTCACTCAAGTAATTGGGCTGGGGGAGGCGGCAGGTGTAGGGTGGTGAAACACTGATGGGACTGTGGGATACCCGGTCAGAGAGAGACAATAGGGACAGAAGGAAAAAATGAGAGTCTTTTGCTTCATGCAATGTTTGCCCAATCTTCAACAAAATTACCAGTCAAATTTTGAACCCGACTAATTATCTAATTTGTGCTATGCTGACAGAAAAGGTCAATGTTGATTGTGTACACCTGTAAGAGATTCTAATTTCTGTCGCCATGAGACAAAGGAAGAAAGAAAATACAAAGGTTCAGAGAAAGAGAGAGAAAGCAAAGCAGACAAGCAGTTATCTTCCCCCATCATTCCAGTTTAATTTCTTTAAAAAGATAAACCTTGAACGTAAACAAAACATTTTTGACAGAAACAAATGGGCAGAGGGATAGGCAGTGGATGATAGAAAGAAAATTGGTTGACTTATACACCTACCCTTCAGTTGAGTGAGAGACAGTGGTGAAGAATAGATGGAGGATTAGTGATGAGGTAGATTACTAAGGAGCAATAGTGAAGAGACAAAAAAGGAATTGCGGAGGCAGTTAAAAGTAGAAGCATTAGCGATAGTGAAAGCGGTGAGGGATTTGTCACAAATACAGGTGTTGGAAAATGCACAGGAGTCATTAGACATCGTTAGAGTCATGGACTAAGCAGGCGGCTTAATGGGAAATAGGGGAAATTAGTCAGTGAGGATGGGAAAGCAGCAGCTTCGGGTTACATTTCCCAGTAACTCCCAACCCAAACGCAGCTCGCAATCATTGGCGGCTAGTTTTCCTCTGACACCACCCACCACCTCCCGCCCAAAGGGAAGACGACAAGAGGGAAAATAAAAGAGGAGAGAAGCAGCAGAAGGGAGAAAGATAGACAGAAACAGATGAAGACACACAAAGAATCAGCAACTCTAAGACATCAGAAGGTGCGCATAGTTTCCGATAAAATGGTACCCATGATTTCCAAATTCTGTTTTGTACTTCATTCATGGGATGTGGGCATCGCTGGTGAGGCCAATATTTATTTATTTTTTGAAATTTTTATTCCATTCTTAAATGTTACAAAACCAATACGCAAGCCCTTAAACCATCTCATTGCTTGCTCCAAAAACCAATTCAAATTGAATCCAATTCATGATCTCCACAAGGGAGACAGGCAAGATCCAAGCAGACAAGGAAAAGCAAAGTACCTCATCTTACTCTGACACTTGAACTTAGCCAAAAGGCCGAGAAGCGACAGTATTTATTGTCCTCAACAAGAGTAAAGTAAAAGGTGGTGATAAGTCACCTCCTTGAGGACATTTCAGAGGGTCGTTAAGAGTCAACCACATCACTCAAAGTCTACAGTCATCTACATAACAGACCAGGTATAGGTAACAAACTTTTGTTTCCTAAAGGACATTAGTCAGCCACATTATTTGTTAGGATAATCTGATAGTTATATGGTCAGCTTTAATGTTTTATTTAATTTCAGGTTCATTTGTTTCACCAAATGAACCCCAAATGCCACAGTGGGATTTGCACTCATTTTTTGGTCCCTTTGACTGGGCTTCTGGATTATTTTCTGGTAACATAATCACTGTGTTACCACACTCTTCTGATTTCCTGCATACACTGCAATGTGTCCAAAGCTCACAACAGCCAGTGGTAAATTAAGTAATATCCTTCTATATCCGTCTCTCAATTAATTATTTCTGATTGCCCTTTATATTAACCATTGTATCTCTCACATGTTCCTTTGTAAATCTTACCAGTTTTGTCACCTACAGCCACCTAATTTCACTTTCCCCCCATACTTCTTGGAATCATACAGTAATTCCTTGCATATCCTTCCTTTCCATCCATGTGGACTTTGTTTGGTCCTCCAGCTGTTGCTGTGATAAGTCTGGAAAAAAAACCTCCTTTAAAACCTTCCTTCATCTCTTTTTCTTTAATTTATTTTGTGCATAATTTCATTTCCTCAGAGCCTTCTCTCGAAGTTCAAAGTTTTAAATATTTTTTATTAGCTAATCTGTCCTGATTTCAGTCTTAAACTTAACAACTTTATGGTCGCTGACCTATAAGTTTTCTTATTTCAACACGGCTTATTACAAGTTAGGATGTAAATCCAATATTGTCTTTCCCCTTGTGGGTTCAGTAACCTGCTCTTTAAGGAAAGATTCTGAAAATATTTCAATAAACCTACTGAAGCATTCAGATTGTCCCCATTCTCCCAGTCTATGTCAGGAATTACTGAACTCTCCCACGATTACAAATGAGCTCTTGGCACCAATTTCTTTTTAATGACCTCCTCCTGGAGTACGACTCCCCCCCTCTATTTTATGGAGTGGTTATTTCTAACATATTCTTCTCACAAACATTTCTGTTATCTTCCACATCCATATCCCAAAGACTGTGTAAATTCACAGTTCCTACCTCCCACCTTCTCTGATAACAATACAGCCCACCCCACTCCAATTTCTTTTTTCTCCTCTCTGTGTCATTGAAGCAAATAAGCTTGGAGATGAGTTGACCAATCACCTCTTCACCTCTTCCACTCATCAAACTTCAGCAACACCTATGATATCCATCAGCTCCCGATATTCCAACACTTCAAATTCATCCAAATCATTCCTTACGGTCCTGGTATTTATCGTAGATCATTCCTTACTGTACTGATATGATATTTTCATGATAATTGATCCCCAATGTTACCCCTCACCCATTTCTTTAATTTTCAATCTTTTCCAACTGTTTTATTTACCCTGCCAGCCAAGCCATAATGTCTTGTTTGCCATGAACTTGAAACCTTCCATCTGATACAATGTGTTCAGCCATTGACCAGAAATTGAACTGGACTAGCCATATAAATACTGTGACTACAAGAGCAGGTCAGAGGCTAGGAATCCTGCGGCAGGTAACTCAGCTCCTGATTCCCCAAAGCCTGTCCACCACCTACAACTCACAAGTCACGGGTGTGATGGAATACTGTCCACTTGCCTGGCTGGGTGCAGTTCCAACAATGCTCAAGAAGCTCAACACCATCCAGGACACAGCAACCTGCTTGATTGGCACCCCTTCCACGAACATGCATTCCCTCCACCACCAATGCACAGTAGCAGCAGTGTGTACCATCTCAAGATGCACTGCAGGAAATCACCAAAGCTCCTTAGGCGGCACCTTCCAAACCCATGACCACTACCATCTAGAAGGGCAAGGCCAGAAGATTCATGGGAACACCACCACTTGGAAGCTCCCCCTCCAATTCACTCATCCGTCCAGATTTGGAGATATATCACCATTCCTTCACTGAGGCTGGGTCAAAATCCTGGAATTCCTTCCCTTATAGCACAGTGGGTGTACTTACACCACTGGCAGAGGTACAAGAGGCAGCTCGCCACTACCTTCTCAAGGGCAATTAAGGATGGGCAACATGCGCTGGCCTAGCCAGTGAAGCCCACATTCCGTTAAAATGAATTAAAAAAATAATAAACTGACCTCTCCGTTAGCCTTGTATTTGGCATGGGGATTACATCTCGTAGCAACCATGCTTCAAGTCCTTTTCTTCAATTTTTTGCTTGGTTCCTGAAGTTCCCTTTGTATCATACTATTCTACACCTAGCTGTTTTGCAGTTTCTTTTCTTAAATAAATTTAGAATACCCAATTCATTTTTTTCCAATTGAGGGGCAATTTAGCGTGGCCAATCCACCTACCCTGCACATCTTTTGGGTTGTGGGGGCGAACCCATGCAAACACGAGGAGAATATGCAAACTCCACACGGACAGTGACCCAGAGCCGGGGTCGAACCTGGGACCTCGGCGCCGTGAGGCAGCAATGCTAACCACTGCGCCACCGTGTGGCCCGTTTTGCAGTTTCCCTGTGAACCACGACCTCCCTCTTCTGTCCTTCCCACTACATGATCTTAGCCAACATGCTCAAGTCAAGTTTCAAACCTGCAAAGCAATGTACAATCCACGACTTTACTTTGTATCTAAAGAAGATTCAATCAGCTTCTCTTACTATAGAATCCCCACAATAACAATGTTCTTTTGATCCTATTTCCTACATGACAAAAATGTAGTACTTTGGTTTGACTTTAAATCAAGTAATAATGCATTAGGATATATTTAAGTTTGAAAACTCAAGTCCATGTCCGAGCTAAAGGTTTTACATATGTTACAAAGTTGGCAGAAATTAGCTTGAGGGAATTAACCAAGATAATTTTAAACAAATAAAATGCTTGTCTGGAAGTTAATAATTTTTATATCTATTACTTTTGCAAAGAGTAGTCACTGCATAATTTACTAGTCCCAACACTGAGCTGTAGCCCCCGTCCTCAGCCTACTGGGAAATATGACAAACTTAAAATAAACACTGTAGCCTGATGGGCATTCACAAAGACACCAGCAGAGCCCAATGGTTAAAAAGGCTAACTCTATTTGCATTAGCAGATAGTGCCAGTTCAGTGCTAGAGAGATCTGTATAAGGAGAGAAAGAGATTTAATCAGCGAAGCCTCAAGGAATAACATCGCAGAAGTAAGAAGCCCAGCGTCTGATCCCCACGTGTGCCCAGCCAGTGTGATGGGGTAGTGACGTCCTCCACAGTTCAACCTCTGCTTGTGAACATGTAGCGGTAGAAAAGGAAGTTAGAATCATTTATGTCTTTTGAAGCAGTGTATGATAGAACCTCTCTTGTCGTCGTGATAAGCACTGGGATTTTATATTGAGTTCAGTAAAGAAGTGATTTGATTCAAAGTTAAAGGTGTTGAGTTGATCAATCGACTAGAACGAGGGTCCTGATCAATAGCGCTCTTTGGACATGGCAGACATTACTCCATGACAAGTATATATTATTTTCTCTGTTTCAGACAATTTTTTATTCATTCCCAAGTTTTGTCCTGAATCCTCAAAGCTTTGAGCTGAATTAGTAACCTTTCGTGTGAAACTTTATCAAATGCCCCCTGGAAGTCAAAGTGCCATGACATTATAGGGTAAGTAACCAAAGTTTCACTTCCTCAAAGAAAGGAGGTTGGCCCAGCAGCATTTTCATGTCCAAAGCTCTATTGACTGCTGCTTACTTGGTTGGTTTCCAGGTAACCCTCAAGTTTATTCCCGATAATCGATCTTATTATTTTACATAGAATTGAAGACTAATGGGTCTATCGTTGCCTGTGTCTGTTCTGTTAACTCTTTTGAATACATTAGCCTGTTACCAATATATCCCCAGTGTCCATTGATTATCTCGTAATGATTGACACTGCCTCAAAAATATACTCACTAGCTTCTCTCAACTCTCCCTCAAAGTACCAGCTAACCCAAGGGATTTATTTATTTTAAGCCCTTTCAATTTGTCTAGGACTTTCATCTCATTTATATTGAAGTCCTGAATTATGCCGAGGTACTTCTTTTAGGCAGCGTATGTTGTTCATGTCTTCCCTTGTGAGTTCTTTGAGAATGTCATCATTCAGAATATTCACCATCTTGAGTTCATTATCAGTTTCAAGACCACATGCATCTTTTAATGTTCTCACCTCCTCTCTGGCTGTCCTCTTATCATTACAGCACTAATGGAATATTTGCATTGTTATATTCTGCCTCTGTGGCTATTTTTTCCGCTGTGACTATATAATTGTATGAGGTTATTTACTCATTCATTATTTACTAAATCTGTTTAATATTTTACATCTAAACTTCTGATGTGAGGTTCCAATACTTTCAAAAACCAGGAAGAGATCCCGTGGAAGGTATTTCCAGCAGTTTAAAAATAATTAGCATGCAGAGAAAAGTAAAGCATTGGTAGGAAGGAAAGGCTCAATATTAAACAAAGGTGCAATTTGAAAGCAGGCGCATGAACGGACAGACCTGGGGGTGTATATGCACAAATCATCAAAGGCAGCAGAGATTGAGAAAATTGTGAAAAAGACATGAATAGAGACATAGAGAATAAAGGCAAGGAAGTTGTGATCAATCGTTTTTCAAACATTGGTTCAGCTTTAGCTGGAACATTCGGTCAATTCTGGACAAAGAAAGTACTTCAGGGTGGACAAAGCGAAGGTGCAGAAAAGATTTACAAGGAAAGCTCCAAGAATGAGGGACTTCAGTTACACGGACAGACTGGAGACGGTGGAATCATTCAGTTGAGAGAGGACAAGGTTCTGAGAAGATTTGATAATGAGGTGTCCAAAATCATGAAGGCCCGGGACAGAGCAGGAGGTAGAGAGAAGCTCTTCCCATTGGCAGAAGGGTTAAAAAACCTGGAGGCACAAATTTTAAAGCAATTTGCAAAAGAACCTACTGCGACGTGAGGAATGGATGATTTGACCAGTGGATGGTTTGGATCTTCAATGCATTACTGAGAGTGTGGTGGAGCCAGGTTCAATCGTGTCTTTCAAAAGGGAATTGGATATGTGCCGGAAGAGGAAAGGAACTTCAGGACTATAGGAAAAAGCGGAGGAGGGTGGGATTGGCAAAGTGCTCTGGTAGATAGCCAGCACAGACAGGACAGGCCAACAGGCCTCCCTCTGTACTGTAACTGTTCTTGATTGTATAACAGCAACTTTAATAAGTACTGGATGCAAGCAAATTGACTTCAAGTTCAGAAATCTTTTGGGCTGGCTTGGTTTATTTACTGAAATGTTCCAATTCCAGCTACGGATCCTTGGCACACACAAGCATGAAGTGGGGTCTATCAATTGGAAAGATCAGCTATGCCATGCAAAGTGCAAACTTATTGCGCGCACTATGATATATTGATCACCATCAGTGGAAAAACATTTGGTCTCTTTTAATTTCTTGGGGAAAGCAATAATGCAAATATAATAAGACACTGAGCAACGCTTGCTGCAAAAGAAAATAACTCATCAAAAGTATGTTGATGAAAAGCTTGTGAAAATGATTCAGAAGCTAGTCAAAATGTGACGAAGATAATTAAATGCAGATATGAAAATGTCCCCATAAATTGGAAAGTCCATCAGTGCAGCGATGGGGAAAGCTCTAGATTATTTTATTGGAACATAAATTAAAGAATAAAAGTGTAGCAATTACTAGAGAAGTTTACACTCTTTACAGATAGGAGTTGGTTGGTTAATTCCTCCCCTCACCCCTTCCTGCCCCCCAACCCCCACCTGCTTCATCCATGTTCTAATGCAACAAATCTGTTGCCCAAAAATGTGTGATCCCATTCAAGCAAAAAGCCACTGGGAAAAACTCTAATCAGGGGCGGGATTCTCAGACCCCCCGCCGGGTCAGAGAATCGGCGGGGGCTGGCGTGAATCCCGCCCCCGCCGGTTGCTGAATTATATGGCACCGGACATTCGGCGGGGGTGGGAATCGGCCGCGCCGGTCGGCGGGCCACCCCCCCCGGCGATTCTACGGCTCGCGATGGGCTGAAGTCCCGCTGCTGTCATGCCAGTCCTGCCGGCGAGAATCAAACCACCTCTCTTACTGGCGGAACTAGGCGGTGCGGGTGGGCTCCGGGGCCCTGGGTGAGGCGCGGGGCGATCAGGCCCCGGGCAGTGCCCCCAGGGTGGCCTGGCCCCCGATTGGAACCCACCAATCCGCGGGCGGGCCTGTGCCATGGGGGCATTCTTTTCCCTCCGCCTCAGCTACAGCCTTCACATGGCCGACGCGTAAGAGACACCCCCACCCTGCGCATGCGCGTGGATGATGTCAGCAGCCGCTGACGCTCCCGCGCATGCGCGGACTTCCGCCGGCCGGCGCTGTCCTTTCGGCCCGGGTTGGCGTGGCACCAAATGCCTTTCCCGCCGGCTGGCGGCGCGCCAACCACTCCGGCGCGGGGCTAGCCCCTCAAGGTGAGGGCTTGGCCCCTAAAGTGCGGAGAAATCCACACCTTTGGGGCGGCCCGACGCCGGAATGGTTCCCGCCACTCCATCCCGACGGGGCCCCGCCGGGTAGGGGAGAATCCCGGCCCAGATATCTTGCTTTTTATTTCCTGCCCCTGAATTGTTCCCCTTCTCTCCTAGTCAGCCTGCCTCAGCACTCACTTGTCCTCCACCCCACATGGCTGCCTAGGATCTGGTGTTGGCAGGGCTGACCCAATCCTGCTCGTGCCTCCGTGTTGGTGCCCTTTAAATCAAGACGGGTTTTGCTCAGTCTTTAACATCTCAACTCAAGCTACCCACGTCAGCATCACAAATCTATCCCCTGGTCTTCTGCACCTGTCGAAGATCATGCAAACATGGGAGTAAAGACCACCGCAAGCTGCTTTCTGAGAACCTAGAACAGGGAATAATAAAACATATTGGACAATCTCAACAGGTCCAACAGCATCTGTGGAGAGAGAAGGGAGCTGACATTTCGAATCTTTATGACTCTTTGCCAAAGCGAGTCATCCAGACTCAAAACGTTAGCTCCCTTCTATCTCCACAGATGCTGTCAGACCTGCTGACGTTGTCCACTGTTTTCTCTTTTTCTTTCCGATTCCAGCATCTGCAGTAATTTGCTTTTACAATAAGAAAACATACTTTTGATGAATTATTTTCTTTTGCAGCAAGCGTTGCACAGTGTCTGTTTGCATTATTATTTTCCCAGAATAAATCCATCCAAATGGATTATGGATTGGTACAGACATCATTTCATGCTCCTCATTTTTAGCATGAACAGGTTTGTGAGCCTTCATGCTGTACACAGTGATGGGTTGCCTAAAAAGAAATAATAATGCTCCATCTGATTAAAATAATTGGTCAGGGTGCTTGTAGCAGCATAAAGTTCCAAAAGGAAAATGGTAGAAATGGTGGTAACACATTGAAAAATATCACTCTGGCTTGTTTCCTTAAATATCACTGCTATTTAACACCACAAAAATGCATTGTTTGTACACATCAATCTCCTCTTCGGTATCATTGAAGCACAGAATTGTTACGGTGCAGAAGGAAGCCCATTGTGTCTGCACCAGCTCTCCCAATGAACATTACAAATTAGTGCCATCCCCTGCCTTTTCCCTGTTTCTATTACAATAAGCTGCAAATGCCCTCACGAATGCTGCGATTGAACTTACCTCCACCACACTTGCAAACCATGGACTCCAGACCCAAACCACTCGCTGTTTAAAAAGGTTTTCTTTCACATCACTTCTGGCACCTTTTGCAAATCACTTCAAATCGGTGCCTCTCGTTCTCGATCCTTTTACAATTGAGAAAAGTTTCTCCATATCTGCTCTGTCCAGCATCCCTTTGATTTTGAACAATACAATCAAACCTCCTCTTAGCCTTCAAACACAAATATTTTACCTTTTCCGTAGTTTCAGTCAGACCTTTTGCTTTGTCCTCCCAGTCAGTTTGGAGCACGGTGCAATATTGATCGTTTAAATTAAATCTTTTCTGATTGCAATGCTTTGGGCGGCTTCAAATATTCAGGGAAACCCTTCACTATTAAAAACAAAGGCTTTGACACTGTCAGAAATTGTTAGTTTTTAACACAGTACTCTTGCATGGATATTTCTGGCCTTGATTTCTAAATTGAAGATTCAAAAATCCCAGCTGGCGCACATTTAATAGACTGTAAAGGTTGGATATTTCAAACATTCACATTAATAAGGCATTGAGCAAGTGTCAGCCTTACTATGCTCTCCTCTGAGTCAGAAGATTGTGGGTTCAAGCTCCACTTAGTCACTTAATCCAGGATGACATTTAAGTGTGGCACTTGGGGGTGGCACAGTGGCACAGTGGTTAGCACTGCTGTTCACGTCATTGAGGACCCAGGTTCAATCCCAGTCCCAGGTCACTGTCCGTGTGGAGTTTGCACCCCCACGACCCAAAGATGTGCTGGGTAGGTGGATTGGCCATGCTAAATTGACCCTTAATTGGAAAAAAACAGAATTGGGTATTCTAAATTTAGCAAAAAAATGTTTAAAGAGTGCGGCACTTAGGGAGTGTCAACCTAGAATATATGGGGTGGATTCTCCATTGCCCCACACCGGTTTTGGGATTAGCGATTGGGCGGAGAATGGAGCATCAAGGCTTGGCGCCCATTGCAACGCTCCCTCACGATCGTCCCCCGCTGACGGCCTCAACGCGTTACCCAGCCTATCCTTTTGATTAACAGGCTGGAAGCCTGAGTGCCCACATTCCCCATTATGCATCAATCTCCACAGCGTGGACCCTGCGATGGGACAAGGGGATCTGTGCATAATTGACCCCCCCCCCCCCCGATCATGGGAATAACGGGTTACCACCTCATTGCACACACAAGGGTGACCTGACTGCCCCCCAGTTCCCCCATCAGAGACCCCAGCATCCGCATCTGAGTCCTCCATCAGTCACCCCTGTCTGAAGCTGAACAGCAGCCTAGGTAGTAGAGCAAAAAATCATTGCATTTTCACTAACTCTTCCCTAACATGTGCTGCCTCAGATAAATGCGTTTAAAGCAACAGCTGTTACAAGTATCAAAGGCTTCCTCAAAAGCCAAGCACACTTCAAACGGCTTCAAGTCCCTTGAAAGCCTTTGAAATGCAAATCTTTCATTTAATTCCAAACAGCAATACATTAGCCAGTGATGGACAGTTTTATCACTCCAGACAGGTATTTGGTGGATTGTTGAACTATCCTTCCCTTCACACTTGCATGCATCTCAAGTACCCTGCTTTCATGCTAAGCACAAATGTTTATAAACATTTCTTGCTATAATTGTCAGTTCTTCACCACTTCAAAAGCAGTTAAGTGCTTTCTGCTGTGAAAAAAATGAAGTGAAAGCACTTAGTTGCTTTTGATGTGGTCAGGAATTGTCAGTCATTGAAAGAGTGTTTATAAACATTGAAAGCCAAGGTGTAAAATATGATTAGGTTGTGCTGGTGGTAGGACTGTATTCCAAGGTTCCCTTCCAAAACCAATGTTGTGGTTGACTTATTCCAGGACAACACTTTGAAATATAAAGTCACTTCACTGGAGACTCAGGCAGTCTGAGTGCAGTCCACGTCACTTACAAGTACTAAAGTGAAACTTGAACTCCACACTTCAAAGAGATGGCACCCATTAGAATTGCGTAGCTGCTGTTTCAGCAAGAAAGGAAACCTCATTAAAGATAAAGGATAACAATGCTTGTACACCAAAAAGTTCCATTGGCCTGAAGTAGCTGATCACCGGACTGATCATAATCGCACAACGTTAAAGAGGACTTTTAAATAGGCTTTGACAAAGGGTCATCTGGACTCGAAACATTAGCTCTTTTCTCTCCGTACAGATGCTGCCAGACCTGCTGAGATTTTCCAACATTTTCTCTTTGGTTTCCGATTCCAGCATCCGCAGTAATTTGCTTTTATTAAATAGGACTTGCTCTGATCCTGGGTCCATTCAGGCTTTTACATGTACATCAGCCAAAATAGTTAGAGGAAAAATGGCAGAATATTGTTTTTCCCCTTGTAATATTCATAATCCTATCTTTCTATGTTTGTGTAATAATTAGAGCAATCTATGTTGCATGTCTATTCTATGATGCCGGTAATTCACAGGAAGATAGTTAGCACCACAGTGAGGAAGTGAGATCCAGTCCAGAAATGACAGCTACAAAGCTAGAGAGATTTATGTGATTGATTAAGCAATGACAGAACAAGCCTGCAATAAAAGACAGCAGCAAAATTGGCAATTATCTTGCTATAAAATGATTATGTGGACCCTACAGTTTCTCTGACAAGTGAATTATCCCATATTCTTTCTATATAATGGCCGGTAAAATGCATTATTTGATAATTAACAGTTGAGACACATAAATTACAGGGTGCAGCAATTCATCTACACCATTCACAACTTCAGAGTCTTGATTTAAAACACCATATACCCTTTAAGAGGTCCAAATACATGTGTATATCACCTAACAAATCAGGCTCAATTTTATGTCTTCAAATACCACACCAGCCTCAACCACAGTTCAATGGGAATTTTTGCAAAATTCCATGTTGTTCTGAATGATTGATCCCTTTCCGAATCCCTAAAGAAAAGACATTTCTGAAAGTCCGTTCCTTATTTGGAACACATTAATTAAAGTGTTAAAGGTATGAAGTATCGATGTCTTTTCCTGGCCTTCCCCCAAGGTAATGTCTTGTACTTGTTCAGCCCTGAGGTATAGTTGCACTAACTGAAAAAAGCCCCACTAAGACCAATTAAGGCCTTTACTAAGAGGCTGAAAGGAAGACAAATGGAGGTAGAAAGCCCGATTACAAGGAACCTTTGTACAGATGTAAAGCAATTAGAGCAGTCTCAAGAGCCAGACAAAACGGTACCTGCAAGTAATGGATCCTGCAGCTTGTCTAAACTTGGAACAATTCCTCTATTTTGTGTGTTTTGGGGATAAAATCAGCCTCATATTGGTATCATATAACAGTTGATAGTAGAGTATCGCTTTCCCGGGCCTACTGAAGTAGCATTGGTTTCCTGAGCAGTATTACTTTGAATCTCCGAATACATCAGATTCCATCTACTCGATGTTATACACATCTTTCAGATTTTTAAATGGTTGTTGCGGAAAGAACACCTTAATTAAGATCAATGAGGTATGGGCGAGTGAACAGTCTAGCATTGACTTACCCTGAGAGGACAAATTCTTTGATCCCGTTTCTTTGGAGATTTTCTACAGTTTCTGAACCAAGTGATAGTGGCAACCCTCTCTGAGCAAAACCAAAATTAGTTGAGACTATTTCATTTGTTAATAAGAGAAGATCTACCTTTATGCAACGGACTGAAAAGCTGATAAATACACCAGGGAGACAGCAAAGATAAGTTACTGGTTTTCAAAAATGAGAGTAAAAGATCAAAAGAAACCATATCAAAAGATCCACTACAAAGAGGGAATCATCCTCGGTATCACTTTTTTTGATTGATTATATCTTTGATCTCTTGTATATTTTTGCATAAACAGCAGGTCTTGATGACAGAGGAACTGGGAACAAGATCAGAATCCGACGATGATCAGGTGCCGATTTAACAACCATAAATAAATAAAAGGAAAGCCCGCATTTAAATAGCACCTTTGCTGAGCTCAGAAACATCTTATAGTGCATCCGTCAGCCATCTGTGAAAACCTTTGCTCTGTGGATAGAAGTGGCAGCTATGTTTTACACAGCAAGATTCCATACAAAATGGAACGACCAGTCGAAAGGCCTGTTTTTTTCTGGTTAGATGCAAATGCAGTCATTTATCCAAGCCTCTCCATTGAGTACGTAACTAGTTCTCATGTTTACACGGGATCAATTTGAAAAGAAAATGGCCACTGAATGTAAGGTATCCCCATAGTGGATAGTTTAATGTGGTTTATCATTTTAATGGTTTGATTTTGAAGGAACTCCTGGTCGGCAAAGTACGACCTGGGTGGACACCTTTTGTTCCTGTGGGGAGAGTGATGCGTCACTAATTACGGAGAACAGACTTGGACAACAATAAAGATGGTTATATTTAACATTGTGACTGGTGAGGAGTTTGTTGCACTTTACTCTACATTTACTTTGAAGGGTTCAAACAGTCTAATCTTCAGATGCAGTGAAAAACAGTGTTACTGAAAATGTTGTAACTGCCACATTGTCCACCATTCTGCCAGCTGTGGGAAATGATCATAGAAACATCTAAGGCTCAGATTAATCCAACACTTTCATGATTAAATTCTCCCTCAAGTGATAGTCCTGGAGAAAAATACAGGAAAGACAATCTACAAAATTAATTTAATTCTAGAGTTATACGGGCAAAAATCAGGCATTTCTTTTTTAATTGATTTATTTTCTATTATCAATACTTGTCCCTCGGTAATCAGGATGAGCAATCAGGCTGCAGACTGCTTCACAGCTTTCAACGTCTGTTTAATGGCAGGGAATAACTTCTTATGATGTTAGTTTATCAGTCAAAGCAATCTAAATATAGACTGGCAGTAGACAGTCTGATTGTTATTGCAATAATGCTTTATGGGACCTAGTTATATTGAAGAGGTTCTCCAGTTTTGATTTCAAGGCAGTTCGCAGCAGTCTGGCAGTACTGGTGGTCATAAAAGATGACTGCTGGGGAACTGAAGCTTTTAGAACATTTAGAAGCAACAAAATGGTTTTGCTGCTGCATGTCTTTTCAACTCCACCGTGCGGTTCTGTAGCGCTCTTGTCTCAGAGTCAGGAGGTTGGGTGCTCAGTGCCCATGCGAATATATGAATTAGGAACAGGAGTCGGCCACTTGACTCTTCGAGCCTGTTCCGCAATTCAATAAGATCGTGGCTGATCTGATTGTGACCTCGACTCCACATTCCGAAAACCTTTCACCTCCTTGCTGATCAAGAATTTATCTTCGTCTGTCTTAAAAACATTTAGACTCCACATCCACTACCTCTTGAGGAAGAGAGTTCCAAAGACTCACAACCCTCAGAGAAACAAAATTCACCTAATCACTGTCCTAAATGGGCAACCCCATATTTTTAAACAGTGGCCCTAGGTCGAGATTCTCCTACAAGAGGAAACAACCTCCCACATCAGCCCTGTCAAGACCCCTCAACTCAGCACCCATGGATCAGTTGAATCAGGAACATTCCTCGTCACAATGGATGTCTCGGCACTCTACACCAATATCCCCCATGATTTTTTTTTTAAATTTAGAGTACCCAATTCCTTTTTTCCAATTAAGGGGCAATTTAGTGTGGCCAATTCACCTCTCCTGCACATCTTTGGGTTGTGGTGGCGAAACCCACGCAAACACGGGGTGAATGTGCAAACTCCACACAGACATTGACCCAGAGCCGGGGTCGAACCTGGGACCTCGGCGCCGTGAGGCAGCAGAGCTAACCCACTGCCCCACCGTGCTGCCCTAACATCCCCCATGACGACGGCATTGCTGCAACAGCCTCAGTACTCAACATCGACAACTGCCAATCTCCAGGCGCAATTCTGCAACTCATCTGCTTCATTTTGAATCACAACGTCTTCACCTTCGACAACAAGTTCTTCATCCAGACACACGGAACGGCCATGGGGGACCAAATTCGCACCTCAATATGCCAACATCTTCATGCACAAGTTTGAACAAGACCTCCTCACCGCACAGAACCTTCAACCAACGTTATACACCAGATACATGGATGACATTTTTTTCCTTTGGACCCACGGCAAAGAATCACTGAAACGACTGCACGATGACATCAACAAGTTCCATCCCACCATCAGACTCACCATGGACTACTCTCCAAAATTGGTTGCATTCTTGGACACGCTCATCTCCATCAAGGACGGTCACCTCAACACTTCGCTTTACCGCAAGCCCACGGATAATCTCACGATGCTCCACCTCTCCAGCTTCCACCCTAAGCACATTAAAGAAGCTATCCCCTATGGACAAGCCCTCCGTACACACAGGATCTGCTCAGATGAGGAGGAGTGTAACAAACATCTACAGACGCTGAAAGATGCCCTCGTACGAACGGTATATGACGCTCGACCCATCGATCAGCAGTTCCAACGTGCCACAGCAAAAACTGCACCGACCTCCTCAGAAGACAAACACGGGACACAACTGACAGAGTACCCTTCGTCGTCCAGTACTTCCCCGGAGCGGAGAAACTATGACATCTTCTTCGCAGCCTTAAACACGTCATTAATGAAGACGAACATCTTGCCAAGGTCATCCCCACACCCCCACTACTTGCATTCAAACAACCGCGCAACCTCAAACAGACCATTGTTTGAAGCAAACTACCCAGCCTTCAGAACAGCGACCATGACACCACACAACACTGCCATGGCAATCCCTGCAAGATGTGCCAGATCATCGACATGGGTACCACCATTACACATGAGAACAGCACCCACCAGGTACGAGGTACATACTCGTGCGACTCGGCCAACATTGTCTACCTCATACGCTGCAGGAAAGGATGTCCCAAAGCGTGGTACATTGGCGAGATCATGCAGACCCTGCGACAACGGATGAACGGACATCACACGTCAATCGCCAGGCAGGAATGTTCCCTTCCTGTCGGGGAACACATCAGCAGTCAAGGGCATTCAGCCTCTGATCTTCGGGTAAGCGTTCTCCAAGGCGGCCATCAGGACGCGCGACAATGCAGAATCGCCGAGCAGAAACTTATAGCCAAGTTCCGCACACGTGAGTACGGCCTCGACCGGGACTTTGGATTGATGCGCATTACCCCCCCCCCCCCCCCCCCCCCCCCGGCCTGGGCTTGCGAAATCCTACCAACTGTCCTGGCTGGAGACAATTTACATCTCTTTAACCTGTGATCATCCCTCTCTCCAGTTGCTTCGTCTGGACGTGTAAAGACGTAAATACCTGCAAATGCTCGCATTCAAAGTATCGTCTCGCACCTTTGACTTTGTCTATATATATGTTTCTGGAACCCACCTCTTCATTCACCTGAGGAAGGAGCTGTGCTCCAAAAGCTAGTGAGTTGAAACAAACCAGTTGGACTTTAACCTGGTGTTGTAATGCTTCTTACTCTGCAAGACCCCTCAAGATCTTGTATGTTTCAATTAAATCACCTCTCGCTCTTTTGAACTCCAGCAGATACAAGCCTATCCTGTCCAACCTTTCCTCATGAGACAACTCACTAAATCCAGGTTCAATAAACATTCTCTGAACTGCTTCCAATGCATTTACATCCTTCCTTAAATAAGGAGACCAATGCTGTACACCGTACTCCAGGTGGGGTCGCACCAATTCCCTGTACAACTGAAGCATAACCTCCCTACGTTTGTAATCAATTCCCGTTCCAATAAATTATCACATTCTATTAGCTTTCCCAAAAATTTACTGTACCTGCATACTAGCTTTTTGCTCTTCAAGTACCAGGGCACTTAGATTCCTTTGCATCTCGGAGCTCTGCAATCTCTCACCATTTTGATAATATGCTGAATGTTTTGTTTTTCCTCCCAAAATGGACAATTTCACTTTCCGACATTATACTCCTTTTGCCAGATCTTTGCTCACTCATTCAACCCATCTATGTCCCTTTGTAGCCTTCTTATGTCCACTTCACATTTTACTATCCGAACCATCTTTGTGTTATCAGTAAATTTAGCAACAGTACCTTCATCCAAGTCATTTATATAAGTTGTAAATGTTTGAGGCCCTGGCATTGATCCCTATTGCAAACCACTTGTTATAATTTGCCAACCAGAAAAAGACCCATTTATACCTAACCTGTTTCCTGTTAGCGAGTCAATCTTCTATCCACGCCAATATGTTATCCCCTACACCAAGTTTTTTCAAGTGTAGGTCGCGACCCATGGGTGGATCCTGGTCGGGTGTCAGGAGGGTTGCGGAGCAATCTGTCGCGGCATTCTCAATTGATGCGTTCCTGATTGCTGGAGAAGTGCCAATGGCCGCTAATGGTATTAAATTGAGAATGGTGGTTACTGCTAGCTTTCAAATGAGAACAAAATGAGGCTGTGTGTAGTCTTCCGACCATAAGCGGCAGTTGTGAGCAGGTCACATGCCCTGCATGTACACTTGTTGCCAAGTGCCCTGTACATACGTGCTTTTGGTGCCAAATCACAGAGGAGAGCTTGTTCCATTTTCCAACTGCTAGCAAGTAAGACAATGGGACTGTGAAGATGGATCAATTTGTTACAAGGAGCAAGGACGTGACGGCCAGGGACACAAATAGACAGTGTACTGTAAGGACCTTCCTGTTGATTCCCTTATTTCCCAATTCATTTCCTTTGTCATTATCATTTTTGATCAATTGATATTTAATGGACACATACCTTTAAGTCAAGCAGAGGAAGTGAGGAACTCAAAAGTTGCAAAATAGTACACTTTGCTGTTGGAGATTTAGCTTTTGAACAGCAGAACTCAGACTTTCTGGCACCTGAGAGATCAGAGGGATTTTGTTCTACTGGTTGGTTGGTGGCCAATCGATTGGCCAAAGATCGTATTCTGCCCAGCAACAGTCAGTGGCTTCAGTCAGATAGGAGACTTTCGAAGGACCCAAAAACCAGAACACTCCTAGATGCTGAGAGAAGAAATTGTGAGTTGCTCTTTCTCTTTCCTCAAAAATGTTTCTGAATCTGCAGAAAAGTTTTGAGCACCTGATCTATCTACAGTGAAACCTATTACAGATTAAAAGCAAAGACCTCAACCAACTGAAGGCCTAGACAAACATAATCAAACTGGAACATGCCCATCTGAAACAGTCACTTTTATCTTTTTACTCTTCGTATTATTTTTCTTTCCGCCCCTCTTTCCTCTCTGTGTTTGTCTGTCTTGTGTCTGTGTATAGAGGATAGGGTGAGTTAAAGAAGGGGCATTAGGGATTAGCGAATAGTTAACCAGTTGTATTTGTTGCCTATTTAATTATAGTTATTGTTATTAATAAATATTGTGTTTAAAGTTACTGTCATGGTAATGTCACTTTCAGAAATGTTTGTCTTCTCAAGTGGCTGCAGTGATGTTATTGTGTGGGTGGAGCTGGGCTCAGACTCTGCTTTTTACTTTTGTTTTGAGCTGGAAGCTTTGTAGCTCTGAGTTTTAGTTTAGTTTTCAGTTGGGTAGCTGCATTCAAACCAAGAAGGTGCATTTTGGTCTCTCTCTCGGCACATTAAAGAATGCCTCCAGATCACTTGATAATTTCAAAGTAATACCTGTTTCTGTAAGGAATGCAAACCTACTGTTTTTGTAGGAAAAAAAGGGTGTTTGACTGATGGATGTTGTTCGGAAAGTTACTAAGGGTTACCTATAGGGTACTGTATCTTGGGGGGGTGGTATCAGTGTTGGTAGTTGATAAGATGTTTCCTGTGTGTTTATAAAATGTTAACTGGATTCATAGAATAAACATTGTTTTGTTTAAAAATACTTAAGATCTCTGATGCATAATACCTGGAAAGTGGGCCCTTGTGCTCCTCATAACCAAAATCTATTAAAAGTTGTAGGTCAGGTGAACTCCATGATACTCTTTGGTGTTCTCTAAACCCTGGCCCATAATATTACACACCTGGTGACTGTAGTTATTGGGCAGCCAAAGACCAAAGACTTTGGGTATTTTATGAGAATCAATAGTTCATTTTAGTTGTGTTGTAACTCCAGACCTAGTGGGGCTCGAATTGACCGCGCACTAGCCCGGAGTTTGTAACAGTACCTACTGGCCAGGATCTCACATCTGAATCTGTTGGAGATAGCTGCGCAGGAGAATCCACAGCAGGACAGAGTTGTGCTACTGTTAGTGTTATCTCTGTACAGAGCTCCAGGGCCTCTGGTGAACAGCCTACACAGAGGAAACTTAACTTGGCAACAAAGCAGTATAAAGGTGATTTATTGTGGTGTGGTTTTGTCTATTGTGCCAATGCAAATAAGCATGTGTATTGCATGCAGGGAAGTACTGGCAAAGGAGAGAAGTTTCAGATTTTGAAAGAGAAGTGGTGCGTGAAAAATTCCTTATGAGGTTGAGACCCCAGAGTCAGTTTTTTCCTTACAGTTGACTCTAAATGAAAAGACTATGCTGCTGTACCTGATGTGTGACAGCGCATTAAAAACACGCCAAAAGCCCAGGAAGCTGCCAGCAATCTGGAGCAGCATCGCCCAGGAGAATACAGTACTGAATAAAACAAGAAATTTGTTGCTATTGCCCTTCACAACCTACATGTGCGAGGTTGGATTTTCTGTTCTCTTAAAGATGAAGACAGCACAGAAGAACTGGCTGAAGTCTGCAGCTGATATGCTCATTTCCCTCTCTTGTAAACCTGATTGGAGTGGAGATCATGAGGACCAAAAGGGCTCCCCTTTCACATTAAAGGAAAGTGAATGCAGCACCTGTCGGGAAGGTCGGCTAGGGTGGGTCACAAAGGTCGGCTGGTTGGCAAAAGAGGGTCCTAAGGAAAAAACTTTGAAAAACACTGCCTACACCATTAGTTCTTATCTTTCACAATAACCTTTGATGTGCCACTGTATTAAAAGCTTTCTGGAAATCTAAGTACAGTACATCCACTGGTTCCCCTTTATCCACAGCACATGTTAGATCGTCAAAGAACTCCAATGAATTGGTTAATCATGGCTTCCCTGTCACAAAGCCATGTTGATTCTGTCTGATTCTGGGCGACATGGTGGCACAGTGGTCGGCACTGCTGCCTCACAGCACCAGGGACCCGTGTTCAATTCCAGCCACTGTATGTGTGAAGTTTGCACGTTCTCCCAGTGTCTGCGCAGGTTTCCTCTGGGTGCTCCGGTTTCCTCCCACTGTCCAAGGATGTGCAGGTTAGGTGGAGTGACCACGCTAAATTGCCCCTTAGCGTCCAAAGGTTAGGTGGGGTTGCAGGGAAGTGGGCCTAGGTGGGGTGCTCTTTCAGAGGGTTGATGCAGACTCAATGGACTGAATGGCCTCCTTCTGCACTGTAGGGATTCTCTGATTCTTGAGTCACACCTCTTCCAAAAACAGTGTCAAGCTGAAACTCTTTAATACACATCTCACAATAGTATACTATGGTCAAAACAAAAATATTTAGTATTCAAAGGACAACAGAACAGTACAACTCTGGTACTGCAATAGTTTAATGACTGTCATTAAAAATACCTCACAAAACAGTGTAGTTGGAAAGCAAAATTGAAGACATTATTTCCAAAGCATTAGATTGGTTTCACATGAACTGATTAGAATCATCCATGCTAATTACAGTGAAGAGAGCCAATTAGGACAACCTTTCATTCTGTAATTAGGGGTTCGACTTTAACCTTGTCTGTATTGAATTTATTTTATAGATTGCAGCATATTAACAAAGCTTTCTGTCACAAAATAAATGGCAAAATTAATCTATATTTTCAGCTGCAAATCAAGAGGGCACTTTTTTGTCTGTCAGGCAGCAATGGCTTGGATTCACAAAGCTATTCTGCAACAATGCGGTTTCCTGAAATTTGGCTACAGATGTTCATTTACAGGGTTTCGGAAAGAAAAGTGCAATAATTTGCAGATAGATAATCTGCAAAGCTTAATGCCAAGTTAGGCAATGACAGTAAAGAATATTTCGGGAAATATAATAGAAGGGGAGGGATCATGTTGCAGGTTCGGGGGTCTCACCTGCCGGATGGAGAACCAGCGTGTGATCCACGCTACCTCTTTTTAGGAAGGGCCACCAAACCACAAGCCAATCAGGCAGTCGCAAAGCTACTGGTGGGCCTTGCCTGGGAATCAAGACCCGGGATGGAATTCTCAGCTACCGAGACCTGCCAGCAATTCAAGGTCAGCAGCTCTTGTGCTCAGCTGCGCCACAAGTCAGGTGTTGGCTACTGCAGGAAAAACACCTACCCAGCCCCAGGATTGCCTCAGGTCACAGGTAATTAATGTGTGCTTGAGAGGGGGGGGGGGGGGGGGGGGGGAACGGAATAGGGAGGTGGTTTGTAGGATGCGGGTCAGGGGGGAGAAATGTAGCAGAGTGAGCAGCAAGGGACCAGGAAGGCTCGCGGGCATCCTCCTTCCCCACTCCTTTTCCGATGGTGAATTCCTTTATCAGGCATTGAGTGCCTTTGATCGAGGGACCCCCCCCCCAGTGGTAGCTGTTGTGAACACTGCATGGTGACAGGCCCTTGTGTAGTTAGGTTAACACCAGTAGCGGTGGAATACGGCCCTTACGCCGTCATTAATTAACCACTCAAGGGGTCAATGGGGCGTGACGTAGGAAGGTGAACCAAGGGCCTTCCTGCCCAGAACTGAATTTTGGTAGGGGGCCCCAGGACATCACCATTTTGCCCAAGTACATGACCTTCCTGTATTGATATCATGGTTGTGTGTTGTAATACATCAACTGGCCACTAGGAGTCTCATTAGTATATAAGTGAATGTTCGAGTCAGGTGACCCCTCAGACTGGCTGGAGGAAGCTGAAGAGGTTGCTTGTGCTTGATCTTGCTATTATTCATCTGTTGTTTTGTATATAGTTGACACACAGTTAATGTTAATAAATCGTTTATAGCTTTAGCTGTAAGTGTTCTTGTAATATAAATCAGGCCATCCAACAAGAACATTACACTTCCCACCTGCAAGCCACTTTTAAAATGTGAAATTGTAATTCTTTCCTTCTGAATCTAGAGCAATAAACAGGAGAATACAAAAGAAAGAGTTAGAAAAAAGGTAAAGTTGAATTAAAAGATGTCACTTTTCTCCAATCAGTGTAGGAATAAAAGATTAAATGTTATAAGTAAACTCCTGGAATAGAGCCTTGATGCAGGCACCACATCACAGTTAATTGTGAGGGAACTGCCAATACTTAATTGGACAAAGAAATCATGGAGGCCATGATGGTGATTTTCCACAATATGCTCCCAGAAGCTAAAGCTCCACGTTCAGCATGCACATTCATAGAATTTACCCTTTGGGATAAACCAATGCCTCAACTTATTAGTGTAAATGAAGTGGATCCATGTAAATAGGCATCAGGTAATGTTTTAATCATATGAGAGATAGTTGATTACATGCAGCAGATAAGATGTGGAAAATCACTCAAAGCTTGAGAGATAAAATTCAGACAAGCAGTCCTTCATCACATGATAAAATGAAACATGATAAAACATGCTGGAAACATTGTCAAATTATCTATTTTGCCCAATAGTTCAGATAGTCAGTGCACAGGAAGCAGACTACTATAGTTTTGACTTGGATGGTGCATATTTTACCTGGATTATGTGCAACAGGTTGCTCACAGTTAGTTGTTAATGTCTCAACTCTAGTCAATAGGCAATTGTCAGGAAATGTGGAGAGGAAGATTTCAGCTTGGTGTGTGAGTGCACTGTCTGGCGTAATTTGATCAGCAAATGAAACCTTTCCTTACATCGTTCAGTACTTCTTAACTTTTAAAGGTAAACCCACTACCGAGATGTGCTGCACCGCGGTACATATCGTCCATAAACTGGTACGCAGTTCATTTCATAATTCCTGTATGTGGGAATGGGGAAAGAACATGTCCAGGGAATCACAGGCTAATCAGTTTAATGACCAAGGTTGGTAAAATAATGGAATCCTTACTGAAGGAGAAAATAGCAAACATCTCAATACAAAAAAAAAATAGAATACTGAACAATCAGCATGGATTTCAAAACGGGAAACCTTGCTTGACCAACTTTATTGAGGATTTTGAGGAAGTAACAGAGAGAGTAGACAATAGGCCTGCCTTGGTGCTGTGGGACTTTATCCCAGTTAAAATAAAAACAGAAAGGTTCTTCAGCCCTCATCCCTTCACACATGCCCCATCCATGCCATATGATACCCCCCACCCACCTCCCCTTTGGCCCCTTGTACCCCAGTATGCTGCCACCCATTCTCTCAGGCCCCTCATGACTCCCAAGCCAAGGTATGCCCGCCCCCCACCCCTATGATCCCTCATGCCACCCTGTCAATCTATGACTATTACATTTCCATGACCATTCATCATTATACACTGCCCAGAACCATTGAACCCTTTGGTGACATTAGGATGTGCAAAAAACAAAAGTGTTTTAAAACCATTCATTGGTAACTTTCCAGTTTATTGGGGTGGCACGTGGCACAGTGGTTAGTACTGCTGTCTACGGCGCTGAGGACCTGGATTCAAATCCCGGCCCTGCGTCACTGTCCGTGTGGAGTTTGCACATTCTCCCCGTGTCTGCGTGGGTTTCATCCCCACAACCCAAAGATGTGCAGCTTAGGTGGATTGGCTATGCTAAATTGCCCCTTAATTGGGAAAAAAATAATTGGGTACTCTAAATTTCTCTAAAATAAACTTTCAAGTTTCTTAAAGTAATGTCCTTTTTGCTACAGCCCAATAAAACTGTCAACTAACAAGACGCTTTTAAGGTTCAAAAGCTGAAACCGCAACCACTTGAAACCTCTTTAGCTTGTGTAAATGAACAGAAAGAAAATGACAACATAGATCAGAGAGCAATCTTTCCTTTGGGACTCACCTGTTTCAACAGGCTAATGGATTTCTGTGTTCTGAGCCAAGCCCCATAAGGGGCAAGGTGGCATACTTCGGCAAGAGGTGCTTGCGGGGCCATAAGCAGTGGCTGGAGGGGATACATTGGCATGGCGGCATGAGGGGCCATAGGGTGCTGGTGGGGGCATGAGGAGGATCATTCAATTTACATTTCATAAGGTCTGCTCATGCACACTATAGTTCACAACACCTCTGAGGCACCATGAGTGATGACTCATTAAAAATCTGGTCCATGAAAAGTGCAGAGAAGTAGGACATGCCTTTCCCCGCAATGGCGTCGGCCAGGTCAGGGGTGCAGAGTGCGGACCTTTGGCCAAAACAAGCCAGCATCCTTAAAGGCTCGCGTGAAATTTGGAAACCCTCGGAATGGAGTCAGGAATCCTGGAATGGGGTCCAAATCATCTCAACTCGGTGAAATTCCAGGTGTTATAAATACCTAGTTCATGGTTAATTGAGGGGTCATGGTTCATTGAAGATGCGAGGTCTACACTGCTGACAAAGAAACGCAGCCCAGAGAGTTGTTTTCCTCTATGTAGCTGGGGCTCAGGAGAAGGCCCTGAGCTGTTAGATTGCCCCACATAATTCTCCTCAGATTAGTTCAGACGACTGCTGGCTTTCAGAATTCAAACTTAGGAATTTAGTAAGTTTGCTTGAAACACCTTAAATCTTGAGATCATTCAGGTCATTATATAACTCTCTTTTGTCACTGATGTGGCAATGTTTTGAACTATTGAGCGCACTAATGTTCGATCTGGCCTGCAGGAAGTTAACTGCGTGGTTGAAAAACAGTTCACGTGTCCCTCGTCAATCAAATCAACAAGAAGGTCATGACAAGCAAAAATGTTTTCAAAAAGAAACTTTTCACTAAATTTTTTCATCAGTTTTTTTTGGAGGGGTGCCAATTCCTCAGGGGAGCACCAAATTTGGATGAATACTTTGTTAGCATTCATGGAAGATCATCCCGACCTGAAGTGATAACTTTGTCTCTCTCTCTCTCCACAGATGCTGCCTGACCTGCTGAACATTTCCAGCGATTTAAATTTTTATTTCAGATTTCCAGGTCCCACTGTACTTTGCTTTGGTATAAATAGTGAGTTGTTGCACCCTACTGACATCCATCCTCTTTTTTTGTAAGAAATGTCAACATCTCCCTGGGCTTCTATTCCATGCTGGTGCGAAGCAGGAGTTTTGAAATCATCTATCCATAATATTAATGTGCAGCACTCTTCTATGATGGAAGAATAAACCTTAAATTATTGAGGTGCTTGGCAGTAACTACACAAAGGGTCATACAGTAAAACATAAGAAATCGCCATGATATTGGGTAAGAATGTATCTTACAAGGCCTTCAGATTAATTTACAAACTGTTGATTTGAAAGGTTACCTGAACTCAAATGTTATGGCTTCAAACATAATACTAATTATTTTTGGCACATGTGCCGTTTTTGAAACTGTAGGGATTTAAAAAAAAGATTTTTATTTGGCTTTTTCAAATGTTATACATAACAACATTAATAGGTACCAACCAACCCCCCCCCCCCCTCTTCCCCACAGCTAATGGTAACTGGTTCCTTAAAGTACAAAATAAACGGCTGCCATCTTTGGTAAATCACTTCAATTGCTCCCCTCATGGTGTGCTTAACTTTCTCGAGATATAAAAACGCCACAAGATTCCCCAGCCATACCAAGGCACTGGGTGGAGAAGCTGACCTCCACCCCAGCAGCACCTGCATTCGAGCACTCGACTCATCGATCGACAGTTCCAACGCGCCACAGCAAAAAACCGGACCGACCTCCTCAGAAGACAAACATGGGACACATCCGACAGAATACCCTTCGTCGTCCAGTACTTCCCCGGAGCGGAGAAACTACGTCATCTTCTTCACAGCCTTCAACACGTCATTGATGACGATGAACATCTTGCCAAGGTCATCCCCACACTCCCACTACTTGCCTTCAAACAACCGCGCAACCTCAAATGAACCATTGTTTGCAGCAAACTACCCAGTCTTCAGAACAGTGACCTCGACACCACACAACCCTGTCATGGCAATCTCTGCAAGACGTGCCAGATCATCGACATGGATACCACTATTACACGTGAGAACACCACCCACCAGGTACGCGGTACATACTCGTGCGACTCGGCCAACGTTGTCTACCTCATACGCTGCAGGAAAGGATGTCCCGAAGCATGGTACATTGGTGAGACCATGCAGACGCTGCGACAACGAATGAACGGACATCGCGCAACAATCACCAGGCAGGACTGTTCCCTTCCAGTCGGGGAACACTTCAGCAGTCAAGGGCATTCAGCCTCTGATCTCCGGGTAAGCGTTCTCCAAGGCGGCCTTCAGGACCCGCGACAACGCAGAATCGCCGAGCAGAAACTTATAGCCAAGTTCCGCACACATGAGTGCGGCCTCAACCGGGACCTGGGATTCATGTTGCATCACATTCATCCCCCACCATCTGGCCTGCGAAATCCTACCAACTGTCCTGGCTTGGTACAATTCACACCTCTTTAACCTGGGGTTACCCCATCTCTGGATCTGTAAAGATTTAATCACCTGCTAATGCTCGCATTCCAAGCATTGTTTGGCATCTTTGAATTTGTCTATATATGTGTTTCTGGAACAGACCTCTTCATTCACCTGAGGAAGGAGCAGCGCTCCGAAAGCTAGTGACATTGAAACAAACCTGTTGGACTTTAACCTGGTGTTGTAAGACTTCGTACTGCATTCGAGCAGTCAGCGAGGCGAAGGCGAGAACATCAGCCCTCGCCCCGGTCTGCAGCTCCGATACCAGGAATACGGCCCCGAGGGGACAAGGCTTCAGTGCAATTTGTAGGTTCGCCGACATGGTGCCAAAGAAGGAGACCCAGGAACCCACAAGCTTAGGACACGACCAGAACATATGCAGGTAGTTAGCTGGGCCCCTCCCACAATGCTCACACTCATCCTCCACATCCATAAATAGCCTGCTCATCCTGGACTTGGTCAAATGGGCCTTCTGCACGACCTTCAACTGTATCAGGCCTAGCCTCGCACATTATGATGTTGTGTTATCCTCTGCAGAATCTCACACCACATCCCCTTTACAACTTGGACCCCAACTCCTCCCACTTGAGCTTCACCCCTTCTAAGGTACTGCCTTCTCTGCTATAAGACTCCCATAACCCCCCCGAGGAATTGGAGGGATTCTTAGCTCAGTGAGATTCTTCTAATTTTCAAAGCCATTTCTGGGACTTTTTTCTGCTGTTTAAGTATTGTAGTCACTGTGACCGGTGGCAATGGCAGTTAATGTTGTGTTCAATAGTGGTGGATTAGAAATTAATGGCTTCACAATAAATATTGTGGGTTCAGCAACTCCAATATCATATCCAATTCTTAAAAGGAATTCATACAATCCCCTTAAAAACCAACTATGGTTTTCTGTTCCACTACCTCTATTGCTAATTTGTTCTATAATTCCATCACCATCTTATTAAAAATATGTTCATTTTCTCCACTGAGTGAAATGCCTTAGTTTGTTTTTGATAAAAGCCAAGTTGTTGTTCTGTTTAAGGTCACAAGGCCTAATTGCTACATAAGAGATCCATTTGAACATGATTTTTTTTTAATGTATGGAAATAAAATTATTAATGGGACATGGACATTGCTGGCAAGGACAACAATTATTGCCCATCCCTTTGCCCTTGAGAAGGTGATGGTGAGCTGTCTTTCTTGAACAGCTGCAGGCCTTGTGGTGTAGGGCGCAATCCAATGGCCACACTGTGACCGAAAAGCAGCTTGCCGCAGCGCAGCGTGGCCAATAAAAGCCAGGAGACCCCAATCCCGGGATCCCATAGTGCGTTTGGGCTGGGGGGGGGGGGGACGGAGATCGCTTTGGAAGCCTTGGAGATCGGGATTTTAAACAGTTGCTCCCTAGTGTACAAAATGGACGGGGCTATGTGCGGCCTTGGCTGCGTGCGCCCCGCTGAGACCCTTATACAACGCGAGTACAATTGTATAGCCATGTATTTCTCGGCACTGCGAGTGCCAGGAAACAGGTGGTAAACGTGCTCGCCATAGGACTTTGTTCCCATTTAGTTGAATCAAGCCGTAGGGAAACCCACAGTGATATAAGGAAGGGAGTTCCAGGATTTTGCCCCAGTGACAGTGAAGGAACGGCGATATATTTCCAAGTCAGGATGGTGAATGTCTTTGAGGGGAACATCCAGCTGGTGGTGTTCCCATGTGTCTGCTGCCCTGTCCTTCTAGATGGCAGCGGTCATGGATTTGCAAAGTGCTGCCTAAGCACCTGACTTCTGATCTCATTGACATCTTGGTGTAAAGTAGATTATAACTGTTTCTCTGTAGCTTGACAGATGCTTTTTGACAGACTTTACCTCAAGCTGAGAAGAACTAAGAAAAAATTATTGCCCGTCTACATTTTTCAGTTTTTCTTAATATGTATTATATTCTGATACTCAACAGGGACTAAATAAGCATCCATCTAGAGAGAGAGAGATGGGTGTGTTTATGGAAAACATAGCCAACACAAAATAACACACGTTCAGAACCCCTCTGTCATAATATACACCAGTATATCATGGTGCAGACACACACACTGATGGACATGCAGTGGGACCAATCAGCATACACAACACCGCAACCAATCACCAGTGAGAGCACACGCACTATAAAGACAGGGGACAGGAGAGTTCCCGTTCTTTCTAGTATCAGCCAGCTCAGAGTACAGAGCTCACAGCCTGCAACACAGACATTCACCATGTGCTGAGTGCATCACCTGGTTAGGACTAGGTAAGGGTCAATAGTTAAAGCTGGTATTGCATTTACCCACAGTTCAAGTATGTTAATATAGTTAACCTTATAATAAAATAGAGTTGCACCACTTCCAGTATTGGTGACCTGTTTGTGATCCAGAACACCCAACACATCACCCTCATTTTGAGGAATGTTGTAAGAATACATTACGAAGGAATAGAAAATATATAGGGGTAGGTGGGGCTCAAAAATCATGTTTCTATAGGAAGTCCTTGAAGGAGGGAGACACCTGGAAAGGCTAAGTGGCTTTGGAAGAGAGTCCTGAAGTGTAGGCATGCAGTGAAGGAGTCACAACGGGGTTCAGGGATCATCTACAGCCAAAGCAATCACTTTGGGATTGCTAATTCTGTCCATAATACAGCCAGATGGGTAGAAACTCATCCTTAGTGGTGGAACAAATATCGGACTGGCCCTCCATCAAATGCAGTCACTCAAACGGAATATCTAGGCGCTGTGTAAAATAGGCGGCTGTTTCGACATTACTCATTTTGCACCACTACCCGTGATGAACCTCTACCCCAATATCTAAAAAAAAAGATAATTTTCAAAATGGACTTGAAACATACGGAGGCTGGATTCTCCAGTCGCCGACGCCAAAATCGTGTTCGGCGAACGGCCTGAGAATCCGAGTTCCCACTCCGCTGTGGGGACATAGCCCCAGAATCAGAGAATCCAGCCCATGTTTCTTTTTGCACGGTGGTGGATTTACAAAGGTTCTGCTCATCTGAAAAGTGAAGACATGAATAATTGAGATGAATGCTTTCGTCAGAGTTACAGGTTTAAATCTTCTAACAGCATTAGGAATTGTACTCAAAGAAAGTGGATAAACAGTGATTTGGTACACTGAAATTCTATGCTTGATTCACAACTATCCGATATAGCCCGATCTGCTATCTCCTTATCTGGAGCAGATATGCTCCTGTTGTTGATGTTTGCCAATCCCAGATAATTCCATAACAATCGGCACCATGTCACAATGGGGGGATTTTCTTTTGTGGATATGCTATGTGTATTATGTATATAAATAGACTTATTGTTATGTCATATGCTGAAAAGTTAGACTTTAAAATTATAAAATGAATTGCTGAGGAGAAAACCATTCGGAAAATAACAGTCAGAACCAAAACTTGCTGGTGTGATGTTTTCGGGAAAACCTATGTTTTGTGTTGGGCTGATTGTCACTTTGAACAAAGAACATACAGTGCAGAAGGAGGCCATTCGGCCCATTGAGTCTGCACCAACCCACTTAAGCTCTCACTTCCACCCTACCCCCGTAACCCAATAAGCTCACCTAACCTTTTTCGTCACTAAGGGCAATTTATCATGGCCAATCCACCTAACCGGCACGTCGTTCGACTGTGGGAGGAAACCGAAGCACCCGGAGGCAACCCACGCAGACACAGGGAGAACGTGCAGACACCGCACAGACAGTGACCCATCGGGGAATCGAACCTGGGACCCTGGTGCTGTGAAACCACAGTGCTATCCACTTGTGCCACCATGCTGCCTCTTTAAGAACTGAATTTCTGCAGGGGATGATTTCTGGCAGAGCACCTTGTTTCCAGTAACTAATAATGTGACCAAGTTCCATGGGATATGAACAATAGAAAATGGATCAACAAGAAGTTAGTTATAGGGGGACTAGATTGAGAACGTGGCTCTGATCAAGGGGCCACTATGTATAAACTGGCAGTTCAATTCAGAGTTTTCTATTAGAGTATCTGCTTTGCACAGGAGAAGTGTTCCTGGATCAGGATGTACTGGGCTCCCGGTCATACTGTATTACTGCTGTCTGAATTGCCATGACTCCCCACCAGCTCTCTGCAAAACCCTGCAGACCATTAAAATGTGGAAAATCTTTAAAGGAGTGTACTGGAGGACTCCCACCCATGTGTCAAAGCACTGGAATCACAATTTCAGGAAGCTGATGGCCTCAGTTGTGGCTCTTGTACGAAGGTGGCAGGGATTGCTATTGTGGGGTATCACATTGGGCGCAGCAGCTATCTATTTACTGGTACTCCTTATCCACCAGGTTGCCATCCACACTGTCCATATGGTGGAGCCACAGCTCGGTACCTGAGACTACCTCAGGGATGAATGAATCATGACAGGGAGTTGAAGGAAGCATTTGCGATGGTCATACAGCAGCTGAACGTTGAATGAGGGGATGCCTTTCCTGTTGTTGAATGCTCCGGCATGTGAAGATGCAGTTCTGATGTGTGCAGTCGATCACAACCTGCGCCAGCGCGAAGCCTGTCGACCCCTGAAACAAGATGTCAGCTTGCCAGCCACTGGCATAGGGTGTCCTCCTGATTTTGTGGCATAAGATCTTCCTCCAAGAGTGCGCACAACGCAGCCACAATCTGTGCCATATGGCGAAGCTGTCAGCAGCACAACTGCTCAGACAAGCTCATGGACCTGCGCCTTAGGCAGTACACCCGGCTCCACGGGTATCGCCACCTTGCTCCTCTTGCCCCGTCAGCTGCAACTCTATATCAATGAGTACAATGTTGCTCCACTCCACTGCTCCAGCGCACCTCGGAGTATATGCTTCCTTCCACCCCTCCCCCGCCCCAACCTCTACCCAGTGTCAGGCAATGAATGAATGAAAACCGCTTCTTGTCACAAGTAGGCTTCAAATGATGTTACTGTGAAAAGCCACAAGTTGCCACATTCCGGCGCCTGTTCGGGGAGGCTGGTACGGGAATTGAACCGTGCTGCTAGCCTGCCTTGGTCGTCTGCTTCCAAAGCCAGCAATTTAGCCCTGTGCTAAAGCAGCCCCTGGGACCTCAGCTATCAAACTTCTATTCTGCCCTTTACGAGAGACGTTCGCCGAGACCCTCCAGCTGTTGTCACCAATTCTAATTGTACAGTGCTGCTTCAAGAATGGCAGTTTTGTGGCTGTGCATGGCCTTCTGTTTGATGATCCCATATTTTTGAAGGGTTTTTAAATGGTTGTCACTTTCGTGAATGGGTTTCCACTGTGCAGCCACCTCACCTACTTGAACGACACAATGTGGGCCCAATGCACCTCTTGAACAATTTTAATTCCGTCTTTAGTTGGCTCTCAAAGACCTCCTTAACAATCTTAATTGCTTGCCGCCATGAGCAGGCTGATGGCGACCGCCTGGAGAAGCCACCGAGGGATAAGTTACACTAAGGTGACTTCACGTCAGGCAGCCGCACCACGCATTTACTGGTTTGCGCACTCTCTAGCCCACCTCTATCACCGTGCCAAAATCAGGCCCGGTATACCTGGAACATTACTGATGCCGTGACTCTATGAAGCCATTATGCCAACACAGTCTTTATCGAACAGTTTCTAATTTGATCCAGCTCCATAAGGAAACATTGGAATGAAGAATGGTTGTACCCAAAGCAGCAGCCTTGCTCAGTCAGTGGCGTAAGAGTTAATTTGTTGCGAGTCGCAATTAAGCTTTCATATGACAATCACAGCCAGCGCGATCATATTCCCCCTTTTTAATATGTTTGCCTTGCAAATAGAAAGCCTGCTCTCCAACTCCACTTAATCCTTCAAAACTGTTGCAGCAATCAAAATATTAGAGTTACTTTATTCAGAGTAAGAATCCTGGAACAACTTGTTTGATTAAATCTAAGAGTGGAGAGCACAATTTGCTAAATTACAAGCATTTTGAACATGTAAATATAGTTTAATTACTGCAATTAGAGTAGATTACTGCAGATTGGCAGATGGGGCTGCAGTGCTGTTCTAATTAGGGCTTTTTAATGCTCAGCAATATGAGGGAAACTTTAACTATTTGGATAGCTGGAGGCATTTAAATAGCTAAAAATATCTAGTACTTTCATCTGACTACAGTTAAGTCTAGATTAATAAATACCTAACTATAGTTCTGATTCCGTATAAAAGGCCCAGTGTTATCTACACTCTTTGATTTCCAAAATAATTAAAGATGTTTGTAATTATGTTGACATTATGTCATTGTTGACCACAAACATCATCTGGCTGGCTTATGTGCATCTTTACAAGGTCAAAACTTAAAAAGTGAATCGTTAAGGAGCAACCTGGTTACCTTAAATCTTTTACTGTAAGTACCTTTCATGGAGCCAAATAAAACAGGGGTCAAACTAAATGCTATCATTTTCCCCTCACGGAGCTGGATTTTGATCCAGGCCAAACTGATGATTTGAAAGGTTCCTTTCTTCAGAAGGCTGTTAAGGTTCCTCTGCAATTAATTTTAAATCTCACTTCAGTTCCCCGTAATGTGACCACAGACAGCAGAGGCCTGGCTGTAATGTGACATTAATTGCCACTAATTGGGCAATCAGACTCAAAAAGGCCAAAAAAGAAATGGTACAGGAAGAGGAAATGTCACGCTATTAACAGGTAGGCTGCTTTTTCAAGAATTGGATTCAACTGTCAAATTGTCAACGGGGGCAATTGTCAAAGCCATCATGGTTGTGGGCGACACATTTAGAAGTGAATTCTACCAACACTCTTAAAATGCTTTCTATCCCAACCTGTGTGTAATTCCATAAAATGAATTCCCCGAAAAAAATTATTTTTCCATTAAAATTATTTTTCCATTAAATTGGAGAATTCGGGCACATTTAAGCGTTCTTTCCTGCATTTTTAAATAACTGATCAAATCCTAGGAAAAAAATGGTTTATTTAAGTTTAGAGCATAAAGAAGTCGACCACTTACTTGAAAGCTATTTGAACAGTCACTGCTCCTTTTACAATTCCCCCTCTAACCTTTGACCTACTTCAAATCGGTTTGCCTCCCCCTTGAACTATTCCCTCTCTGAGGTCGCTTCTGATCTGCTCAAATTCTTCGAGGCACTTTCCTTCTCCAACTGCCTCCCACTTTAGAGCTTATGCCTGCCCTTCTCACCCTCATTGCCCAACCCAACTCCCCAGAGTTCTGGTGAAAGGCCTTGAATTTTCCTTGTGCCATGGTGGCACTCTTGAAAGCAGGGGGGGGGGGTCTAGGAAAATAAGCCATGAGCCACATTAGGATGATTCCCACATGCATTCGGCCACTGGGAAACATTTCAAGGGTGCATGGTGGGAATTGAGTGGGCTGTCTACTCCACAGAAGTAGGCAGATAATTTGTATAGCTGAGGCCACAATTTGAGTTAATTTGGGGCCTCTCCACCATTTAATTATTTTGCTATCTGCGGAGGCCACCAGCTAAATGGAGGTTGCCTACGGGTTACGGTGGAGGCTCCGTGCTGTGAGGAGTGGCCTGAAGTAACACAAGGCTGCAATCAGGGTCCACACCGATCCAATGGAAGGGTTTCCCCTCAATCTCATTTGTATTTACTAGTATGGATCATTCTTATTTGATTCAAATGTGTATATGCCAGCAAGAGTGCCTTCATGTTGAGTTGGCCTTAGGGTCCTGATCCACCTCAGCAGCATCCACCTTTTCTGGGGGGCTGCTAAAGCTCTCGAGAGCCAGTCCTCTGGCTGTACTGGAAACAGAGAGCCCACCTGCTTTCCTTATTTTGATTAAGGAAGATTGCTATGCTGATTTTTCCACCAGCAAGTACAAGTTCAGGACCGCCTTTGGTGCTGGCATCGAGGCCCAGAGACCCATGGCGGTATCTTTTTCTCGGGGAAGTAAGGAGCTGTGGCAGGGGGTAGATTTAGCACGGTGATCAGGCCGACCATGACCTTGTTGAATAGCAGAGCAGGCTTAATGGGCTGAATGGCCGGAGAGGCACAGTGGTACAGTGGTTTGCACTGCTGCCACACAGCGGCGAGGACCCGGTTGGATCCCGGCCCCAAGTCCGTATCCGTGTGGAGTTTGCAAATTCTCCCCGTGTCTGCGAGGGTCTCACCCCCACAACCTGGAGATGTGCAGGGTAGGTGGATAGGCCATGCTAAATTGTCCCTTGATCGGATTTTTACCTTCATCTCACATCTGGTCCCAGCTGCACCTATTATAACTTTACTTGGCACTGAGAGTGGACTAGTTACTGCAGGAGAGATTTTGCGCTCTAACTGGGATATCATTTACAGCCTGAAGCACAGGTCTGCTCTCAAAGTGAAGCAGCAACAGTAGGAGGAAGCGGTCAGCGAGGAGATCATTGAGGGACAGAACAGCGGCATATACACACAACTCTTGAGGCAGACAGTCAGTACTCACTCCACAAGGCCTCCAATTTGCCGTCTTGAGGGGTGGGGGGAATGAGAGAAGGTGCTCGGCTGAGACATGGAGGAGGAGCTATGCCAGTGCAGTCAAGCTGTACCTGACTGGTCTATGACTCTTATGGTGAGTGCTTAATGCATTCGCATTACAGGGTATACAAAAGAAACATTTCAAACCCCAGCCCAATTTTTTCCCGCATTGCTTCACACAGAGTCCAAAACAAAAGGGTCAAAACAACATAATGGACATGAAACCATTTGTTATATGGCACTGATTCAAATAAATGGCTCAAATAGTCTGGTTCAGTCTGCAAAAACAGAAAGCAGCAATTATATACGCTCTCTGAAGGACCTTCGTAGGCTGTCTCTTCTGATAAGTAGCAAATTACATTACACAAAGTATTTCTGGCAGATTCAAAGGCATCTCAGTAAGTTTTTATCCGTAAAAGTCAAAAGCTTATTAGAAATTCCAACTGAAGGTTCAATACCCTGCACACTGTGCAGTAATTAAGGCTGACATCAAAAAGCTATTAAAAGAGCCTAATCTCTATTTACCATTTGGTATTTCAAAGCCCAACTTTGTACTTGTTAGGCAGATCAATTGCATTAATTTACAAATGGGGGGAAAATGTCACCCTTCAGCCTTTAAATCTCATTGTGGCGCAGATCAGCATCAGTGAATCAGACTGTGCGTTTCCCATATTAGCGAGAATAAGTGTCGTGGGAGACTTGACCTACAAATTTTAATTACTGCATTTAAAAAAAAAAATCCTCTCCTTGGAGGAACAGTGACACCAGAAGAAGAGAAGTTCACTTGAAGTGTCTGGGGTGATTAAAGGAACTTAACAGCTAAAGACTTTTGGTGCTACACCAGCTAGCAGCTTGTAGGCAGGTTCCACATCATGCTCCTTTCACATCAACAGGCGTGTGACGAACCACACAAAGGCCCCCTTCCAGTAATCCCATGAATGTGCTATTATCCAACAGACTCAGTACACAACCATACATTTTTTTTATGGCTTCTGTCACCTGTGGCTGCTTTTATTTTATGTTTTTTAAAAAACAGTTCCTGGGGATAGCATTGATGAAAAATAACTGCTTGGAGACTAAACAAGCGTGACAATGTGCCGAAGAATTCTACAACCTTGCACTCTCACATCCGCCAAACTGTTCTTATTGTGCCGATTAACTCCAGGTTGGGGTGAGGGCAGCCTCTCCAGTCTAGCACTGGAAATGCGATTTTGCAAATTGTATGTCTTAAATCAAATCCTTTTCACCCTAGAGCATTGGAATCACAAGTTAAATTCCGAGAGATCAGGCGCGCATGTTTTAATTGGATTGACGTCACAGATTATTCACTAATCTTTTTGTTTTTCAAATTTAGAATATCCAATTCATTTTTTCCAATTAAGGGGCAATTTAGCATGGCCAATCCACCTAGCCTGCACATCTTTTGGGTTGTGGGGGCGAAACCCATGCAAACACGGGGAGAACGTGCAAACTCCACACGGACAGTGACCCAGAGCCGGGATCGAACCTGGGACCTCGGCGCCGTGAGGCAGCAGGGCTAACCCACTGCGCCACCGTGCTGCCACTTTATTCACTAATCTTAATATGAATCGAGAAAAATGGTGCTCTTATTTTCCAGCTTTATTGGGTTCATGCATCAGTAACACTCAAATATTCCAGGAACAAAAAAATTAAATTCAATTCACTGATGCTGGCCGTCACCGATTATATGAATCATGAACTAAAAACGTCCAGTTAACAAAATCTCCCCCAAACTGAGAATTTGTTATGAATTATTCAATTTGCTTTATGTTTCGTGTAAAGAAATGCATCTCAAGAGTAAGGGCGTGTTAGAATTCCTTTTAACTTCTGGAATCGAGGATCGGATTCAGGCCAGGCTCTAATTATAGTGAAGGCCATAAGTGAAATGATTCTGACAGAGCTCCATAATTCGGCATTAACTGGACATAGGACTGAGTTATGTATGAAATGGATGGCACACCATTGCAGCAGGGATGGGATTAAAATATGCTGTTGAGGCAAAATAAAGGTAGATTTATTCTATATTTAGCCCACATTGTATCTGAACGACTCTTGTGATTCTGACACCAATACCAATTAAACCATTACACTTCCAAAGCCAACACCGCTTAGTCTGATGACAAATATAAGTCAATCTCCCTCAATGGTAAATCTAAACAAGATTCCAATTCAAAGAAAAATTGGAAGTGGTGGAAAACACGAAGCTGATCCAACACTGTTCACCAAATTTGAATATTATTCCAAAGATGATGACAGAAATTTATTGTAAGAAAGAACTTGCATTTCACATTTTTGATGGTGATAGGAAAAATAAATAAGGATATTAAAAATACAAATGAGATCCTTGGCTTTATAAATAGAGGTACGAGCCTACGTTTTTGAGAACTGCTGGAAGATGCCCAAATCTGGAAGTCCTGTCCTGTCCCCGAACCCAGCTTCTGCTGTTATTGCATGGAGACTGGGGGCGGGTTCTGAGTTGCACATCCATGGGTCTCGGAGACAGCTGGCCACTTAAATCAGCAGCTGCGGGCAGCACGGTGGCGCAGTGGGTTAGCCCTGCAGCCTCACGGCACCGAGGTCCCAGGTTCGATCCCAGTTCTGGGTCACTGTCTGTGTGGAGTTTGCACATTCTCCCCGTGTTTGCGTGGGTTTCGCCCCCACAACCCAAAGATGTGCAGGATAGGTGGATTGGCCACGCTAAATTGCCCCTTAATTGGAAAAAATGAATTGGGTACTCTAAATTTTTTTTTTTTAAATCAGCAGCTGCATCCAATTGTGCGATTTTGGTGAAGTAAGCGCCTGAAATCTGAAGTGTGCAGATTAGACCTGGTAGAAGCAGGGCACCCTTTTGGAGAGGTTTACGCCTTTGGATACCTTTGGGTGAGATCATGTACTTTTTGATGGAGGGAAGGTACCTGTTGGGAGAGGTCAGGTGTCCATTGGGACTGTTAAAAGTAGACATGAATGTGGGTAAAAATGCAACTGTTAAAACCACCAAAGAACTATCAAGCTGTCAAAAACTATCAAAACTGCCAAAGAATTGTCCAGCTACCAAGAAACTGTCCAGCTGTCAAAGAACTGTCGAAAATCATTAGACCTGCCACAGCTCATTGGAACTGTCAAACTTCATTCGAACTGTCAAGGCTCATTGGAAATGTCAAAGCTGTCAAGGGATTTAACTCTGATGGACTTTAAATTAAAGAAAATATGTGGCATTTAAATAAAAATCAGTGCTAGCTATTTTGCATTTTCTGTTCACATTACCCTTAGGGCTATCATAAGAGAATTTGCATTGCATGACTGATTTTACAACCTGACATTATCACAGGGGTAGCAAATGAGCAACTCCAAGTGGTTATAGAAGAGAGGTGGTTGCTTTCATAAGGTACAGATACTTAAGTGAAGTGTTTATTTTCATAAAAGATTAGTTGAAAGAAATTCAATGTACTGAAATTTATTTTTTTAATCAATGAGTGATATTTTTAAAATACTGTCATCAATGGACACATGACTTTATTTTATGGCAACATGACTCCTGACCTTTGCCACATTGGATAATAGGTGAATTGGCATAGAGAAAGTATGGGAAATGGCTGATCAGCGTGGGCATGGGTTGGCCTGAACTGGTATTAAGTTGGCATAGAGGCTATAAAGGGCTTTGGGAATGACGGGTGTCATGAGTTGGCATAAGGAGTATGAGGCTGGGTAGAGAGCTTGGGTGGGTAGAGGGGCATAGGTTTGGAATAGAGTGTATGGGAGGCATAGAGATGGATGCAGGGGCATTGGTTAGCATGGAGGGTATGGGGGTGTGGGTGGGGTCTGATGGGACACAGTTGGATTTGCCAAATTAGATCAAATTGGCGAGAAATTTTCAAAATCAACGAGGGAGACTTTCATGATGTCTTGAAAAAGCCCAGGACTTTTTCCAAGATGAATTAGGCAAGATATATACGGCCTAAAAGCAAAGATTTACGTGGATCATGAGGCCACCCCCAAGCTTTCTAGAGCATGAGCCCCTTTGCCTTATATGAGAAGGTTAAGTTTGACCTCAAGCGGCTAGAAGAATTAGGCATCATCAAGTCTACACAGTTTTCAGAGTGGGCGGTTCCCATCGTGCCAGTGGAACCATTAGGCTATGTGGCGAGGACAAATTATCCGTGAACCAGGGGGCAAAATTTAACTGATACCCAATACCAAGAACTGAATAGGTATACACTAAATTGGCAGGAGGTTTAACCTACACTAAACTTGATATGAGCCATGCGCACCAATAATTAGAATTTGAAGAAGCTTCTCGAGAATTTGTCACTCTAAATACCAACAAAGGCCTATACAGAATGCCCAGCTACACTTTGGAGTCTCATCGGCATGTGCAATTTTCCAACACGCAATGGAAAACTTGCTACAGGACCTATGCCCAAGGTGGTTGTCTATCTAGACAATGTACTGATAACTAGAAGGTCCAAAGAAGAGCACTATGTTGTGGCGGTTCCCCTTAAGGTGGTCATTAGGCAAGGGGGGGGGGAGCGGGAGAGATAATTTCCTCCAAGTCACATAAGGAAAGGATTGGGCGGGTGGAGCGGCAAAGGCTGGTGGATTCCATCCTTGCGGTGAATCCCAATTACTCGCTTGCCCCTATCAAGTTGCTGGCGAGTAAGAATAAGTTGCAGATGCAATTTGAGCTACTCCCAGCGGGCAAGGCAGTGAGCCAGCTGAGATGCTTGAGGGGGCCAGTCTATGAACGGGGAGAAAGCCAGTCTGCCTTTTAGCGCACCAGCTGAGGCGGCAGGCTGCTTCCCGGGAGATTGTACAGATAATGGACTCAGGTGGCAGGTTGGTTTCCGCCCCATCGAAGGTTAATGTTGCGTTTGAAGCATTTTATCAAAGTCTGTTTAGATCGGAGTCTCCGGAGGAGAGGTCGCCCATGATGCAGTTTTTGATGGGGTTGTCCTTCCCGATGGTGGAGAGGGGGTGAAGGGAAGAGTTGGAATCCCCGTTGGGCCCCAAGAAGATGCTGAAATGTATTGATTTAAAAAAATTTTTTTAGAGTACACAATTATTATTTTTTTTCCCAATTAAGGGGCAATTTAGCGTGGCCAATCCACCCAACCTGCACATCTTTGGGTTGTGGGGGCGAAACCCACGCAGGCATGGGGAGAATGTGCAAACTCCACATGGACAGTGACCCAGGGTCGGGATCGAACCCGGGTTCTCAGCGCCGCAGTCCCAGTGCTATCCACTGCGCTACATGCCACCCTGAAATGTAGTGATTTAATGCAGTCGGGTAAAACTCCGGGCCCGGATGGATTTCCCATCAGGTTTTATAAGAAATTTACGGGGCAGTTAATCCCACTGATATTGGACATGTTTAATGATTCCTTGCCCTGGGGGGCATTGCCAGTTACATTGGCGCAGACCTCTATTTCCCTGATTTTGAAGATGAATAAGGACCCGGGTTGTATTGGCCTATCTCGTTGTTGAATTCTAATGCTAAATTGCTGGTTAAAGTGCTGGCAATGCGGTTAGAGCTCTTCCTTCTAGGGGTGATCTCGGACAGGTTTTGTCAAGAGTCGACAGTTGTTGGTCAATATACTTTGATTATTAAATATCATCCTTTCCCCCCGTCCAGCGCCGGAAACCAAAGATGATTGTCTCAACGGATGCCGAAAAGACATTCAATAGGGTAGAGTGAGTTATCTATTTGAGATTCTTAAGAGGTTTGGTTTCGGGAAAATCACCTCGAGTTCGGGTTACTTTCAGTTGACTTGGGGTACGAGGCAGCGTTGTCCATTGTCTCTGCTTTGGCAATCGAACCACTAGCCATAGTGTTAAGATCTCCAACTGAGTGGAGGGGGATAAAGCGGAGAGGGAGGGAGCATAGGGCGTCCTTCTATTTAGATGATCTGCTTCTTTATATCAAGAACCCAGTCTCCACCATGGATGAAGTAATGAAGTTACTTAGGAGCTCAGGCTCCTTCTCAGGGTATAAGTTGAATTTGGGTAAGAGTGAATACTTTCTGGTGAATCCCTAGGGAGAGGAGACAACCTGGGGATGTTGCCTTTTCACTTGCCAAATCTAGCTTTCGTTATCTGGGAATCTGGGTGGCCCATGATTGGGCCTCGCTTCGTAAATTAAATTATGCTAGCCTGATGAATGGGGTTAAATCTGACTTGCAGAAGTGAGATAACCTCCCCTGTCATTGGGGGGCAGGGCTCAGGCTGTTAAAATAAATGCCCACCTGAGGTTTTTATTTCTTTTTCAGTGTCTCCCCAATTTTCTTCCCAAATTGTTCTTTGCTAGAGTCAACAATGTGATAGCTTCCTTGTTTTGGGCGGGCAAGACCCCAAGGATTTGTAGGATATTTCTTCAGAGAGAGAGAGACAGTCGGGTGGCTTAGCCTTATCTAAGTTGGTATTCTATTACTGCACAGCTAATATTGAAAAAGTACTGGGGTGGCTCGCTTCAAGGATCCAAATTCTATGTGGAAGCGGATAGAGGAGGGTTCTTGTCGTGGTCCTAACTTGGGGGCCTTGGTAACTGCCTCACTGCCATTTTCCACGACAAAATGTATCTCGAGTCCAGTAGTGGTGTCCACGTTAAGGATTTGGATGCAGTTTAGGCAACATTTTAAGCTCGGCTCAATGTCGTTGTTAACCCCTATTTGTAGGAATCAACTCTTGCATCAGTGGTTTTGAGTCGAAGTTCAGGTCATGGGGGAAAGGAGCGGCTGGAGAGGTTTGGGGCCTGTTTGTGGAGGTTATGTTTGTCAGTTTTGAGGAGCTGTTGGACAAATTCCAACTCCCAAGGTCTAATTTATTCAGGTATCTCCAGGTTCGCGATTTCTTGCGTAAGGAGATGTCTTAATTTCCCTTGGCACCTTCGCCCTCCTTCTTGAATAGGGTCTTATCTCTGGCTGAGTTGGGTAAGGGGAAGATTTGGGACATTTATGGCCAGATCCTGTCGGTGGAACAGGCTCCGTTGTATGAGGTGTAGAGGAAGTGAGAGTGAGCTGGGTCTGGTTTTTGATGGGTGTGGTGTGGAGTGAGACTCTTCACAGGGTCAAATCTAACTCTTCATGTGCTAGGCTCAACTTCATTCAGTTCAAGGTAGTGCACAGGGCGCATCAGACCAGGATGAAGATGAGTGGTGTTTCTCAGGGGTGGAAGATACGTGCGAACATTGTTGTCAGGGGTCGGCAAATCATACCCATATGTTCTGGACATGTCCTAAACTTATAAGCTTCTGGGCCGCCTTCTTTAACACCATGGCAGGGATACTTGATATGAAGTCCGCTGGCGGCTATGTTCGGGGTTTTGGACTCGCCGGTGCTGCAGATGGGGGTGAAGACGGTTGCAGGACATTCTGGAGGGGGAGGGTGAACAGCCAGTGGTTGTTAAGGGTGCCCGGTAGCAAAGTGGTTAGCACTGTTGCTTCACAGCGTCAGGGACCTGGGTTCGATTCCCGGCTTGGGTCACCGTCTGTGCGGAGTCTGCACATTCTCCCCGTGTCGGCGTGTGTTTCCTCTGGATGCTCCGGTTTCCTCTCACAGTCCAAAGATGTGTGGGGTGCGTTGATTAGACACACTTAATTTCCCCGTAGTGTTCAAACGTTAGGAGGGGTTGCTGGGTTACGGGGATGGTGTGGAGGTGTGAGCTTAGGTAGGGTGCCTTTTCAGGGGCTGGTGTAGATTCGATGGGCCAAATGGCCTCCTTCTGCACTGTAAATTCTATGATACACGATGAAGTCCTAAAAGCATAATATCGGGAGTTAGGAAGTTGAGACTTTGAACCTCAAAGGTAGTGATCTCAGGGTTATGACCAGTTCCACATCCTAGTCAGAGTAGAAATAGCAGGATCTATTGGATGAATGCGTGGCTGAAGAGATTGTGCTGGGGGAGGGTTTCAGATTCCTGGGGTGCTGGGATGGGTTCTGAGGGAGGTGGGACCAGTATAAACTGGACGGGTTATACCTGGGCAGAACCAGAACTGATATCCTTGGGGGAGTATTTGATAGATTGGTTGAGGAGGGTTTCAACTAAAATGGCAGAGGGATGGGAATCTAAGCAAGGAATTAGAGGAGGAGGAAACAAGAACAAAAATAAAAGACAGAAAGGTGAAAAAGAAAAGTTACAGGCAGGGAAACTAAGGGCCAGATTCAAACAGGGCCACAGTGAGAAATATTGGGAGCGAGACAAGTAATGTTAAAAAGACAAGCTTAGCACTGTCCGTGTGCAGTTTGCACATACTCCCCATGTCTGCGTGGGTTTCACCCCCATAACCCAAAGATGTGCAGGTTAGGTGGATTGGCCACGCTAAATTGCCCCTTAATTGGAAAAAATGAATTGGGCACTCTAAATTTTTTTTTTTAAAAGACAAGCTTAAAGGTTTTGTGCCTTAACGCATGGAGCATTCCTAATAAAGTGGATGAACTAATCGCACAAATAGAGGTAAACGGGTAAGATGTAATCGGGATTACGGAGATATGGCTGCAGGGTGACCAGGGATGGGAACTAAATGTCCAGGGGTTTTCAGTATTTAAGAAGGACAGAAAAAAGGAAAAGGTGGTGGAGTGGCAGTGCTGGTTAAAGATGAAATTAATGGAATAGTGAGAAAGGATATTAGCTCTGCCAATGTGGAATTTGTATGGGTAGAGTTGAGAAAGGGGCAAAGAAATATTAGTGGCCATCATATATAGACTCCCAAACTGCAAGGGTGATGTTGGGAATGGCATTAAACAGGAAATAGAGATGCATGTAATAATGGAATATCTGTAATTATAGGTGATTTTAATCTGCATATAAATTGGGCAAATTAAATTGGCCACAATAACGTAGAGGAGGAATTCCTGGAGAGTATGCGGGATGGTTTTCTGGACCAATATATTGAGGAACCAACTGGAGAGCAGACCATTCTAGACTGGGTTCTCTGTAATGAGAACAGAATAATTGGCAATCTAGGTGTGCGAGAATCCTTGGGGATGAGCGATCATAATATGATGGAATTTTTCATCAAGATGGAGAGTGAAGTAGTTGATCCTGAGACTAGTGTCCTGAATCTTAATAAAGGAAACTACGACGATATGAGGCGTGAGTTGGCTTTGATCGATTTTAAGTAAATCGAACATTACTGAAAGAGATAATAGTGGCTAGGCAATGGTAAACATTCAAGGAGCGCATGAGGGAGCCACAACAATTGTTTATTCCTGTTTGACACAAAGGTAAAACGGGAAAGGTGGTCAATCCATGGCTTACAAGGGAAATTAGAGATAGTACTCAACCAAGGAAGTAGCATACAAATTGGCCAAGAAAAACAACAGGCCTGAGGATTGGAAGCAGTTTAGAATTTAGAAAAGGACCAAGTGATTGGTGAGGAAGGGGAAAATAGAGTACGAGAGTAAGCTTGCAGGAAACATAAAAACTGACTGTAAAAGTTTCTAGAGGTACTTGAAGAGAAAAAGGTTGAAGACAAATGTAGGTCAGAATCAGAGGAATGTATAATGAGGAACGAAGAAATAGCTGAGCAACTAAACAGATACTTTGGTTCCGTCTGCACAAATGAGGACACAAATCATATACCAGAAATGTTGGGGAACGCAAGGTTTAATGAGAGGGAAGAATTGAACAAGATCAATATTATTAGAGAAATGGTGTTGGGGAAATTGATGGGATTGAAAGCTGATAAATCCACAACTCAGAGTGCTAAAGAAGTGGCTCTAGAAATAGTGGATACATTGGCGGTCGTCTTACAGGATTATATAGACTCTGGAACCGTTCCTGCAGACTGGAGAGTAGCTAATGTAACTCCACTAGTTAACAAGGGAGGTAGAGAGAAAACAGTGAATTATTGTAAGCCTGGCATTGGTAGTGGGAAAATTCCAGAATCCTTTATCAAAGATTTGATAGCAGGATCAGATAGAGTCAGCATGGATTTATGAAGGAGAAATTAGGATTGACAAATCTACTGGAATACTTTGAGGATGTAAATAGTATAGTTGACAAGGGGGAGTCAGTGCATGTGTTATATTTGGACTTTCAGAAGGCTTTTGATAAAGTCTTGCAAAAGAGATTAGTGTATAAAATTAAAGTGCATGGGATTTGCGGCAGTATATTGAGACAGACAGAAAACTGGTTGGCAGACAGAAAACAAAGAGTTGGAATTAGCGGGTCTTTTTCAAATTGTCAGGCAATGATTCCTGGAGTACTGCAGGGATTGGTGCTAGGACCCCAGCTATTCCCAAATATATCAATGATTTAGATGAGGGAACAAAATGTAATATCTCCAAATTTGCAGATGACACCAAGTTGGGTGGGAGGGTGAGCTGTGAGGAAGATGCAGAGATCCTTCAGTGTGATTTGGACAAGTTGAGTGAGTGGGCAAATGAATGGTAGATGCAGTATAATTTGGAGAAATACGAGGTTATCCACTTTGGTAGAAAAATCAAGAAGGCAGACTATTATCTGAATGGCCATAAATTAGGAGAGGGGAATGTGTAATGAGACCTGGGTGTCCTCGTACACCAGTCACTGAAGGTAAGCGTGCAGGTACGGCAGGTGGTAAAGAAGCGGTAGCACAGTTGCTTCACAGCCTCAGGTGCACGGGTTCGATTCCCGGCTTGGGTCACTGTCTGTGCTGAGTTTGCACGTTCTCCTCATGTCTATGTGGGTTTCCTCCGGGCGCTCTAGTTTCCTCCCACAAGTCCTGAAAGACGTGCTGTTAGGTGAATTGGACATTCTGAATTCTCCCTGTGTACCCGAACAGGCGCCGGAATGTGGCAACTCGGGGATTTTCACAGTAACTTCATTGCAGTATTTAAAAAAATATACTTTTAATATATAGCACTTAGGGTGAAGGATACGGGGGGGGGGGAAAGTAGGATTAGGATGTTAAATTGGATGATCAACCATTATCATAATGCATGGCGGAGCAGGCTCAAAGGATCGAATGGCCTCCCCTGCTCCTATTTTCTACGTTTTTATGTCCTCATCTTTGCCTCATTAATAGCCAGGGGGCGAGTTCTGCTGGGATGGAGATCTCCTACTCCGCCCAGTGCCTCAGCCTGGTTCGGTGACCTAATGGACTTCCTATATCTAGAGAAGGTTAAAGGGTCGGTAGAAAGGTTCTACTCTAGATGGCAGCCAATCATTTCCTTCTTCAGAGAGTTTTTAAAAATAAATTTAGAGTACCCAAGTAGTTTTTGTTATCTCCATTCACAAAATGCTGCCACTGCCAGTAGGTGATTGGCTAATAATGTGATCATATCCCAGAATACTTTTAACGCTTGTTAAAGGAAAGAGCTTATTTCTGTTAAACTTTTGTCAAGGTGCAGGATGATTTATATTTATTATTTAGTCAGCCACCTAATTGCAAATTGCAAATACTTCTGTGATGAGCAGTAAATTAAGATGGCTGCCATGAGTCAATTTGAAAAAGGGCTGTGTCTGGAATGACCTACTCTCACTCCTTCTCTGCCCCCGATTCCTGGACTGGAATTAGGTGATTTAGTCATTTGAAAAGAAAAGGTCAGAAAATGACCGTGAACCTTTTAGGTTTCAAGGCAAAGTGTTGCAGAATTCTAATGGCTGTTCCAGCCAAGTATCTGCGACATTAAATGACCCTCATTTGTACTCATTATCCATCAAGGCTATGTAATATGTGGGGATCCTCTAAATGCCACAAGCACTTAGCAGTAACAGAAGTTACCACTTAGATAAATAATAAATTATGCCTTTTTAGTTGATAATCAGCTACTTGATTGTACGGTACTGTGCCAATCACTATAACACTGTTTTCTTATAGCTCCCAAGGGGTACATTCAAATCAGAGTCACTTATCGTAGAATGTCTGTTATCAGGATGTGACTCAGAGTTCTGATAAGTTTTTCATTGAGCTTTCAGATATTTTAAACAAATATAAATTTGTGGAAGATGTCAGGTTATTAAAATGCCCAGCAGATGACAAAAAGCCAAGTTACCATTGGCTATATTGCTTACATTGTATTATAAGTAGGGGTTTCTGCTCTGCTCTCCACAGGCATTGTGTTAGAAGTGGAACAATTTTACCTGACAATCACTTATTTACATTTATGTCCCTTTTGTGATCTTCACATGCAGCTTTATAAATCTAGCTTTCTTTCCCTGAATCATCCTCCCGTTTGGATTCTGCACACTGTCTTAATGACTGTGCTCGCAAAGCAACACTGGAAACAAAAAACAACGAATGCCTACTCTTGTTCCAAAACAGAACAGTCTTCCTTGCAGCCTGGTCCGATTACCATGCGACTGATCGCTTTGATATATCTGTAGCTGGACAAGAGGAAATGGAGATTGCATTGATGTCATTCCAGGATGTTGCAGGCAAGGAAAGTATTTTTAGGCTTCAGTTCTCAGAGGGTGGAATTTTGCACTCTGAGCACAGAGCTCTGGCTGGGGCAAGTAAGCCGGTGCAACTCTTCAGTTGCTCAGCCGGGTTTTCTCTCCGGATTATCTGGCACTCTGAACAGAATATCAGGGTTTCTGGTGTCACACTGGCGGGGTGGGGCCTGAAAAGGACTGCACCGATCTCCTATAGAGAACAATATTCCCTAGCCCACAGACACACCATGCAACTCCCACACACACGTTAAAATAAGAAGACACCCCCTCTCCCTCACCATGGAACTCCCCAGAGGGCCTGCCCTGTTACTGGGGCTGTGCCAGAGGGCAATGCCAGGGGGAAGTGCCAGGGCACTCCCCGGGCATCCCCCTCTCTCCCCACCCCGCTTCCCCAACCCCCGCTTATCCACACCCCCCCCCCCCCCCCCCGGCGGGTTCCCCTCAATGGCCTCCTGCTCCTGCTTTTCAATACCTGCTGTAAACCTCACTGCCATGACGTCACGTCATTTTAACTACAGGTGCATCTATTTAAATGAGATTCCGCTCAAAAATACAGGCGGGGGCCAGGGAAAAGAAAAATCTGAAAATGAGTTCTCACCAGTGAGAATTTTGTTTTCCAACTCTCACGCTAATTTGCACTTGCATCGCCATTTACACTCATGGGCTAACGTGGGCTCAAAATCGCCCCGTAGGGCAGCACGGTGGCGCAGTGGGTTAGCCCTGCTGCCTCACGGCGCCGAGGTCCCAGATTTGATCCCGGCTCTGGGTCACTGTCCGTGTGGAGTTTGCACATTCTCCCTGTGTTTGCATGGGTTTCGCCCCCACAACCCAAAGACGTGCAAGGTAAGTGGATTGGCCACGCTAAATTGCCCCTTAATTGGAAAAAATTAATTGGGTACTCTAAAAACTTTTTTGTTGTTGTTGAGGGACGAGATAGGGTAGGGGAAGCTGTCCAAGGTCTACAAGGAGTTGCTGGTTTGGGAGGGGGCCCTCGTGGGGGATATAAAACACAAGTGGGAGGAGGAGCTGGGTAGGGGAGGTGAGGGCCGAGACTTGGGCAGAGGCCCTGCGGAGGGTGAATGCATCCTCATCGTGTGCAAGGCTAAGCTTCATTCAGTTTAAGGTAATACATAGGGCATATATGCCGATAGCAAGGATGAGTAGGTTTTTTGAAGAGGTGGGGGATATGTGTGGGCGGTGTGCGGAGAGGCCCGCGAATCACGTCGACATATTCTGGGCGTGTCCAAGGCTGAATGGGATTCTGACAGGAGTTTGGAGACGTAATGTCCGAGGTGGAGATGGCCACGAGTCCAGAGGTAGCAATATTTGGGGTGTTGAAAGACCCAAGAGTTCAGGGGGTGAGAGAAGCCGATATTTTGGCCTTTGCCTCCTTGATAGCCTGGAGACGGATCTTGCTCCGATGGCGGGACTCGGAGCCACCGAGAGCGGGGGTGTGGGTGAGCGACCTGGCGGAATTCCTGAGGCTGGAGATGGTCAAGTTCGTCTTTTGGGGGTCGGCGGATGGGTTCACTCAGAGGTTATTGATTGCTTTAAGGAAATTGGAGGGGTCAGCCGGGGGAGGGGGAATGGGGAGGGGGAAGGGGGTAGAATAAGGAAGGTGGGATGGGAGAAGTGGGCGGTATTAGGGGAGTGGGGGGGGAGTGTGTGTTGGTTGTTTAGAATGTTGTTTGGCTATTCTTCTGCTTTTGTTTTTTTATATGAAAATGCCTTGAATAAAATATTTTTAAAAATATATTATGAGCTAATATCTTGCTTCAAGGAATTGCTTCCATTTTCTAGTCCTCTTGTGGGTGAATTGTCATGCATGTGACTAAACAATAGGGCTGATTAGCTGGGTGTCATAAGTTTCTGTTTGTGACAGCTCTGCCTTAGCCCATGTACCAAAAGCTGACATTTTGCACTCCAGCCTTACAGCAAATTGTAATCAAATGCTGGGCTAAAGATCAAATTTGGAAAAGTGAAGAATATTAGAATCACAAGCTGCATTTCTGTACGTCAGGCTTAACTTCAAAGCCATTGCCAAAGGCTCTGAAAATCATTAGCTTCTTCCACTGCAAAAATCCCTGTATGAAAACACCGGTTCCATTTTCATAATTGCATAAAACGTGAAGCCTTTACGACTGTTGATTCCTATAGAAATTTCTGCAATATCGTAACTTCAATACAGGTAAGGAATATAGCAGATGACCACAAAATGCCCTGTGGCCAATCAACTTGTATAAGAGACAAGGGTGTTCTCACTGAATCATACAATCATAGAATCCCTATAGTGCTGAGGAGGCCATTCAGCCCATCGAGTCTGCACTGACCCTCTGAAAGAGCACTCTCTATCTAGGTCCATTCCCCCACTCTATCCGCGTAACCCCACCTAACCTGCACATCTTTGGGCAGCAAGGGACAATTTGCATTGTCAATCCACCTAACCTGCACATCTTTGGACTATGGGAAGAAACTGGAACACCCGGAGGAAACCCACACAGAGGGCGAACATGCAAATTCCACCAGAAAGTCACCCAAGACTGGAATTGCACCTAGGTCCCTGGCGCTGTGAGGCAGCAATACTAACCAATGTGCTCTGCCAAAAGAATATTCACTCCAGATGCAACTACATTCAGGTTACAGCTGTGACTCAGTTGGTAACACTCTGAAAGCTGAATCAGAAGGTTGGCTCATGTCCCACTCAAAGAGACTGGAGCTCAAAATCTCAGCAGACACTCCATTGGGGTATGACAAAATGCTGCATGGTCGGAGGTGCTTTCTTAGAGGACACGTATAAAAGGAGGACGCGTCTGTCCTCGCAAGTGGCCACAAAAGATAAACTATGGCACTGTTTCAAAGAAAAGCTCCCCCCAGTGTCCTGGGAAATACTTTGCTCTCAAACAACATCTGAATGAAATATTACTGCATCATCATCATTTTGCAGTTTGTTGTGTGCAAATTGGCTGCCATCTTCCCTATTGTTATAACCTGCCTACTGATGATTGGCTGGGGACTAATGATTATCCCAGAATCCTATGGGAGTATGAACTTCCCCAATGAGGGGGAGGAGAAACTCCTACTATAAATAAGCTGGCCAGTCCAGGAACCAAGAGGAAGGAGAAGGTAGCAAGGGAAGTTACTGCTACTGTTTTGTATATATTGTTATAGTAAATAAACCTTATTATTTTGTATCCTTAAAACTCGTGCTGGATTCTTCGGGGCCCTTACAAAACTGGCGACGAGGATGGGATATTATAACCTGCCTACTGATGATTGGCTGGGGACTAATGACTATCCCACAATCCTATGGGAGTATGAACTTCCCCAATTAGGGGGGCGGAGAAACTCCTACTATAAATAAGCTGGCCAGTCCAGGAACCAAGAGGAAGGAGAAGGTAGCAAGGGAAGTTACTGCTACTGTTATGTATATATTGTTATAGTAAATAAACGTTATTATTTTGTATCCTTAAAACTCGTGCTGGATTCTTCGGGGCCCTTACAAAACCTATATTACAACAGTGGCTACACAAACCATTTTTGGATGTCCTGTGGTCATGAAATTCTTCAGAGCAATGCTAGTTCTTTCTTTTCATCTTGAAAACTGGGGTGGGGTTGGAGAACAAGAAGTGAAGTTAATGTGCCATGGCGTGTACCACCAACATCGGAGGTGGCAGCTGAAGTTATGATTCTGGACCTTTCTGTGCCAAGAATCAGACAGACAACAAGTGACCAAATTAGACATAGTCTGTCTGTTGGCCTGCATTTGTGGCTCAAGAAAATTTACCAATGGACAAAACTGATTAAAAATTGACAGTGCAAAAAAAACCTTGTGCTCAGTATGTGAGGCCATTGCTGTTCTACTGCTTTTTAAAAAAATGGTTTCCTGCATAAACAGTAAATAGAGTATTCTGTCGGATCAATAATGGTGTAGTGATGTATCTTGGAATTACTTTAATATTGATAGGAAATATAATTCCTTTAGAAGGACCACAGTTGCCCTCCCTACCGATATCCCTTACCACATACAATTAATGACTCCCTCATGAAAAATGTTCAAGCGTTCTCCGATAATGTTACTTTTTACTTTCACAAACTATTCCTCATTCCCAAAGGAAGGAAACTAGCATAGCATTTTCTGTAAAGACCTCCCTAACTTGGTGAGTTAAAATAGTCTAGAATTGGTTATGATTTAAAATCACTTCATCGAAAATATGAGCAATACTGCACAATAAAAACCCATTTCAAAAGAATTATCTATATTTAATTACAAATAATTTGTTGTACTCATTCGACTAAATGATTTCAATTACTTCACCTAACTTTAATTCCCTTAAATGAGGTGATATTGCTTTGTGGATTCGTAGGAGAAAGCTTTCCCCAAGTGATGTATAAGCAGACTTAAATTAAGTTAATATAATTATAACTAATGAAATAAGTACTTTTTAGAGGGTACTGCAGCATTTGCTTGCACAGTATATAGTCTCAATTTAACGAGTAACTGTTCAGTTACTCTTGTCGTCCTTGCAAATGCATACTGTCATCAAGAGCTTGAAGATAGAAATGGTTGTTATGGCAACGCTGACAGTCATTCCTGCTGTCTAAATGCTTATACAGATAGATACATTATCTCAATTTCCTACTCCTGCCTCTGAGTCAGTAGGTTGTGGGTTCAAGTCCCATTCAAAGACTTGGGCACAACAATCGAGGCTAACATGTGCACACCACTGAGGAAGTGCTGCACTGTTGGAGATGCCGGCCTTTGCAAGAGATGTTTAATCGGGAATTTCATCTGCCTTCTTCAAGTCGATCTAAAAGATCCCAGGGCACTGTTTTGAGGAATAGAGGCATTATCCTAGTGTTCTGGCTGATATTTATCCCTCAATCAACACCACAAAATCAGATTAGCTGGTCAATATAACATTGCTGCTTGTGTACATTTGCTGTGTACAGGTTAGCTGCCACCTTCACTGCATTACAACAATGACTACACTTCCAAATATTGGACACGATCTTCCGGCCTCGCTGCAGCAGAAAAGCGGTGCAGCGTGATCGGTGAATGCCGGGCGACCCCACTCCTGGGATCCAGCCGGCTCGCAACGCCTCGTGAAATTCAATGCAATCTCGCGAGACGTTGCAAGGGGAATGCCGCCCACAATGGGCAGGATCAGATTTTGGCAAATCTGCATATTAGAGCGAGGCAATAAGCCCCACTATAATGTGCAGACCCCAAGGTACCTGAGGCTTTGGGATTCAATCCCTTGGCCTTGGGGATCTCGGGTGAGCACCGTTTGGTGCACAAATGGAGACCAGAGGGAAAGGCAATCGTGGGGGTCTCCAAGGTGCTCGGAGGCCCCTAGCTGCATGCCCTTTGGGCAGGGTGGTACCCTGGCACTGTTGGTGCCACCTGGGCACCCTGGCAGTACCATGCTGGCACTGCCAAGGTGCCCAAGTGGCACCGACAGTCAGCAGGGGCACTGCCAGGGTGCTTGGTTGGCACTGCCAATTAAGCTGGTATTTTTTGCATGGGTGCGGTTGGGTCAGGGTTGCCCACCATGGGTGTTTGCGGAGCCTCCCATGTTGCGTTCGGGCTGGGGGGAGGTCGGGGATTTTTGTTGTGGGCCTTGGAGATTGGGACGCCATTTAAAAATGGCATCCCGATCTCTTGCTACAACTGGGCAGTTCCAGTGAGTGGAGCTCCCCGTTGTAGAAAAATGGGGCTATGTGCAATCTCGGCCACCCATTCCCCGTTTAGGCCCCTCGCGTTGAATAGCGTTGAAGCAGCTAAACACGCTCAGTAGGGGACTTTGCTCCCTTTTGGGAAGATTGGGCTCATTAATTGGCTGAAAAATGTTTTGGGACACCCAATGATTGTAAAAGACGCTACATACAGTAAATCAAAGCCTTTCTTCAAATTTTGCTGAAAATCTGCCAATTACTTTTTAAACCTCTTGCCTGTGAAAAGAATATTGGGCATCAGGTCTTCTTATCACAGCGAATGAAATGTTCTGAAAAGTGTGCAACTCTCCGAATTTCTCTTTCACTCTCCCATCACCATCAAAAAGGACGGACCAATCCTGGGGTGTGGAAAAGCATGTCAGGAACAGAGCCAGATATATCCCAAAAATAGGTGGCAAACCGGTGAAGCTACAGCACAGGACTGCAGGTATGTAAAACAGTGGAAATAGCAAGCTACAGACAGCGTTAAGCAATCCCACAACCAATGTATGAGATCTAACTGGAGGAGGAGGAGGCTCCATGAATCTCCCTCCTTGAACCATGGGAGAACTCAACATTCAAGTGAAAAAGACAAAGCTTAAGTGCTTGCAACCACCTTCAGTCGGAAATGTTGAGCGAAGATCCATCTCAGCTTCCTGCTGTGGATCGCACCATCACAGAAGCAAGATGTCAGCCAATTTGATTCGTTCAATGTGATATTAAGAAGCAGCTGAGCACACTGGATGCAGCAAAGGCTATGGGCCCTGATAATGTCCCGGCTGCAGTACGGAAGACCTGCGTTTCGAGTACAGCTAAGACACCGACATCTGATCAACAATGTGGAAAATTGCCTCGAAACCATTCATAACAATTATCGTTTCATCAGTCTGCTCTTAATCATCAGCAAAGTGATGTGAGGTGTTATAGAATCATAGAATTTACAGTGCAGAAGGAGGCCATTCGGCCCATCGAGTCTGCACCAGCTCTTGGAAAGAGCACCCTACCCGAGCCCACACCACCCTATCCCCATAACCCAGTAACCCCACTCAACCAACACTAAGGGCAATTTTGGAGACTAAGGGCAATTTAGCATGGCTAATCCACCTAACCTGCCCGTCTTGGGACTGGACATCTTTAACCTTGCTATCAAGCTCCAGTCACTCACAACAGATGTGTCAAATCATAACACTGAAATTAATTTCATATTTTATCTGATTGGTTGCTTGATGTGCTTATACTAATCTATTCCCTCCTGCAACTTCCAAGCTATACACAATGGGCATGATCTACCCGAATGGGAACAGAGACCCATAGCGCCAGTAGCAGAGTGTTACCCCGTGCTCAGAGCACCGCGGAACACCACGCTATCGAATAGCCATTCGGGTAGATCAGGGGCCTCAGCGGGGAACGTGTGGCCAAGGCCACACTTAGTCCCGTTTTTTTGCAATGAGGGGCTCTGCTCTCCACCCCCTGATGTGACCCCCGAACTCCCCCCAAGTCCCAACTCACTTACAAGGGAGTCCTCACCCCCTCCACACTTGCGCAGGACAATCCCGTTCCTGATCCCCATCATGTGAAAAACACCAGCTTGGCACCTTGGCAGTGCCAACTTGGCACCCTGGCAGTGCCCTTACCAGCTGGAGTGCCACCCGGGCACCTTGGCGGTATCAGGCTGGCAGAATTTGCATGTGGGGTTGAACAGCAACAACACAAATATCTATGAAGTACTGGAAGTAAAAATAGTGGAGACCTATACTCCACTTAACTTGCCAAAAAGGAAGCTGAAGACAACTAACCTGTGTGTTAGTTCAGTCATTCCTCACCATGTCCAAACAATATGACATGGCAATAAAAGTAGTTCATATAGGATGCAGGGTTATTTTACTAACTCGTTTCAGTTCAATCAAGTTACGGGGCAAGAATTTCCGCAACACCCCAGTGCCATGTTTTCCCGCCAGCGCGACCTTCCAGTCCCGCCGGTGTCTACGGCGGTTTTGCATGGCTTGTCTGTCTCGTCGTCGGGATGGGAGTCACCTTCGGCGGGACCAGAACATGGTTAAACGGTACACCAGCCTGGTCAGATTACCTCCATTGCACTCCAAAGTATTCAAGTCACAATGAACAAACCTTAGACACTTCGTGCAGGAAAGTACCAAGGTCGATTATGGTTGTGTAAGAGAGAAGAGCTGGAGGGAAACATTTGATAAAGTAGAAGTCTCCTGTTTGAAAAAGCAATGAATAAAAGTTATTTATCTGGATATTGAATGGAAATCCAAAATAGTTCAAGGCATACCAGAGAAGAGGAGAGGACACTAGTTCAGGTTGTAAAAGGTGATCAGTCTCTGGAATGGGCTGTGAGCAAGGATAGTTGAGCTTAGATGTTGGATTCAGTTGACATCTAGATGCTGCAACAGTGTGATAATAGAGTTGGTATTGTGGAAGGGTGAGGTAAAATGGACCAAAAGGATCCTATTCTTCCAAACCTATCCTTTGATCTTGGAAGGAGACGAGGGAGTAGGAATGAAGCAAACACACATGAGTTGGGTTATCCAGCTTATTAGCCTGCCAACATGTTTTGTATTTCTCCGTTCATCTGAACAAAAGTTACAGTTGAAAAATCATATCACTAACAGAAGGTATTTATGAATGTAACAATGATTGTAATACAGTTACAAAATAGACTCCGGTCAGCTGTAAGGCCCCAGCCCCACAGGATTATAGGCAAGTGCTTTTTTTTAACCTCTCTATTGCTTATTAAAGAAATCTAAGTGGTTTCCATAGCATCTGCTATTGCTGTGGTTTCATTCATTTTCTCTAGAGATTGGATGCTCCATCACTGGAAGTTTATTTTCCCCATCTGGTACGTTAGGTATCATCCCAACTGGTTTATTTAACCGGGCTATGAATGGTCACAACATCTTTAATGCCTAAATCGCCCTGAAAGCCTAGTTCTAATTTTAAGGTTATGCTGCCTTGTTCTGGACTCTCTCACCAGAAGAAAATTCACCTCATCAAATCAGTTATCGTCAATCCATTTTTAGATTAATAATAATAATATTTATTATTGTCATAAGTAGGCTTACATTAACACTGCACCTGATATGCGCATTGCCCTCTGCTCCTGTGAACCAGATTCAAATGAAAGTGTGAGGACAAAGCAGGCTCCCCTTTCGCATTCAAAGGTAAGTGAACATGTCGTGTGTCGCAAATGTCGGCCGCGTGTGTCGCGAAGGTCGGTCAGAGTGTGTCGCGAAGGTGGGCCGGCATGGGTCACAAAGGTCAGCAGGCAGAGGTCACAAATATCAGCCGGCATGGGTCACCAAGGTCAGTCGGCAGGGGTCGCAAAGGTCGGTCAGTTGCCAAAAGAGGGTACATGGAAAAAAAGTTTTAAAACACTGCTATGGATTCACAAATAAAAATAAAAAGGTATGGAGAACCCTGGGGCACCCCTAATTACTCTTTATAGAATCATAGAATTTACAGTGAAGAGGGAGGCCATTCAGCCCATCGGGTCTGCACCGGCACTTGGAAAGCGCACCCTACTTAAACCCGCACCTCCATCCTATCCTCGTAACCCCACCGAACCTTTTGGACACTAAGGGGCAATTTAGCACGGTCAATCCACCTAACCTGCAGGCCTTTTGACTGTGGGAGGAAACCGGAGCACCCGGAGGAAACCCACGCAGACACGGGGAGAACTTGCAAACTCCATACAGACAGTCACCCGAGGCCGGAATTGAACCTGGGTCCCTGGAGCTGTGAGGCAGCAGTGCCACTCTTGTTAATTTGGAGTCCATGTCGATTATTCATTTTTAAAAATAAATTTAGAGTACCCAATTCATTTTTCCAATTAAGGGGCAATTTGCGAGGCCAATCCACCCACCGTACACATCTTTGGGTTGTGGGGGCGAAACCCATGCAAACACGGAGAGAATGTGCAAACTCCAAGTGGACAGTGATGCAGAGCCAGGATTGAACCCGGGACCTCGGTGCCGTGAGGCAGCAGTGCTAGCCACTGCACCACCGCATTGCCCCATATCGATTAGTCCTACTCTCTATCTCTTAATCTAATCAATTCCTTATCCAAGTCACTAAGTTTTCTCCTTTCACATTTTTGTGAACAAGTTTCCATTTCCACCACAGCACCAAAATGACTCTATCCAAAGTGACAAATGCCTGTTCCTATGACCATGGTGCTACGTACGGTTCCCCAAACTCTCTGCAGCATGTTACATTTTTGATCAGACCTTTCTTCTCCAACATCTGTTCTTCTTTAATCAACTTAAAGGGTCTACTCTTGTTCAGCTTCATTCATAGCATTCTTATCCTAACCAGAGCATTTTCAGCAATGGCTTCATATTCCGCCTCCACATGGTTAGTTCTGGAGTTTTCCCAGATGCTATCTTCGGCTGATTAGCAGAAATTCCCTCCAGCCACACAATGGAAAGTCCAAGGCCATCATCTTTGATCCCTGCCACAAACTCAATTCCCTCTTCTGCCACTCTCACAGGCTGATATGGTGATATGGACTGTTTGTGCACTTAGCATCCTCTTCATATCCAACGTGAGCTTGCAAATTTTGTCATCTTCCAAAGGTTCTGCAGAGTTTAGAATGGTTCCGGCACATTAGAGGGTAATAAAATGATCTCTGGGTGAAGAAATTTCTGCTCATCTCTTTGACAAAGAGTCATCCGCACTCGAAACGTTAGCCCACGTTTTGGAATTCCTTTTCTAAACCCCACCCTATCTCCACCATCCAAATTTTCATTAAAAACCACCTTATTACCAAGCTTGGCTCGACATTCCTCAAATTTATTTCTTGAGCTCGGCGAGTTTCTTTTGACTATGCTTCTGTGAAGCACCATGGGATGTTTTTTCTACTTGAACGGCACATTATCAATGCAAATGTCTCTTGAATGAGCATTAGTAGGTGAACTATAAGTAGAGCTAGACTTTTAGCACCGTAGAAATACAGGGAATCCCACATGAGGGAGTGAAGTTACTAGCTTTCTTTTTTGATCTGTTAAATTGAGATTTAGAGTCAAACCTTAAATGCATTATTTAAGTGAAAACATTCCAAATTCAAAGTTTTCGACAGGAGCAGCAGTCAGTTCAATAAAATCATGTTTGAGCCAGTTAGTGCCATTGGCAACATTTTCTTTCCCCCCTGCTAGACATGTCTTGATCTGGCAACAGGCCAATTAATTGATGGTTGCTTGGTTTGTGAGGGACAGCTCCCTCGGCGATGCCACAAAGATGCTCTTGATCTTTACTGATGTTAGTTTGAAGTTGGAAGCTGGGAAAGCAGCATCCAAAACAATTACTGCTAGACACGACTTCAATCTTTGTTTACGTCTGTTTTCTCAATTTAAGTTTTGATTTTTCTCCGCGGCTTCAGCAGCTTCGTTTGTTGCCGTCTTGCCAGATTGTGAGCTTTGATCTTTATAATTGCAATCTCTTACCGTAGGAGTAACTCGGATTCCAAGGCATGCCTTCAGATTTCCAAGAAGAAAATTCACCCAAGTTCTGTCAGTTTCTCTGAGTTAGGTGCAAGAGGCTAATTTGTGACAGAGTATTTTCTGTCAGCATTCATGTTCTTTTACACATTAGAAAGGCTGCCGAGAACATGAAGTAAAGACTTGCATTTATATCACACCTCTGACAGCCACAAACCCTCCCAAAACGCTTCTTCAGAACTGCTATCACTGTTGTGCTAAGTCTACCATGATGCCAACAATCAGTATCCACTGGTCCTTCAGTCTTCTCCGCTACCTCTATGATAACCAATCGTAGTCCAGCCTTGGTGCCCTCCATTTATCTCGATTGTCATTTTCAGCTTTCTGTTGTTGCCTCTAAAGCTGTCTTCTTCAAGGTCCCTCTGTCACCAAATACTGAGCTTTGTCAATTCTACCCTGAGCTCCCCATTGATATTTTGGTTTTCACTGGCAGAATTATTGCTGTTATGCACACCGACGATGAATATGCAATTGTCTTGGAAGCTTACAAATCGAAATTTCAATTGTGTTCAACGGGGACCACATACTTTAAAACTGGTAAGAGAAAACTTTCGAGGAGCCTTGCAACGTTCAACACAGCTCCTTCCATTTTTTGGACTGGACATGTGTAAATTCCAAATATATATGTGAGGAATGTATTGTTCTTTCTTAACTACAAGCTACCAACATCTCTCTGGCGAACCCCAGGTAGCTTATGCTGCTGCCAGGACTATTCTGGTGAGCAACAGAGCTGGAATGAAAGGGCAAAAAAAAAAACATTGAAAGTTGAAGTCAGCAACTCATAACCGTAAGATTTTCTTTTTCAAAATTATATTTTCAAATGGTTTCAGGAGTTAAAGAAGCATTTTTATATCCACCATGGTTTATCTCAATATACTTATTTCAAAGACACCTCCTATGTATTTGCACTGCAATCGAACGCAAGGATCAGGGTTGCAAAACACATCTCTAATTATATTTGAAAATATTATTTTGTGAAATAAAATCCCATTGTTAAAAAAGCAAAAAACAAGTTTCAAGCCCACATTACCAGAAAGCACTTTTCAGCCATGCACTGAACTGCACACATCAACACACAATAGGTTGGTGTATTTTCACACCAGTTCTCAAAAAATCTATTTTGAGTTGGGAGCATCAGAGCTTAAGCAGGCCAGGTTCTCACATTTATCTGGATAAGGCTGGGAAGTCACCGCATCACGAGTCAAATGTGAGAGAGTCTATGGTCTGTATTTCCTGGCCCTTTCTGCTGCTGGCATCTTCCAGTCCTGCCGATGGCATTCCCTAGCCACGGCGGATTCCCCATCGGCACAGCAGGTGGACAACGCAAAACATCGGCAGGACCTCAAGATCCGCTGCCAGCCAATGGCGAGCCACCTCTGCTGTCAGGAAACATGCTTTGGGGAGGGGGAAATCCCGCCCTGTGTCAGCATGGCAAAACACACTGTCTGTAAACCAGCTGCACTTCTACCAAACATGCTTCAAAATACAAATGATTGTATGGCGCAGGTGTATGGGAACATTAGCACCTCACTGTCATGCACTATCCCGACTTGGGCATATATTTCTATTCCTTCATTGCCGCTGGTCACAATCCTGTAACTAACTCTCTAACGGCACCGTGGGAGTGCTTTCTTCATATGGACTGTGGTGTTTCACTGCCACCTTCTCAGGGCAGTGAGGGAGGGGCATTAAATGCCAGCCTTACCAGCAATACTCATGCTACCAGAATGGATTTTTTTTTTTAAATGTTGGATTACAGGCTCAACCCAGACACAGAAGCCCACAGTAGTCACTAGCTATATAACACTGATCAAAATCAGCTGCTTTCCTTCTTAGTTCTTAAGCAAAAGGATATAATTTGGGCTTGGTTTCTTGTGGATAAAACTGCACAGCAGTATATCTTCCGTAATTTGCCGATCTAGCTACACATGTTGGAAACATGTAAAGTATATTGGTGGTGTCAGCAATGACTCAGTTGGTTTCACGCTCACCTCTTGAATCACAAGGATCGGGGCTCCAGTCCCACTCCGGGGCTTGAGCACAAGAATCAGTACTGAGGAAGTAGTGCATTGTCCGGAGGTGCCATCTTCCAGATGAGGTCGTTTGGGTGGATGTAAAAGATCCTCTAGGCACTATTTTGAAGAAGACTGGGGAGTTATCCCCAGTGTCCTGGCCAATATTTATTCTTCAACTAACATCACAAAATCCAAATTACCTGGTCAGTATCATACTGCTGTTTGTGTGGGTTTGTGGGGATAGAAATAGATATATTTCTAATTTTAAAAACGGGTTAAAGGGATATGGGCAATAGGTGGGGAAGTGGATTTCAGACCAGGAAGAGTTCAGCCATGATATGATTGGATGGCAGAGCAGGCTCGAAGGGCTGAATTGTTCCTAATTCCTATATTCCTATGGTGTTGAGCACAAATTAGCTGCTGCATTTCCTACATCACAGCAGCAACTGCTTTGTATTTTGAGACATCCAGTATTCGTTAAAAGCTCTATATAAATGCAAGCCTTTCTTGTTTTATTTTGATGCTCTTCTGACGTTTGGTTGAAGGTATGTCGTTACAGCAATTGACAGGGATGCTCTACACGAGCTGGATTTGCTATAACAGTGAATTGCTGAGTGGGAAAGTGTAAAATCTAACCAAAATTCAATCCTTCCACCTTCCTAAAAAAAAACTGTGGAAACAAGCGAGATTGTTTTTTCTTTTCAAAGCAAGGTTCATTATAAGATTCAGAATGAACTGCGAAATACTAAATTATGGAGCACTGTGATTGTAATTTGCATGACTTATAATTTAGCAGTTTGTGACTTCCCACTGGTTAGGTGACTGAAAGCTCAAATAACAAATCTGAAGGCCTCAAGTTTGAGATTCAGAGCTGACAGCTATTGAAATGGATTTGAGGTGGTTGCGGGGAGGAACAACTTCAAGGAGGGTCTTGCATACATTTTGCAGAGAAGACCAAGATTATCCAAATCTCTCAGTTTGATCCAAATAGCATAACACCTGACTCTGGGAATTTGCAAATAGCAAAGGAAAAGCCGAGGGTGCCAGTCCGGTTAGTTGGCTCGATTTGCGTTCTAACAGACATATACTTGGGACTGCCTCGTCTCCCCGACCCTGAGAGTAGAAGACAAATGGCAAACCAACAAGTAAAATGGTTCAAGATGAAGCATCGGCAGACAATGAGCTAAAAACCTGCATTCGGGCAGTGCACTCATGGAATGGAGAGACAAAGAGCCTAAATGGCTGTGTCCTGTTGGTGGACGTAGAGATATGTTGTGGTCAGGTGTCCATAAGGGAGAAACTGGGGAAACAGGAATGAGGGGGGGAGACGCCAAGTCAAAGATTAAAAATCAGAAGTTTGAGAATTTACCAGGCTTTATCTTGCACAAATACAATCAGATTGTAGAATCTTCAATGTACAATACCGATCCTTCCAAATGACTCAAGAGTTCAGGATAGGCAAGTTCCACACCAATCTGCTGATCACAGCATCTTCTATTCACAATTGTATATCACGGTGACTTCCGGGTGCGGCTATGCAGAGCTAGGTCGCATATTCGGTAGCTCCCGCTTGGAACGGCCTTTTGGGCTCTTTTACAGGGCCCCCACGGCATTTGTTTGACATTTCCCGGTGTGGGAAGAAGACTGCAGCATTCCCCTGACAGTGTCCCCCAGGAATGTTATGTCTTTTGGCTACCAGACCCGGCAGAAACAGTAAAAGATTGGGCTGCAACAGGATAAACAGGGCCTCTTCCAGCATGCAGGCGGGGGAAGGGCAAGCTTATAGCTGCAATCTGACTTGACTCTATCAAAGGTGAATTCTAGCAGCAGAGGGAACAACTGTGAAAAGATCTACCAAGGCCATTGAAGAAGCAGGGACGAGGCTTCCGGTGGCGGCCATGGAGGAGTAGGTCGCACATTCGGCAGCTCCCGTCTGGAACGGACTCCCAGACCTTTTTCAGGAGTTTCCATAGACTTTTTGGGGCAGACTGGTGAAGCAAACACTGCCAAAAGGATTCCCTCTCTACTTCCGGATGCGGCTATGCGGAGCTAAGTCGCACGATTCGGCAGCTCCCGCTACCACGGACTTTCGGGCTCGTTAGAGGAGCCCCAACGGTACTTTTCTTTTTTTTTTTTTTGACGCAGCCCGTGGGGAAGGGAAGAGAGAGGTCCCCCTCCAACTTCTATGAAACGGACCAGAAGTGTAACGGCCAAAGGAGCGGCACTGGAGCAACGGGAGAAGCGAGGGGAAGAAAACAAAATGGCGGCGACCAGGGACAAAGGGGAGCTGCAGGAGTTCATCAAGCGCTGCTTCGAGGAGCAGCGCAAGGAGATGCGCAAGGAGATGTTGGCGCCTATGCTTTCGGCAATTGAAGGACTCGGGATCACCCAGAAGGCCCACGAAGCTAAGATCCAGGAGGTACAGAAAAGAGTCAGTCAGAACGAGGACGAGCTCGTGGGCCTGGCGGTGAGAGTGGAGCAGAACGAGGCGCTACACAAGAGGTGGGCGGGAAGACTCGAAGACCTGGAGAACAGGTCGAGGAGAAAGAATCTGCAAATCCTGGGTCTCCCTGAGGGAGTGGAGGGGGCTGATGCCGGGGCATACGCGAGCACGATGCTCGAGGCGATGATGGGCACGAAGGCCCCTTCGAGGCCGCTGGAGTAGGACGGGGCACATCGGGTGCTGGAGAAGAAGCCCCAGGCAAATGAGCCGCCAAGGGCGATGGTGGTGAGGTTCCACCGGTTCACGGATAGAGAGTGGGTCCTGAGATGGGCCAAGAAGGAGCGGAGCAGTAAGTGGGACAATGCAGAGATCTGAATATACCCGGACTGGAGCACGGAGGTTGTAAAGCGGAGAGCGGGTTTCAACCGGGCCAAAGCGACGTTGTACCGGAAAGAAGTGAAATTCGGAATGCTGCAGCCAGCGCGACTGTGGGTCACATATAAGGGCCAACACTATTACTTCGAAACGCCTGAAGAGGCGTGGACCTTTGTACAAGCCGAAAAGTTGGACTCTAACTGAGGGTTTGTGAGGGTGGGGGGGATGTTTTGGGGTTTGATGTGTGATGGTTGTTGTATATAGGGGGTCAATCACGCGCAGGAAATGTTACATGGGCTGGGGTAGAGAGACAAGGCCGCGACAGGAGCTGCGCCAAAGGGGGCGGAGCGGGCTTTGGAAAGGCGGGAAGGGGAACGAAGGAATGCATATGGATTGGGAGACTCCCATGCGGGGAGGTCAATGGGGCGGCGGGGGAAGCCGGGGTGAGCAGGCGTCAGCTGACTTACGGGAGTGACATGGGGGGAGCAAAAAAGCTAGACAGGGGTCTAGCGGGGGGGAGGGGAGGGGGGGGGAAAGGCTTGCTGCTGCACTGGCCAAAAGGGAATGGGACACAGAAGAGGTGGTTGCGACGGGGGTCCCCCCTCTGGGGGACTGGAGGGTGAGGGAGGCGTGGACACGGGACTGGCCCAGAAAAGGAGATGGCTAGTCGGCGGGGCGTGGGGGGAGGTGAGAGCCCCTCCAATCCGGCTGATAACGTGGAATGTGAGGGGCCTGAATGGGCCGGTGAAGAGGGCTCGAGTGTTCACGCACTTAAAGGGACTGAAGGCGGACGTGGCCATGCTCCAAGAGACACACCTGAAGGTGGCGGACCAGGTCAGGCTAAGAAAGGGATGGGTAGGACAGGTATTCCACTCGGGACTGGACGCAAAGAATAGAGGGGTGGCAATATTGGTGGGAAAGCGGGTGTCATTTGAGGCCAAGACTATTGTAGCGGACAATGGAGGTCGATATGTAATGGTGAGCGGTAGGCTGCAAGGGACGTGGGTGATGTTGGCCCCGAACTGGGATGATGCAGGATTCATGAAGCGCATGTTGGGGCGCATTCCGGACCTGGAGATAGGAGGCCTGATAATGGGAGGGGACTTCAATACAGTGTTGGATCCAGCACTGGACCGCTCCAAATCAAGGACTGGAAAGAGGCCGGCGGCGGCCAAGGTACTTAGGGGGTTTATGGATCAGATGGGGGAGTGGACCCATGGCGGTTTGCAAGGCCGCAGGCCAGGGAATTTTCTTTCTTCTCCCATGTACACAAAGCCTACTCCCGGATAGATTTCTTTGTTCTGGGTAGGGCGCTCAACCCGAGGGTGGAGGGGACGGAGTATTCGGCTATAGCCGTTTCGGACCATGCCCCGCACTGGGTGGAACTGGAGCTGGGAGAGGAGAGGGACCAACGCCCGTTGTGGTGGCTGGATGTGGGACTGCTGGCGGATGAGGTGGTGTGTGGGAAGGTGAGTGGGTGTATCGAAAGGTACTTGGAGGCCAACGACAACGGGGAGGTGCGGGTGGGGGTGGTATGGGAGGCGTTGAAGGCGGTGATCAGGGGAGAGCTAATTTCCATTAGAGCTCATAGGGAGAAGACAGAGGGTATGGAAAGGGAGAGGTTAGGGGGGGGAGATTTTGAGAGTGGACAGGAGATACGCAGAGGCCCCGGAGGAAAGATTACTTGGGGAAAGACGACGGCTCCAGGCGGAGTTTGACCTGTTGACCACAGGGAAGGCGGAGGCACAGTGGAGGAAAGCGCAGGGGGTGACCTGCGAGTATGGGGAAAAGGCTAGTCGGATGCTGGCACACCAGCTCCGTAAGAGGATGGCAGCGAGGGAAATAAGGGGAGTCAAAGATGGAAGGGGAGCCACGGTTCGGAGTGCGACGAAAATAAACGACGTACTCAAGGCCTTTTATGAAAGCTTGATCCCAGCCCCCAGCGGGGGAAGAGGGGATGAGACGATTCCTAGATCAGCTAAGACTCCCGAGGGTGGAGGAGCAAGAGGTGGCTGGTTTGGGGGCACCAATTGGGTTGGAGGAGCTGAGCAAGGGTTTGGGGAGCATGCAGGCGGGGAAGGCCCCGGGACTGGACGGATTCCCGGTGGAGTTCTACAGGAAGTACGCAGACCTGTTGGCCCCGCTACTGGTGAGGACCTTTAATGAGGCAAGAGAGGAGGGGACCCTGCCCCCGACAATGTCGGAAGCGACAATTTCTTTGATCCTAAAGCGGGACAAAGACCCATTGCAATGTGGATCGTACAGGCCGATCTCGCTCCTCAATGTGGATGCAAAGTTGCTGGCAAAAGTGCTGGCCACGAGGATCGAGGACTGTGCCCCGGGGGTAATCCACGAGGACCAGACGGGATTTGTAAAGGGCAGGCAACTAAATACCAATGTGCGGCAGCTCTTAAACGTGATAATGATGCCATCGGAGGAGGGAGAGGCGGAGATAGTGGCAGCTATGGATGCGGTGAAGGCCTTTGACCGAGTAGAGTGGGAGTACCTCTGGGAGGTGCTGCGTAGGTTTGGGTTCGGGGGAGGGTTTATCAATTGGGTTAAGCTCCTTTACAGAGCCCCGATGGCAAGTGTAGTGACGAACCGGCGGAGGTCGGAGTACTTTCGGCTGTACCGAGGGACGAGGCATGGGTGACCCCTGTCCCCCCTGTTGTTCGCATTGGCGATTGAACCATTGGCCATGTCATTGAGGGAGTCTAATAAATGGAGGGGGGTGGTCCGAGGGGGAGAAGAGCATCGGGTGTCGCTATATGCGGATGACCTGTTGCTGTACATGGCGGATCCAATGGAGGGGATGGTGGAGGTCATGCAGACTCTAAGGGAGTTTGGGGAGTTTTCGGGCTATAAGTTCAATGTAGGGAAGAGTGAGCTCTTTGTATTACAGGCGGGGGACCAAGAAAGAGGGATAGGGGACCTACCGCTGAGGAGGGCGGAAGGGAGCTTTCGGTATCTGGGGATCCAGATAGCCAGGCGTTGGGGGACCCTACATAAACTGAATCTGACGAGGTTGGTGGAGCAAATGGAGGAGAATTTCAAAAGATGGGACATGTTACCGCTCTCGCTGGCGGGTAGAGTGCAGTCGGTCAAAATGGTGGTCCTTCCGAGGGTTCTGTTTGTGTTTCAGTGCCTTCCCGTCGTGATCACTAAGGCCCTTTTTAAGAGAGTAGGCAGGAGTATTATGGGGTTTGTGTGGGCGAATAAGACCCCGAGAGTACGGAGAGGGTTCCTGGAATGCAGTAGGGACCGAGGAGGGTTGGCGTTGCCAAAACTGGGGAGCTACCATTGGGCAGCAAATGTGGCGATGATCTGCAAGTGAGTTATGGAGGGAGAGGGGGCGGCATGGAAGAGGATGGAGATGGCGTCCTGTAAAGGAACGAGCCTGGGGGCGTTGGTGACGGCACCGCTGCCGCTCTCGCCGACAAAGTATACCACGAGCCCGGTGGTGGCGGCAACACTAAGGATCTGGGGCCAGTGGAGATGGCACCGGGGTGTAATGGGAGCATCGGTGTGGTCCCCGATCAGGGGTAACCATCGGTTTGTCCCGGGGAAGATGGATGGGGGGTTCCAGAGCTGGCATCGGGCGGGGATTGGAAGAATGAGGGACCTGTTCATCGACGGGACGTTTGCGAGCCTAGGGGCACTGGAGGAGAAGTTCGAGTTACCCCCGGGAAATGCCTTTAGATATATGCAGGTGAGGGCTTTTGTGAGGCGACAGGTGAGGGAATTCCCGTTGCTCCCGGCACAAGAAGTTCAAGATAGGGTGATCTCGGGTGCATGGGTCAAGGAGGGCAAGGTGTCGGCAATACACCAGGAGATGAAAGAAGAGGGGGAAGCGCTGGTAGAAGAGTTGAAGGGTAAATGGGAGGAGGAGCTGGGGGAGGAGATCGAGGAAGGTCTGTGGGCTGATGCCCTAGGTAGGGTTAATTCCTCCTCCTCGTGTGCCAGGCTCAGCCTGATACAATTTAAGGTGGTCCACAGAGTGCACTTGACGGGGGTGAGGTTCAGTAGGTTCTTTGGGGTAGAGGACAGATGTGGAAGGTGCTCAGGGAGCCCGGCAAACCATGTCCATATGTTTTGGTCATGCCCGGCACTGGAGGGGTTCTGGAGAGGAATGACGGGAGCAATATCTCAGGTGGTGAAAGTCCGGGTCAAGCCAAGCTGGGGGCTAGCAATATTTGGAGTAGTGGACGAACCGGGGTGCAGAAGGCGAATGAGGCCGGCATTCTGGCCTTTGCGTCCCTATTAGCCCGGCGAAGGATCTTGCTAATGTGGAAGGAGGCGAAGCCCCCCAGCCTGGAGACCTGGATAAATGATATGGCTGGGTTCATAAAGTTGGAGAGGATTAAGTTCGCCTTGAGAGGGTCTGCGCAGGGGTTCTACAGGCGGTGGCAACCGTTCCTAGACTATCTCGCGGAGCGTTAGAGGAAGGTCGGTCAGCAGCAGCAGCAACCTTGGGGGGGGGGGGGGGTGGAGGGGATGTCCTGGGAGTGGGGGGGGAAAGGGGGGACTGCCTGGGAGGGTGGATGAGCAAGAGATAACATGAAGGGTTGGGGAAACTGGCACGTATGGGTGAGGGCCAGTGTACAAAGCTGTGTAAGTATATCATTTTGCCATGTATATATCTTGCGCTGCGCGATTTCTCGTTTTTTTTGTTACGGGGGGGGGGTTATTGTTTGTAAGGGAGAAAAATTGCGTTAAAAAACTTTAATAAATATATTTTTTTTAAAACAATGGTATATCACAGAAAGGAAGGAAGTATGGTTACTTTAGACATACCAATGGGCAGCACGGTGGCGCAGTGGTTAGCACCGTTGCATCATGGCACCAAGGTCCCAGGTTCCATCCCAGCCCTGGGTCACTGTCCATGTGGAGTTTGCACATTCTCCCTGTGTTTGTGTGGGTTTTGCCCCCACAACCCAAAGATGTGCAAGGTAGGTGGATTGGCCATGCTAAATTGCCGACCCTTAATTGGAAAAATGAATTAGGTACTCTAAATTTTTTATTTTTAATTAAAAAAACTTTTGACATATCCATTGGCAACCACTTTCAGTGTACAGCAAGTAGATTGGAAACCGTAAAAATAAAAGCCAGTGTTGTGCTTATTTGTACGCACTGTGAGGTGCATTGATTGAACTCTGAGCTAAAATGTTTGTGTGTCAGAACAATCTTTTCACAGAGCTGGACAGCTGTACTCGCAGGGGATCAGGAATCAGCCTGCAAGGAACTGCTGCTGTCCTCCATCTAGCAATTAACGCCGAGTCCATTACAGCTCCTGATGGGCTCCAGGGAGCCACAAAGGCATCATCGGAAAGGTCATATCCATCCGTGGGTGCAGCCAAGCTCTGCCTCCTGAAATGGAGTAGAAAGCCGTAGCCATTTGTCACCCACCAGTAATTTGGGTTTCTGAATTCTTGCACAACCATCAGCGTGTGTCACTGACAGGATCATAAATAAGATGACTGGTTTTGGCTCTTTCAAGCTCTCCAGGCAAGCCTGTATCAGCATTTAGCTTAACTACAACACAGGAACTTCTTTCTACTGCAAGATTTGCATTCAGGAAATCTTGGAATGAACAACATGTGACATAGCAAGGGTGTTTGCATTTGTTTAAGAGTTAAAATAAATCATACCCATATGGTTTACTACGCAAGTTCTATTGCATTAAAACATCTTTGTTACTTTGTATTATACTGCATTTTACAGAGATACTTTTTGTTAAGCCTATCGTGTCTGTTAATCTTTTTTTAAATTGAAGCTCAAGTGGATTTATTCAAATTCTATCAACTAGCAGTATCTGCGAAATGTCACTAAACAGATTAGTGTGTCAATAGCTTTGAAATGAAACTTAATTGAAATGTAGTGATTAAAAAAATTTAAATTGAGGAAAAGTCATTTTCAAAGTGGTTTACATTTTATCTTACAGACGCTGTCGCCTTTTCAGACAAATATTTGGACACCTGTGGTGCTTTGTTGGGGGTATAACTGCACTGAAAATGATCTCATTGCTATAATGAATGTGAAGTTTTTTTTTAAAAGACAATTGTTATTGGTAATAAAAATGGCAAATGCTGGATATACTCAGTAGGTCAGGCCACATTTTTACAGAGAAACAGAGTTAGTGGGTGGAATTTAATGCCTTCCCACTAGATGTGACTGGAGGCTGGAGGGCATTTAATTAGGACAGAGGGAGCGGAGTTAGGACCCATCCACAATTCCTCGATTAAAGCCAGGGCAGGAAGGCCTCAGGATTGATTTCCTGTCCCAATGCCAAATGAGGCCTTTAAGTGGGAAATGTACACCAAAGGGCATCATCCGCTCATTGCTGGTATTCAGCCAGCTGCGGGCAGGGCAGTTAGCACGTGAGGAGAACAAAAAGCAGGCCCTGACCAAGGGACCCGATTTCAGGAAGGGGGGGGCCCTCTGAGAACCAAACCCCTACCCTTTCTACAGATGCCCCTCCTCTTCACCACTGCCCCCAGCCAGCGACCCCCTCCCCGTCCTCACTCACCTGTGACTACATCCCTCACTGATTCTGGGCATCTGGTGGGCGCAATGATGGCACCTCTTACCGTTCCTGGTGGTGCTGCTCCAATGGAGAGCAGCTCTTGGTGGGGGGGGGGGGGGGGGGAAAGAGATTCTCACCTCAGGGCCCTTGATCCCAGGGAAGGTTTGGATGATTGGCATTTAGTATGGCGGGCCTCCTCAAAGTAGATGTTGAGAGGCTCTCTCTGGTTCTCCAGCCGGCATGCAAGAACCCCGTGGCCTGGATTAAATTTCACTAACATTTCAGATCATTGACCTTTCATCGGATTCAGGTCTGATGAAAGAACATCAATCTGAAGCATTAACCTTCCTCTCTCTCCACAGATGCAGCCAGACTCGCTGAGTGTTTCCTGCATTTTCTGCTTTTATTTCAGAATTCCACCATCTGCAGTATTTTGTTTGTGCGATAGTGCTATTGGTAATGTGCTTTACTTTGACAAACCTAGCTTTTGAGTTTCATTTTATGAAAAGATTGTTTTTAAAGTGCAGTGAACATTGATGAATTGCTACAATTTGAGAAAATTACACAATGCAGACTGTTAAATATACCGTGCATATTCCATGGAGCATGTGTCAGCCTCTGCTAACAGCTCTAAAAAAAGTGCATCAAACTTTTTTTCATTGAGGGAGCACTTTTCAAATAGATTAATAAGTATGGACGCCCGTGAAAATTATAGTACCACATAAAGTCCACAATATGCAAGTGTTGCATTTAAAGGTTGTTTTTATAATGCTGGGGAACAATTTATTTTTATAGTCAACAATGTAATGGGTGTTCCTGCTTCTCACTGCAGTCTGTCTATCCTTGGTAGGTGCAGGGGCGTAACAGGAGCAGGAACCTGGGGGAGAACGCGGGAGCCCAGGGGGAGCAGGAGCACAGAGAGCAAACGCACAGAGAGAGAACGAGAACGGAGAGAACACTGTCACAGAGAGACACACAGGAGAGCAGGATCCTAACGTAGAGCAGAGCACCTCTGTAAATGTTGCACTCTTGCTCTAAATGATGATGTCCTGGGCAGTCACCCTACTGTAAGACTGATCCTGCATCATATGCCCCATGACTTGTCTCTGTATATACACCAATTTGAAAATCACTGCTACAGAAAAAAAATCAGAGTCAAAAATTGGACAGATTTTCTTAACAATCAAGCTGAGTTAAATAAATCAGTATTTGTTTGTAAATAATGATAGATTAGATATGACATCAGCAAATTGATCAGATCTAACATTAAACAACCAATTATATGTAAAAAAAAATAGGGCGGCATTTGATAGCTTAATTTCAGTGGGATGTGATCCAGTGTGGACTGTGAAAAACAAATGGAAGGAGGGAAGAACAGAATGGAAAGGAATGGTAAAAGAGAAACAAAAGAAAGAACGAATGAAATTAAAAGCATCGTAATGGACATTTTCTATTGCACATGCTAGGTGTCAATTGATGTAATAGTTGACGGGCAATATTGTGGTCATCGAGCTGGTGACAAATGACATTCTATAAATCTTCATCGAGCTCTTTGTTCTCAATATGTGTCACAAGAGGTGAACAGCTAAAATAAAAATAAAAGCTAGATGACAGTGAAGTACGAACGACAATGATGTCCATCTCCAGAGAGTTTTCACTTCATGGCCTTGGTTCTCAATTATGACTTCACCTCACATGCTGTATAAATATCTTTGAGTGAATAACATTGGCATAAATTACGCGGCATAGTGGCATAATGGTTAACACTGCTGCCTCATGGCCCCGAAGACCCCGGTTCGATCACGGCCTTGGGTGACTGTGCAGAGTTTTCACGTCCTCCCCGTGTCTGTGAGGGTTTCCTTCCACAGTCCAAAGATGTGCAGGTTTAGTGGCTGGCCATGTTAAATTGCCCCTTAGAGTCCAGGGTTGTGCAGGTTAGGTTAGGTGGCATTACGAGATTGCAGGGATAGGGCGGGAGCCTGGTTAGGGCACTCTTTAAGAGGGTTGGTGCAGATTCAATGGGCCAAATGGCTTCCTTCTGCACTGTAGGGATTCCATGATCTATGATTTTATGATGTGCAGGGTAGGTGGATTGGCCACACTAAATTGCCCCTTAATTGGATGAATTAACAAATAAATAAGTAAATACATTAAAAAATTACGCCTTGCAATTTTGCCATCTTTTAATATTCAAAACAATTGGGCAGACAAGCAGCTGGTTTCTGACACTCTGAAATGTAGTTAACACCATATTAAAAGTCCAGCTTTCTGTACCTGCTTTGTCGCTCTTACAAAACAATGTTACGCCTGTGTAAATTAAGGGCAATTTATAAAACTGACAGCCATTGCATGACAAAGCACAGCAGAGCAAAACAAAACAGCCGGACTGCTGTTTCCCTTGCAGTTGGCAAATCCTCGTGTATAACAGCACCAGATTAGGAATGGTAGGGCAACTTCTGCTTTTCAAACACGCTGCACCAACTGCTGGGCTCAAAAAAGTTCAATAGGTTTGAAAGTGACACTCGGAGGCCGTGACTCTGCTGGGTTGTGTGACTACAATTAATAGGGTCAACAACCATTAGAACTACTCCACATCGCACTCCAACGTAGCAGTAGGGAAAGCGTTAGCCAACAATCCAACTGTTAATACTGCATTAAACTGACGCGAAAAACACCTGTTCCCTCAGTATTTGTGTGATGCAGTTTTCAAATTTCACAGGATAGAATCCCAGCTGAGGGTTAAAATAATTGCTGGGACTTCATTATGTTAAATCTGCTGAAAAGTATATGACGAGCTGATGCATAGTATATTTCCTTTAATTTAACTTAGCTAAATAAAGCATTCCATTTCCGTGTGAAAGTTATTACCTTCATGCTTGTACAAAGCAGGGTAAGCACTGCAATAAACAAAAGATTTTGATCCTTTTGCTGTCTCCAATTTAATTTAATAGGGCTATCTTCCATTTTGTCTGACAGCCATTAAAAGGGTTATGTCTGACTTGAGTTCAAAAGCATCTTACGCTCCCATGTGTTGAAAGTCCCCCGTTGTACTTTATATAAGCCGATGATTATTCCACATTGCAAATGGTTCAGCACATTTCTCCTCGAAATTGAATTCCCAAGCTGAAAATCCTTTACGAGTACCAGCATAATTCCTGTGCAATAAATCTTTCCTTCTTACCATTGTTTTGCCTTCTTTTATGGTGTCCACTACGCCAACTGACACTTCAAATATTGAATTTTTTAAAGGATTTTCCAAAGCACACGTGGAAGCACATCACAACGATACTGAGGGCGTGATCTACCGGTCACATTGCGCCAGAAAGTCAGCGCGCTGCGGCACGATGTCGATAGTAGATGCAGGGAGGCCCTGCTCCTGGAATCTACCTGACTCGTGAGATGTTGTGATGTGACCCCCGTCCATTGTGGGCGGGATCACATTTTGGCAAATCTGCATATTAGAGCGCGACAGCTAGTCTCACTCTAAAATGCAGTTCCCTGAGGTAACCAAGGCATTGGTATGTATCCACTTCACCTTGGAGACCTCGGGCGAGTGCCATTCAGTACTGGTCTCCACAAATGGGGGTCAGATGGCACTGCACTTGTGGGCTCTCCCAGGCACTGCCACCCACCTGACACTGCCAAGTTGCCCAGGTGGCACTGCCAGCTGGTGGGGCACTGTCATGGTGCCAGGGTGGCGTTTCTTTGTGAGGTGTCGATTGGGCTGGGGGGTGCTCTGTGCGGGGGCCCAGAGTTCCCCAGTAGCGAGTTGTGGTTTGAAGGGAGTTCAGGGGTAGTGTCTGGGGCTTGAAGGATTGGGCTGACATTTAATAATGGTGTCCCGATCTCTCCCTGCTCTGAGGAGTTCCAGCGAGTGGAGTTTCATTTGGCGCTGGTGCTAGCGCCTCACCGGTTCCGGAATCAGTGAGGGTTTCACGCAGATTTTCTGGTCGTAAAATACCTCACATGCTCCACTGGCGTCAGCACTTAGCCGCTGAAACGGAGAATCCAGCCCTATGTTCTCGCGCCGGAGCAGAATTGCTACCAATTTACGTTGCCCCTGGGAGCGCAAATCGGGAAGCAATTCAGTATCCTTTGCCATGCAAATTAATGCATGGCGAGCAATACGAGGGATTCCCAAGGGAATCAAGCTATCGTGCCGCAATTCTGAGCTGGCATCCCGAAAGCGGAGTCCCACGACCGGCTAACCCACCCCCGCAAATCTGCACCCCAACCCCACTCTGCACCGCAGAGCAGCCCCCACCCCCGGATTGCCTGGCTGCTCCCCCCTACCCCAAGTACGGGGGTGACCTGACCTTCCCCCCCGCCCACTGACCCCATAAATAGGTAGACACCCCCCAGAGACCCCCTTAATAGGGAGATCCCCCAGGGACCCACTTAATAAGGAGATCCCCCAAAGACCCCCTAATAGGGAGACCCCCCCCCCCCCAGGGACTCCCTAACTGAAGGATCCCCGAAGGAGACTCCCTGGCTAGAGGGATTCCCACAGAGACCCACAAACTAGAGAGAACCCCACAAAGATCCCCTAATTAGAGGGGCCCCCACAGACCCCCCCCCCCGCCCCCCGGATAGAGATCCTTATCTGGAAGCTAGAGAGTAGTCCAGAGGGTGGCAGTGAAGAGAATTACAGCTGCAACACTTACCTGGAAGCTCCACATATCCATTCCTGGAAGGAGAACAGCTGTGACCTGAGTTCCAACCCCTCAGGTCCATTAGCTGCAAGCTATTCATTCAGTTACAGTAGTGGGCTGTGATTAACAGCTTCCCCAGAACAGCTGTAGCCTCGATTCATTCATCTTCCTTCATGGATGAGTGACTCTGATGAAACCCTAATGCTTACAAACATCAACCACATCAAAGAGCGGTAAATACATTGCAATCACACACTTGAGTGATTGCCCCTGCATGGACTGCTGTCTAACTTCCAGACATGGGTCTCATTTCTGGGGCGTGGTCTCTTTAGTCAGTCGGTCCCTGTGGGGGGGGTCCATTAAGTTAGGAGATCTCTGAGGGGGAGTTCATTTAGTTAGACAGTCCCGGAGGGGGTCTCCCTATTTAGGGGGCCCCTGGGGGGTCTCTCTATTAAGAGGTTCCCTGGGGGGAGTCTACCTATGAAGCGTGTCCCTGGGGGGTGGGGGAGAGGGTCTCCCTATTAAGGGGGTCTCTTGGAGCATTCTCCCATTTTGGGGGTCTCTGGGGGTGTTTGGTGGAGGAGGGATGGGCAGACAGTGCATGGTGGGATGGGGAGGGTGGCTCTCGGATGGACTTTGGGGGCAACTACCTTAAGGAGTTACCTCCTTGGCCCACCGCGAGGTCCACCACGCCAGGTTCACATTTGGTGAGACCTGTAATAATCCCTGCCCGTGTGATTCCGGCCCAGGGGAACGGAGAACCACAGCAGGCCCACTAAATGGATGCAAATAGGTCATTAAGACCGATGTGCATTCATTCACATCCTCCTGATGGCATGCAGGTGCAAGCCCCGATTCCACCGCCAGTGGTGGTGGTTGGGGGGGTGGGGGGGGAGGGGGGGGGGGTCAGAGCATCGTGATTGGATCGGCACCCACCTACCCCCATTGACGCACCTGATTTTTCATTTCTCTATCCCATCAGCAAGCACGCTTTGCGTGTGTCTGGGAACAAGGAATTCACCCTATTGTTTTTCAGCTGTCATTACGGAATTGAAGTATTTCTGCAGTCCTCAAAATGGTAACAGATCAGCGGACTATGGAGCACTGATTAATATTCTCCCTGCCACACTTCCCTCACACTGGCTTTGCTGGATGAGTTTCAATAGATCCTGGTTGCCCTTTGTTACCTTGTTTAGTGCCTGATGTTTATTGAGGCCTGGATATTAAGAACCATATGTTTGGGAAGTACTGGGCAGAATGAGATCTGGAGGAAATGTGTGAAGTTGCATTCCCCAATTACTTTATCGCACATCCAATTTTCTAACCGTACTTTGTGTGACACTGTAAACATATTTAAGTGTGTTGCTAACGACAATATACCTTCAATGGTGATAATATACCTCCAATTTCTTGTATTTACAGGTCTCATTAACAATGAACACAAGTCATACCTGCATAAAACAGGCATCCAGTGTTTCTAAGTAGTGCTGAAGTAGAAGTTGATTTAAAGGCCCCAGCAGGGACTTTAAACCCAATTGCAGAAAGCTTATTTCTGAGCCGACATTCTTATTTTCTTGAATTAATCTGCTGCTGCCAAATTAGTTCTGCTGTTGGGGTCCCATTCTACTTCCCTCTGTGTCCCAGAGGCTACAATGCATTTCCTATTCAGAAAATGCCTGCAACTTGGCTTTTTGAGAGAAGAGCAATGCAGAGATGCAAGGCAGCGCAGAAGGCATTTGCTATCTGCCCACTTGTCTCCCCACACCAGTCAGCTATAACAGAAACGCAAGTCTCTGGATGACACTAAGGCTCTCCCATCTAACCTCTACATCCATGGCTAATGAGCACTGTAACTTCACAGTCATCAGCTGGGCCATCACAATTAGCATTTTGAAGGTGGGTCCAGACTCAACTGGGAGATTTTCTTCAATCCAGCTAAGGTTTCAAAGATTGTGGTTGTGTGCTGAACATCTTTGCCTTCCAAAGTGGCCTCCTCAGAAGAAGATAACCACGATAAAGGCCATTTTGCCCACTTTGGTTCACCCACTGAGAGTGACATCAAGCCTCCACCAAAGCAGTATCAATGATTCCATTTATCAGCCCATTCCAAGATTTGTGTGTGTGAAGGAAATAGGTAGATTGCTAGTCTCCGAAGCTTGCCAAGAGTTATGGGTAGAGCGCGGGAGTATTGTGTTGAGATAGGAGATTAGCCATGATCATAATGAATGGCGGAGCAGGCGTGAAGGGCCGAATTGCCTGTTTTCTACGCTTCTATGCATGAAACGGAGAAACCTTAAATTTGCAAGTTGAACCCTTGGCCACTTCTTATATTCACGATTATCATCCACCACAGATCCAGAAGAGGTTGGATCAAGCAGCGGAGCAGCAGCAGTGAGAAAAGGATGCAAAGCATAGGCACTTGTTGGCTGCAATATTAATCTATAATCGCTGATAAGGAGTTTTCTGTAGGTTCACTAAACCTGACCAACAAATGAGGGTAATAGTTACATGTTCCCCCATCCCATCATAAACATGCCTGGACAACAAGCTCAGAAATAAATGTGCACCAAAATTTGAATTTCACAACACTAGTGTGTAAAAGGCCTGATCTAAAATGCCGTTGTTTAAGATGTATACCATCATGAGATCAGACTGAGGGGCTAGATTCAATTTCTTGCCTGCTAAATTGGCTTAGATGCACACTTAACCGCTCGGCGATCAGTGAAAGAGGCCAATTCTCACTGAATCACTGATATAAATGGACACATTCCATAAAATCCTCTGTGTAGATTGGAGTTTAATGTAGATTTTATGAGCTGCAAAAAATTGAGGATGCGACTTTATGCACTACAGCAATTTGAAAATTCTAATGGCCAGAGTAAAGATCCTGTATGCAGCTTGTACAACCAATAAATTAGATTTTACAGCCTCCAATAAACTATAATTAATTAATGCACACCACAAACCATCACAAGAAAAATAGCCTAAACATATTAAGTCGCTTTCAGTCATCCGCATATCCTGTAATGGAGCCAAAGTTCTTCCTACGGGTAACACAATAGTACGGAAAATGCACTTGCTGCTCGTTAACAAGAGAACAGGAATATCTGAAATGGGACAGATACAGTCCTCAAGCATTTAAAACAGAAGTTCAGCTTCTCATTGATTTACTTCTCATCTAATGCTGCTGGTGCGCAGCACGACGTGTTTGCAATGAGCAGAGTTTCTTAATTGTAAAGAAAAAGTACCTTCATTTCCTAAGAATATCCCAACTGGTACAGCATGGAGTGACTTCGGATTCATCACTCATCATTTCTAGGACACGATGACAAATTTTATACATTTGAAGGAGATACTCAATAAAGGCTTTTTGAAATAAGGATTTTTTTTAACAAACGGGATTAAATTGGATTGCAGGTCAGTTTAAATGCCGAAGATTTTCAAGGGGCTTGACAGCGGAGACACTTTCTCCTGCAGCATCTAGAACATAGGGCACAATCTCAGGATAAAGGTGCTGCCTGTTTAGGGCTACAATGAGGAGAAATATCTTCACTCAAAAGGGTTAAGAATCCTTGGAATTTTCTATCCCAGTGGCTAATTGATGGTCCATCATTGGATGTACTTAAGACCAGGAAAAACAAAGCTTTGGTCTCGAAGGGAATCGAGGGGTATTGGGTGTGGCGGGAATCATGCTCAATGGATCGACATGATCATGCTCAATGGATCGACAGGCCCTATTTTCTATTCTTACTTCTTGTCTTCTTGTGTTCTCAAGTTCATCAGAATCAATTTCTGTTTGTGTCCAACTGATAAAATGCTTCTGCAAATGCCCCTTTTGAATAATAGCCTCTTTCTGCTTTTCTGTAGGGAAATAATAATGAAATCAGGGATCGAAGTCACTTTCTGAGGGCAGTTCCTGCTCTAGGATTATTGATTCAGCTGCATAATTATTTTTCATGCGCAACTTCGAAAGTACAGAAATGCAGGGAATGGTGACAGCCGGTGACTTCAAGGGCAATGGCCTGCAACAGGAACTTCCTGCCACAGTCACATCTTAATGCTGCACACAATCATTTCCTGTGGCGAGGAGATTGTCGTCTCCAGTGCTGGTGTGTGATTAAAATGCAGAGGTGCTCTCATCATGCAACTCAATGCTAGAACAACATTCTTATCTCCGTACGAAATGTCATTACACAGCATATAAACAGATTATAATTCATAAAAACAAAATTATGGTCTTATCTTTAGGCATATTAAATCTGATAGGTTACTCATTTGAATTCACTAAATGTTCCACACAGGGTAGCTGATAAATCATCTGGTTTGCACTGTAAATAGCAGCATTATACTGGTAATGCAATTATCTGATAGGCCCGTCTTTATGTCACGATCTAAAGACATCATTGTATCAAAACTAGACGCACCATAATGTTTCCCTTCATTAATAAATCATCTTGAAATCTCCAATTGTTTGGGCCTGTCATGTCTCTCCAGCCGAGGTTTTCTTCCAAGGCTTTATCCAATCCCACCTTTTGTGGACCAATAGCGGGTTCACTATTGGTGCTTTAAGGATGGAGAAAAAGGCCTCCAATCACAATGTTTCTTCCGCAACGTCTCAGCTCCAAGGTGGAATCATTCTGGACGTCAAGTGGCACCAAATCCAAATCCAACTGTATAGGGCGGTCAAGGCTCAGGCCAAAATGGCAGGAGGTACAAATGAGAGCCCAGTACTCCAACATGAGAGCTGTTGATATGCTCACAGTTCCTCATTTTAAAAAGCTGAAAAGCCTCACATAAAAGTTTGCTGAATTTGAACAAACATGTACATACATACCCGAACACTACAATATCTTTTATACAGCACCTTGCTCCCAACATAACTAATTTCAATCAAGTACGTGACGTATGACAGGGGGAAGTCTCTAAAGTATTATCCTTCAGCAGTAAACTTTACTTCCATGTTCTAGACTTATGATCAACCATTTGAGTGAATTACTTTCTTTCCACATAGGTTTCACCTTTGATGGAGTTATTTGACCGGACTTATTTGCTTATCAACTTTTATGTTCCCTTTTTGTGGAGCACAAAACCTTTCAGGGCCCCACCTTTCTTTCCTAATTCATCCGTTGGTTCAATGAGCTGCCCTTTTCTGAGCTTTGAGCAAAATAAAATCAATAACTGCACAAGTGAATTAGCACTTAGCACTCAACATAATGCACCATTTCAAAGCTTGCCCTCAGCAAAGACCAACTAAAGTGTACACAATCAGAAACAATGAGATGTAATTTATCCCAAGAGTGAGCAAGATCTCACAGCAGAAGAGTGGTCCTCAAAGTCTTAATCACATGCGGATACGTTCGCCATACATTTGTATTTTTTATCCTGTTGGTAACATACAACCAAATTTTTGATGTGCCAGAGCACTCAAATGCAGCTCCCATTTGCGTCATAAGGAGAAGCTAAAGTGGTCTTTCCTCGCAATATATGCTAATGGTAATAGAGTTCACGCTTCCCATGCTTATAGTGGCCATCTTGGCATCACCATCATTTTATTCATGTGCCTGGGATGACCATCATAACCAAGGCAATCTAAACGTTGCTCACAGACATTGGCTTTCAACATGCCAGCTAGGAGGACGCACAACAGTTCTAGAGGTCACAAGGTGGGCTCTAGAGCTATTCATTCCAACTGCCTCCTGGCGCTGTGAACAGCACATTCAGTTGATTAATTCCGCCAGAAGCCCTCAATGGCAGTCTGAACTGTTAACAAGTAAGGGAGGCAATGGGAAGTTTGGGCAGCTTCAATCCATCGATAAACATTACAAAAAAACAGGTCAACCTTCACTGTAACCTACACAACATTCAGTCTCTTATCTTTAAGTTGAATTTTCCTCAGGATTTGTGGAAAAACAACAACTCTCAGACTCGAACACATTTTCTTATCTATAATGGCAACCGCAGTTTAGCCATGATCACATGAGAGGCTGTTTATTTGAAGAGTCAAAATAGATATTACTGGAAGCAGATGTTTCAGACCTTTTCGTGACATTTCCCCTTCAAAAGAGCCGTGCCTCTTTAAGACAGCAGTTAATTCTTAAATCGTTCTTCACCCTTGAGAGCAATCACACAAGACAGTGGATATTAGCAAGAGCATCACTCCTGGGCCATGCAGCACAAGGGAGATTCTTCCGACAGTGGTGTGGCTTGGCATCATTTTGGTTTACAGCTCTCATCAACTGCAAAGACCGACTCCAGAGACTCAACCTCCCCGAGGTCTGGCATCAGTACACACACACACACACACACACACACACACACATGTATATTCATCTATGTGACCACTAAGATCCTTATTCCCTTCTCTGGAGGACAGATTTATCTTATCACTATAAATAAAAATAGCAGGTGACATGTAAACAACACTGATGGAGCATGGAGATTCACACACTCCATAGAGAGAGAGGCTGCAAAGTTACTCGGCTGTAAAAAGTAAACAATAGAGTTTCACCGATGCCGTGGAAAATATTTATCCCTCCAACAACATCACAGAAACATTATCTGGTCATTATTCCACGCTGTTTGTGGGCTTGTGTGGGCACAAACTGGCTGCTGTATCCCCTACAACAATGACCATGCTTCAAAAGTACTTTATTTTGGCTGTGAAGCACTTTGAGATACCTGGTAGATGTAAAAAGATCTGTATAAATACAGACCTTTTTCTTTCAAAGAACTGGAGGTCTGAGTTTCACTATGACTAACCACTGGATCGCCACAGATGAAGTCAATTTCAATCATGCTGGAAATCTGCTATATGTCCGCGTGGGATCATACATCTTAAAGTTGTACATTTTGATTCATCATTGAGGCAGGTTCAATCTTGTACAGGGCAAGCTACCTTTCACTCCTAATGGACAGGTACGTTTTACAGTTCCTATTTTCCCAGAGGTTTCTTTCCTTGGTTCATACCAGCAAATAATTTACCTGGTAGGAGTACTGCCAGCGCCAGGAATGTAATAGTAGAAGATCCACAATCAACTTCTCAGGACAACAAATGCATTGTCGCCAGCCCACGTGCTGAGATTTACCTTGAACACACTGGGCCTATTTTAACTGAACCAGCTCAGCAAGGAATTTACAAGATAAGGTGGGCTCTCCAATTTACATCTGTCCCATTCTTTGGATGGGGAATTAAATTTGGACGGGGAATTTAAAAATCATCTGGCTGTAGGGGTAAAATTGAGGCTATTGGCTTTTTCATTCAGGTATAGTTTTAGGTATCCCACGTTCTAGCACTTTATCCTAGTGACAATCATTTATGTGCGAACTTTGAACAGCTATTTGTTTCATCCATTCTGGAGATGTAGGTGTTACTGGCTAGGTCAGCATTTGTTGACCACCCATAATTGCCCTCAAGAAGGTGGTAGTGAGTCATCTTCTTCAACTGCTCCAGTCCATGTGGGGTAAGTACACCCACAGCACTGTTCGGAAGTGAGTGTCAGGACTTTTATCAACACTGAAGGAACCATGGCATAGTTCCAAGTCAGGCTGGTGTGTGGCTTCAAGGGGAACTTACAAGTGGTGGTGTTCCCATGCATCTCCTGTCCTTGCCCTTCGAGTGTTCAAGGTTGCATGTTTGGAAGGTGCTCCCAACTGCCACAACCATAGGTTCACACCAGCGCTGACTGAAGCCACCTTTAAAAAGTGGGGACAGGACAGAGGGACACTGACAGTCAGGGACCTATACACTGATGGCAGGATTGTAACACTGGACGAACTGACAGAGAAATTCCAGCTAGCGAGGGGGAACGAGCTAAGGTTCCTGCAACTCAAAAAGTTCCTAGGAAAGGAGACAAGGACATACCCACAACCGCCACAACAGACATTACTGGATTACTGGAAGAGTTACTGGACGCAAGCAACCTGGATAAAGGGAACTGTAGTGACATGTATGACCGAGTGGTAGAAAGGGCCGACACCGTACTGGACGCAAAAAGAAAGAAATGGGAAGAAGACCTGGGGATTGAAATAGGATGGGGAATCTGGAGCGAAGCACTGCATAGGGTCAACTCCACCGCCACGTGTGCAAGGCTCAGCCTGACACAACTAAAAGTGGTACATCGGGCCCACACAAAAGGGGCAGCACGGTAGCATAGTGGTTAGCACAATTGCTTCACAGCTCCAGGGTCCCAGGTTCGATTCCCGGCTTGGGTCACTGTCTGTGTGGAGTCTGCACATTCTCCCCGTGTGTGCGTGGGTTTCCTCCGGGTGCTCCAGTTTCCTCCCACAGTCCAAAGATGTGCAGGTTAGGTGAATTGGCCATGCTAAATTGCCCTTCGTGTCCAAAATTGCCCCTAGTGCCGGGTGGGGTTACTGGGTTATGGGGATAGGGTGGAGGCGTGGGCTTGGGTTGGGTGCTCTTTCCAAAGAGCCGGTGCAGACTCGATGGGCCGAATGGCTTCCTTCTGCACTGTAAATTCTATGATCTATGAAACTTAACAAGAACCCGTGTGAGTAAGCTCTTCCCGGAGGCGGAGGATAGATGCGAACGGTGCCATGGAGGTCTGACCCACATGTTCTGGTCTTGCCCCAGACTTGCGGGGTATTGGACAGCCTTCTTTGAGGCAATGTCCAAGGTGATGGGGATGAGGGTGGAGCCATGCCCGAAAGTGGCGGTCTTCGGGGTACCAGACCAGTCAGATCTATTCCGGATGCCCTTGCCTTTGCCTCCCTGATCGCCAGCTGTAGAATCCAGTTCGGCTGGCGGTCAGCAGCACCGCCCAAAGCTGCAGACTGGCTGTCCGACCTCTCGGAATCTCTCCAAATGGAGAAAATCAAATTTGCCACCAGACGACAGTTTCCACAGAACGTGGGAGCCATTCACCCAATTGTTACGGGACCTGTTTGTGGCCAAAGAACAAGCGGAATAATAGCCAGGTAGCCAAGAATCAGGGGAAAGTAGCCAAGGCATGAGAGGGAGGGATAGACCGGGGGAGGGTGGGGGAGGGTGGGGGGAGTCAGCCAAACCTAAGAGGAAATAAAGGCGAACCACAGGAGAAGGGGAGGGGGGGAAGGGGTCAGAAGGGGTGGGGGGGTGGGGGAAGAGCGAGGAGACAAGGAACAATAGAGGGGGACCAGAGAGGTGGGTGGAGGCAGGGGAATGATAGCCGGAAGGAGGGCACGGGAAACAAAAATAAACTTGGCATCTACAGGGACAGAGAACAAGGAAAATCCGGGTGAAAGACGGGACAAACAGTTGAAGCGGAAATGAACGTGAGACGACAACGGCAACAAAATCCATCTGGGAGAAGCAAGTGACAATACCAGCACCAGGCCCACTCGCGTATTGCCCCCTATAATTGTTTCTCTGGCACCCAAATGTATATCTACCTCCCCAGTTCCCCCCCCACCCCGCCCCCAAACAGATGCCTAATTAAGTGTCAAAAATAATATTGCCAATTGTACAGAGTTTCTGCTGTTGAGCTGGTGCATAATACCCTACCAGTTATTTTATTTTATTTTTGTTCTTTTTGTGGTATGTTTCTGTGTGCTCTTCTCTTCCATATACATACATATCCTATTCTGTGTACATAATGGTAAATATACTTTGTTCAAAAACCCAACAAAAAACATTTATAAAAAAAAATGTTTGGAAGGTGTTGTCAAAGGAGGTATGACGAATTGCTGCAGTGAATCTTGCATATGGTACACACTGCTACCACAGTGCACCAATAGTGGAGGAAGAAAACATTTGGGTACGAATCAGGTGAGCTGCTTTATCCAGCATGGTGTTGAGTGTCTTGAGTGCTGTTTGAGCTGCACTCATCCAGGCAAGGGAAGAGTATTCCATCACACTCCTGACTTGTGCCTTGTAGTTGGTGGACAGGCTTTGAGAGTCAGGAGATGAGCTACTCGCCGCAGAGTTCCCAGCCACTAACCTGACTTTGATTCATTCCCAACCATGGGAATATCTCAAGCAATCCCATCCTATCATACGCTATATATTTCATATATTTTCAGCTGAGGATATTGGATTGGGAACCCAGTAAAATTTGCCCCTTGCTAAAGCAGGCATGCTGAAAACATTCTCCGCTAAGAATATTTCATTCATAACTCAACTGAGATCCACTAATTCAACAATTAAACTCGGGATAGGACATTTTGAATTATTCAGCGACTGACTAACTATACATGTTGTGCGTCAGGGGAACCTCAGTTTATTTTCTAAATTAACCCAATCAGCTGAATAATGGTACAGTTGGCCACAAGAGTACCTTATTGCCCTGTGAATGGGACTGAAGGCCACATACTGATGGCATAATTCAATGATCAAATCTTGACGATGCTCGACCACTGCGGAAATCTATTTTTCAGGACTAACAAAACAACTCATTTGATTCCTTCAAAAGTCAATCAGCCTTATTTCTAATCAAATACACTTATTTTGTGCAGTCTTCAGAAACAGCCTACGTTCTGGGGGAAAAAAACCATATTTTGCTTTCAAAGGAATGGAGCAGAAATATGAAGCCTTATTCAATATGTACCAAGTTCCTCGGCTGATTCAAGTGGTTACCTGTGGTCTTCCTGCAGTGCAACAAAGGCACAAGGTTTTTATGGCGCGACGAAGCAATATATCTCAAAACAACTGCACTGAGAAACAAAGGGTCTGATCTTATAGCTGCGAAGTGAGCATCTTAAAGATATTACTGGGCATGGGCGAATGGGAAAATAAGGAAGAGGTACACGAGGAATACAGATTTCTTTCCCCCCCCCTTTCTCATTACAGTTGCAAGCATGACTATTTTACTTTGGTTGATATGTGAGCAAAACGATTGGCACCGGTGTACAATGAGAGGTCTATCTAGTATTATTTCAATGTTATTGGAGAAACCCTAGGCTTTCCCAGCAGGTCCCATAGATTGAACACCAATATTCTCTATCCATTTCAAAAAAATATAACTACTTCCAGCAGTTGACCCCAAGCATTCGGAATATTTTAACCCTGTTTAGCAGTAAAACAAGAAAGGGTTTCAGTTACATCGTAAAATGTGAGCTCTTTAAAAAATTGCGAACTCCAAACTGGTTAGTATCTTTAAAGCCAATATGCCAATTTATTATTTATATTTTTACAATTGTTGAAGTTTAAAACCCTCATGACGCAGAGGTACTGACTGCCTCCTGCAACCCCCCACCCCAGATTGGTTCAGTGAAGTCATTGAGTATATATTGCAATCCCTTAAACAAACATGCATTTGTGGTATGAAGGACATTTTAAGGTCATTTTTGAGTTTGGTTGTTCACTGCTGTGTGAGATGAGAAATGTTCCAAGAAGTAAATGAATGATTCACCATCAGCTTGACATCTTACTAAGCGTGTGGCTCTTAGGTTAAGCAAATACTAATCATGCCAAAGAGTAAAAGGATATTGCCTAGTAACCCTGTTAGCAAAATAAAAACAACGGCATCCTAATGTTGGAAAGGGTTGAAAACAATAATTGGTCAGGGATTTAGCACTAACATCATTTTTATACAAATCTAAACAAGTGCAAATTAATCTAAATGGACCACCTGGTATTAGAAATTGTTACTTGGACACAATCATTCATTAATGCAGGTAGATGGGCATATTGTGTGTGACCAATGGGCAATGAGAATTTGGTCATCTGCCTTAGCATCTTGTCATGTGACTTGTTGCTGAATTTTGCTTTAGTGCTTCTGCAAATTGGATCTTTTACTATGTTTAAGGAGTTTTACAAAGTGTTGTACATTGTCATGCATTCACTTCCTACATTGCAGGAATGGCTTTGAGGACAAGATTGCTTTGGTCTGACCCATTAGCAGCTTTACTTGGTAAAACAGGGGAATAGATGGCATTGGAGTAGCAATGTGTGCCATTAAGATGATGAAATGTTGGGGCAATAAGGGTGCCAATTGATGACTGTGCAGGGGGAGAGAGTGGGAGAGAAAGGGACAATAAATGGCAATGATGGCATCAGTAAACAGTAATGAAGGAGAGAGGGAAAGGGGAAATTATGGCAATGAAAAAGGAAATGAATGACAACGAAAGGTAGTAATCAGAGACCATCAAAAAGCGAGGTCATGAAGGTGAAACAGGCAGTAGCAGGAACCTACTACAGTAGCAAGTAACATGAGCAGTGAGCAAAACTGACAGTATTAATCGGTAGGGAAGTAGACTGAACTAGGGAGAAGGCTAAACTATCTGAACTGGGCAGGGAGTTGGATGTGAGAGATTAACTGTTGAGGTAACATCTGGTGAATTGGTGATCTTGTTGGCTTGTTGAAAATCAAGATGAAAATGTTGAAGAATAAAAATCTATTAGGAACGAAGCATAAAAGGTAAAATTGAAGGTTTGCCGGGGTCGCTTCCCCTCCGGAATGCCACCCCGTCCCCTGCAGAAATGCATCAACAATTTTGCATCTTCCTCCTTCAGACTCTTTGGGCGTGATCTAACGGAAAGGTTCCTCAGTGTCATTTGTGGTGGGTTTTGCTGTGAATTTCCCGCTGCCTCTGCCAGCAAGTTCCCCATCGCTATCTAACCTCACCAAGTCACTTTTTTGGACCCTGGGAGTTTCTCACCAGTTTAGCCATCGTCAAGGGTGTGATCCAATGGCCACGCTGTACCAAAAAAACAGCTCACCTCGACGCAGCGTGACTGATAAAAGCCAGGAAACCCTGCTCCCGGGATCTATCTGGCTCGCAATGCCTCGCAAGATCCAATGATGTAAATCCTGCCCAGTGTGGGCAATATCATCTTTTGGCAAATCAGCATATTAGAGCAAGACAGTAAGCCTCACTCTAAAGTGCAGATTCCCGAGATACCTGAGGCTTTGGGGTTCATTCCCTTTGCCTTGTAGACCTCGGACGAATGCCCTGGTGGGGCCCACTTGGAACCCTGGCAGTGCCATCTGGGTGCCAGCCTGTGCTCTTACGAGGTACCCAAGAGTCATTAACAGCTGGCATGGGATTTTTTGTGCACACCGCGATCGGGTCGGGGGTGCCCTACATGGGTGTTGGGTGGGGGTGTGGGAGGTGCCGGTACCCTCCCAAAGTATGTTCGGGCTTTGGGCGCCATTTTTCCGGCGAGTTGAGCTCCCCACTGTACAAAAAGGGGCTATGTGCGGCCTCAGCCGCGCGTTCCCCATTGAGGGCGCTTGCACAATGTGAGTCATGTAGAATAGTCATGTGTTTTTGGCACTGCAAGCACCGGAAACATGCAGCTAAATGTGCTCATTATTTGGTTGAATCGAGCCCTTAGAATTATTTCCATCACTGGGGAGCTGAACTCACTGGGCAGAACAGTTCATCAAAGATCGGGCTGCCATTTTGAAACGGTGCCCTGATCTCGGAGTGAGCTTGAGCATCCCCCGCCCCTCCCACCCATGGGCAATGTCACCCCCCAAACACATGAACATTTCACCATCCCCTCCCCCCACGCGAGAACATGGGTTCTCTGTGGGGCCCCTCTTCAGGCTCCCCCACATCCCCTTACAGGCCCCCCTTCTGGGAACCCCACCCTTCAGCCCCCCTCCCAACCTCCCAGAGGCCCTTGCATACATGTCCTACACTCGCCCCCCCCGCCCCACCACACAACCTTCATAACCCCCTCAATCCTCCTTTTATGGGCATGGCTCCCCTCCGGCCCTGATCATTGGCAGTGCACCCCTGGCACACTGGGAGTGCTTCTTCTGACTTTGTGGTGCAAACCTGCCAAGATGCCAGCTGGGTAGTGTCAATATGCCCATGTTCCAGGGTGTGAGCCTTCGGCCACCCTGCCCTATTACTGAACACCCAGGGGCCTCCGATGGCCCGCGAGACCCCTCGGGTGTTGTTCCGCATAGTCCACGTTTGTGTGGACCAGAACTGAACGGCACCTGGCTGAGGCCTCTCTGTGGAGGTCGGTAGATCCCAGAAGGTTGGTAGCTCACAGATAAGTATGCTTAAATAGATTCAAAACCTATTTAAGCAAGCACGGCCTGGCCCTGCCCATTGTGGGCGGGACTCTGGTTGCACCAACTTGTGTGACTTGAGTAGATGCATGAGGCATCGTGGCTGCCAGGAAGCCTGCACGCAGGAGGCCTCACCCGGCATTTAGCTGCCACGTTGTGCTCCTAGTCAGGTGTGACATGGCCGGTAGATCACGCCTTTGAACTTATGGCTTCCCTTCATTCAATTCAAGTGAAAGAAATGTTGCACCTAAGTTCCAAGCCTGTGAAATATCTATTTACACATTTTTTTTAATATAACCAGAACGACTATGGCATCACATTGACACTGCACAGCATTTTGTAAGCTGATTGATCAAAACGTACATTAAGTTATGTGCAAGACATATTAGTACAATGCGACTGTAATATTTATACCATGCATCATTTCACTGTTTGCTATCCAGGTATTTCTTACTAAAATTGCACATTTATTTCGGAGTTGACCTGACAAAATAGGAATTTAAAAAAAAAACATTTGATATACTGGCCGTGATTTAACTAAATGGGAATATTGTCCCACAGTGAGCTTGTTTAGCCATGTGTTTCCAGCGCTCACAGCATAGAGAAACACAGCACTATAAAATGGCACTTGCGTTATTAGGGGGCCTCAGCGGGAAACACGCAGCTGAGGCTGCACATAGCCCCGTTTTGTGCACTGGGGAGCTCTGCTCGCCAGAACTCCTCAGTGTTGCGAGAGATTGGGACACCAGGGTGCCACCAGCAGTGCCAGAATACCATCCTGCCTAAAGGACAATCACCTGGGGGCCTCCGAATCCTGGGAGAACTCCATGATTGCTGTTCCGAAATGGAGACCACTACTGAACGGCGTTCACCCGAGGTCTCCGAGACAAAGGAGATAGATCCCACATCTCGGGTACCTCGTGAATCTGCACGTTACAGTGAGACGAGCAGCAAGTGGGAGGAGGAGTTGTGGGGGGGGGGGGGAATAGATTGGTGTCTGTGGTGTGAGGCAATGCGTAGGGTTAATTCAACCTCCTTTTGTGTGAGGGTGTGCTTGATTGAGTTCAAGGTAGTGCATAGGGTACATATGACTCGGGAGAGGATGACTGGGTTCTTTCAAGGGGTGGCTGACGAGTGCGAGAAGTGCGGGCGCAGGCTGGAGAATCATGCACACATGTCCTGGTTGTGGAAAGTGGTGTTTGGGACGTTGTCTAAAATTGTGGGGGTGAGGTCAGGCCAGACTCAATGGTGCCACTCTTTGGGGTATCGAAAGTTCCGGAGCAGCTGGAGGGGAAGGGGGATGATGTTGTGGCCTTCACCTCTCTAATTGTCTGGCGAAGGATCTTATTGAATTGGAGGTCGGATACGCTGCTGGGGGTGGCGGCCTGGCTGGGGGACGTGTATGCCTTTTTCAGGTTGGAAAAGATCAAATATGAGTCGAGGGGGTAGGAGGAGGGCTTCGAGACACGGTGGGGTTGCTCATGAAAATGTTTGAGGAACTGTTCGTCGCGGGCGATGGGAAGGGGGAGGGTAGGGGGTAAAAAGGGGAAAAGTTATACAAAGTGTGGATTGTGAAGTTGTGAAGTGGGTTATTGTCTATGTTACTGTTTTTGCATGTCTGTAATAAAATACTTCAAAATAAAATGAAGTGAGACTAGGTGTTTTGCTCTAATGTGCAGATTTGCTAAAAAGGGATCTCTCCACAATGGGCCGGATTAACATTGCAATGGCTCGCGAGGCATTGTGAGCCAGGTAGATCTCGGGAGCAAAGTGACCCGGCTTCTATCAGCCACGCTGCGCCACTGTGGCTGCTTTTTGAGCCGAGATTTGTGATGGGCAATAAATGCTGGCTTTGCCCGCGATTCCCACGTTCCATAATTGAATATGTTAAAAAGTTGGATTTATTGTCGCGTTTGCAGGCAGGAAACGGGGTTCTATTGCGAAATAATGTGTTCAGAAGTATTGCACTTTCTTGACTGTTGTGATATATTCAGCATTATTTCTGCATGTTTGGAATTGTAAGTCTCTTCACATTGCATAAATAAGGGCCTGCTCAGTCACGATGAACTTTAAATAAAAGTCCTTCATCCTAGTTTACATCCACGGCTTTTCAGCAGAGCAGACTCTGTCAAGTCCCACAAGAACAGCCCTATTCAAGCCCTACATCAATGCTTTCAGTGCTAAATTCATTTCTGCAGCCAGCCTAGTGAATTTGAACCTTCCAGAATCATTTGGCCCCTATTACCAGAAGGCTTTGCACTTAAATAGGTCATAACTCCTGCTAATAGGCTCTATAATCAGAGCTGAATCGAACTAAGAGGCCCAGAACTTCCTGCCATCATTCATCCTTACTCTCAATCAACTCTTATCAGCCCAGTAGGAACACCATTTCTGGCCAAATACCAATGCTATTTCTTAATTGTTCCTCATTATAGAGAGTCAGTGCCCCGTATGCATATTCAACACTCATTAGTTTTATTTTATTAATTATATTTGGCCTTTTCAGTATTCACTGTACACTTCTTTGAAGTAACAGAACATATATGTATAATATATTTTGGCCGGGATTCTCCAAAAACGCGGTTAAGTGTTGACGCTGGCGTAAATACCGGAATGTTTCACGCCAGCGTCAATGGGCCTCTTGGCCCAGTGATTCTGTAGCCCACCGGGAGCCAGCACGGCGCCGGAGTGCTCCACGCTGCTCCAGCAGCCATACGCGGCCCTGCACTGCGGGCCGCAGGTCGGCGGCCGCATCATTCCCGCATGATGAATCCCCCACCCACCGCTGATATTGGATGTGCCGGTGCCATGCAACATGGCGGAGCCACACAGCGGGCCGGCGCGGAGAAGTTAGCCCCCCAACCCCCACACACATTGCACACGCCCACCAATCGGTGGATCCGACAACGGGCCTGGCCGTCATGGAGGCCCCCCGGAGACTGATCACCCTGCCCCCCACCAGGACGGCCACCACAGCTGCAACGCCGAGCTCCCGGGGGTGGAACCATACGTGAACCAAGCCGGCCGGAACATGGCGGTCAACCGCGGAGAATCGCCGTGGGGACCTCTTTTAACTGCCCCCAACTGGCGCTGCATCGACCGCGCACGTGGCTGCTGGATACTGGGGCTGGTTTAGCACACTGGGCTAAATAGCTAGCTTGCAATGCAGAACAAGGCAGTAGCGCGGGTTCAATTCCCGTACCGGCCTCACCGAACAGGCAACTAGAGGCTTTTCACAGTAACTTCGTTGAAGCCTACTTGTGACAATAAGTGATTATTATTGTTATTATGTTGCCGATTCTCCGGTCGCTGGAGAATCATGTCCTGGCGTCAGACCCGATTGCGGCTCGAGGCCTCATTCTCCGCCCCCGCGCCAAGCGCCATTTCGGCACGGAGGTTTGGAGAATCCCGGCCAATTCATCTCTCAAAGATCTGAAAGCAATTCACAGTTACTTTTGAAGGGCAGTGATCATTGTTACGTCGGCATAGTGACACTATTTCCACCACAGCAGAATTGGATGGCACTAGATTTAAAGAAGGTTTGAAGGATGACAGATTTTTATCATGTGAAGATGGAACGGTTGCATCCTTTCACCGAGGAGTTAGTAATAAGGGATAATCAATTTAAAATCGCCACTAATTGAATGAGAAGTGTAATTACTTTATGAAGTGGATTGTGGAAGTTGGCATGTTTACCACATGGAATGTGGGTGTCGCTGCCATTTGCTGCCAATCCCTAATTAGCCTTGGGAAGGTGCTTGTAAGCCGCCCACGGAATGAAAGACTGACAGGCAAAACTGTAACGGAACAATGGGCTACCTTTCGGGTTGGGCACAATCCTGAAGGCTGAAGGCCAGAGCTTTCTGGGTGATGAAAGAGAAGATGAAGCCGGAAAAAAAAAGGGTGCGTGACAGGTATCAATCAGGTTGCTAATTCCAGTGAGAATCCGGTGGAATATAGGAAGCTCAGAGAGGTATTGAGAGGTAAAGAGACAGTGTGAGAAGAAACTGGTCGCCAACATAAAAAGGAATTCAAAAGTCTTCTGCAGGCATATAAACAGAAGGGTCGTATGAGGAGTGAAGCCAATTAGGGACCACAGCTAGAGGGAGGTTATTTTAGGTTGGTGACTGGATTCTCAGCCACCGGTTGGATAGTCATTGAGAGAACTGCGTCGTCTCCTCTGGGGGTCTACCAAATTACAAACCAATCAGTAAAGTAACAGGCCATCCAAGGGCAGGCTTTCCACGTGTTTAGCACCCCAAGCGTGGGAAATACCACCAACAGCTGCTGGCCAATCAGAGGCTGAATGCTCTTTTGTTCAGCAGTGTCACTGGGCAGGTTATGGCAGCTGTGCAAAATGGACCCACCGGAGACCTAGGATCACATAATGGCCCAGCAAGAGGGAAGTGATGGGGTGAATGATTGCACAGGATAGGGATTGTGGGGAAGAGGGCGCAGGGGGTTTGGCAGTGGGTTTGGCAGTAAGGCTCTTCCTTCCTGATGTAGGTCCCTCAAACAGGCACTGAGTACATTTGAAAGGGGGACCCTCTCAGAACATGCAAACAAATCTGCACAGTTTGCTTGTTGTCTTTCCCGCATGATGAATCCCCCACCCACCGCTGATATTGGATGAGGCCAAGGGCGGCATGTGGCACAGTGAGGTCCCAGGTTTGAATCCCGGCCTTGGGTCACTGTCCGTGTGGAGTTTGCACAGTCTCCCCCTGTCTGTATGTGTTTCACCCCCACAACCCAAAGATGTGCAGATTAGGTGGATTGGCCACGCTAAATTACTCCTCAATTGGAAAAAAAATAATTGGGTACTCTAAATTTATTTTAAAAAGAAGATATAGGATGAGGCCCAAAATGAGCATTGACTTCTAACTTAAGGGCCTTGAATGGCAGCAGGGCAAGAAGGCACAGTGCTGCACATAGCCCAGAGGTCAAAGAATCAAAATCATCCTCTGCTATTTACAAAGCATTTGGCTTCAATGCACAAACATATCTGATATTTCTATTATTGAATATAATATGAATAAAGTGCAAAACTATTCATTTTGATAGAAAAACAGAAAGGCAAAGTTTTCGAATACAGTGAAAGTTTGGCAAGTGTTGGTGTCTGGGTGTCTTTAGTCATGAGTCACTAAAAGCAATTAGGAATGCAAATAGTATGTTGACCTTCATCTCAAGGGGATTTGAGACAGGAGTAAAGGTGTCTTGCTGCAACAGTAGAGAGTCTTGGTGAGACCTCAACTGGAGTACCATGTACAGTTTTGGACTCCTTATCTAAGGAAGGATATATTTGTCATGGAGGGGAGCGCAATGGAGGCTCACCTGACTAATCCCTGGGATGGCGGTATTATCTCATGCGAAGAGTATGAGGAAACTGGGCCTCTATTAAGGGGCTGATGGTAGCTGTAGATAGGATGTTTGCCCCGGGTGAAAAGTCTAGAACCAGAGGACACAGTCTCAGAATAAGGGACAGGTTACATAAGACTGAGATGAGGAGCAATTTCTTCAATTGAAAGGTGGTGTACCTTTGGAATTATCTATCCCAGGGGGCTGTGGGAGCTCAATCATTGATAATGCAAGACCGAAATTACTAAATTTCGGTATACTAATGATACCAAGGAATATGGGGATAAAGAGGAAAAATGGCATTGAGGTAGATGATCAGCTATAATCTGTTTGAATGGCCTGCTCCTATGTTCCTGTGTTCATAAGGTTGTTGTTTTTGGTCCCCTCACAGAACTCCATTCCATAGCTACTGGCTTCAATCCTCTCCCTGGTAACAGTTGGAGACTAAACCAGTCGGCTCACAACTTTGGGCCAGATCTGACCCTGAGGGGATTTTCTGGCAACGTACTTGCACCATCAATAAGACCATCTACTTCCGCCTCTGTGACATCCTGCAACTTTGCCCCTTTAATTTCTTCTGCTAAATGTACCCTCATCCATGCATTTGTTATCTCTAGATATCACTATTCCAACCAACCCCTTGGCTGATCTCCCGCATTCTACACTCTCTAAATTTGAGATAATTTAAAACTCTGATATCTATGTCTTAACTTGCACCAAGTCCCCTGTGCTCAGTGATCTTTGTGGCTCTTCGTCAAGCAACATCTTGATTTTGAAATACTCGTTCTCGTCTCCCCTCCACATGGTCTCGCCACGCTCTATCTCTGTAATCTCCTCCACACCCAAAACCCTCTGAGATAGTGGAGTTCACATAATTCTGGATTCAGTTATCCTTGATTTTAATCATTCCACATCACTGGCTGTGCCTTCAGCTCGTTTGCACCATGTTCCTGGAGTCCCCTCCCAAACCTCTCCGTCTGTCTATCTCGCTTCCCTTTGACCAAGTTTCTGACCTAATATTTCCTTGCGTGGTTCGGTGCCATATTTTGTTTTCCAGTGTTTTTGTGAAGCACCTTGGCATGTTTGGCTACGTTGGTGGTGCTTTGTAAATATAAGTTGTTGTTGTTATACACGGTAGTGATGTGTTGGGTGTTCTGGATCACATACAGCTCATCAACACTTGAAGTAGTGCAACACTATTTTATTAAAAGGTTAACTATTTAAACATACTTGAACTGTGGGTAAATACGATGCAAGCTTTAACTAAAGACCTTTGCCTTGTCCAAACCAGTTGATGCACTCAGCACATGGTGAATGTCTGTGTTGCAGGCTGTGAGCTCTGTGCTCCTAGCTAGCTGCTACCCGAATGAGCGGGAACTCTGATGTCCCCTGTCTTTATAGTGCGTGTGCTCTCACTGGTGATTTGCTGCGGTGTTGTGTATGTTGATTGGTCCCACTGTGTGTCCATCAGTGTGTGTCTGCACCATGATATACTGGTGTATGTTATGACAGGTAGCATAGGAACATAAGGTTATGGTAGAGTTAAAATATGATTTAAAAAATGTAAGTGTAAGAATTTTTACATAGGTATGCAATTTCTGAAACAGATAGCCTTTTAGCACGGATTCAGGCCTACAATTCGACTGCGGCATTAAAATCAATTCATGACATATAGTCCCCAACTTTGACCTGATTGCCTCACATTTAAAAAAAGGTGCCTCTGAAATGTGACAGAATCAAAAACATTATAAAGAAAGACTGCCACGCACATACTGTTCCGTCACTGTTCCTGTGTTTTATGTTTTGAAACTGTTGCTCAGAGGCATCGTGGGAGCAGACATTTTGTGCAGATTCTCTCTTCAGTGCCAGCATGAAGGTCAATTCCAGTCACATCATAAATTCAGACTATAGCCATCTATCCCCATTCACAACGTCAGACACGAGGGAATTCGGCATAAAATGTCTGCTCCTAGGTTACCTCCGGGTCATAGTCTTAAAGCATAAAGCAAAGAAGATGGAGAGACACCTGTGAGTGTTCAGAATTCTCCTTTGACAGCATTTAGGTTTTAAATGACAACTCAGGCAAATACACTAAAGGCCACAGGAAAAAAAAGGGGGAAAAAGCATAAAATATCACACCACTGGAGAAACGGAGCTCAAAGCTTAGGCACATTCAGTGCTCTTATCTATAACACATTCCTGCAGCCCTCCCAACAAATAAGGACAAACCGAAAGTATGGTATTTACATAGCATCTCTTGCAACCTTCGGATGCCCCAAAGTGCATTTCAGGTAATGAAGTGTAGTAACTGTGATGAAGTAAGGAATTCGGGAGACAATTGGCACACAATAAGTTGGTGAAACGTCTGAGCAGATATTCTGTTTCAGTGATGTGTGTTGAGGGATAAATATTGACCAGGACACTGGGGAACATTCCGTTGCTCTTCTTCAAAGTATTGCTGTGGGATTTTCACCATGCACCTGGAAAGGGCACATAGCACATGTGTTTTATATCTCATCCCAAAGACAACGCCTCTGGCAGTAAAGCAATCTGTCAGTGCTGCACTAAAGTGTCAATCTAGACTTTCAAAATAAAAATGAGTTCCTCAATTTTTCCTGAACTTCCATGGACTTCTGCTGAAAACTAACCAAGGCAAAAACAAAACATTTGTCGACCTCAATGCAAAATAATGACCGGTATTCAGAAACAGTCTAACTAAGATATACAGTGCACAGCTCCGAGCATTCAATGTGCACAGGAGAAGGAGCTACTCTCTCTTGGGTCCTCCAACAATGATCATGACATGAAGGAAACTAATCTGTCAACACCGACATGAAATATAACAGAGGCATGTACCGAATGCTGGCAGAATGAAATGAAAAACAGGAGTGAGAACAGGGAAAGAAGGAATGGGGAAAGGAGTTGGAGAGAAAAGGAAAGTTACAATGATAAAGAAAGAATCAAACCTGCAGAAATCTATCAGCAAGTAGTAATAGAAGTGTCGAAAAAGAGAAAGGTAATGCAAAAGTAAACAGTAAACATGATGTGTGACACAGCATCAATAGATTGGAAGATTCCAAAAGCGCACAGCTGAAAACATAACTACGCATTTGGCCCAAATGGTACATTTATGCTCGAAATGAATCTTCTACAACACTTCATCTAACCCCAGCAGTAGTACTGTTTATTCCAGTGGTGGGCAACCTCTGGCCTGCGGGCCACAACCTCTGGATTCTAAGTGCGGCCCACAATACATTTTGTTGGCTGTTACCGAGGCTCAGGGTTGCGCATTCTGCTGATTTCCGTCTGCGGTAGTTTCCTTTCCTACCGGTATGACTGGAGTGATACGCATGTAGAACAAGGGTAAGTGAAGTGAGGTGCGTGCAGATCGCTCACAACATTGACGGTGAGAGCCATGCGCTCCCCTGTGTACAAAGTGTAAATATTTATTTTGTTTTTATCATTTGAAGTTGATGCTAGTTCTATTAATGTATAAATGATTAATTATTTTCCATAACTCATTCTGAAATATTCAGTATTTAATCTTATTCACCGGGCCACAGTTAGCGAACAAGCCTGATTTCAATCTTGCGGCCCACTGAGGTGAAGGACCATTCATGGAGCCCACTAGCCTAGGTTGCCCGTCACTAGTCTATTCTCTTCTCACTCATCTTCCGTACACATTTGTGGCTGGGGTTTTCCGGTGCTGGTGAAAGTGAATGGAGTTTTGAATGGAACACTGATTGTTCATTCTTGCTCGCAACGAGTCCCGCCCTGAACAAGACCAGAAAATCCCACCCTTTGTCTCAACTGCTCCATTTGGAAGGAGTTGCATATTTATATCATTCTTTGGGTAAAAGTAGCTGCTCCAGAATTCCCTTTTCGGTTTTTGGTGACTATCCTCTACATATGGCCTCTGGTTTTTGTCTTTCCCATGAATGGAAATGCCTTCTCTGCATTTATTGTAAAACAACCTCAATTGGAGAATTGTATTCATATGGCACCAAAGCACTGCACAGGAGTTAACTTAAATTAAAATGAATTAAAATGCAGAAAAATATGGTTGTGACTGATGAGAAGAGTCCGATCTTGTCTTCGGAGTGCAAGAGAATACCACGGCACAATGAACAAAGTGTCTTGACTGTTTCTTTCCCTTATTGATGGAAGTTAATGATGTCAGGTGAGAGAAAAATTATCTTTCACTTTGATAAGGAGGCACAGGCGCAACAACAGCTAATAACTTCAATTACACAGATTTCCTTAAGGATGTCCAAATTACTCAATCATTTTACATTTACCTAACTCTTTGGGGGAATGTGAGATCACAATAAATGGGATCATGAACAATTTCCCTTCCGATAATTGCAGCATTTAGTTTCTGTGTAAGGAAAATTATTTTTTGTGGCAAAAATAAAGTTGCAATATGTGAGCATAGTTGCATTTCACTCTTCTGACACATGGTATATTAACACTCCATTGCTTTGAACCTTCAGCACAAAATGAAGGTTGACAACCAAACTTGACTCCTTATGTAGCGCAGTGCTGAGTGAAATGTGGCATTGTCGGATGTGTCATTTCCAAATCAGAAGATATCCCATTACATTAGGGCAGCACGGTAGCATTGTGGATAGCACAATTGCTTCACAGCTCCAGGGTCCCAGGTTCAATTCCCAGCTTGGGTCACTGTCTGTGTGGAGTCTGCACGTTCTCCCCGTGTGTGCGTGGGTTTCCTCCGGGTGCTCCGGTTTCCTCCCACAGTCCAAAGATGTGCGGGTTAGATGGATTGGCCATGCTAAATTGCCCATCGTGTCCAAAATTGCCTTTAGTGTTGGGTGGGGTTACTGGGTTATGGGGATAGGGTGGAGGTGTGGACCTTGGGTGGGGTGCTCTTTCCAAGAGCCGGTGCAGACTCGATGGGCCAAATGGCCTCCTTCTGCACTGTAAATTCTATGATTCTATGATACACTACTCAAAGAAGAGGAGGGGTGGGGTGTTCCATATTTGCCTTGGACATTGATCTTTCCATCAACAGCACCAGAACAGGTGATCCAGGTAATTATTTAATTGTGGATTCTGGGATCTTGCTATGCACCGGTTGGTAGCCAAGCCTCCCTACATTACAACAAAGACAATATTTCAACATTTTATTTAATTTCAGAGGGTATGACCCTGTATGCTTACTCTTTGTCACGACACCTCAGGATGGTGCGCAGCCAATTCCAGCCCCACTTGACCCGGAGTCACAACACAAGTGATATTAGGTGTTACAGGTTTGTAAATTTAACACAAATAACTCACTACCCAATACTCCTTACCCAACCCCCCTTTCCAGCTCGCCCCACCACACACTCACACATACACACACACACACACACACACGAGGGAAAAGGTGGAAAAGGTGGTGGAGAGGGACGATAAAATAATAGGGATAAAAGATCTCCAATGCACTAAGATGGTTTTCAGTTAAGGTCTTTCAATTCAAGCTTTCAATTTAATGCTTCCTCCTTCTAAGCTTGAGAGAGCTTTCCCTGGCAAGGCTATCTATTTTCTTTGTAGATTCAATATCATTTCAACTATATAGGGCTGGTTTCTCCGGGCTAACAGCTGCATGTTTCTCGGCAGCGGGATTCTCTACTCCCGTCGCTTGTCAATGGGATTTCTCATTGAAGCCACTCCACGCGACAGGCAAACCCATGGGGGGGGGGGGGGGGGGAGGATTTGCTGCCAGCAGGAACAGAGAGTCGCAATGGCTGGAGAATTCCGGCCATCATAAATATGCGCTAGGCACTCACAGGTTTTAGAACAATAAAGCAGTTCTTTACATCAGCAGAGAAAGAGAGAGTTCCTTCTTCATTCAAGGTCTAATCACTTCTGACCAGCTCTCTCAGAAGAATCCCGCAGAAACCAATCACTGACTGTTGTCAGGCAGAATACTGTCCCTGGTCAACCCACAGGATGCCAGCCAACCCAACAAACTTCCCCCAAAGCTGGTCCTTAAGATTCTTTCAGCGCCGATGAGTCTGTATTTTCCTCTCCAAAAAACACACTGTCCTGACTAGCAGGTTACCTCAGCTTAAGTCCACTGATTAAAGGAGTATTCCAATTATGAGTCCACGGACCAAAAATAATAAAATAAAACAAAAGAAATGAGAACAAAGGGAAATCAAAAGGAAGGATTCTAACATCTTATATTGCTGTGGTGTATGCAGCTTTGGCCACACCTGGGTCTGATTCTAAACCAAATTCGACTCAGTACTTTTGTGTAAAAATTGTGATAATTGGTAGTACACTGTTGGCGTAGAGATTTTCAGCAATTGCCGGTGGATGAGGGCATAGGCCTAAACCCTCCAGTCCTCCTCGCCATTGACCTCGGCGGAATTTCCGGACCCGTGGCAGGTGGGACCGGGAAGTCCCACCTATATTCTTTTACTGTTCACTTTGACGCACAAGTTGGAGGTGAAACCAATGTTGCAACTTGTTTTCCATCAAGATCGACACAATTGCACAAGCTACAATACAATTGTTTATCGGTATTTGCGGAGGTTTAAACAAAACATTTGTATCAATCTGTTTCCAAATAAATGCAAGTAGTAGAAATGCGTAATCTTTGCGGCAATGAATAGAAGCAAATTACTGTGGATGCTGGGATCTGAAACTTTTGCTTTGATAAAGGGTCACCTGCACTTGAAACATGAGCTCTTTATCTCCCTACAGATGCTGCCAGACTTGCTGAGATTTTCCAGCATTTTCTTTTTACTTTGCGGCAATGAAGTGTGTTAAATAACGACTCAGGAATTGAACTACATAAGTTCAGAGCCTGGAGGATTTGTGCAGTATGCGGGAGGTGTAAGGCAAGCAAATTCCAGGGCTGCGTTTGCCTTCAGCCTGGGTGCAGTCTGTGTCCTGCTACCCTCCCCCTCCAACACTCCCCCCACCCCCATCACACACAGGACCCGCCTCCATCCCTGAAGCACTGAAAGGCTCTAAGAGGGCTGAGGTGAGAAGGGAAACAATTGTCACCCTTTTTTCCTCTCTTCTCTTGCCCAGAAAACACAATACAAACACAAGCCATGATCATCAAGAGTCCCAAGTTAAGACCTTGTTTCAAAAGAAGACGGTCATTTAATCACCAGCTGACTCATAGTAATATAGAATTCAGAGACTTGAGTTACATTTAAAAAAACACTGAAGACCTATGAAGCATGACTGCCCTTCAATGTATGCAGATATGAATGTTTCCCATTTAAAACAGTGACGCACACTTTACTTCCTCTGCTCAGTATCCATTTTGCGTCTGCATTAAAAAAAACAGAATCTCTTATCTGCAGAAGTATGAAATGTGATGGGAGTCCAAAATATCTGAAAACAAGACAAGGAGCTTCTTTGCGTCTATGTCCTCAGGAGAGTATAAAGCACAATCTCATTACCTCGTGCTGAGAATGCATCCCAGCCAGAGAGTTCAAGGTGATGGGAGATTAGGGCATTTGGCCTCGCCTCATTCATATGCAGCACACATTACTCCCTGCCTATGAACATGAAATTACATTGAACCTGGGGAGTCTAACTCCATTAATTTTAAATGGAAGATTAATTTAACAATATGCGTTGGATATTTGTTACAAACCTATCATGTAAAAGTGATGGTTAGCAATAAATTGCACAGATACCAACTTGCCAGCGGCTCCTGCACAAATAAATCAGGAAGCATTTAGACTAAATCACTGTTTTTCAAAGAAGGGACAGAGGAGATATGTCATTCTGATTAAAGAATAGACCTTTCCCTTATAAAATAATACCAGCTTTAAGAGTAAACCTTTTCTTGAAAACGATATAATCCCATTATGCTTCATCTTAAAAACTCTATTGTTAATGGCATCTAACACCATCAACACAGCTATGAATCTGTGACTTTACATGTCCACAGCAGTACCAACTGCAATGTATGCTAGCGAGATATGGAAGTGAACAGCAAAGGTGCCACCTAAATTGGATGTCTTTCACCAGTGTTGCCGATGTAAGATCCTGCGCATCACACGGAGAGACAACATTACCAATGAAGATGAGCTACAGAGAACTAGTCAGGAGTGTCTGCAGGATAGAGAAGCAACTGTGACTGACAAGGCATGCATTTATCTCCCAGACTTACACCCCATCAGAGTGTGGAATGCACACCACCAAACAGAAAATAAAGACGGGGTCGACCAAAGAAGACCTGGCAAAGTAAATTTTGAAAGGGCCTTTCTAAGCGGGCCATCACCTGCCTGGAAGCAAATAAAATTGTGAATGTCCGGGGCCGGTGGCAGAGTCTTGCTGCTCATTGTCCTGCATGGGAGCGAGAAACTAAGGGCGGGATTTTGTGGACCTTCCCGTTGGTGGGATCCTGGCAGTCAAATCCTGGCGGTGGGAAAGGCGAGCCACGGGAAACACTGTAGAGATTGGCAGGATCAGAAGATCGCACCGGCGACCAATGGTGAGCCAACTCTGCCATCGGAAAACACGCCATTTGGGAAGCGGGGGGGGGTTTGGAAATCCCACTCTTACTCGAAGTAAGTAATGCCAGATTTAGCAGCTCACCATTTAACTGGAGATCCACTAATTGATTCATCAAATCTCACTGTAATGGATTAACTTTCTGTGGTTGACTGCAAAAAGAAGAATATGTCCACTTCTAAAAATTAACCTATCCCCAAACTAAAATGATCTGATACTACCCAATATGAAATCAAAACTATAACAAATCCATCACAGAACAATATTTATCGATCAAGATATGCTTTCTACACCATTCACTAATGCTATTCCGTCACATTTCACAAGGCAAAAATATCACTGTGATCGGGAAACAGCTAGCTTGAAGGCCTTAAAGGCCATAGTATTGAGTGCTGCGATATATCTCTGGCCCGTACATCACTATATAGCATTACAAGAATGTTTTCAACAGTGCATTACTGGAAAATATAATATGCCGCAGACAATACAACAGTGAGAAATAAGCCACACCTGGGGCAAAAACATCCAAGCTCTCGATACATTGAAACACTTCAAGCATGGTCTCCATAACTACCATCGACACTAACCATTGAGCAATAATGTTTGGTCTTGATTAATGCTTCCCATTGGTCTGCCGTGATGTGATTTTCACTATTTGTTTCAATGCACAGCCTATGGGACATAGAGCCAAAATGGACAACAATGGACATATCTCCTTTGCTCCTTGTTGTGAACTAAAAGAGGAAATTTCACATGGGACCAAATTGCCTAATTACTGGAATTAATACCTCCACTGCTTCATAATGAGGCCAAGGCATTTCAATGTCATTAAAGATTATCAAGGCAATAGCTCTACACCTAAGCAGCGTTTCTTCAGAATTCACAGGCTCTCCTTTGAAGGTTTAAAAAAATGAATTTAAAAAAAGCAATCCCTGACTAGTCAACTGTAAATGTTGGTTTATTGCAATTTTTAAAACTGACGGCAAGAAGAAAATTACACGGTGAGATCTCCTTTTCCACTTAATGAAGAATTAAGGCCCACATTTACCATATTAGAAGGTTCATCAGAGACCTCCATTCTGCATTGCCTCTATTTGACAGCAATGTCACTTTATCTTTGAATGAGCTCAGAAGTGCGTGTCAGTACATCATCCGAATCTGTCAGAACTGCTTATCTGCCTCATTGTCACTCTGCTAAGGAATTCAGGTCATGTCTTTGTAGGAAAGGGCTTAACTGTTGGCGTACTGAATTCAAGCGAAGCTACAACACACCAATACATTCTCCTCTGCCGGCATCACAACAAGCAAAGAAAAAGCAGGTGCAGGTCCTTACGATGCGCAAATTGGCTGCTGTATTTGCATTTATTATGACTGTGATTATGCCAAGAATAATTTATTAGCCATGAAACTTATCCTGAAGATGCAGTACAAACATATGTGCATTTTCTGCCCTTGTTTTCAGCGCAATCTCTCAGTATCACTTGGCATGTGCAGGAAGTGTAAACATACATTCCTCTTCACTGGAGGTAACACTTCTGAGTTTAGGCTGGGGCACAGTTTAGGAGCCAGACTAGATGAATTTTACCCCCTAGCTTGAGTCCTTGTGCCAATAAAGGTAGAATCTCCCAGAAATTAGATGCTTCATGTGTGCAAAATTCATCCAAGATAAAGTACTTTATGCAGAATGATGTCTAACAGCCTCGATAGGTTTGTGAACTCACTGCAGGTATAAAATAAATTTCACCAACTAACAAAACCAGTTAACATGCAGCACACAGAATGCTACTGGCAGGAGATGCAATTAACTGATGAAGTCAAATTAGAGGACTCCTTTTACACAACATTTCATTAACTAGGTAGATCATTGAGGTAAATTAAGGAAATAAGCCATTTAAGTGTGCAGAGGAATGGATTTGTACGATGCACATATGAACAGGGGACAAAGAATATTCTGAAAGTTTACCTTGGAAATAAAATTGACAATAATGATGACCGTTTCACCACAGCGTTCTGCATATTAAGTGCAGGCCCCCATATCCTCCCTGTGAAGGTATCAACGTTTTTGCATGAAAAATATATACGGGACAGATTGCACAAGTTAGCATTAATTTACAGAGAGGCAAATGGACCAACACGATACAGAGGTCTTCCCAATTTTTCAGTTAATTGTTTTTAATGTCCCCAATGCACTTGCAAATTTTGATAGCGCACGTTCTCTTCACTTCAGGAGGACATTCTAAAATGGAGGAATTGCCCATAAATGTGCTGTTACAAGTCTTCCTGCCAGATTGAAATTAACTAGGCTCATCAATTTATTGACCATGAGCATCTTGCACATAATATAGAATACGCTCCAAATTTCGGCATACGTGCAATGGTGGCCTTTCCCTCTACTGCTTGAATTAAGAATAAATGTGCACAAAGAGAAATATTATGCAAATGCAGGATGAACTTCAAAACAGGAATGTTACCACTGTAAGCAGTAACAAAACTTGACTGACATGAATTTAGAATCCATGACCATTTATTGATATAGTAAGAAGTCTTACAACACCAGGTTGACTCACCTGATGAAGGAGCTGCGCTACGAAAGCTCGTGATTCCAAATAAGCCTGTTGGACATGAAGCTGGTGTTGTAAGACTTTGTACTGTGCCCACCCCAGTCCAACGCCGGCTTCTCCACATCTCATTCATTGATATGGCAACACTAGCTTCCTGAGACATTAAAATCTACAGACTGCGTTCGAAGTGTCAGTCTTCGGATATTATCTTCTGCCTGCCGACTGTGTATAATGTAGCCTCAAAACTTATTGAGGCAGGTCATTTGAAGTTGATGATAGTTCTATTAATATATAAATGATTAAACGTTTTCCATATGTCTTCCACTGCATGCAAAGGAAGTTTTGGCTCAGCAACAGGCATATATGCAATTTTAATAATTCTTTGACCAAAAATTCCATGATGTAGATTTAAATATTCAGGTGCCCTGGAGCATCAAGATACAGAGATAAAGTAGCAGATCATGCATTTATGCTGGCAATACAATTGCTAAGTTCCTGGCCTCAGCAATAACATTGCAGGGCTGTGGGTGTGAAGAGGAGCCTGTCAGGAGTGTCCTACCACACCAGAGTTTTGCACCTTTTAGCAATGGGCCGACAGAGGCAATGTTAATCTGGTTGGCCCTGCTCAACCACAGTTGGAGTACTGCTAATAGGAGTCAAGTGAGGGCCGGGGGGGTGGAAGGAGGAGAAAATGCAGTCTCAGGTAATTAACTCAAAGGCCCCATTAAAATGGCTGCTTGAGGAAATGGTTTTAGTTAGGAATAGAGTTTTGTATTTATTGCCTGGGTGGAACACGGAAAGGAAAATTTAGCAGAGGGAATCAAACAACCTCTCACAGCTCCTTCCATTGAAGTTAATGAAAGGAAAATTCTGTTGAGCTCTCCCAGTTGGCGATCTGGTGATCTTCTGATGCAATGCACCATGCTGTGGTTGCACGGTGGAATTTCCCTTTGTCCAAGTTCTTGATGCCAGCTAGGGAAAAGCTGAGTATAAAATCTCTCCTCACAATGAGGAGACGGTAACGAGGGATGCCCAGAGGTTGAAGCTACCATCCATTTTTTTTTAATTAAATATTTTATTGAAAATTTTTGGTCAACCAACACAGTACATTGTGCATCCTTTACACAATATTATAACAACACAAATAACAATGACCTATTTTATAAACAAAAAAAAAAATGAATAAATAATAAATAACAAAAATGAAAACTAGCCCTAATTGGCAACTGCCTTGTCACAAGTAACACTCTCCAAAAATATAATTTAACAGTCCAATATATAATTATCTGTAGCAACGACCTATACATACTATACAGTATATATTAACAACCCTGAGAGTCCTTCTGGTCCCTCCTCCACCCCCCCCCCCCCCCCCCCCGATCCTGGGCTGCTGCTGCTGCCTTCTTTTTCCCATTCCGTCTATCTTTCTGCGAGGTATTCGACGAACGGTTGCCACCGCCTGGTGAACCCTTGAGCCGACCCCCTTAGGACGAACTTAATCCGCTCTAGCTTTATAAACCCCGCCATGTCATTTATCCAGGTCTCCGCCCCCGGGGGCTTGGCTTCTTTCCACATTAGCAATATCCTGCGCCGGGCTACTAGGGACGCAAAGGCCAAAACATCGGCCTCTCTCGCCTCCTGCACTCCCGGCTCTTGTACAACCCCAAATATAGCCAACCCCCAGCTTGGTTCGACCCGGACTCCTACTACTTTTGAAAGCACCTTTGTCACCCCCATCCAAAACCCCTGTAGTGCCGGGCATGACCAAAACATATGGGTATGATTCGCTGGGCTTCTCGAGCACCTCGCACACCTATCCTCCACCCCAAAAAATTTACTGAGCCGTGCTCCAGTCATATGCGCCCTGTGTAATACCTTAAACTGAATCAGGCTTAGCCTGGCACACGAGGACGACGAGTTTACCCTGCTTAGGGCATCTGCCCACAGCCCCTCCTCGATCTCCTCCCCCAGCTCTTCTTCCCATTTCCCTTTTAGTTCATCTACCATAGTCTCCCCTTCGTCCCTCATTTCCCTATATATATCTGACACCTTACCATCCCCCACCCATGTCTTTGAGATCACTCTGTCCTGCACCTCTTGTGTCGGGAGCTGCGGGAATTCCCTCACCTGTTGCCTCGCAAAAGCCCTCAGTTGCATATACCTGAATGCATTCCCTTGGGGCAACCCATATTTCTCGGTCAGCGCTCCCAGACTCGCGAACTTCCCATCCACAAACAGATCTTTCAGTTGCGTTATTCCTGCTCTTTGCCACATTCCATATCCCCCATCCATTCCCCCCGGGGCAAACCTATGGTTGTTTCTTATCGGGGACCCCCCCAAGGCTCCAGTCTTTCCCCTATGCCGTCTCCACTGTCCCCAAATCTTCAGTGTAGCCACCACCACCGGGCTTGTGGTGTAGTTCCTCGGTGAGAACGGCAATGGGGCTGTCACCATAGCCTGTAGGCTAGTCCCCCTACAGGACGCCCTCTCTAATCTCTTCCACGCCTGAAGCAACCATCCATGACTGTAACATAGCCACAGTGCTGCATTAATAGTACTGTACTGTACTTGTACTGTACTTGAACACTTTCTGTATTATGACCATTAAATAGAATTTTAAAACATAGCACAGGTGACATTCTCGTGTACAATGTTTCCTGTCTCTCGACAATGTAAAGCTGTGCACAGCATCATTTGTTTCACTTATCGCCTTATGTAAGTTATTTGTTCTTTAATTCACAATTCATTATGACTGAGCTTAGCATCAGTGAAGTTAGATATACTCTCTGTTACCAAACTCAGGACTTTTATACATGACATAAAGCACTTAAGGCCCAGTAGGGGAATGAGACCTTTCACTGTTCGTCATTCTGAGAAAATGCTTTTTCATCCCAATTAGCTGCCTATTACTCCCCAATCAATTTTCATCTCCAATTCTATTCACCCTAATTTAAAAATAATCTTTTGTGCAGAATCTTATCAAATTCTTTCTCAAAAAAAATCCATGCATCAGACATTCATTGATTTTCCTCCGTCTGCCACTTCAGTGGACCATATGTCCTTGAAGAAAAGCATTTAAGGCACAAAGACACCTCACAAAGTCTCTACAACTCCAGAATATGGCAGTACAGTGAGATTGAAACTTCAATCAAATAAAACTCTACTCATCAACTAGATAAGATTCATCCCTCGACAAAACCATGTTGATGCCTTCACCATGAACTTATGCTATTCCAAATCCATGGCCATGCAGTTTCACTATTACTGTCATTAAGTTTCCTAGCGGCTTGGATTAACCTGTATTCCTGTTTTGAATAAAGGTATAATGTTTGCTTTAATCCTCCAGCATTAACCCAGAATCAAGTGTTCTTTACAAGAAGGTAACAAATGTATCTCAATCTCATGTATTTATTTCAATACCTTTGATAAAGTGTTACATCTCAAATGTTGCTTCACAAGTCTTAATCTGTTTTCTTTTCCAAATGCAGATCAGTGCACTGACATTTCTATTTTGTGTTTTTGGTTCAGATTTCCGATATTCATTGCTTTTTTTCTCTTGTCCCAGATTCATGTCGAAGGATGTTATGCTTCAACTTTATCAATTTCCCTTTAAGAAATTCAACTGTATTTTACACAGAGGGTAGTGGGTGCCTGGAACTCGCTGCTGGAGGAGGTGGTGGAAGCAGGGGCGATAGTGATGTTTAAGGGGCATCTTGACAAATACATGAATAGGATGGGAATAGAGGGATACGGACCCCGGAAGTGTAGAAGATTTTAGTTGAGACAGGCAGCATGGTCGGCGCAGGCTTGGAGGGCCGAAAGGCCTGTTCCTGTGCTGTACTTTTCTTTGTTCTTTGTATTCCATTTTAAAAACTTATTTTTAATTTCTGGCTCACATAAATCACCCCCATTGTTCTGCATCTTTTTTCAAAGCAACCCTTTCTTCATCCTGATGCTCCACCAGGTTCTAATGACTCCCTGTGCACCGTTACAAATCAATTTCAAAATCCTTATCAAATAGCCTGCATACATTTGCCCCTACCCACTCCTGTGCCCTGCTTGTGGTCTTCAATCTTCTCACGCTGGCCTAGCTAATGCCTTTTTCCATTGCTCCACCATTGATGGCTATTTTTTTCAATCACCTGCCTCTGGAGCTTCCTCTCGGATTTCAAAAGCCATTCCTACAAATAAACTGCCGACTTCGCTCATTCCTGTAATCTCATCCTCTAATGCCGATGTACCAAACTCTTACTGTGTGTTCAACTTCTTCCCTGTTCTTTGAAGCATAATGAGAAGTAGTTAAAACAGCAGGAACGCTATGCAGATGCAAGCTAGGTGGCGCAGTGGTTAGCACTGCTGCCTCACGTTCAATACAGCAGGTCATGCCAGACTCCGACCCCGACAACCCAACAGATCCTGATGCTGCGTGCCTCAAAACTCCATACCGGGTGGGCATCATTACGAAGCATGCGCTGCCTTTCTCCAAGACAGCGACGCACCTCCCGATCCTCAGCGTGGGATCCCGACGACGAGTGGTGTGCTGTCCTCATAGTCAACAAGGCTTGCATCCGGTTCAAACTGGACACCGGCGCATTGGCGAACCTCATCTCCAAATCCGATCTCGACACCATCCGCGTCAGACCAAGCATTCTTCCACCGGCCTGCCAGCTCCTTGACTACAATGGCAATACCATAGCTGCCAGTAGCTCATGCCAACTTGGAGTTTCCAATAAGTCATTTAAAGCGACAATGCGATTTGAGCTCGTGGGACCTGACAGTGCATCCCTGCTCGGTGCTCGGGCCTGCAAACCCCTGAACTTGGTTCAGCGAGTCCACACCATGGTTTCCTCACAGGCGACGGCCTCACCTAAATGAGAACTTCCAAGCTGAAATTGATGACATCATCACACAGTACCACAGCGTGTTTGAGGAATGGGCACACTCCCATACCGATACAAAATCCTGCTCAAACCGAACACCACCCCTGTGATCCACGCACCACGTTGGGTGCCGGCACCCCTCAAGGACCACCTCAAGCAGCAGGTACAGGACCTCCAGGACCAGGGCATCATATCAAAGGTCACAGAACCCACGGACTGGGTCAGCTCCATGGTCTGCATCAAGAAGCCATCAGTGGAGCTTCGAATCTGCATCAACCTCAAGGATTTAAACTGCAACATCATGAGGGAACATTACCCGATACCAAAACGAGAGGAGTTGACCAGCGCGATGGCTCAAGCCAAATTCTTTACGAAGCTGGACGCCTCCAAGGGGTTCTGGCAAATACAGCTGGATGCATCCAGTCGCAAGCTGTGCACATTCAATACCCCGTTCGATCGCTACTGCTACAACCGGATGCCTTTTGGCATCATCTCTGCCTCAGAGGTATTTCACCGCATCATGGAACAGATGATGGAGGGTATCGAGGGGATGCGCGTGTATGTTGACGATGTCATAATCTGGTCCACAACTCCTCAGGAACACATCGATCGCCTCAAGCAGGTATTCCACAGAATCCATGAGCATGGCCTCCGACTCAACAGAGCCAAGTGCTCGTTCGGTCAATCAGTAATCAAATTCCTTGGTGACCACATCACGCAGCAAGGCGTGCGGCCAGATGCTGACAAGGTCTCGACAATCAACGCCATGAAGCCCCCAGAGGACAAGAAGGCAGTCCTCCGCTTTCTAGGGATAGTAAACTCCCTCAGGAAATTCATTCCCAACATAGCAGCACACACCACAGCCCTCCGCCATCTCGTCAAAATGTCGACGGAATTCCAGTGGTTGCCCGCTCATGAGAACGAATGGCGTGAGCTGAGGCAAAGCTCACCACAGTCCCGGTTCTGGCGTTCTTCGACCCTACCAAAGAGATCAAAATATCCACTGACGCGAGCCAGGACAGTATTGGGGCGGTGCTCCTCCAACAGGATGACTCCTCCTCATGGGCCCCAGTTGCGTACGTCTCCAGAGCCATGACACCCACTGAGCAACGGTACGCTCAGATTGAGAAGGAATGCCTGGGCCTCCTAATGGAAATCGACAAATTTCACGACGATGTGTATGGCCTCCCAAAATTCATGGTTGAGACGGAGCACAGGCCACTAGTCCACATAATCCAGAAGGATTTGAATGACATGACGCCTCAGTTACAACAAATCCTTCTCAAGCTACGCCGCTATGACTTTGAACTTGTCTACATGCCAGACAAAGAACTCATTGTTGCAAATGCCCTTTCCAGGTCTATCACCACACCGTGTGAACAAACTGACTTTGTCTGCCAAATCGATGCGCAGGTGCAATTGTGTGCCTCCAACCTTCCAGCCACTGATGAGAGGGTCATCCAAATTCGTGACAAAACAGCCAAGGATCCTCTGCTACAGCGTGTGATGCAGCACCTCACGAATGGCTGGCAGAAGGGACAGTGTCCCCAGTTTTACAAGGTCAAGGACGACCTGATGGTGGTGGACGGCATCCTCATGAAGCTCGATAGGATTGTGATTCCGCAGAGCATGCGAGCTATGGTGCTCGGCCAACTCCATGAGGGTCACCTGGGAGTCGAGAAATGTCGACGCAGAGCTTGAGAGGCAGTCCATTGGCCGGGCATCAGCCAGGACGTTGCCAACACGGTCCTCAACTGCCCCACGTCAGAAATTTCAGCCAGCTCAACCTAAAGAAACACTGCAGCAACATGAGATAGTGTCCTCCCCATGGTCCAAAGTCGGTGTCGACCTTTTCCACGCCAAGGGGCGCGACTATGTCCTACTGGTCGACTACTTCTCCAATTACCCTGAAGTGGTGAAACTGTCCCATCTCACATCGAAGGCGGTGATTAAAGCATGCAAAGAAATGTTTGCCAGGCATGGGACACCGCTCATGGTGATGAGTGACAACGGTCCCTGTTTTTACAGCCAGGAATGGTCGGATTTTGCCCGCCTATACAACTTTCGTCACGTAACCTCCAGCCCCCACTACCCGCAGTCAAACGGGAAGGCCGAAAAAGGGGTCCATTTCATCAAGAGATTACTATGCAAGGCTGCAGACACAGGCTCCGACTTCAACATGGCGCTGCTGGCATACAGAGCATCCCCACTGTCCACTGGGTTGTCTCCCGCACAGATGCTCATGAATCGCACTCTGCGAACCACGGTTCCAGCCATCCATGTTCCAGACCTTGACCACCTCACGGTCATACAAAAGATGCAGCAGTCTCGGGCCCAACAAAAATCAGCATACGATGCTCATGCCATGGATCTCCCCGAACTGGTCCCAACTGATCGTGTTCGTGTGCAGTTGCCTGACGGCGGCTGGTCTGCCACAGCTGTGGTGGTCAAGCAAGTGGCCCCGAGATCGTTCCTCGTCCGCATGGCTGATGGCTCCTTCTTACGACGCAACAGACGGGTGCTGCGCAGAGTTCCACGCCCGCCACCTAACCATGATGTCCCGCCTCACACAATGCTTCCTCTGGACGTGCCCTACCACGAGGCCACCGATCTACCAGCAATCCTGCCGACCTCTGCGACCACCGCATTGGCGGCGGTCCCGCCTATCCAAGTGCAGGTGGCCCCTGATCCACCCTTGAGGCAGTCAACCAGAATTTGTCGCCCGCCGCAGAGACTAAACTTATAGACTGAACGTTTGCACAACTGTGCAAACTGTGTTACCTTATCGTTTTGACCTCTGTAAATATCGTTGTGAACGTTTCATCTGCCCTATATCTGCACTAGCAACATCTTCCTATGGACATAAGGTCATTTTAGCACATTCTGTATATAGTCACGCACATGTACACATCCACACGCACCTGCACCTTAATTTTTTTTTAAATATATTTTATTGAAAATTTTTGGTCAACCAACACAGTACATTGTGCATCCTTTACACAATATTATAACAACACAAATAACAATGACCTATTTTATAAACAGAAAATGAATAAATAATAAATAACAAAAATGAAAACTAACCCTAATTGGCAACTGCCTTATCACAAGGAACACTCTCCAAAAATATAATTTAACAGTCCAATATATAATTATCTGTAGCAACGACCTATACATATTATACAGTATATATTAACAACCCTGAGAGTCCTTCTGGTTCCTCCTCCCCCCTTCCCCCCCCACCCCCCTCCCTCCTAACCCCCCCCACCCCCCCTACCACCCCCCCACCCCCCCCACCCCCCCTCCCCTCCCCACCCCCCCTCGCCCCCACCCCCCCTCCCCCCACCACCCCTCCCCCCCACCCCCGATCCTGGGCTACTGCTGCTGCCTTCTTTTTCCCATTCCATCTATCTTTCTGCGAGGTATTCGACGAACGGTTGCCACCGCCTGGTGAACCCTTGAGCCGACCCCCTTAGGACGAACTTAATCCGCTCTAGCTTTAAGACCCCCCCCTCATCTGCCATTACTCCCATGTCCATTCTCCAGGGTGGGCGCACTCCTGTTTCCTCCCCTATCTCCAAGTCCCATCACCGCGTTCTCCCATTTACTGCTCCGAGTTTTCTTTGCCCATCTAACGCCCTTCCCAGCACAAAAAAGTCTATTCGCGAGTAGACTTTATGGACATAGGAGAAAAACGAGAACTCCTTACTCCTAGGTCTGCTAAATCTCCACGGGTCTACACCTCCCATCTGCTCCATAAAATCTTTAAGTACCTTGGCTGCTGCCGGCCTCCTTCCAGTCCTGGACTTCGACCTATCCAGCCCTGGTTCCAACACCGTATTAAAATCTCCCCCCATTATCAGCTTTCCCATCTCTAGGTCCGGAATGCGTCCTAGCATCCGCCTCATAAAATTGGCATCATCCCAGTTCGGGGCATATACGTTTACCAAAACCACCGTCTCCCCCTGTAGTTTGCCACTCACCATCACGTATCTGCCCCCGTTATCCGCCACTATAGTCTTTGCCTCGAACATTACCCGCTTCCCCACTAATATAGCCACCCCCCTGTTTTTCGCATCTAGCCCCGAATGGAACACCTGCCCCACCCATCCTTTGCGTAGCCTAACCTGGTCTATCAGTTTCAGGTGCGTTTCCTGTAACATAACCACATCTGCCTTAAGTTTCTTAAGGTGTGCGAGTACCCGTGCCCTCTTTATCAGCTCGTTCAGCCCTCTCACGTGATCAGCCGGGTTGGGGGGCTGCCTACCCCCCCCCTTGTCGATTAGCCATCCCCTTTTTTCAGCTCCTCACCCGGTTCCCACGCAGCTGTATCTCCCCCAGGCGGTGCCCCCCCGCCCATCCCCTCCCATACCAGCTCCCCCCTCTCCCCAGCAGCAGCAACCCAGTAATTCCCCCCTCCCACCCCCCCCGCTAGATCCCCCGCTAGCGTAATTACTCCCCCCATGTTGCTCCCAGAAGTCAGCAAACTCTGGCCGACCTCGGCTTCCCCCCGTGACCTCGGCTCGCACCGTTCGACGCCCCCTCCTTCCTGCTTCTCTATTCCCGCCATGATTATCATAGCGCGGGAACCAAGCCCGCGCTTCTCCCTTGGCCCCGCCCCCAATGGCCAACGCCCCATCTCCTCCACCTCCCCTCCTCCCCCCATCACCACCTGTGGAAGAGAGAAAAGTTACCACATCGCAGGATTAGTACATAAAACTCCTCTTTCCCCCCTTTTTAACCCCCCTCTTCGCCCCCCACATTCGCTTTGATCAAACGTTCTTTTTAATAACCCGCTCATTCCAGTTTTTCTTCCACAATAAAAGTCCACGCTTCATCCGCCGTCTCAAAGTAGTGGTGCCTTCCTCGATATGTGACCCACAGTCTTGCCGGTTGCAGCATTCCAAATTTTATCTTCTTTATATGAAGCACCGCCTTGGCCCGATTAAAGCTCGCCCTCCTTCTCGCCACCTCCGCACTCCAGTCTTGATAAACGCGGATCACCGCGTTCTCCCATTTACTGCTCCGAGTTTTCTTTGCCCATCTAAGGACCATTTCTCTATCCTTAAAACGGAGGAATCTCACCACTATGGCTCTGGGAATTTCTCCTGCTCTCGGTCCTCGCGCCATCACTCGGTATGCTCCCTCCACCTCCAACGGACCCGCCGGGGCCTCCGCTCCCATTAACGAGTGCAGCATCGTGCTCACATATGCCCTGACGTCCGCTCCCTCCGCACCTTCAGGAAGACCAAGAATCCTCAGGTTGTTCCTCCTTGCGTTGTTCTCCAGTGCCTCCAACCTTTCCACACATCGTTTCTGATGTGCCTCATGCATCTCCGTCTTCACCACCAGGCCCTGTATGTCGTCCTCATTCTCGGCTGCCTTTGCCTTCACGACCCGAAGCTCCCGCTCCAGGGTCTTTTGTTCCTCCTTTAGCCCTTCGATCGCCTGTAGTATCGGGGCCAACAGCTCTTTCTTCATTTCCTTTTTGAGCTCTTCCACACAGCATTTCAAGAACTCTTGTTGTTCAGGGCCCCATATTAAACTGCCACCTTCCGACGCCATCTTGGTTTTTGCTTGCCTTCCTTGCCGCTGTTCTAAAGGATCCACTGCAATCCGGACACTTTCTCCTCCTTTTTTCATCCGTATCCAGGGGGGATTCCCTTCTGGTTTACCGCACAGTGTTTTTAGCCGTCAAAATTGCCGTTGGGGCTCCTATCAAGAGCCCAAAAGTCCGTTTCACCGGGAGCTGCCGAAACGTGCGACTCAGCTGGTCATCGCCGCACCCGGAAACCACACATGCACCTTAATATTTATTATCTCAACACACACAATATAGAGAAAAAGAAATGGGGGGGGGGGGAGATGTCATAATATACATCTATGTATACAATGGAGTGCAGACAGACAGTGATTGACACACAGGAAGACCAGTAAGCACACAGAACAGAGCAGTCAATCACCAGACAGGACGCAACTACTATAAAGCCAGAGGGCACCAGTTTTCCTGCTCTCTCGGGACCCAGCCTCTGAGACAGTGAGCTCGTGAGCTAGCCAGTGCCTACACCATGTGGTAGCTAAGGTAGTCTGGTCAGGCTAGTGTCAGGTCTCCAGTCAAGACAGCATAGTGTCGACCCACAGTTGAACATGTATAATAGTACGAGGCAGGGGTTCCCCCTGTCCCCCCTGTTGTTTGCATTAGCAATTGAACCTTTGGCCATGGCATTAAGGGAGTCCAGGAAATGGAGGGGGGTGGTCATAGGGGGAGAGAAGCATCGAGTGTCGCTGTATGCAGACGACCTGTTGCTGTATGTGGCGGATCCAGTGGAGGGGATGGTGGAGGTCATGCAGATCCTAAGGGACTTTGGGGACTTCTCGGGCTATAAGCTCAATGTAGGGAAAAGTGAGCTCTTCGTGGTGCATCCAGGGGACCAGGGAACAGGGATAGAGGATCTACCGTTGAGGAGGGCAGAAAGGAGCTTTCGGTACTTGGGGGTCCAAATAGCTAGGAGTTGGGGGGCCCTGCATAAACTTAATTTGATGCGGCTGGGGGAGCAGATGGAGGAGGACTTCAAACGATGGGACATGTTGCCACTCTCGCTAGCGGGCAGAGTACAGTCGATTGAAATGATGGTCCTCCCGAGGTTTCTTTTTGTGTTCCAGTGCCTTTCAATTGTGATCACCAAGGCCTTTTTTAAGAGGGTAGGCAGGAGCATTATGGGTTTTGTGTGGGCAAACAAGACCCCGAGGGTAAGGACGGGGTTCCTGGAGCGTAGTAGAGATAGAGGAGGGCTGGCGTTGCCGAATCTGGGTGGCTACTACTGGGCAGCCAACGTGGCGATGATCCGTAAGTGGGTGACGGAGGGAGAGGGGGCGGCATGGAAGAGGTTGGAGAAGGCGTCCTGTAAAGGAACGAGCTTGGGGGCGCTGGTGACGGCACTGCTGCCGCTCTCGCCGACAAGGTACACCATGAGTCCGGTGGTGGCAGCAACGCTAAAGATCTGGGGGCAATGGAGACGACACAGGGGTGCGATGGGAGCCTCGGTATGGTCCCCGATCAGAGATAACCATCGGTTTGTCCCAGGAAGGATGGACGGGGGGGGTTTCAGAGCTGGCATCGGGCAGGGATTAGAAGAATGGGGGACCTGTTCATCGATGGGACGTTTGCGAGCCTAGGGGCGCTGGAGGAGAAGTTTGGGCTACCCCCGGGAAACACTTTCAGGTACATGCAAGTGAGGGCGTTTGTGAGGCGGCAGGTGAGGGAATTTCCGTTGCTCCCGGCACAGGGGATTCAGGACAGGATGATTTCGGGTGTATGGGTCGGAGAGGGCAAGGCGTCGGCGATATATCAGGAGATGAAAGAAGAGGAGGAGGCTATGGTAGAGGAGCTGAAGGGCAAATGGGAGGAGGAGTTGGGGGAGGAGATTGAAGAAGGTCTGTGGGCTGATGCCCTAAGTAGGGTTAATTCCTCTTCCTCGTGTGCCAGGCTCAGCCTGATACAGTTTAAGGTTATTCACAGAGCGCACATGACAGGGGCGAGGCTGAGTAAGTTCTTTGGGGTAGGGGACAGATGTGGGAGGTGCTCAGGAGGCCCGGCGAATCACGGCCATATGTTCTGGTCGTGCCCGGCACTGGATGGGTTCTGGAGGGGTGTTACGAGGGCTATGTCTAAGGTGGTGAAAGTCCAGGTCAACCCAAGTTGGGGGCTAGCATTATTTGGAGTGACGGACGAGCCGGGAGTGCAGGAGGCGAAAGAGGCCGGTATCCTGGCCTTTGCGTCCCTGGTAGCCCAGCGGAGGATCTTGCTATTGTGGAAAGACGCGAAGCCCCCCAGTGTGGAAGCCTGGACAAACGACATGGCAGGGTTCACCAAGCTGGAGAGGATAAAGTTTGCCTTGAGAGGGTCTGCGCAGGGGTTCTTCAGGCGGTGGCAACCGTTCCTAAACTATCTCGCGGAGCGTTAGATGGAGGTCGGTCAGCAGCAGCAGAAACCCAGGGAGGGGGGGGGGGGTGGGCGTTTCTTTCGGGGGGGGGGGGTAGAAGGGTGGGCAGGGAAAGGGTTTTTTACTAGGGGGACTGGAGAAAGGAAAAACACAAACATAAGGGAAAATCAATATGGGCGGGAGGAACCCATTGTACAAGTTCTGTATTATGTTGGATTGATATGTTTATGTTTTGCTTTGTTACTTTCCTTTTCTTTCTGTTACGGGGGGGGGGTTTGAATGGTTGAAAATTTTTGTTGAAAATTTTTAAATAAATATATATATTTTTTAAAAGAACATGTATAATAGTTTGGATGTTGAATTAAATCATGTTGCATTTTATGAAGTGTTGGAGGTCTGTCTCTCGCTACACTGCATCAAGTGCAGTTCCCCGCTACCCAGCCTACCAAACACACCATCCAGAACCAAGGGTCACAGCCTGAGGATTCAGGGTAAACCATTTCAGACAGAGATAAGGAGACATTTTTTCACACAGAGTGGTGAGCCTGTGGAATTCATTACCACAGGAAGTAGTTGATGCAAAAACTTTGAATATATTCAAGAGGCGGCTGGATATAGCACTTGGGGAGAATGGGATTAAAAGCAATGGGGAGAAAGCAGAATTAGGCTATTGATCAGCCATGGTCGTGATGAATGGCAGAGCAGGCCTCATCCTGCTCCTATCTTCTATGTAACTATGTATATGTGCAGCGTAGGTGGACTGGCCACGCTAAATTGCCCCTTATTTTGAAAAAATGAATTGGGTACACTAAATTTATTTTTTAAAAAGTAGATGCAAGCTATATCGATGCATGTAGAGTTGCCGTTGCCAAGTAGCCACAGTCAAGACATTAAAACTAAAAGTAGCTAATTGAAATCTATTCCTGACGAACAAAATCCAAGGCCCCAGTATTGTCATAGAGGAAGACATTTGTCCCTTTCTGCTGTCAGTCAAGTATTTCTCTTCTTCTCAACAGCACCCCTTACGGGCGCACATTAAGTGAGATATGTTCCTATAGACCATTTCTGAACCACCAAATGTGACTGTACACTTTTTAAAACTCCTCACTTGGGATAAAACTGGGTCTTTTGTTAGAAACAGCCCCAAGCACATTTTTTTCTGGGTTTCTTTGGTTGCTATTATAAATCATGATCTGTAATCGAGAAATCAGGTTAATTGAAATTATTTGGAAGTTTATCATGTGTCTGTACATTGAAGCTCGGGGATGATAATCTGTTACTTGCTACCTTTCCAAAGGGAAGCATTGGCACCACCAGAGATCTGTTTTTAATGAAAAATAAATTAGTCAAAAAGAAGTTTCATGTTTTGCCTCAAGCTAGTTCATATTAGCTTTGAATTCAAATTTGTGGAAGAAATTACTGAGCCAAGCATATTAACAGTCTCTGAAGCTACATTACCATCCTTTATCCAGGTGTATATGATAATTATGCTTCAATTCCATACTATGAAATTATTTTCTTCTCAAATAAATGCACTTGATGCACTTAGAACACTTTTTGTGCTGAATTGAAGTGAGGTGGTTGCTGTACCAGCTCTTTTCCCTAGAGCAATGTTTTAAATTGCCGTTGAATTTTATTAAGTCCAGCTTTAAAACTTCACTTTCTTTCAAGATAAACTGAGGGTTTTGGAGGTGGGGATGGGGGACTGGTGTTAAAAATGTGCTGCAGGTTTGGATCAGATTTTCTGAAACACTAAGAGCTTCAAAATACTGAGAGGGAAGTTTTCCTCTGTTCGCAGTGTGAGGGGACTAAGACCTCACCCTCTAGCATGTTAAATTAAAATATAGAGAGATATGCTCATTTCTATCACTGAAACATTTAATACTGGAAAGAGACCTTAAAATAGCTCAATCAATGTATCTGTGACCTTCAAACAAAAGAACCTACCTGGCAGTATCAGGGAAACTTGTGCCTTGTTATCCCCGAAGAAACTGTGGGTTTCACAGACCAAATTCAAATGAGATATACAAAGGCCATCTGCATTTCGTAACCCAGGCTGGTCAACCGGAGTCTACTCATCTGTCAAGGCAATGGGCCCTGCAACCTTCCTTTCAATTCTTAATGGTTGAGACATTTAACAATTTTGGGTACCCAGGCAAGAGATACATATCGAGGAGAAAATGCTGGAAAATCTCATCAGGTCTGGCAGCACAAGCAGTGGGAGAAAAGAGCTAACGTTTCGAAACCAGGTGGCCCTTTGTCAAAGTTACAAAGCTTTGACAAAGGGTCACCTGGACTCGAAACGTTGGATCTTTTCTCTCCCTATAAGTGCTTCCAGACCTGCTGAGATTTCCCAGCATTTTCTCTTTAGTTTCAGATCCCAGTGTCTGCAGTAATTTGCTGTTATTAAGAGATGCATACACCTTGTCAAAGCCAAAATGGAGAGGTGGGAACCAGTGATATTGCCTTGCTGTACTACAAAGATTCAGTCTGCCATATTACCATCAAACCAGCAGGATCACAAGCAAGGAGCTCTGGCCCAGACTGGACACCTGGCCCCATCTACACTGTTTATACTGGAACTTCTGTACCATTGCTGATAAGACTGATTCATCTGTGTGTCCCTAGCTCAACGTGTGAAGTCAACTCCACTGGAAAAGTGAATTATCCAGCATTGGTTTTCAACCCGCACGGTAGCATTGTGGATAGCACAATTGCTTCACAGCTCCTGGGTCCTAGGTTCGATTCCGGCTTGGGTCACTGGCTGTGCGGAGTCTGCACATCCTCCCCGTGTGCGCGTGGGTTTCCTCCGGGTGCTCCGGTTTCCTCCCACAGTCCAAAGATGTGCAGGTTAGGTGGATTGGCCATGATAAATTGCCCTTCGTGTCCAAAATTGCCCTTAGTGTTGGGTGGGGTTACTGGGATAGGGTGGAGGTGTTGACCTTGGGTAGGGTGCTCTTTCCAAGAGCCGGTGCAGACTCGATGGGCCGAATGGCCTCCTTCTGCACTGTAAATTCTATGATAAACCCATTAACCGCCATGAAGGAACACCTCATTGGACTTTGATTCTGGACATTGTAACTCATTTGAAATTATATTTGTTTCTCTTGTGGACTCTACACTGTTAAACCTTCTTTTCTCTATCCCTCTTCTACTGTATGAAAACAAAGGAGGCAACATTGCGGTGTTCCTCCTGAATTTTGAGTGTGTGCGAATAAATTTCCCTTTGTGTTCATTCGTTGTCGTGTTTGCTGCTGGGATAGTAGTAGAAATTGGATCACAACAAAAGGGAAGGAAGGGTGAGCGGAGACATTATTGCTGATTAAATTAAACCCCCTCCTGTGCATAACAGGAGCAAAATCATTAACAGGAATGAAGAAAATACTCGTTTGAAAATAATGAACAAAGGAAATCCCTCCCCAGAATGATTTCAGCAATGGGCCAGTTTACCTCATAATTTCCACCTTATTTCTTTTCAGAAACATTCCTAGTCAAACCACCATTGCTGCCACAGCTGACAGAAGTTCTGCACACATTAGTCCTGGATTTTAAGGCCATTTCCTTTGAGGAAAATTGTGGGTTGGTGAATGCAGGAGCAGAATGTCTACTCAGTGTTGTTTCTAGGGGAAGGCATCATTGTATTCATATAGTGTCGTAACATACCTTGCAGAAAGACCTCAAAATTAATAATGCAGATGAGGAGCTCAGCCAGTTTTGATGGTCTGTGTTGAGTGAGAATCATGCGCCATTACATTGGGTGAACTCTTCAAATAGTGCTGTTGGACTTTAATATTCATTTGAATTATCAGAAAAGACACATAGGGACTCACCCACATTATCGCACCTCTCTCAATAGAAGCCCCTCCTTCAATATTAAATTGGATTCATCAGCTTACGTTGTGGTGCTTAAGTCCAGGAATAGGGTTTAAGCTCTCAACCAACTGATGCAATGGAGTAGTGTCATCAGCTGAGTCAAGCTGACATTTAACCAGTTCCCCCCGCCCCTCCGAACTGGAACTTACTGATTTTGTTTTGAGTGATTGCAGTATTTCACTTTCTGCTCATCTTGTCTTAATTGCTTGCTGTCCAGACAAAAATACGATCCCAAAGCATCTAATTATATAAGACTATTAAACCTTCGGATTATAACTGATAGAACACATAAACACAATATACAAAATATTTGTAACAAAATCAAAAACTCACAGAATAAGAAGATATAAACCTTCAGTAAACATGGAAAGGTAGAAAATAGGTGCAGGAGTAGGCCATTCGGCCCTTCGAGCCTGCACCACTATTCAATTTGATCATGCAAATTCAATATCCCACTCCCGCTTTCTCTCCATACCCTTTGTTGATCCCTTTAGCCGCAAGGGTCATGTCCAGCTCCCTCTTGAATATATCCAATGAACTGGTCCCAACAGCGTTCTGTGGTAGAGAATTCCACAAGTACACAACTCTGAGAGAAGTTCTTCCTCACCTTATCCTGCATGGTTTACCCCTTATTCTTTGGCTGTGACACCTAGTTCTGGACGTCCCCAAGATTGGGAACATTCTTCCTGCATCTAGTTTGTCCAGTCCCATCAGGATTTTGTATGTTTCTATGATATCCCCTCTCATTCTTCTAAACTCCAGTGAGTACACGCCCAATCGATCCAGCCTTTCTTCATATATCAATCCTGCTATCCCGGGAATTAGTCTGGTGAACCTTCGCTGGACACCCTCAATAGCAAGAATGTCCTTTCTCAAACAAGGAGACCAAAACACACAATACTCAAGGTGTGGCCTTCCCAAGGCCCAGTATAACTGCAGCAAGATATCCCTACTATACTCAAATCCTCTCGCTGTGAAGGCCAGCATGCCATTAGCTTTCCTCACTGCCTGCTGTACCTGCATGACAACCTTCAGCGACTGTTCCACCATGACACCCAGGTCTCGTTGCACTGCCCCTTTTCCTAAACTGCCACCATTCAGATAATAATCTGCCTTCCTGGTTTTGCCACCAAAGTGGATAACCTCATATTTAACCACATTATATTGCATTTGCTCACTCAGCCAGCCTGTTCAGGTCACTCTGCAGCCTCCTTGCATCCAACTCACAGCACACACTGCCACCCAGCTTAGTGTCATCTGCAAATTTGGAGATATTGCATGAAATTCCTTCGTCCAAATCATTAATGTACATTATGAACAGCTGGGGTCCCAGCACTGAACAATGCGGTACCCGACTAGCCACTGCCTGCCACTCTGAAAAGGACCCATTTATTCCCACTCTCTGCTTCCTGTCTGCCAATCAGTTCTCTATCCACTGCTTCCTGTCCGCCAACCAGTTCTCTTTAATAAAGAAACTATTGCTTCATTATAATTTAGGTCTTTCTTTCCTTAGATGTCGAATTGTAAAGCCCCTTTTCTTATTTTTCAAACTCACTTGTTTACCACATACTGTCCCATAAATTCGCAAGCACGGCAGGATGAGGGAGATTAAGGGAGACTATTAGTTTCTTGATGGAAAAACACCTAAGGGAGGATCACATTAATAAGCTAGCTGTCAAAACTTTCACAAAAAATAGTGCCTCTTTAAAAGGTGAAATTAGCAGTTACAACTCTTAAGAAGTCTGTCAAGTTGAAGTCTGCACTTCCCAGTACAAAGCCCCCAACAATGTCTCCATGGGCTAAATGAAGCCTTAAATTACAAAACCTGCAGGTTGGAACAAATGAAGCTTCTTAGCAGAAGAGGAAGATAAAGAGGCATTAAAAAGCTGCTGTGGATATGGAACAAAAAGACTTCTGACTTGCGTGATCCTTGCACTTTCCATTTGGACATTTAAATAGAGGCCAATAGCATGTACATGTTAAATGAAGCAGCAAGATGTTAATACTACCCCTTATGAGAACAATCTAAGTTTAGTAATAATTATAGTGAGTATGCTTGCAAAGTATTTCATCGCCTGTAAAGTGCTTTGGAAAGTTCTGAAGTTGTGAAAGGAGCTTTATAAATGTAAGTCTTTCTTTCCCAAAAATATCTTTCATCCTTTGTGGATGGCTGGACTGTCATGTGAGGAGAGATTGACTAGGTTGGGATTGTTCTTGCTAGAGTTCAGAAGAATGAGGGGGGATCTCATAGAGACTTATAAAATTCTAACAGAACTAGACAGGGTAGATGCAGGGAAGATGTTACCAATGATGGGTGTCCCCAGAACCAGGGGTCACAGCCTGAGGATTCAGGGTAAACCATTTCGGACAGAGATAAGGCGACATTTTTTCACACAGAGTGGTGAGCCTGTGGAATTCATTACCACAGGAAGTAGTTGATGCTAAAACTTTGAACATATTCAAGAGGCAGCTGGATGTAGCACTTGGGGAGAATGGGATCAAAGGCTATGGGGAGAAAGCAGGATTAGGCTATTGACTTGTATGATCAGCCATGATCTGACAAATGGCGGAGCAGGCTCGAAGAGCCAAAAGGCCTCCTCCTGCTCCTATCTTCTATGTATCTCTATAAATACTGTGGCTACCTGAGCAGGTTAAAGGCTAGGAATCCTGTGGTGAGTAACTCACATCCTGACTCCCCCAAAGCCTATCCACCATCTACAAGGTACAGGTCAGGAGTATAATGGAATACTCTTCACTTGCCTGGATGAGTGCAGCTCCAAAAACACTCAACACCATGTGGGACAAAGCAGCCAGCTTGATTGTTACCCCTTCCACAAACATTCAATCCCACCGACGAACAATGTGCACCATCTACACGATGTACTGCAGTAACTCACCAAAGTTCCTTCGGCAGCACCTTCCAAACCCACGACCATAACCATCTAGAAGGACAACAGCAACAGGTACCTGGGAACACCACTACCAGAAGGTTCTCCTCCAAGTCACTCACCATCCTGACGTGGAAATATATCACTGTTCCATCACTGTCGAGGGGTCAAAATCCTGGAGCTCCCCCCCTAACAGCACGTGGGTGTACCTATATCTCAGGGACTGCAGTGGTTAAAGAAGGCAACTCGCCACCACCTTCGCAAGGGCAACTCGGGATGGGCGATAAATACTGGTCCAGCCAGCGATGCCCGCATACCATAAATTAATTTTTTTAAAGTAATGCATTTTGATGGCTGGATTAATTATTTAAATATTCCAATTTTGATATTCCAGTACTATTACTGAGATTTGCCCAACTGACATATTTTACAGTTCCTTTACACAACTGTAGAAAGCAAGGTAAAGGATGAGAATGGACCTCACACTCAGAGGACATTGGAGGAAGCCACCCAGTAGTTCACTGTGCATCACTTTGGCAGTCAAGTTGTTTGACTGCAATTTCCTTGGCCGGGATTTTCCGAGCCTGCGGCACGTCAGAGAATCACTGGTGACGCCGAAAATTCTCGCCACTCCGTGCCGACGCGGGACGCGATTCTCCGGCGACCGGAGAATCAGTGCCAGTCACGCTCGGCGATTCTCCGCGGTTGATCGGCCGAGTTCCGCCAGTGTGGTTCAAATATGGTACCACCCTGCGGGAGCTCAGACCCGCAGCTGCGGTGGCCATCCTGGTGAAGGGGGAGGGGGGGGATCCGACACTGGGGGGCCTCCATGATGGCTAGTCTGTGTTCGGGGAATACTGATCAGCAGGCGCGCGCGATCCGGGGGAGGCCTATCTTCTACTGCATGGGCCCACTGTGTCGCTACGCCATGTTGCACGGAACCAGCGCAGAAACGGCCATCACGCGCATGCGCCAGTGCGGAAACTGCCGCCGCACACATGCACGGACCCGGGCCGGCAGTGCATGGCCGCGTATCACCGCCGGAGCTGCACGCAGCACTCTGGCGCCGTGCTGGTCCCCTGTGGGCACTGAATCGCTGGGCCAAAAGGCCTGTTGATGCCGGTGTGAAACACTCCGGTGTTTACGTCGGTGTCAACACTTAGCTGGGATTTTGGAGAATCCCGGCCCTTATTTTTCTTGTAGCTCCAATGATGTTGTACGTCATCACACTGCACATTGATTTTAAATGGGTGGGATGTCCACATTTACGGTGAGTATTATTCTCTGGTCTGGTAACAAGAGACACATTTAAAGGAGGGAGATAGATCAGCTTTTAATTTTCTACTTGCTCAGCACCCCCACGAGAAATTGATTCTCATTCTACCACACTGTCCCTCAGGGAGCCAAATGAGAACTGGGAAAACTTAATAAAACGAGACAGATAAATTCACAGAAAATGAAAGGATAAAAATTCAAGATCTCATTGTCCAATGCTCTACAACTGGGAAATACGATGCAAAACATAAAAAAAACTCTTTATGGTCTAAACTGACCTCAATTACATACAAAATACGGGTCTAATTTATTCTTTGTGTACTCGTATTGTCAGCAGTACGTCCATGTGTATTATTTAAGCAGAATATTGAATACTTCAATTATTCATGTCAAACTTTTTCTCCCTTTCTTCCTCTGTAGACAGTGACTCATAATGGGCGCCAGTAGGTCACAAGCACTTTGTCCAAGTGGCTGTCAACATGCGGGTTGAGATGGTGAGAGCATTTACTCAGAGACAGAATGATAGCCAAACTTGTTCCATCATTACCTGGCATGTACAAATTAACACTTTCCAGTAAGGGTTAGTACATAACTGTCAGGAGGAAGAGCTCGGCGAGGAGATTGAGGAGGGTTTGTGGGCTGATGCCCTAAGTAGGGTAAATTCCTCTTCCTCGTGTGCCAGGCTTAGCCTGATCCAATTTAAGGTGCTACATAGAGCACATATAACGGGAGCGAGGTTGAGCAGGTTCTTCGGAGTAGAGCACAGGTGCGGGAGGTGCGGGGAAGCCCGGCGAACCACACACATATGTTTTGGTCGTGTCCAGCACTGGAGGAGTATTGGAGGGGAGTGGCAAGAGTGATCTCGAAGGTGGTGAAGGTCCGGGTCAAGCCAGGCTGGGGGTTAGCTATATTTGGGGTAGCGGATGAGCCGGGAGTGCAGGAGGCGAAAGAGGCCGATATTGTGGCCTTTGCGTCCCTGGTAGCCCGGCGAAGGATTTTACTCATGTGGAAGGAAGCGAAACCCCCCGGCGTGGAGGCCTGGATAAACGATATGGCAGGGTTCATAAAACTGGAACGGATGAGGTTTGCGCTGAGAGGATCGGCTCAGGGGTTCTCCAGGCGGTGGCAATCGTTCCTTGACTATCTAGCGGAACGTTAGGGGAAAATAGATAGCCAGCAGCAGCAGCCCAGAAAGAGAGGGGGGGTGGGGGAGGGAGGGAAGGGGGGAGGGGAGAGGGGGGGGGGGGGGGGGCAACTTGTTTTTGTTCTAGTTGGGAGGGAGGGGGGGGAGCACCATTTCTTGTTACTTTGTTAGTTCACTACTTCACTTAAACAATGTTATCTATTAGTTATTGTGTTACCGTTTTTGTTGATTTGTAAGGGGGAAAAATTGTGTTTGAAAACTTTAAAATATATATTTAAAAAAAAATAACTGTCAGGAGTACAAAATCCAGGGGCAGCACGGTGGCGCAGTGGTAGCACTGTAGTCTCACGGCGCCGAGGTCCCAGGTTCGATCCTGGCCCTGGGTCACTGTCTGTGTGGAGTTTGCACATTCTCCCCGTGTTTGCGTGGGTTTCACCCCCATAACACAAAGATTGCAGAGTAGGTGGATTGGCCACACTAAATTGACCCTTAATTGGAAAATTTGAATTTGGTACTCTAAATTTATGGGGAAAAAAAGGAGTACAAAATCCTGGCTGATTTCTCCTTCTCTAAACTGAAAAGAAAAGAAATTGTACTGACTCCATGACCATTCCAGCTAATTCATTACAGAGTTGGAATCAGGGCCGTACATGGTCTGAAATTACGCTGTACTCAACAAATCATAGGGCCAATGAGCTAATTATTTTAAAACTTCTGGTGATCAAGAAAATGACAAAACATTTTTTTCTAATGATACAGTAGGAAATTGGTCTAAAGTAACTCAAAGCGGACCATTTTGCTGTACACTTCTGTGCTATGATTCAACTGAAGCAATTAGCAGGAAGATTAACTCATTAAAATTGATCTTCCTAGCCTGTGCTGAGTGAGCAGATCACAACAAATAACAAAGAAAAATTACAGCACAGGAACAGGCCCTTCGGCCCTCCAAGCCTGCGCCAATCCAGATCCTCTATCTAAAACTGTCGCCTATTTTCTAAGGATCTGTATCCCTCTGCTCCCTGCCCATTCATGTATCTGTCTAGATACATCTTAAATGAGGCTATCGTGCCCGCCTCTACCACCTCCGCCGCCAATGCGTTCCAGGCACCCACCACCCACTGCGTAAAGAACTTTCCACGCATATCTCCCTTAAACTTTTCCCCTCTCACCTTGAACTTGTGACCCCTAGTAATTGAGTCCCCCACTCTGGGAAAAAGCTTCTTGCTATCCACCCTGTCTATACCTCTCATGATTTTGTAGACCTCAATGAGGTCCCCCCTCAACCTCCGTCTTTCTAATGAAAATAATCCTAATCTACTCAATCTCTCTTCATAGCTAGCACCCTCCATACCAGGCAACATCCTGGTGAAGCTCCTCTGCACCTTCTCCAAAGCATCCACATCCTTTTGGTAATGTGGCAACCCGAACTGTGCGTAGTATTCCAAATGTGGCCGAACCAGTCTTATACAACTGTAACATGACCTGCCAACTCTTGCACTCAATACCCCTTCCGATGAAGGAAAGCATGCCGTTTGCCTTCTTGACCACTCTATCGACTGCGCAGCCACCTTCAGGGTACAATGGACCTGAACACCCAGATCTCTCTGTACATCAATTTTCCCCAGGGCTTTTTCATTTACCATATAGTTCGCTCTTGAATTGGATCTTCCAAAATGCATCACCTCGCATTTGCCTGGATTGAACTCCATCTGCCATTTCTCTGCCCAACTCTCCAATCTATCTATATTCTGCTGTATTCTCTGACAGTCCCCTTCACTATCTGCTACTCCACCAATCTTAGTGTTATCTACAAACTTAATCAGACCACCTATACCTTCCTCCAGATCATTTAAGTATCTCATAAACAACAGTGGTCCCAGCACGGATCCCTGTGGAACACCACTGGTCACAGTTCTCCATTCTGAGAAACTCCCTTCCACTACTACTCTCTGTCTCCTGTTGCCCAGCCAGTTCTTTATCCATCTAGCTAGTACACCCTGGACCCCATGAGACTTCACTTTCTCCATCAGCCTACCATGGGGAACCTTATCAAATGCCTTACTGAAGTCCAAAGGCGCAATTCTCCCATCGGGAGACTACGTCCCGACGCCGGAGTGAAAACCGGAGTGTATCACTCCGGCGTCGGAGGCCGTTCCCAACCCCCTATTCTCCCGCCCCCGGGGTCGAGGAACGGCGCCGCGTCATTTACGCACGCCGGGCCTTGGCGCCGCGTAAAAGCGGCGCCGCATAAATGACGCGACCGACACTGCGTAAATGACGTCACCCGCGCATGCACGGGTTGGTCGGAGCCACCCCGCGCATGCGCGGTTGCCGTCCTCCCCGCGGCCTCCCCATCAAGAAGATGGCGGATCGATCTTGCGGGGCAGCGGAGGAAAGGAGGTCCTTCTTCAGAGAGGTCGGCCCGTCGATCGATGGGCACCGATCGCGGGCCAGTCCCCTGTTGAGCCCCACCCCCCCTCCGGTGCAGGAAATCCCTCGCTCCCCCACAGGCCGCCCCCCCCCAGCAGCAACCAGGTGTGGATGGCGCCGGTGGGAACCTGTCGTGTTGGGCAGGCCGCTCGGCCCATCCGTGCCGGAGAATCGCCGCTCGGCCATTACCAACGGCAAGCGGCGATTCTCCCTGCGGCCAGCCGTGATTCGCGCCGTGCCGGTTTGTGGGGGGTGGGAGAATCGCGTGCGGGCGTCGGGACAAAGTGGCGGGACTCGCGCGGCGCCCGGGCGCTTCTCCCACCTGGCGTGGGGGGAGAATTCTGCCCCATGTATATGACATCTACAGCCCTTCCCTCATCAACCAACTTTGTCACTTCCTCAAAGAACTCTATTAAGTTGGTAAGACATGACCTTCCCGGCACAAAACCATGTTGCCTATCACTGATAAGCCCATTTTCTTCCAAATGGGAACAGATCCTATCCCTCAGTATCTTCTCCAGCAGCTTCCCAACACTGACGTCAGGCACCTGGACACCAACATGGTCACAGATTTTCTCAAGTTCTAAATCCGCCCAGTAGTACAGTGGTTAGCACTGTTACTTCACAGTGCCAGCGACTCGGGTTCGATTCCCGGGTTTGTCACTGTCTGTGCGGAGTCTGCATCTTTTCCCTGTATCTGTGTGGGTTTCCTCTGGGTGTTTCAGTTTCCTCCCAGAAGTCTCGAAGGACAAGGGGTGGGATTCTCCCATGCCGCGTCGTGTGGGAGAATCGCCATTCGCGCCATTTCGTCCCGCGGCGCCGGTCCGACGCCGGCAGGAGATTCTTCGAAGAGCGGAGAATCGGCGCCATTTGCGCCGGTGTGTTTGGCGCGGTGCCGGTCGTGGGCCGCTGTCCGCAGCCAGGCCGCCGTTTCTCCGGCATTGATGGGCCGAGCGGAAACGGCAGAGTCCCACCGGCGCCGTTCACACCTGCTCGCAGCCAGCGGGAACTCTGTGCGTAGGGTCGGGGTGCGGCCGGTGGGGCGGGGAAAAGCACTCCTTCACCGGGGGGGTGGGTGGGGGGGGGGGGGGGGGGCCTCCTATGGGGTCTGGCCCGCGATCTGGGCCCACCGATTGGCGGGCCGGCCTCTCCAGCTCCGGCCCTATTTTATTACACGGCAGGCCCCTGAAACCCCAAGCCATGCTGCGTCGGGTCCGGCGAGTTGAGAAAGTCCCAACTGCGCATGCGCGGGTTGGCGCAGTGCCCAGTTGGCGACGGAAAGGAAGGCTGGAGCGGCGGGAATCGCTCCAGCTCCGTGCTGGCCCCCTGTGAGGGCCAGAATCGGTAGTGCCCACGCCCGTTTTGCGCCGTCGTGAAACGCGATGGCGTTCACGACGGCGCAAACACTCTGCCTCCATTTTGGAGAATCCCACCCCAGCTTGTTAGGTGCATTGGACATTCTGAATTTCCTAACTGTAACTGAACAGGCACCGGAATGTGTCGACTACGGGATTTTCACAGTAATTTCATTGCAGTGTTAATGTTAAGGTAAGCCTACTTGTGACACTAATAAAGATTATAGATTATTATTATAAATGAAGAGATTGTGACTGTGCCTCAGTTATGCCAACAGGAACTCCTTGCCCCGGGCCTCCGTTATCCCTCACTTTGGATGCTAGAGCAGATATTCTATTGTCAAAAGATGTTGCCTGGGGTTTGCCCTGACTTTCACAAGAAATACAGATGGTCAATGTTTTGAAAGGCAAAGTTGTCATAATATTTTACAATGGTTCTACCTCTGAGATTTTGAGTATCTGGTTCACAGAAGAGGAGAGAGCTTCACTGGTAAGACAACTGATTAAAGCAAAAACAGGAGCCCAGCACTGAAAACTGGTACATTTCCTTTCTCGCCATATTAATAAGACCAAAGGCTCTTTCAGTGCAACAGATGCAATTATAATCACTGGCATCATAAACATGGAGTTAGATTGTGTATGCTCCTGAAATATTCACAGGCTAAAGCACAATGCATCTATCACAGGTAATGTGGCTCTGCTGCTTAACATTCTACATGCATTCCTGCTTTCTCAGTGCAATACTTCCATCAGACACGCTCGCTGACCTCTGCAGTTGTTGCTGCCCAACATAACTGTGGTATCACTGCTATCAAACAATTTCAAAATGACACTGTGTCTTATATAATGTTAGGCCGCAAACAACAAGTACCAGGTAACCTGTGCTGACAACGTATTACTGAGCTGCCATAAGCAATCAGCATCTGGGTGAAGCCAAACAGCACAGAAGAATTGTTGGAGTACATTAAACCCTGTGAATATTGAACAGGTTCAGCATTTGGTGAGGCAATATTTTTGCAACAGTAATAGGTCCAGATAGGTTGATTATATCAATGAGGAGGAGCAAGTATTCAAATCTGAACTTGTTTTACTTGTCTAGTATGAACATTTTTAAGCCATGTGCAGTGCAGCCAAGTGGATTCACAGCTCACTGGGCAAATCTGACTCTAGAATATATATTGACATCAATTCCAATTATCCATTGTATCCCATCCGTTCACCCAACTTCACACTCCACCGGTCGTGCCAGCATGGCACCCTGAATTTGAAATATAGACCATTCGGGCCATCTTTGGGGAAGGAACCTGCCCACCGTTGAGGACAGGTGTTCAATGCTGCTTTATTTCAACCTGAATGAGAAAAAAGATTAAACAGGCAAGGACCGCCAAAAAGCATCTGCGTTCATGGATTCAAAGGAAAGTTGAAGTTACTTTGAAAGGTTAATTTTTCTGTCAAGGAAAAGCTTCAGATACAGATAAATAAAACAGCTGTGTCACGTACAATAATGTGTAACCAATAACTACAGGTATAAGTAGGGGACAAATATTTGCTATCTGTTTGTATATATCATTTTTGGAGTTCCTTTTTATGCAGTTTCTCTTGTCTTAAATTTTAAAGCACTGCTGCCTCACAGCGCCAGAGACCTGGGTTCGATCCCGACCTCGGGTGACTGCCTGTGTGAGGTTGCACATTTTGTCCGTGTCCTCCAGATGCTCCGAATTCCTCACACAGTCCAAAGGTGTGCAGGTTAGGCGGATTGGCTATGCTAAATTGCCACAGGTGGGATTATGGGGATAGGGTGGGGATTGGGCATTGCGAGGTGCTCTTTCAGAGAGTCGGTGCAGACTCAATGGGCCGAATGGCCTCCTTCTGCACTGTAGGGATTCTATGATTCAAATTGAAGGCAGTAATTAGGAGAGTTTCACTGGTACTCTGGGTTATATTGCATGCTTTCAGTGCCATATTGCGTAGGCTATGGGAATTCCCTGGTGGTAGGCCGTGCTGTGCAATGTTACCTGCGGGACCCGTGTGGATCAAATAGGTCAATGGAGAAGCTCGTTTTGAAATGGCACAAACATATTTTTAGCCTAATAGCTTGCTTTGAGCGGTTTACAAATTATATTAGTCATTTGATATTTTCTGGAATGACAATTTCTTCCAAGGCCTACTGTTAGAGAGGCAGTTGATTGCGAAGCATTAAAAAATGCAAAGCTACTATCACAAAGATGTTCAGTTGGCTGAGATTCTGGACAATCGGTATCTACTTCCTCAACACCTCTTTTTCTTCCAATAGTTTGATTTCTTCTGAAAGAAATAGTTGTGTTGCATCATGATTGATTGGCAATCCTTTCAAAAGGAAGCTAGGTTTTGTTAACTGAATATGTTTGTCGCCAGAAAGTACATCAAGGTGGCTCAAATGTTTCAAAAGCCTCGCATTCTGTACAGGGAACTATTTTAGAGAAAACCCCAAAGGGTTGATTACTGTGCAATGTGCCACTTGAACGGTGAGCATTGTTATTTTCAAAAGTAGGTATGGAAAACCAAACTCTTAAGACTCGATATATGCATTAAAAAAAAAGTTTTGAACTGCATGGGATATTGTTATTTTGACTCTTCACAGCTTCATTCATAACAAAATAATAGCAATTCCACCATATACGAGTTTGATTTTGTGAAGAATGTTTCCATGTTCAAATCGTCAGGAGACATGATGTGAATTCTAGCATCGTGTCATTTCAAACCACAGAGTCCAATAAGTTCCCCCCTGCAACTCCCACCCATAACAACTCAGGGGTGAGAATGTTTTAGCTGCCAGAAGATCCTATGCATGTTGCCTTAAGTGCTATAAATAGCAGCAGTAGTTTCTACTGAGCAACAGGGATAGATTTAATAAGGCATGTTTTTTTTATGTGACACGATACACATCATCAAAACAAAGCAACCAAAGGAGCATATTCATTTTGTCAGGTGTCACAAGACATCGCATTATTTCACACAGGTGTCACATACTGTTCTTCCACACTTATAACTCAACTTCTTATCAAGTCTTGTTCCTTCATCACTTAACTCCTCAGCCAGATTGCATGTCAGTAGACTGCAACTGTAACTTTAAATTATATATACACGTGATATATTTTGTACAGGAGAGTAAAATTACTTTGCAGTATGCTTCAAGGCTGTAACACTTCTCTTGTGCTGTTAACCTACACAATATTCACCTAAATCCTGACTTTGGCAGTTTCTAGCATGATGAAACCTATTCATTGTGTCCAAACATGGGCAGCACGGTAGCATAGTGGTTAGCACTATGGCTTCACAGCGCCAGGGTGCAAGGTTCGATTCCCGGCTTGGGTAACTGTGTGTGCGGAGTCTGCACGTTCCCCGTGTCTGCGTGGATTTCCTCCAGGGGCTCCGGTTTCCTCCCACAAGTCCCGAAAGACGTGCATGTTAGGTAATTTGGACATTCTGAATTCTCCTGTGTACCCGAACAGGCGCTGGAATGTGGCGGCGAGCGGCTTTTCACAATAATTTCATTGCAGTGTTAACATAGGCCTACTTGTGACAATAAAGATTATTATTATTATTCTTACTCCAGACATTATTCCAGCGGTCAGGCTTTCAAAATAATTTGGGGCTGGACTTCCCCGAACGTCAGGTTGCCTGTACCCATGGTTCAAAATGTCAAGGGAGGGGAACTCGCTCACGATCCTGCCGGCTACCCAGCAGCGATTTAACACTGGGAGCAGTGCCAGATGAAAGCAGTGGCCACTCCTGGGACTACTGGCTGGCTCCACCCTGCTGAGTAACCCAGTTAAATAGTTAAATATAGGGATGGTGGAGAGTCACAACGAGATGGGTAGGGGGCCAGGTTCAACAGACTGGGGGGGGGGGGGGGCATTTGAAGGAGATTAATGACCTTAGGGAGGGGAGAGTGTCTCTGATGGGAGTTCACATGGGTGGTTCACCCTCCCTTGCCTGACACTAGCCCACACAGCTGAAGTTGGCATGCTGGTGTGGCCCCCACCCAATCACAAGTAAAATACTGGAGGAGGGAGGATGAATCCCTTAATTTACTATTAATTGGCCACTTGAGTCTCAATGGGCAAGTGGGTCACCTGACACTCCTCCTGCCCACACGCATAAAATCTCAGACAGTTCAGGTGTGGATGGATAGGTGGTGAGACGGCCACCTGCTGGATTTTACCCCCCCCCCAACCCCTATTCCCGAAGCACCACCTTCATACTCGCCAGTGGGCGAGTGTATAATCCAGCTCTTAGAGTAAATCATTCATTTAGGCTTTATTAATTTCTTTCAGTCAAATTAATTGTCCAATTTGCACTGTGCAAATATCAACACAAATCACCTCCTGGCCCACAAATTGCCGTGTCCTCACCCAACCCTATTAGTTTTGAGAGTGATGCGTTGTTTCATCAGTGCAGCTGCTCTATTCATTACATCGCAGAATTAGGCAGAAGAAACATGGCCAGAGAATTTGGCCGTGTTACAAATTAATCATCAGCAGCCATTTCCCAGTTTAGCTCTAAATTCAGAGCTGTCAGCGTTGGAGAAAAGCTTCAGGTTTTCAGTCGCCATGCATTTGAGCTTCATCTCATCAAACAAAAAATTAAACTTTGAGCCATGTTAATTAAGAGCTTTCACTACCTCCAAGGTTGGTGGAATAGTGCTACTTTCTAAGTGTTCCCTGTGTTTCTCTCATTCCCAAAGATTGGAATTGCTAGACCTATGACAATTTTAAAGTGTGTTCTCGGGGTGGGAAACTCTGATCTTGTGCTTGACTCCTTTGTTGAAATTGGATGTGTTGCTATGTCTCTAAACTTGGCAAGCCATATTAAAAAAGATCAGCCAGCCAGATGAGGCCTCAAGTTCTAAAACCAGCGCCAGACAATATTTATGAAATAAAAACATCAAGTGACAGGCCAGAGAGGGGTGGGAATGGTTGTTCAAAATCAAAAGTTAGGGAATGTGTCCTAAATCACCACATGAAACCTGCTGCCATTTAAAAAATTATTTCACATGATGTTCGCTCCAGCAGGCAAACCTTTTTTGGACCACTTTCTGTCAGCCAGGGGAAATAGGAATGGGACCCGACCTCACGAAGAAGCCTCCAGCCTCTCATCTATTCCAATCATGGCTTCTTCGCCAAATCCCAATCTCAAGATTCCTGTCGGGTTATAACCATGGCTCCCTATCAAACCCCTAATCTCTCCCTCCTACCCTCCCAATAGCCAAATGCCAACTTCAAGCCCTGATCTTTCATGATTGGTAGGGCTGAACTAATGGAGACAATCCATTAGTGGTCAGGTGGATGTACCTTTAAGAAATGGGTGTTTATCAAATAGCTGCAGTGATGTCAGTATGTGGGTGGAGTTGGGCTGTCTGTCTTTGATTTTCGTTTTTGAACTGGCAGCTGCAGTGTGTTTTTGGTTTTGTTTTCAGAGGCGGAGCTGCATTCAAAGCAAGCAGCTGTATAATGATCTCTCTCTCTCAACAAGCTAAAGAATGTCTCCAGATCATTGATGATTTCAAAGTAATACCTGTTTCTGTAGAGCATTTAAATCTGCTGACTTTATTTACAAAAGGATTTAACTTATGGATGTTGTTTGGGAAGTTATTTAAGGGTTATCTATAAAGTACTGTGGAGTTACATGTGTTGGTAGTTGATAAACTGTTTACTGTGCGTTTATAAAATGTTCACTGGATTCATAGAATAAACATTGTTTTGTTTTAAATATACTATAGCTCTCTGTTGCACCACACCTGTAAAGTGGGCCCTTGTGCTCCCCTAACCAAAATCTATTTAAAGTTGTGGGTCAGGTGAACTCTATGGTATACTTTGGGGTTCTCTAAACCCTGGCCCATAATACTGGTGTTAAATGATAACTGGAAAAATGGTTTACTCTGATTTCCTTTTGGTAACAATGATGCTGACCAACAGAGACTCTGTCCACCATACAGCACAGGAAAGATGAACCTGTGACAGGAAGTCACAAAGTAGTAACACAATCTCAAGAGTTTTTGTCAGATCACAAACTATTAAAGTGAAATGCTTCACAAAATTCGGCTGAAACTCAGGACTGTGCTCCTATTTTTAAAGCCCTCCTAAACGTACACTTTTTAAAGTGGTATACACTAGCGTGAGTGGAACTTTCTAAGATTGCTGCAATAAGAAAGTGAGATGTCAGTGAACACATATCACAGTTGTGTAACCACTAGATGGATGGTATCATTCAGTCTTCACTCGAGGAACAAAGGAGAGAATCTTCCAGGCCCACCAGCAGCAGGAAATGTGACAAGTCAGGGGAATGCAATTTGGCAGGAGTCCAAAATTTAATTTCCCAGCATTGAGATGAACTTTCGGATTCTGCTCTTGGGAGGTGCGTCAAGCTTTCCGATAAATATAGCCCGCATTGGGGAGCACCTGTAAATGCCAACTATCAGAACAGGTGATGGCAGTGGAGGATGACCAAAGGAGGGAGGAATAGAGGTAGACTTTGTGGTGAAGTGAGGAGCAGTGGCTAGGCAAGGGTGGGAGAATGCAAACTGTCTGGGGTGGGAGAGTGCAGGCTATCCAGGGCCAATAGAGGCAGGCTGACCCGCTCAAGCGAGCATTAGTCATGCTTTTGGTTGTGGGAGGGGCAGTTTAAGTAATGATGATGAGAGGGAGGTGTCTGAAGTGTGAGGCCATGAATGTTCAGGTTTGGGTGCTGTGGGTTATGTTTAGAGTACTGGGAGGCAAAGCATAGGGTGATGGCGATAAGGGGGAGGTGGTTCTGGTAAGGCGGTAGTGGTAGGTTTACAGTCGGATGTATTAGCGTTTCAGGGGTACAGTTGTAAACAGTTAACAGTGACCTCAAGTATTCGCCTGGGAGACCTCACCAGGGCACTGTTTGGTACTGGTCCACACAATCGTGGACCAGGCATAACGGCACCTCGGGGAAGGGGGGAGGGGGGGGGGCTCTCCCAGGCCACTGGAGATCCCCAGATGGTCAAACTCTGGGCAGGGTGGTACCCCAACATCTGAGCACCTTAGCTTTGCCATCCTGGCATCTTGACACTGCCACCGTGGCACAGCCTAGGTGTCCGGGTGGCATTGACCTGCTAGCAGGGGCACTGCCATGGTGCCAGGCTGGCAGTGTCAAGGTGCCAGGGATTTTCTTTCTTTATTCGTTTATGGGATGTGGGCATCGCTGGCTGGGCCAGATTTATGGTCCATCCCTGAGTGCATTTTAGAGTCAACCATGTTGCTGTGGGTCTGGCGTTACAGGTAGGCCAGACCGGTAAGGGTGGCAGATTTCTTTCCCTAAAGGACATTGAACCAGATGGGTTTTTACGACAATCAACAATGGTTTCATGGTCATCATTGGACTTCTAATTCCAGATTTTGTATTGAATTCGAATTTCACCATCTGCCCTGGTGGGATTCAAACCCAGGTTCCAGAACATTACCCAGAATGGACATGTGCCCTTGGGCAAGGATTTGTGGGGATGGAGGCGGGCGAGTACAGAGATAAAGACGTAACGGGCACGATTCTCCCACAATATGGTGTGGAATGCAATCCAATGGCTATGCTGTGCCTCGGCGAGCTGCTTTTCCGGTGGAACGTGGCCGGTAAAAACCAGGAGACCTGCTCCCAGGATTGACGTGGCGCGCAGCGCCTCACAAGGTCCAACGTGATCTCGCGAAACGTTGCGATGTAAAGTAGGGATTATCTTTTGGCAAATCTGTATATTAGATCGAGACAACTAGTCTCACTCTAAGTACAGATTCCCGTTGTACCTGAGGCTTTGGGATTGATCTCCTTCGCCTCGGAGAGCTCGGGTGAGTGCCGTTCAGCAAACGGTCCCCACAAATGGAGACCAGACGGAACGGCACTCGTGTGCATCTCCCAGGGGATCAGAGGCCCCCATTTGCATACCCTTTGAGCAGGGTTGTGCCACCTGGTACCCTGACAGTGCCTGGCACCTTGGCAGTACCACCTGGATGCTAGCCTGGCACTGCCACGAATGGGCCGGGGTGCCTTTGTGGGTATTTGGGGGGGCCCTCTCATAGTACATTCAGGCTGGGGGATCGAGGATCGCTCTGAGGGCCTCGGAGTTCAGGACACCAATTAAAAATGGCGACCCCATCTCTCACTGTACTGAGGAATTCTGGCGATTGGAGTTCCCCAGTGTACAAAACAGGGCTAAGCACGGCCTTGGTGTTGAGGTCCCTTATACAACGCAATGTTTTCTCATCACTGCGAGCGCCGGGAAACACGTGGGTAAACATGCTCACTATGGGACTTTGTTCCCATTTGGTTGAATCGAGCCCAAGGTGTCATTTTTGGCAGGAATCACAAGGTCATCGCACATATATTCATTTTTTTGGAGCTTGGGGAGATTCTCACTGTAATATCCCGCACTTATGATGAGTTTTAATGGCCTCGTCACACCTGACTTGGTGACGCAATGAGGCCTCTCGCAGGATTCGCAATGCTCGAAACGCCTCACAAGATTTAACGGAACCTCACAAGACGTCATGACCTGCCCAGCGAGGGCGAGGTCCAGATATGCCTAATAAGCCATTAAGCTTATTTGAATATGTCTGTGCCGTATTCTCCTGGGACACTGACGGCCTCGCCTGGGAAACCTCACCAGGGCACTGTTAAATACTGGTTCACACGATCATGGACCAGGCATAACGGCACCCGGGGCGGGGGGGTCTCCCAGGTCGCTGGAGATCCCCAGATGATCGGACTCTGAGCAGGGTGGCACCCTAGCATCTGAGCACTTTGGCTTTGCCATCCTGGCATCTTGCATTGCCACTGTTATACTGCCAGGGTGTAAACCCACGCAGACACGGGAAGAACGTGCAAACTCCACACAGACAGTGACCGAAGCCGGGAATCGAACCTGGGACCCTGGAGCTGTGAAGCAACTGTACTAACCACTATGCAACCGTGCTGCCCCTATGTCACGATATTCATGGTCATCATTGGGCTTCTAATTCCAGATTTTTTATTGAATTCGAATCCCACCATCTGCCCTGGCGGGATTCGAACCCAGGTCCCCAGAGCATTACCCTGGGTCTCTGGATTACTAGTCCAGCAGCAATATCACTACGCCATTACCCCCACAGGGAGCAGGCCCTTAAGAGGTGGGGTGGGGGGGGGTGGGTGCTTGAGGACCCTGTAATAGATAAGTTGGGTGCAGTGGGGATGGGGGGGGGGGGCAGAGGCTGCAGTGCGGTGGCTGAGGGGGGGGTCGAAAGATCAGGGCAGCATTTAACAATGGCGCCCAGATCCACAAATACTCTTCCTGTAGGAAATGATTGTAAGTGTAGCCTCGCTAGGGCGTTCATTGACAAGGCCAAAGGACCTGGCATAGTACTGTTAAATACCGGTGTCATTCTCGGCGCTGCAGGCACTTAGAAACACCCCGCCAAATACTTCCAAAACGGAACTCTGTTTGACCCGTCCCCCCAGTCCACCACACACACACATCCCAGACATAAGGGAGACCCAGCTCCACCCCATTCATTTTCATTGGCTTCGGTGCATTGCCACCCCACCCCAAGTGCGCATACCCTGCAGTGGGGATCAGTGAGCATACCCTGCTATGGGCTCAGTGAGGGCCCCCCAACTTTAAGGCCAACTCCCCTTCAGCCACCTTCTCCCCATTCAGAACCCTCCTCCACCTTACAGGCCCCACATGCGCGACCAAGGCCGCACATAGCCCTGTTTTATACACTGGGGAGCTCCGCTCGCCGTACTCCCCCTTACACGCTGTAGCGCACAAAGACTCCGTGAGACGAATAGAGTGAAGTCGATGAGGCTTTATTAAGCGTGTCTGTTCCCCCGCAGCTCGATAGTAGAATGGCCTGCGGGGGAGGACTCCGGCTTCTTATACTCCGCCTTCAGGGCGGAGCTAGAGGTCAACGGCCAACCAGGACCCCGGATCTGTCAGCCAATGACATTAGGGCTTCCAGTCCCACATGACCCCTAATACATACTACCACATTCACCCCTTGTCAAAAATGAACCCGGCGGGGTGATGCTTCGTATGGTGGTAAGGGTTTACAGGGCTGGTCCTGGGAGGAAACATTCATATGGCAATACAGTATGTACAATTTTGTCCTGTTTCAACTATTTACAGAAGGTATCGGGAGAAAAGCAAAATGTTCTTGTGAAAAGTCCATATATTGATTTAGACCGACGTCACGAGTCGGTCGGGCGGTCTGGTCGTCCGTGTCGATCGCCTTGGCCCCGGTGGTGGTGGTGGTGCTTGTTCCGGTGTTGTCGTCTCCGGGGGCCTTACGGTTTCAGCTCGGGCTTTATTCTTGGTCGGGCCTGAGGGGAGGGGAACCGATCCTCCTGGGAAGGGGGCGGTCGCGGGGTGCGGCGGTGGCAGGAAGGGGGGGGGTTGGGTGAATGGTGTCGGGGGGGGGGGTGTGTGTGTTGCCGGCGGGCGCCAGATCCCGCAGGGAGACCGTGTCCTGTCGGCCATCGGGGTACTCCACGTAAGCGTACTGCGGGTTCGCGTGGAGGAGGTGAACCCTTTCGACCAACGGGTCCGCCTTGTGTGCCCGCACATGCTTTCGGAGCAAGATGGGTCCTGGGGCCGCCAGCCAGGTCGGCAGCGACGTTCCAGAGGAGGACTTCCTAGGGAAGACAAGGAGACGCTCATGAGGCGTTTGATTAGTGCTCGTACACAATAGCGACCGGATGAAGTGGAGAGCGTCCGGGAGGACCTCCTGCCACCGTGAGACTGGGAGGTCCCTGGACCGTAGGGCCAGTAGGACGGTCTTCCAGACCGTGCCGTTCTCCCTCTCTACTTGCCCGTTCCCCCGGGGGTTGTAGCTGGTCGTCCTGCTTGAGGCTATGCCCTTGCTGAGCAGCAACTGGCGCAGCTCGTCACTCATGAAAGAGGACCCCCGTCGCTGTGGACGTATGCGGGGCAACCGAACAGTGTGAAGATGGTGTTCAGGGCTTTAATGACTGTGGCCGCGGTCATGTCAGAGCAGGGGATGGCGAATGGGAAGCGGAAGTATTCGTCCACCACATTAAGGAAGTATGTGTTGCGGTCGGTGGAGGGGAGGGGCCCTTTGAAATCCAGACTAAGGCATTCAAAGGGGAGGGAAGCTTTAATCAGGTGCGCACCATCCGGCCTGAAAAAATGCGGTTTGCATTCTGCGCAGATGTGGAAGTCCCTTGTGACTGTACGGACCTCCTCTAAAGAGTATAGGAGGTTGCGGGACTTGATAAAGTGGAAAAACCGAGTGACCCCCGGGTGGCAGAGGTCCTCATGGAGGGTTTGGAGGCGGTTAATTTGTGCGTTGGCACATGTGCCGCAGGATAGGGCATCGGACGGCTCGTTCAGCTTTCCGGGACGATACAAGATCTCGTAGTTGAAGGTGGAGAGCTCGATCCTCCACCTTAAGATCTTGTCGTTTTTGATTTTGCCCCGCAGTGCATTATCGAACATGAAGGCTACCGACCGTTGGTCGGTGAGGAGAGTGAATCTATTGCCGGCCAGGTAATGCCTCCAATGTCGCACAGCTTCCACTATGGCTTGGGCTTCCTTTTCCACTGAGGAGTGGCGGATTTCTGAAGCGTGGAGGGTTCGGGAGAAAAAGGCCACGGGTCTGCCCGCTTGGTTAAGGGTGGCCGCTAGAGCTACGTCGGAGGCGTCGCTCTCGACCTGGAAGGGGAGGGACTCGTCGATGGCGCGCATCGTGGCCTTTGCGATATCCGCTTTGATGCGGCTGAAGGCCTGGCAAGCCTCTGTCGACAGAGGGAAGGTCGTGGTCTGTATTAGGGGGCGGGCCTTGTCTGCGTACTGGGGGACCCACTGGGCGTAGTATGAAAAAAAACCCAGGCAGCGTTTCAGGGCTTTTGAGCAGTGCGGGAGGGGAAATTCCATGAGGGCGCGCATACGTTCGGGGTCGGGGCCTAATATCCCATTGCGCACTACGTAGCCCAGAATGGCTAGCCGGTTGGTGCTAAAAACGCACTTGTCCTCGTTGTACGTGAGGTTCAAGGCTTTGGCGGTCTGGAGGAATTTTTGGAGGTTGGCGTCGTGGTCCTGCTGGTCGTGGCCGCAGATGGTTACATTGTCGAGATACGGGAACGTGGCCTGCAACCCATGTTGATCAACCATTCGGTCCATCTCCCGTTGGACGACCGAGACCCCGTTTGTGACGCCAAATGGGACCCTTAGGAAATGGTATAATCGCCCGTCTGCCTCGAAGGCTGTGTACTTGCGGTCACTTGGGCGGATGGGGAGCTGATGGTAGGCGGACTTGAGGTCCACGGTGGAGAAGACTTTATATTGGGCAATCCGATTGACCATGTCGGATATGCGGGGGAGAGGGTACGCGTCTAGTTGTGTGTACCTGTTGATGGTCTGGCTATAGTCTATGACCATCCTTTGTTTCTCCCCTGTCTTCACTACTACCACCTGTGCTCTCCAGGGACTATTGCTGGCCTGGATTATGCCTTCCTTTAGTAGCCGCTGGACTTCGGACCGAATGAAGGTCCGGTCCTGGGCGCTGTACCGTCTGCTCCTAGTGGCGACGGGTTTGCAATCCGGGGTGAGGTTCGCAAACAAGGACGGGGGTTGCACCTTGAGGGTTGCGAGGCCGCAGATAGTGAGTGGGGGTATTGGGCTGCCGAATTTGAACGTAAGGCTCTGTAGATTGCACTGGAAATCTAATCCCAGTAGTGTGGGGGCGCAGAGTTGGGGAAGGACGTGTAGTTTGTAGTTTTTGAACTCCCTCCCCTGCACCGTTAAGGTAACTATGCAGAAACCTTTGATCTGTACGGAGTGGGATCCTGCAGCTAGGGAAATCTTTTGTGCGCTGGGGTAGGTGGTCAAGGAACAGCGTCTTACCGTGTCGGGGTGGATAAAGCTCTCCGTGCTCCCGGAGTCGACTAGGCATGGTGTCTCGTGCCCGTTTATTAGCACCGTTGTCGTCTGGAGTGTCCGGGGCCGAGCTTGATCGAGCGTTATTGAAGCGAGACGTGGTTGTAGTAGTGGAGCGTCTTCCTCGAACCCCGTGGAGCCGTCGACACTGGGGTCCGTTGTTGCCGTCCAAGATGGCGTCGGGGATGAACAAAATGGCTGCCCCCATACATCGCACATAGCTGGGGGGTCACAAGATGGCGGCGGGGGTGGACAAAATGGCCGCCCCCATGCGACGTACAGGTCTGGGGTGGTCCAAGATGGCGGCGCCCTTCCTCCCCTCGTGGTGGCCGGGACCCAAAATGGCGGCGTCTGCGGGTCGCACATGGGGCGCTGGGGGGGTTGCGGAGCGTTAGGACCGCGCGGGCTCCCTCATCACCGGGGACAGCGGTGGTCGGGACCCAAAGTGGTAGCGCCGGCGGGTGATACGTGGGGACGGGGGGGGGGGGGGGTGGGGCGGTTGGGGAGCGGAAGCGGCGTGCAGGGCTCCCTGTTCTCCCGGGACCGCGGTGGTCGGGACCCAGAGTGGCTGCGCCTGTGGGTCGTACATGGGGCGCTGGGGGGGTTGGGGAGCGTAAGCGGCGTGTAGGGCTCCCTGTTCTCCCGGGACAGCGGCAACCTCGCGGGACCGGCACACAGCCACAAAATGGCCCTTTTTCCCGCAGCTCTTGCAGATTGCTGCGCGGGCCGGGCAGCGCTGCCGGGGGTGTTTCGCCTGGCCGCAGAAATAGCAGCGGACGCCCCCGGTGCGACTTGGCGTTTGGACCGCGCAAGCCTGTGGGGGTGTCCGGGGGGGGGGGGGGGGTTTGTCGCGAGGGGCACGTACGGAGCCCAATGGGCTGCCGCGCGGTCGGGGCCGTAGGCGCGGGTATTACGCGCGGCCACGTCTAGGGAGGCTGCTAGGGCCCGTGCCTCTGAGAGTCCTAGCGACTCTTTTTCTAGAAGTCTTTGGCGAATTTGGGAGGAATTCATACCTGCCACAAAAGCATCGCGCATTAACATGTCCGTGTGTTCATTTGCGTTCACCGAAGGGCAGCTGCAGGCTCGTCCCAAAATCAGCAGCGCGGCGTAGAATTCGTCAATCGATTCTCCGGGACTTTGCCGTCTCGTCGCGAGCTGGTAGCGAGCGTAGATTTGGTTAACTGGGCGGACATAGAGACTTTTCAGTGCTGCGAACGCCGTCTGGAAATCCTCCGCGTCTTCGATGAGGGAGAAAATCTCCGTGCTTAACCTCGAGTGCAGGACCTGTAGTTTTTGGTCTTCTGTGACCCGGCCGGTGGCCGTTCTGAGGTAGGCCTCGAAACAAGTCTGCCAGTGCTTGAAGGCTGCTGACGTGTTCACTACGTGGGGGCTGATCCTCAGGCATTCCGGGATGATCCTGAGCTCCATAGTCCTTTTTAGGCACGCTTAATAAATTGTAGCGCACAAAGACTCCGTGAGACGAATAGAGTGAAGTCGATGAGGCTTTATTAAGCGTGTCTGTTCCCCCGCAGCTCGATAGTAGAATGGCCTGCGGGGGAGGACTCCGGCTTCTTAGACTCCGCCTTCAGGGCGGAGCTAGAGGTCAACGGCCAACCAGGACCCGGGATCTGTCAGCCAATGACATTAGGGCTTCCAGTCCCACATGACCCCTAATACATACTACCACACACGCCCCACTCTTCATACACCCCGTTTAAGCCCCCACTCTTCCTATACTCCCTCGGCCCTCCCCACTTCGGGCCCCTTCTTTACGTACCAGCTTCACCCCTCCCCCCTCTCATGGCCATGGTCCCTCTCAGGCACCACCCCTGGCATTGCCCTACCCTATCCCCAACCACCCGGGATAACCTCCGAGCCCCCCCCCCCGGCTTGACCATCATGTCTGGTTTACGTTTTGGGAAAACGGGACTGATTTGCACCTGCTTCATGCTGCGCCTGTGGGGCTGGTGAATTATAAAATCTCTACATTGCAGAAACAGGCCATTTGTCCCATCAAGTCTGCACAGGCCCTCTGAAAGAGCACACCACCTGGGCCCAATCCCCCACACTATCCCTGTAACCCCACAGAGGGGCAATTTAGCATAGCCAATCCACTTAACCTGCACATTGTTGGACTGTGGGAGGAAACCGGAGCACCGGAGGAAACCCATGCAGACACATGGGAGAATGTGCAAACTCCACACAGACAGTCATCTAAGGTCGGAATCGAACCCAGGTCTCTGGTGCTGTGAGGCAGCAGACCACTGTGCCCCAGTGCTGCCCACTGTGCCACCGTGCCTCCCAATCCCGAGAGGCAGGACACTCTGGCCTCGAATGGGCTCTACATGTTTAAATGAGTTTCAAGACTCATTCACATATGTGAATCTCCTTCACGCCCAGTGAAGGTGTGAACCAGATCCCATCGGGTGCCATGGGTCGGGAGCATCGCAATAGGTTACGCGCCCAGCATGAACCCCGTTTAGGGGCTCTCCTGCTATTCACCAGGAGTTGTGGGGGCTGCGCCGGGTGCAACGCGGGGGCTGGAGAATCTCCCCCAATCTATTATAGGTTTAAGGGCAACAGGGGGTTGGTGTAAGGCAAGCAGGGGGGGTAATGAAAGATGATTTAGTGTTGGTGAAAAAGATAGAGGGAACTTGGTGGGTGACATGGGGAGGATAGAAGTTGCTGAATCTTCTTTTTGCCATCCTAAGCAAACAGGACCCACTGTCTTTTCTGAACAGACTGGTGGAGAGTCTCCAGAAAGTTTATGGACGTTGTTTGCTTCTCTGGGACATCCAAACTGAAGCTCCTGGCCTGGCGTGAGTGAACAATTGTCCGAGTGCCCTTTAAATAGGGCGCCTCGATCTTTAGGCTTTGAGGTCACAGCAGAAATGACGACTTTCTGCCTGTCCCTGCCATGAGATTCGCACAGATGCGGATTTAATGAGCCAGCCAGCACAAAGTTGCCCTGCCCCAACGGGAATCACTCTCACTTACTCCCCTGCCACAAACCCTAGACTTCTAGAATGGAAGATTACACCCCGGGCAGCTTCAAGAATTTCATTCTCGAGATTTGCGGCTTTACAAACTACACGTAGCCAGATCACTGGTTGGTATCACGTTGGACTAGCTTCTGACCTGGGCTTGTATTCAACCTTTGCGTAGGGAGAATGCGGCGGTTCTTGGAGTGAAATGAGTTCCAGGATATGGAATCCAATCATAAAAAGAGGAACTTCTATAAAACTGGCTTGAATGGGGCTGTCTCCCTCAGAGGTGTTCATGTGAGACATGAAGATTCTTCAACTGCGTATTCCTTGCCTTCGTAATTTTAAAAAACATCATTTGAAAAACAGAAAACTTTTCCAAGGAAATAGCCTTAACCTGGACTTTTGTGACTTGCTTATTTGGTTTATTTTTAACCTTTCGACCACCTCCTTGTTCTTTCGGATTTTGAAAATATTGCCAGACAGTAACGACTTATATTCTGAATGGAACATCGAGAGCTGATCATATTTTTTAAGAGTCAGAAGTTTCCAAACGCTGACAGTACAGGACACTACCGACTTTAAAGAAATGGTAAGACGAAAGAAATCAAAACTTATGCTGAGGTGAGGCCTCAGTTGAGTTGTGAGAACCTCAGGATTGTAGGAAATTGGTAAAAATGTAGGAATTGAGGAGCACGTCAGTATTTCATCGGATCGATCAAAATACCCAGAGATTAACTGGTTCAAACTGTTACAGCTTACTCCGGGACTCCTCTGGAGACAGGAAGATGAGTGTCTCTCCTTGGTTGAATCAGAGAAACTGATGCAAGTGTGGAATGGCAAATTGGCAGAGGAATGCCTGCATGCTGAACCTGTCTATATGAGGGCCCTTCTAATTGACAATGGTTGCCCTGTGAACTAGATAATGGTGCACACCTCAGACGAACCTGGAAATATGGAATAGAGGAAAATATGAAACAGCTTACAAAAGAAAAGGACAAGTTACACAGGAGGAGCCCAGCACTGCTGGGGAACGACAGCACATTGGGCAGCATGGTAGCACAATGGTTCGCACTGTTGCTTCACAGCTCCAGGGTCCCAGGTTCGATTCCTGGCTTGGGTCGTTGTCTGTGCGGAGTCTGCATGTTCTCCCTGTGTCTGCATGGGTTTCCTCTATGTGCTCCTGTTTCCTCCCACAAGCCGTGAAAGATGTGCTGTTAGGTCATTTGGACAATCTGAATTCTCCCTCTTTGTACCCGAACAGGTGCGGGAATGTGGCGACTGGGGGCTTTTCACAGTAACTTCATTGCAGTGTTAATGTAAGCCTATCTGTGACACTAATAAAGATTATTATTATTATTCTCACAATTTCTCAATATTTATTCTCCTTCTAATCAATTATGGAAAATCCCTTTGGAAACCAGCTTTTCACTAAACAGGCTTTAACCTTGTACGAGCACTACACCCTCTCGAATGACACTTTTGGGAGCCATATAGAAGGTATATTGAAGCGTAGGGAGAATTTTAACACATGAGAAGCCTCAATTCTTCACTGCTAGCAATGGGGAGTCATAAATATGAGTCCGAGCACTCTGAGACAGCATTATGGCGAGGGCTACTGGGCGCTATAAACAAACAATTTTGCTGTGCATCAAAAAAAAACAATCCTTTATATGTAAACAACAGCACACAGAGCTCAGAATTGTACTATGGTCTTTACCTACACTGGGAAGGGTGCCTCCAGGTTTGCTGGCACTGTAATAATACCTTTGAAACAAAAGACCCCAGCCGTGTCCTAATTAAAGAATCTGAAGCGCCGGAATTTAATCTGCATTGCGTGACAATTCAATTCCATGATCACTTCCCCTCGTTTTGAAATTCACACAGAACGTATTAATTCAACATGATGAATCCTGTATTCAAGCCACTGGAGTGAATAATTAAAATTAGCTGATAAAACTTTCAGCAGAATTACTTTGTGAAATTGCTGAACAGATGTGTCATTTTAATGAAAATCCACATACAAGCACATTCCCCCCTCGGCAGGATAAAAAATATTATCCCCACAGCGCAAACTTAATTTGGTGGTAAATACACTCCGAGCGGATGGCAGGAGCGAGAGAGGGAGAGAGAGAGAGCGAGAGAGAGAAAAGCAACTTGTCACACTCAGTGACTTGATTTTTCCCCAGCATGCACTAACAGCTATCTACTGTAATTCATGGCGCTCTATTGTTGTGGCAAATCCCAAAGAGAACTTATTAAAATGCAATAATCTCCTATTTAAACAGAAACAATAACCATTAAATTTCCTGTGGATTCAAAATTGAGCGCAAGCCCCATCTGCTAAGAATGATTAGAGGCCTGTTGAGGGAATTTAATTTGCAACATTCAAAGACTAAATCTGAGCAGATCCTGTCGCAGGGGAGTTGAGCAGTGCCTGCTGTCACCAACCTAATGCAAACGAGTGTCCTACAAAAGCTTACATTGTGGCAGTTCTTAGGGTTTATGCCCTTGGGTTTTTTTTCTGGTGGGGTGGGGGGGAGGAATGGGCCGAGTGGAAGGGGATTAAATATTGTAAAATATTGATCAAAACTCTCCTTTTAAATGCTCACAGCCATGACGGCACTCTAATTTAATTGGATTATGCTTAACGCTTTCGGTGAAGGCTCCAAACATTGGCACGGCATGTTTAAATGAAAAGTCTTGGACTGTAGGTGGGAGATTGTGTACAGTGTCCAATAAGGCATCCTGAACCATCTTGTTCGCTGTTAGCGGCAGAGCAATTGCCGCAGAGTAGGGCAGGCATTGTCAAACTCGGGGGCAGGTGTCGGGAGGAGGAGCCGTTCGTCGCAGCGCTCCCGTTGCGCAAATCTGCGTGCAACAGCCGGCTGTTAATAATGCCGGCTGCAAGTGGCCTTCAAAATTGCCGTGAACATGTAAAAAAAAAATGCGACAGTACTGCGCATGCGTGCCATATCATCGGCACGCATGCGCATAGTTTTGCGCATGCGATCCGATGATCGGGCACGCATGCGCAGTGCGGCCGCTTTTTTTTTAAACGGTCGCAGTTTTTTGTTTTACAAGTTCGGGGGAGTTTTATTCATTTATTTTATTCATTTAATTTTTATTTTTTAAATTTATTTTATTCATTTCATTTTTAAAAAAATAAGTTTTATTTGATAAAAGTTTTACAGGAGAAAACAGCAGAACTTTGGACAGATGGAGACTCCATACTTTCCGACACCTGAAAGTTTCACCTTCAACAGGTTGCATTGGAGGAGCATGTACGAGGGCCAAAGGGACCCAAAACCATTTCCTCCATTTTTGTCAGCAGCAAACAAGGTACGAGAAAATGGTGGGTCGCGCAGGCCGGCCGGCATGGGTCGCGAAGGCCGGCCGGCGTGGGTCGCGATGGTCAGCCGGGTTGGGTCCCGAAGGTTGGCCGGTTGGTAAAAATGGGTCCCCAGAAAAAAAAGTTTGAAGAACACTGGCACAGAGCATAGACAACCAGAACTGTCCAATTATCTCATTCTAAAAAAATTTGCAATCAAAAGATCAAGACACCACAAATGCACACAACTGGTAGAGGTATACTGGGATCAGCACCACGAGGAATAATACGCTGCTCAGGACATTTATTTTATACTTCACTGTACATGCAGATGGTTTATCTGGCAAATAACTTGCAAGAAGACACAGTTTATTCTTACTTACAGTTCCAAACCTGCAGTTTCTTTTTTTAAACTTTGTTTGCATGAAGCTGAAGAATTGAAAACTGAAGATGGATATAAACAATAACGTTTGACCATGCCGTAGAACAAAGATTTCTTCCTGGCGTTACTGAGCACAATGTCCTTTCATATTCAGGTCAAAGTGTGAAAGACAGAGTGGGGGATACTTATGGTCCCATTGGGATTGGAAATGGAAATGGGGGAGTCCTAAAAAGTGTCGCTGGCTGGTGTGCTGGTTACCCAGATCCATCCCACCCCCAAAGGCTATTTTCCCGGAAGCATGGTGCAGATAGTCAATTGATGTACTTAAAGGCCCATTAAAGGACATTGCCTGAGATCTTCCAGTCAATTTCCTGGCAGTGGAGGACAGTTTAGCTGTTTGAGGGCAACCTCCTGGCAACAGACTGGTGGCCATGTGCTCCAGGTAGGTATAGAGGCTTTTGTCTGCCCCTATTCATCAGCAGCTGCAGGTTTCCCAGTTGTGGGCTCTCTGGCTGGAAAGGCCGTCTCTTAACTTCAATTTTGAAGTAGTTGGAGAGAGAGAGAGAGAGAACACCTCCATTTTGGAGTGCACTCTCCAGAGGTATGTCCTGTCCACAAAAATCCAACCCAGCCAAGCACATCCCTATTAGTCTACTCCTAATGGAAGATGTCATCAGCAGTGTCACATTGACACTCAGTTTGGGTTCTGTCAGAGCCATTCAGCTCCTGAACTCGTTGTAGCCTTGGTCTAAGCATGTACAAAAGAGCTGAACACAAAAGGTGAGGTGAGAGTGAATTGCCTTGACATCAAAGCAACATTTGACCAACTGTGGCATCAAGGAGCCTGAAAAATTCTGGAGTCAATGGGAATCAGGGGAAAAACTGGTTGGAGTCATACCTAGCGCAAAGGACGATGGTTGTTATTGTTGAAGGTCAATCATCTCAGTCCGAAAACATTACTGCAGGAATTCCTAAGGTTAATGTCTGAGGCCCAACCATCTTCAACGGCTTCATCAATGACTTTCCATCCATAATAAGATGATCGTTGATGAATGCACTATTCACAACACTTCAGGTACAGAAGCAGCCTGTGTCCAAATGCAGCAAGACCAATCAAGTGGGCTGCTTTGGATGGTGTCGAGCTGCTCGAGTGGTGCTGGAATTGAACACATCCACGTGAAAAGTAAGCATTGTATCACACATGATTGTAGATGGTAGACAGGCTTTGGGGAATCAGGAGGCAGGTTACTCGCGACAGAATTCCCAACCTCTGACTTGCTGTTGTAGCCACAGTATATGTATGGCTAGTCCAGTTCACATTGTGGTCAATAGTAACTCCCAGGAATTTGAAAGTGGGGGATTGGGAGAGGGCAACGTCATTGAATGTCATGGGGAGATGGTTGGATTCTTTCTTTGGAGATGGTCACTGTTTGGCACATATGTGGCGTGGATGTTATTTGTCACTTATCAGCCCAAACCTGAATGTTATCCAGCTTTTCTGCATATGCACACAGACTGCTGCAGTATCTGAGAAGCTGAAAATTATACTAAAAATCCCCTCTTCCAACCATATGATGAAAAGGTCAGCTTGGTTAGGCCTTCGTTATTTCCACAAGAAACTCCTGCAATGATGTCCTGGAACTGAGGTGATTGATCTCCAACAATCACAGCCATCTTCCTGCTTGGTAATAATAATAATCTTTATTGTCACAAGTCGGCATACAATGAAGTTACTGTGGAAAGCTCAACCAGTGGAATATTTCCCCTTGATTTACATTGACTTCAATTTTGCCAGGGCTCCTTGATGCCACACTCAATCAAAAGCAACACTCAGTTAAAATAACTTCCAGGCTAAGTGTTTCATTAGGACGTTCCAACTGCTTACTCTTATTCCTGAATGGAAGAAGATAACGCATTGCTTGTTGTTTACTCATATTCAAGGCCCTAATAATGTGCGTTTTAATTGACGGGTCTGGGAGAAATATCCCTGGAACTTTTTATGAATATGTTGAGATTTATTTTCACAAGTGGCAGTGATTAGGTTACATAAGAACATTTTAATTAGATGAATATTAAATCAAGCATGCAAATATAAGGATTGTGCTTCCACGTTGTTTTAAGGTTTGAATAAAGGAGGAGCGCGAGTTATGTACAGTAATAGTTCAAAGCCTATGAATAATTTACATTTCTGGAAATAGCCCATTGAGAATGTGTTAATTAAATGGAGTATATTTACTACAATGATCACATTGACAAAATAATAACAGAGAAAAAACAGGAAACAAAACTTATCAGGAAGACCTTTTATAAATTATATGTAACTGTTGGCTCCTGTGATAGGAAAGGGTGTTAGATGACTAATATTTTAACTTCAATGGATGAGCTCAATTGGGGGCCTTGTAATCAACTCTGAGGGCTCGCATTTCACCAATAGCAAGATGCATTGACAATAACACTGACAAAAATGATATTAGATGAATGCTGTCGCAAATCATGTCCTGACTTCCACCATTGCCACATGTTCTTTTGTTCTCCATTTGGTCTATTTTAACATCAAATTTTTCTGCAGTGGTTTTTCTTCAGAAAAATGGGTTGTAGCACAGGGATTGATAGCTATTTCAATTGCAGCTGGTTTGTATTTATTTCATGGCCAGACAAGACTACAAAAGTACAAAAACAACCAAGCAAACATCTGTAACCATCCACTTGATAGAGAGGCCTTCAGGCGAGTTAGTGTGTCCAAAGTGTATGGTGTCATTACGGGTCTTCAAACCTTGGGGGACTATTCGGAGAGGACACTGGAACTGGGCTTTTGACAGCTCTGGATAACATTTCTCAGAGCTATGCTCAGGACCCACCACAAGGGATGTGACTGGAGTCTGTTACATAATGTCACCCTTTCCTCTAATGGGAGATCATGCTACCTTTACAGTCGGTGCCCTAAAATGCCTGGTCAGATGGTAGGGTACAAGATCAGTATGTTCACACAATGACAACAGCATTTTCCCCTGATGAAATGTCTACCTAGGACTTGCAAAAGATTCAATGGAAACCCTACTCCATCCAGCCTCATGACACCAAATACAAGGCAAACACTATTGTAATAAGGGGATCAGGGATTATAGGGAGAAGACAGGAGAATGGGGATGAGAAAATACCAGCCATAATTGAATGGTGGAGCAGACTCGATGGGCCGCGTGGCCTAATTCTGCTCCTATGCCTTATGGTCCTCCTTGATACTCAGCTATCACCGTGACCCTGCTTCAGGGCACATTTAAGTACATCACAGCAAGGCACTGGGGTAGAAATGGTCAAATATACATGGTGATTCATCGGAACTTGACTACACGCAATGGTTTTTTGATGGTTGGTACAAAAGGACATTTTCCTGACTTCAAGGCTGCTCCCAGACATGGGTACTGTTTTTTACATTCCCTCTGGAATACAAACTTGGAGCAGGAACAGAGGCCAAGAACATCAGGACAAGTTGCTATGAAAGGGAGGAGGAGGAGGAGGAGGTTGAAAGTGCTCAGCAGATGGTAGAGTGCAGAAGGAGCAAATCTCCGGCTGAACATCAAGTGAGGAACAGTATGTTTGACATCTGTGCTTCAGTAAGAATGTCCTCACTGAAATGCTGTTGCAACCACAACTGCAATCCCAAAGCAGAGCATGGATTGTTGTTGTGAAGGTGACCGCAGTGATGAACTTTCATGCATTTGACTCTTTCCAGGTTGGAGTTGGAACCATTTGCAACATTTCACTTTGCCATTCACTATTACGTAAGGGTCTGTCTCTGAGGCTCTGTCTTTGAAGAGAGCTAAGTCCAGAGAGAAGCTGGTGGAGTAAGCATATGGCTTGGTGAGGATTACCAGGTTTTCCCATGGTGCAGGTTACCATTGACAACATATGTACAGGTTTGTGTGCACGGCATGAGGAATCTTCTCTTTCCCTTCTTGTCCCATTCCTCACTCTTTCCCAGCTCAGGTTCTCTTCAATTCCGACTTCCAGCACCTGCTCCAGTCACAATGCACCTCCTCTTTGAGAGGTGCAGACTCACTTTCCGTGGTTATGGCTGTTCATGTTATTGGCTCCTACTGATGCGCCAAACCAATGAATATTGCGCTTAGTGCTGGTTAAACACATGTCAAATCAAATAACCTCTCAACATTAAGCTGGTATTATGTCTAGATTGAAGAAGACCATCATGTGTTAATCGTATATCACAATCCCTGTGTCCTTTTGCAGGAGGTATTCAATTTATCTTCCTATAAATATGCGCACACACCCAGACAAACAGACACACACACTCTAACACGCCCCCCCCAAACACCAACACACACACATCCACAGAAACACACACACCCACACCAACACACCGTTACACACATATCCACACATCCAAACCCCAAAACACACCCACACCAATGCACCCACACACCAACACACCCACACAAAACCAATACCCATACCTTACAGCAGTTCTCGAATGTTGCTCACTGGGCTGCTTGTGAATCTCAAAGGTGATGGGCAAGTAATTTTTTTTTTATTCGTTCATGGGATGTGGGGGTCACTGACTGGCCCAGCATTTATTGCCCATCCATGAGGGCATTTAAGAGTTAATCACATTGCTGTGGGCTTATAGGTCTGGAGTCACATGTAGGCCAGACCAGGTAAAGATGGTAGGTGTCCAGCCCCTAAAGGGCATTAGAGAACCAGATGGGTTTTACGATAACTGATAATGGTTTCATGGTTGTCGTGAGACTTTTAATTCCAGGTTTTTATTGAATTCCAATTCCACCAACTCCCCTGGTAGAATTCAAACCCAGGTCCCAAGAGCATTACTCTGGGTCTCTGGATGACTAGTCCAGTGACAATACTACCACACCACTACCTCCCCTAATTAACGGTGATTGTTTTGTTAAATCAAAGCATTTATATGTTAACTATCAAAGGAAAAGTACTCCAACCTGCATTCTCCTCTCTGTGTCAGAAGGCTACGTGTCACATTCCAAGACTTGTGCGCTCATAATCTGGTTTAATATTTCTTCTACAGCACTAAGGGGTGGGGGGAAAGGTGGCCCATCACAGCCAAACGTGATGTCTTGCAGATGAGCTGTTCAACTTCTTCTGGGCAGCCAGTTGTGGTGGGGACTCAAGCTACCTTAGCACTACCCAGAGCGTTTCCCCGTGTCTGAGATGGATTCCTCCCACTACTAACGCCATTTAAAAAAAATACAAATTAATTTGTCATTTACTACATTGTTGTTTGTGGAACATGATTGATGCATAACAGCTAGTGCATGTTTCTGTGCAACAATTTCTGTCTTTCAAAAGGCATATACTTCCAGAAGGAGCTGTGTGATACAAAGTGTGAGCAAAGGATGATGGAAACATTGGGTTAAATGTTAAGCTTTTATGGCACTAATGTGAATCTCAAAAGCTTTGTTACCATTGCTGTTAATCAAAGGAATTCATTAGTCCAATTCTAAATCACATAACTGTTTGGAACGTTTCATACTCCTGCAATAACTAATTTCCCTTTCAATATTGTATGCGTAGTTGGGTCTTGACAAAATTATTACTTGCAAGGTTCCAGTTTGCAATTATCTCTTTGAGTGAGGTGACAAAGTTAGGTGTTTTAATAGAAGGATCCAATCAGCCTTACTATAAAGCGGTGATGTGTTAAGCCAGTCGGATACTGAGTGCTACTGGCTGCTAACCGTGCTTCATGTTGCTATCACTGTGATGCAGCTTGCTGGCTCAGTTGTACTTTGCACATTACCCAGTGTGGCTTCTTTGATAAAACCCTGCATAGAAGACAACCTCAGTGTTTATGGGCCACTGTTCTTCCAGTGAAAAACACATGTACTCCCTAATGTCGTATGGCAAAAGCCCCTCAATTACATCAAAGCAAAATGCCACGGATTTTGGAAATCTGAAATAAAGCAGAAAATGCTGGAAACTCTCAGCAGGTCTGGTAGCATGTGGAGAGAGAAACAGAATTAACCTTCCGAGTCCATATAATGACTTCTTCAGAACTGGGTTTGTCCAGCATTTTCTCCTTTATTCCATTAAATGACATTATTGCCCAATACTTCCTTTTTTAATGCAAAAATAAATCTATCAGCAGCAAACTGGCAGAAACAATGAGTTAAGAATAATTTAAAATACTTCATTCTTTGACTGAAGATAGAAGCTACATCTGAGTGAAGTTATTTTGCACGAGCTTCCACCTGGTTAAGATTTGTGTTGCTTCCTGCTGAGATACACAGAAACCCTATTCAACTGCGAGATGAAAGTTTGACAGTACCATTATCTCTTAATGCCCAACATAATAACACTGTTACAAAACAGCTTCTCATTATCTGGAAGAATACAATGCGACAAAATCATCTTTTGGGCTGTCGCAAACTGACTCCATATGTGAGGTGTCTGTAAAGTGTAACATATAAAGACATTTTGTGGTATTTTAGACATGATTAGAGCTGTTAGCACACAGTTGCAGTATTAGTCACAGTAAGCCATTCTTTGGAAAAGCCTGCAGTCCCGGAAAAGGGTCCTAGAACTGCCAGTATACTGGCGCACAGAGAATCTACTGCAGCCCCCAAAGGGTAAATCAAAGGTTTTTGACAATTGACATTTCAGGACCCTCTCAGCCCATCCATTCATTGATTCACGTACGGTATTGAAAGGTATTTGGTGAAGTGATCCAAGCAAATTGGTAACGTTAGGAAAAGACCGACAATCAGCAGGAGAAGAGCTAACTTCAAAAAGTCAGAAACTGAAATTCAGACAGAACTGTTACAGTTAAAGGAAAATCATAGAAGAAGGCAGAACAAATGCAGTAGGCTAGCCTAGTTTACTTTTGTTGCGAACCACGTTGTAGGTGTGTGTTTGGGAAGACAAAGCTGAATTCTGGATGCTTACACTTGACTGAATATGGGAACATGGAGACATAAGGAAGATTTAAACACAGATTTTCTTGAAACAGAACAGGTAAGAGGTTTCTCAGCTGTTACTGTGGTGGGGCAGGAGTGGGTATCAGGGTGCATCATCAGACATGTTTGGTCAGCAAATTACTGAGCAGTTGTTATCAAGTAGGCAACGGTAATATCTAAATAGAAGAAAAAAGATATAGCACCCCATCCTCAGCAGTGCCAGAGGCAGTGCCAGGCATGCCCTTTCTCCCCCTGGGGGCTGTACTCACCAGGGCACCTCCAATGGGTTCTGATCACCAGGTACACATCTCGAGGGACCTGTCGTGATTCACATCAGCATGAATGGACAATTTAACATGGGGGACTATTAGATGTAAAGTCCTGATATGCATAATCAATTAGATGTAAATGGAGATCCTGACTTTTAACATTGGGGTTCCCATTACGTCATTGATGGGGACAATTGAGCAGGGAAATCCCACCAGTGTAAAAGCTGTTTTGGGACTCGCACTCGATCTCCTGTTGTTCCGTCCTCCATAAATGGGAGTGGAAACTACCCACCCCCCTCACCGCACAGTCTCCATTGTTAATCCCAATCTCAAGAAACAAATAAAGACATTTCCTTGGAATAAAGGAGATTTTGGGCATGATTCTCGGGCCTCGTTGCACTCTCGCTCAAGCATAATGAGGCCGGTGAATAGCGGGAGAGGCCAAAAATGAGATCTGCGCTGGGCGCCAAACAGTTTGCGATGCAACCAGCCCGCTCCCATAGGCGAAATCAGGATCCCGCCGTAGTGTGGCGAGACACCAATCATCACCACTTAGGCCCCATTTCCATAAAATCAACAAGAGCGACCCCATATCCAACAGTCTCCCGTCATTCAGCGGCCTCCCCAGCAAGTCCTCACAAGCTGGCGCCAACTATCACTCCTTTTGAAAAATGTGAACCTGGCGGAAGGGTGGGGAGCCGAGGAGGTGAGCAGCCACCTTTGCTCACAGGCTTCTCATACTAGTGTCGGAAAGCGATGGCCCACTGAAATTACAAGACTTTAAAGCCCACTGGCCTGCCTTTGACAATTGCGTTGAAACCTCCGATGGCAGTAGCTGCCTGGGGTCTGCACTGACGAGTCCTGTGCAGGAATCAATCTGGATATTTAAAAGAGTTCCACAGAAGTTAGAAGTGATTCTATTTCTTCTAGCTTTTCTTGCGTAACTGTGAGAGTAACTCTGACAGAACTATCTAAGTTAGCGACTTAAATCGCTTTGTCAGTTGGGGAAGGAAGCTCCTCTGGACAATTGCATGCAGATGCTTACCTGGAAAATTCCGTGAGCGATTCATCAGTTCTCCCCAAATCTGATACTGGGGAGCCCATTGTGTTCAAATCCGTAGAATGGACCTTGAACCCATGACCTTCTATTAGAGTAGGGAATACACTATCAATGACCTACGTCTTAACTGCCCATTACAGCATATACTACAGATCCTTTATTGCAAATTATTTTGGCTATAGTCATGGCAACTGTTAAGGTTTTCACAATAACCAAAGATTCTCTTATTGAATTTATTCCAGAATGGTAGTTTTCCTATCGCTTGTGTCTCAAGAGTTCAAAGGATTCACAAATTGTCTTTCCTCGTTAATACTGGCCACTGTAGATTATGATGCATGCCCACCATATTGTCTAATCTTGTATGAATACAGCAATGCATTTCGGCTAAACTAACATGAAAGAACATACTCATGCGTAACATGGTCATAGCGTAACACTTAAAGCAATAAAGGTGGAATCAGTTCTCGAACCTTTCTTACACCACGTGCTAATCAGCAGGGATTTTGCATGGAAATAGCCTTTCATCAACCTTCTGTTTGTGATGTTGTTTTGAGATGAGGTCAGCCTTCAGAGTGTTCCAATCTGCACACACACATTATGCCATCGAAAACCTTTCAAATTCATTAGCAACTGGAAAGCATAATATCATTTCTCATTTTGTCGGATTAAGGTGTTAATGTTGGGGTGTCGCTCGTCTTCCTACAAGCATTAACAGTTCAGCAGTCAAAGTAATTGTCTTTTTCTTTTTGTTTGCATATATTGAAATAATGGGTGCGATTTACCGGAAACGAAACAGAGCCCCGTGCCGAGCTTGTTCAGCCGGGTGTTCCCTGGTGCTGGGTAAGTCGAGAATGACCCTGCCATCTGACGAGGCTGCTTCATTCCGGGGCCCCGTTGAGACTGCACTCAGTCCCATTTCCTGCACTAATGAGCTCCGCTTGCTAGTGCAGAGAGATATGGGTGCCATTTCACTAGACATCCCACTTCGGCATCCAGACTCCCCCAGTGCCCCAACTCACCTATAAGGGGGGGTCCTCGAGCACCCCACACCTGACCTAATAAGGACAGAGCACACCCAGGCTCAATACCTGGCATGGGCAAAATGCCACCCGGGCACCTTGGCCCTGACAGCCTGGCACCCTGGTAGTGCCCTTGCCAGGCTGGCAGTGCACAAGAGCGCCCTGGCAGTGTTAGGGTGTACAAGTGGCATCGGGGTTGCCAGGGTACCAATCTGCCCAGAGCACGACCGCCCAGGAGATCCCCGCAAAGTGCCGAAACACCCGGCCATTTGTGGAGAGCAGTGCTAACTGGTGCTTGCTCGGGGTCTCCGAGGCGGATGGGGGGGGTGGCCTTACTGCACACTTGAATATGCAAATTTAGGTCCCGCCCATTTGTGCACAATCCAGATCGCAACGTCTCCTGAGATCCCATTAGCTCTCGCGAGGCGAAGTGAACTGGAAAAATCTTCCGAGAGGCCAGTCGCAAGATTTACTAGCCGCATCGCATCCTGAGTTGGGCGTGGTGTGACCATTGGACCATGCCCATCCTATGAGAACAAAGCTGCTCAAAAATAGGAGGAGTGGGCTAATAGATTCACGGTTGGGCTTATCCCTCAACTTCACCTTCCTACACCGGGCATTTTCAAAATCGGGGTCATGACCCGCGGGTGGGTCGCCGGCGGGTGTCGGGCGGATCGCGGAGCCATCCGACGCGGCGTTCCCGACAGCACAAATTCTCGCGCCACAGCTTTTAACAATGCCGGCTGCGAGCGGCCTTCAAAATGACGGCCGCGACCAAATAAAAAATGCGGGCACACTGCGCATGCGTGCTTGCAAATTGGTGCGCCGGCATTTTGTATTTGGTCGCGGACGTCATTTTGAAGGCCGCTCGCAGCCGACATTGTTAAAAGCTGTTGCGCGAGAATTTGCGCAATGGAAACGCAGAGGAAGATTTTTGTTTTAATTCAATGTAGTCTTCCTGCCTGATGGGAGACAGAGAGCAGATCACGCCCCCCCCAAACATCATCGTCACGTGCTTTGGGCGCGATTGCGATTCCTCCATTTTGTCAGCAGCAAACACATAAATGAGGACCAAGTAGGCTCACCTCTCACATTAAAGGTAAGAGAAAATGGTGGGTCACAAATGTCGGCCGGCGTGCGTTGCGAAGGTCTCGCGTGAGTTGCGAAGCTGGCCAGTGTGTGTTGCTCAGGTCAGCCGGCGTGGGTCCTGAAGGTTGGCCAGTTGGTAAAAATGGGTACCCGGAAAAAAAGTTTGGAAAACACTGTCCGACACTATTGTCGTATCCCTTCATCCTCAAAATATTCAGAAATCTATTAATTCCACACATGAATATATTCAACGACAGAGTACCCACAGACTTCTGTATTAGAGAATTCCTAATATCCAAAACACTGAGTGAAGACATTTCTCCTCATCTCAGATCTAAATGGTTGACCCTTTATTCCCACACTGTGGCTCCAGAGCCAGGGCAAACATCTTCCCAAGATCTAGCTGGTCACTCCCCTGAAGAATTTCATATGTTTCAAAGAAATCACCTGTCATTCTTCTAGATTTTACGCCTGATCTATTCAATCTCTCCTCATAGAACAACTCCATCAATAACTTGTACTGAATAGCGCCTTTAACATAATAATAGGACTCACAAGACTCTTCACAGGAGCTTTACAAAACAAATTCTGACTCCGAACCACATAAGGAGATATTCAATCAGGTGGCCAAAAGCTTGGTCAAAGAGGCAGAATCGGATGAGCACAAACATCTATGAGGATTGTGGGACTGGAGGAGTTTACAGAGATCGAGAAGGGCAAGGGCATGGAGAGATTTGAAAACAAGGATGACAATTTGAAAATCAAGACATTGCTCCATTGGTAGCTAATGTAAGTCAACGAGCAATGGGACCTAGTGTGAGTCACTTCTAACCCCTGTGCAATAAAAGTCTAGGATACCATTTGCTTGCTGTACCTACATGCTAAGTTTCTGTAATTCTTGTACAAGAACTCTGAGGTCCATCAGAATACCAACATTCCCCATATCTCTGTATTGAAAAATATTAGTTCCCTACATTATATTTCATTCACCCAATTCCATTTGCCCACCTAATTAATCTAGTAATATATACCTTTGCAGCCGCGTTGCATCCTCTTCACAGCTTGCATTCCCTGCTAGCTTTGTAACATCAGCAAACATGGATATATTACTTGAGGGGACTGAGTATGAGTTACTAATAAAGACTGTAGATGGCTGAGACCCAAGCACAGGTCCATGTGGTACCCAGCTGTTACAGGCTGCCAACCTGAAAATGAATCCTTTACTGCTCCTTTCTGCTTCTTGTTCATTGACTAATCCTCAATCCATGCTAACGTTACCCAATTCCCATGAGTCCTAATTTTGTATCATAACTGCGAAGGCAATCCCTCCGGAACCGAGGATGACTTTATTCCACTCCGGGGTGCTGAGGTGACTAAAACGTCCAATGCTGGATCCACGCACTCTGGCCAGGTGGGGCAGATAGTATTTGATAGGGCAGGTGGGTGAGATGCTCAGATTTTGGTGAACTTCTGCTGTTTGCACTTGGTCTCCATCTGGTCCCGTCAGAGACGTCCAGAATGGTTGGCACCTTTGTGGGTTCTTCTTCTCCAGTATGGGTAATCTTGAGCAAGAGATTCCCACAAATCAGTGGAAATGATTCATTTTCTCAGGGAGGCTTTGGGGATGTCCCTGAAACATTTCCTTTGCCCTTCTGGTAACTGTTTGGCGTGACAAAGCATTCAGTACAGAGCTTGTTTTAGGAGTCTTGTCAAGCATGCGGATGATCATAGAATGTCTAAGTGCAGAAGGAGGCCATTAGGCCCATTGAATCTGCACCGAGCCTCTGAAACAGCACCCCACCTAGTCCCACTCCTCTGCCACAACCCCACCTAACCTACACATCTTTGGACACTAAGGGGCAATTTAGCATGACCAATCCACCTAACCTCCACACCTTTTGGACCGTGGGAGGAAACCGGAGCACCCGAAAGAAACCCACACAAACACGGGGAGAAAGTGCCAACTCCACACAGTCACCCAAGGTCGTAATCGAACCTGAGTCCCTGGCGCTGTGAGGCAGTAATGCTAACCACTGTACAACCATGCCACCCTAATGATGTGGCACACTCAATATTGCTGATTAGCCATAACCAGTACCTCAATACTGGGGATATTGGGCTGAGAGAGGACGCAGATATTGGAGCGCTCCAACCGCCATTGAATTTGCAGGATTTTTCTCCAGATCTTGTCCATGCCTCCGATGCACACAGGAGGCCAGGAAGCACTGTTGCCGTGTAGATGGCGAGCTTGCTGCCAGGTTTGAGGTCTTTGGCATCCAACACTCCTCAGACAGCTGGTACACAGGAGGAGGCGTTGAGTTATCAGCAGCAATATCTGCCCTCGCTGAGAGGAGGTGCGCAAAGTATGAGAAATGATCAAAGTTGTCCATTGGCTCGCTATGGGTCTTTATAGTCAGGAGGCAGTGTTGTATAGCAGGCTGGTAGAGGACATTTGCCTTCTGGATGTTTATCCTCAGGCCCATTCCTTCATACATCTCTGTGAACGCATCGACAATAGTTTACCCAAGCATCTTTAGTGCACTGCAGTTTGATGACAGAGGTTGGGGTGATCTTGGTTCTGGAATGCAGGCGTTGTAGATTGAGGAGTTCCCCCCTCATTGTGTAAACTGGCTCCACTCTGGCAGGGAGCTTCATGGAGATGAGGTGGAGTGTTACGGCAAGGAAGATGGAAAAGAGCATTGATGCAATGACATAGGCTTGCGTGCCTCCAGTTTGAACTTGTATTGGGTCTGTGGCAGATCCATTGGTCAGGATTATGCCTTGCATGTCATCATTTAGCAGGCAGAGGATAGTGATAAATTTCTGCAGGTAGCCAAATTTGAGGAGGGTGCTCCACAGTCCCTCATGGAGTGGAAGGCCCTTGTGAGGTAAAAGAAGTAAATGAAAAGAAATTGCTGCTGCGTTCTGCATTTTCTTGGTCTTGTCTTGCTGTGAAGAGTATGTTCACTGTGCCTCTTGATAGATGGAATCAACTTAACTCTAGTCGGAGATCTTCACCACAGGGAGAAGGTAATTGAGAAGGATTCTTGCAATGGCCTTCCCTCTGGCACCTTATCAAATGCTTTTTCAAAATCCAAATACTGATCTGGACTTTCAGTGGGGTTGGGCCTTTAAAAATGACAGGAGGAAACTGATTTTGAGATTCATACCCTCATTCCATTTCCAGCAATTTTCACCTAAGACGGCCCACAAAGCCTGCCTGCTTGCAGCACTCCTGCCCTTTCCAACTTCATTGCAGGGCTGGGCATTTCCATCCCGCACCGTTAACTGAGCATGTTCTGATAAGAGACATCGGAAAACAGATGTCTGGCCATCTGTTCGAAGCGTTTCTCTGAAGACAGTTGCCATGTGGCCTTATTATGAATGCTTGGATGAGCTCCAAGAACAACTGATTCACTTAGCTCTCAGCAGGCAATGTTTACACAGCTGCAGAGGATAGTGCAAGCTTTCTTGATTGACACCTTCATTGCCTTGAATTTATGATTAGGTCAGGAAGAGTTAAATGATATATCTTTTTTCCCACTCTTTGTTTGACAGTAACGGAGATTTTGTGAAGAGGATATACTTGCCAGTTTAACTGTTTATGTGCTGTGACCATACAAGACACAATCAGACACGTTTTCTTGAGTTTTAACAAAGAGATTAGCTGCATTGTACTGAACACAGCCCAAGGAAAAATAATAGTGCACTCTGACTTTCATGCATATACATGCACAGTTGAAGTTCACGCACATGCATACAAATGGATTACAGAATGGAGAAAGAGATTAATTAAATTTAAGTGCAGTGAAATAAAATGATCTGTGGAGGTTGATAATTTGGTTGGGCTCAGACTACACTTGGTGGTCTGCCAACTTTCGATGGTACTGATGCTTCTGGCGTTGTGGCGATTTAAAGACTGGACGGCTAATTTAGCTGTTCTCCTGGAGGCAATAGAACAGGGTTGATTTCTTTCAAGAAGTCTCTGTTTGCTCTGTTTGTAACAAGGATGTTCCTGGCTAGTTGCAGTCGGAAGACAGGGCTCTAAAGCTTGAAGATGGCATGGAAAGTAAGGGAGAAAGGAGGGACCCCACTCAGGCATTTTCTCTTCAGAGTCTCAGCTGCTTTTCCTCTTACTGCAGACAAAGCAGCCGCTTAAACACACAAAGTTTTGTCCTGTCACATGACTGTTAACCCGGTGATTCAAACATGTTTGTTACTAGTGTATTCCCCCTTATAATTATATCAATTCATGCCTGTGAATTTTCTCTCTTAGCCAGACTTCCATTGTTCAAGTGATTGGGTTCAAAGCATAATTCCCATTGGTGCACAATGAGTTCATGTCTGGCAACCCCCTGTTGAATATCACAGGTAATTGCCTTGATACCTTGCTAATGAGGACAGGATATGTGGCTTACTCATATCCTCCTGAGGTCAGATGCGCTGTCTTCATCTAAGTGGAGAATATGGAGAGTACAGTGATGTGAATTGGGTCGTCATCTTTGGCTGCAAGCTCAAGTCACACTCCGGTCTGGGTTCTTACTCCTGGAGAGTCGGGACAGTTCCTGGCTCTGCAAACCCAACCTGAGAGAAAGTGTCCCAGACGTTGGGATTTTAGGCCCAAGGTGTGGAGTTCTCTGGGAGTTGTGCCTGCTAACCCTTCAGAACGAGTGTAGAGGTTGCCCGGTGCAGAGGAGGCCTGAGCATAAAGCTTTCCTCTGTGCTCCAGCACTGTGTCCAAGATTTCTTTTAAAAAGCAATAAAACAAAAGACAGCCTTCTACCCCTCACCCCCACATATTCCCCTTCCCCATCTATTCCAACTCATGCTCCTCTACCGAACCCCAGTACCCCTCCTATTCGCTGTGCAAACCCATGCCCCACCTCTAATGGCTCTTTATAGCCCCATGTCAACCCATGACTTAGCGATAACCTTTTCCCCCAACACCTACCATGCAAACTCACCCAGTGTCCACCATGGGTAGACTTCAGGACCCATGATGAAATTAAATTTAATAACGTTCTAAATGTCTAGTGCAGATGTTATTTTTAAAAACTCATTCATTATAAAAAACACTACATTTATATGCCTTCAACTACATTATTATAAAAACAAACATTTCATTCAAGTGCTTAATCCTCTGTAGAAACAAACATTGGAATTCATACTTCCACTTCAAACAGTCTATAACCACCTGGCGCTGTGAATCAAACTGTGAAATGGATGGCACCCTACTACGATAATGGAAGGTTGTGAAATCTGTCATTCAGCACTAATCCAGTAATAGTAGACATCAGGCTTATGTCAATAGAGTGAAATAGCAGGTAATGATATTTGTAAAGACTCTCAATATTTTTGTTGAAAGATTTAAAGAGCAGGAGTTTTAAATGTCTTGACAGTTTGATAGTTGCTTCTCCCAGTTCATTTTGACACATTTGACAGTACCAGTGAGCATGAAACTGAATGAGTTTGGCACTTCTTTTACGCACATTCATGTCTTCTCTTAACAATCCTTAGGGATACCTTACCTTTCCCAAGGGTATCCTACCTCTCCAAAAGACTACCCTGCCTTTTCAAAGAATACCACAAAGTTCAGAGTTTCTCTCACCAGGTCTAACATGCGCACATCATATTTAACCCACTTGAGTCACCAAAACTAGACATGAGTGGAGTCAGCTTCTTGTTTATTTGGGCAGTGGACTCTGTGAATCACACATGTGCAGATCCTGACCCGGCCCATTCCTATCCCTACGAAAATAGTGGTGCTTTGAGTGGGGCAAGACCTCCAATATTTGGCTTCTTCCGCCATTTTTGCAACAACAGGAGGCTCTCCATTGTTGTGAAAATCCAGGCCTTAATCTCTGCTTGTAAAAGTTCAGATCAGGTTTCCAGCGAATAATTAGAAATATTGGATATGAAGCTTGTTTTCATGATAAATATAATATTTTTATTTACTTCCTTTGAAGAATTTTTCTGATGCCTGTTTTTTTACTGACACAAAATTACGAGCAGTAAAGTGGAAAGTAGCTATTGTCACTGATACTATGAACGTCTGTGGTTGATTAACACTTTTAAGAGGGCAAGGTGAACGCTTTTTTGAAGTATATTTTCAAAGCGCATTGTGTCAGTTTCAGAACCATTTCAAAGTCTTGCCAGGCTTGTCTCACTAGCTCTTTTGTCGTGGATAGTGGCGAGTGGATGTGGTGGATGCATGGGGTGTGAGGGGTGAAGGCTTCAGGGCCTGACAGTTATGATTACAACACGGTTGATGTCCCAGTAAATAGAGGCGGCCCTTCTAGCCTGTTGGCTTCATGATCTGCTTGGCTCGATTGCCACCTTGAGCCTGTCTCGGGAAGTCCGGCTGGCCACACTCCATCCCATCCTACCAAGTAGAATTGCGGTCAAATTACCTCCCCCAAAGAAGACACTGGGCGATGTTCAAAGCGGGTTCCCACCTCTCCAAAAGGTTACCCTGCCTTTCCAAAGGATACCACAGAATTCAGATTTGCTCTTACCAAGTCTAACATGACATCGTGTTTTGCCCACCTGGGCCACCAAAACTAGACATGAGTGGAGCCAGCTCCTCTTTTCTTTGGTTATTTATTGCGGGCAGGGACCTCATAAATGGAGACGCATTTGTGGAGTCCTGGGCGGGATTCTCCCATTCGGCGGCAGAGTGTCCACGCCGTCAGAAACGCCGTCATGTGATGGCGTGAAAGGGCCGCTAGGAGTACCGATTCTGGCCCCTACAGGGGGCCAGCACGGCACTGGAGCGGTTCACGCCGCTCCAGCCTCCCATCCTGGTGCGGTGGCCTCCCTCAATGCGCCGGCCCCGACGCAACACGGCGCGGGAGTTCAAGGGCCGGCACGGAAGAAAATAGGCCTGGGGAGCGAGGGGCCGGCCTGCCGATCGGTGGGCCCCGATCGCAGGCCAGGCCCCATCGAGGCCCCCCCCCCGGGGTCGGAGGCCCCCTACCCCCACCCCACAGGCCGCCCCCCGACCCTGCACGCAGAGTTCCCGCCGGCTGCGACCAGGTGCGGACGGCGCCGGCGGGACTCTGCCTTTTTAGAGCAGCCACTCGGCCCATCCGGGCCGGAGAATCGGCGGCCCGGCTGCGAACAGCGGCCTGCAACCGGTGCCGCACCAAGCTCGCCGGCGCCAATGGTGCCGATTCTCCGCTTCGCTTCGGGGCGGCGTGGCCCGGTTGCGGAGAATCCCGCCAGGAACGTTCCCCGATTCATGTTCCCCATCTCCTTCACAAAAATACAGCCCACTATATCTACTGTTCCCACTTACCTAACCTGTGAATTAGAACCTCAGATAAACCTGACAGATATGTCGGACACAATTTCCCTTTCCTGGATCTGTGTTAAATCAGGTCAATCATGTTATGATGTCCCAGGTGCTCTGCTAACATAATGGGAGTATTTTCCCGATTACTGACCCATAGTTCCTTGTTTACTCTCTTCCTCCTTTCTTGAATAGTGGGGCTTTGTTTGCCACCTTCCAATTCATGAAGACTGTTCCAGAATTTAGGGAATCCTGATAGGTCAAAAGCAAGTCGTGCACTATCCCTGGAGCTACCTCTTTTAAAACCCTAGAGTACAGGATATTAAATCCAGGGAATCTGTCCAGTTATTATCTCCAGTACTATATTTTATTAATAATATCCCTAAGTTCCTTATTTTAACTTTATCGTTGCTATTCCACTATTTCTCACTTTAAAAAAATCAATTATTATTTTATTAAACCTAACCGGAGGGTGGCACGGTTAGCAACGCCAGGTCCCCGGGTTCAATTCTCATCACGGGCAGCAGTCTGTGTGGAGTTTGCACATTCTCCCAGTGTCTGCGTGGTGCAGGTTAGGGGATTGATTCTGCTAAATTGCTCCTTAGTGTCCAAAAGGTTAGGTGGGGTTACTGGGTTATGGGGATAGGGTGGAGGCTTGGGCCTAGGTAGGGTGCTCCTTCAGAGGGTTGGTGCTGACTCGATGGGCCAAATGGCCTCTTTTTGCACTGTAGGGATTCTATGATTCTATGAGCCCTCGGTAACTTATGAATAATAATCAGAACTGAGTATTGAAACAAGCAAAGGGAATTAGACAGGACAAAAATCTTCTATTGTCACAGAAATAATGAACTTGGCTTGGAAATATTGCCAGTTTAAACCAATTTTTAAAATCATATGAAAGATAATAGGGGCAGATTTTCTTCTCAACATAATGGCACATCATTATTTGTACGGAAACTGTAATTAAGTTGTGGATATGAAATTAAATTTACCACAGAAAGTTAAGTCTAGTCATTATAAACACAAGTACCCCCTTAATGACATGATAACTATTAATTACTGCCAATCAACCTCTTTGGCACTGAAAATGAACTGTTAAAACCGGGACGTTTCATTCCTTAAGGTATTAATTGGTTCTTAAGATTTTAACAATGACAAATCTCAAATAATCTTTTTGTTACTATTCTTTTATATTTTTTCTCTTCTGCTCTTAACCTAATCCTCTTTTCTCTCTCAATTTTTTTTCTCTATACCTATCTTATTTTACACTTTCAGCCACTCTAATTTACACATCCTTTCACATGTGCTTATTTCTTAATCCTTCATTCTGATCAGTGAAGGAGATGCACAGTTAATTACTGTGTTCACTGAGGTCCTCGGAGAGCAGGAGGGAGATGGAGATTGGGAGGGTGGTCATGAGGGCATAAGGGGTTGGATTGGAGAGGCCAGGAGATCTGACCGCGCTGACGGAGGTGATGAGGGTAGTGTGGGGGATCTGCTGGGGGATTGTTTGTGTGTGTGTTGGGGGGGGGGGGTCTCATGTGAGGTTGGGTCCGATGTTTAAAATAGTTACTCTGGAATTAGAAGTTCTTTTTTCCCCTTCTAACTCTTTCACAGTAACTATCAGAGTAAAACTGGCAGAACCACCCAAAGCTAGAGATTTAAATCACTTTGTCAGATGGTTCCCAGTGTACTGTAATTGCTTAGGGGATATTAACACTTTTGGACAATTACCAGGTAAACACTTGCGGGAACTTCCTCGAGGGATTCCCCAGCACATTGTTGGGGTAATCCCTGAATGCAATGCTGGGGAACCAGGAAGTTATGGGCCACTGACTACTCAACTAAGGTGGCTATTTATTTGAAGAACTTGGATTACTGTGTCTTTTTGCATTTTGACAAAAATAACCTGGAGTAACTCAGACTGTTTCCTGTGCCTCACATCGGGGGCGCGATTCTCCGCTCCCGCGACTAAGTGCCCACGCCGGCGTGAACGCCGTCGAGGTACACGACGGCGCGAAATGGCCCCGATCTCGACCGATTCAGGGCCCGAAAATGGGCTAGGATCGGGGCCGCGAGAAACTCGGGGGAGCGTGTCGCTAAAGCAGCGTTGTCAGCGCGCGCCGGGCATTGGCGCTGCATAAAAGCGGCGCCGCATCGCTGCCGCCTAACTGGCGTCACCCGCGCATGCGTGGTTACCGTCCTCCCCGTGGCCGCCCCACAGGAAGATGTCGGATGGATCTTGCGGGGCGCGGAGGAAAGGAGGTCCTCCTTCAGAGAGACCGGGCTGCCGATCGGTGGGCACTGATCGCGGGCCAGACCCCTTTTGAGTGCAACTCCGATGAAAGAGCCCCCCTTGCTCCCCCACAGTCTGCAACCCCCCCCCAGCGTTCCCGCGCTGTTCCCGCCGGCAGCGACCAGGTGTGGATGGCGCCGGTGGGAAGCCGTCGTTTTGGGCAGGCCGCTCGGCCCATCCGGGCCGGAGAATAGCGGGTGTAGCGGAGAATCGCCATTTTTGGTGTCCCGGGCGATTCTCCGGCCTGCGCCGCGCAGAACTCGACGGGGCCATTCCCGCCGCTTGGGTGCATCGCGGGAGGGCATCGGACTGGCGTCACAGGGAAAAATGGCGCGCCAGGTGATTCTCCAAACCGGCACGGGTTTTTGAAATGAGATGGAAAGTTAAAAGACAAATGCCTTCAGAAAGGGAGTTTTGTAACACTGGGTACTTTCAAACTTATAATTAGTTGCTGGAAAAGCAGTGAAAGGGGAAGGGTAGCATTTGAAAGGTAATCATATGGACCGGTTTTAGTATAATTTATAAGGAATATAAACGTGTTGATTCAGGACTGTCACCACTGGGCAAAGAGTTACTTCCTTTGTTACAGAAACCTTGCCTTTGCCTCTTAACATCTCAGATTCACAACACTCTCACAGTAAAAACAGATTTCTTAATCAGCCCCCAAGGCAAATGGAAGGAAGACAGTTCCATGCAACATTTCTTTGTATAATATCCCTCTGCAGCTCCAGGGAATACTTAATGCACAAAAGATTGAGGCTTTATAATGTTAATTCGAGAGCCAGACTTTAGCCAAAGGAAACAATCCATCATCTTAAAGAGCAACAATGTTGTTCCTGACAAAAAAAGTTTACATCTCAAAAGCAGTTTAGATTCTGCCGCACCATTTAAGCTCTACCAGACACAAGAGCGGTCTTGTACAAACGTAGAGCTCTGAACTATATATGTGGATGTGGGATAAACAACATCGTGACACAGAGAAAACTACCATCAACCATCATTTAAACTACAATGAAGGCGATTGACCAGTGCCGAGATTTATAACTGTACTGATTGTGCACTGAAGGTTTGAGGTTGCAATTCAGGAATGTTAAAATAATATTCAAACCTCCTCAGAATATACACTGTTGTCTCCAACTATAGATGGACTGCACACACTGGTTTCCAATTCCTATTGATACTCAATTTCCTGGATAGACTTGTAGTCCTGTGCACTGTGGCAACTCTGCTGTTAATACATTAATTTATTGTGAACATTGAAAATGGCAAAGGAATATTAGGAAGTCTGGCAACTCTTAAGCTGTTCCTTCTAATTTTGTAAATAGCTTGTCCAGCGGCAACTTAGAGTGAGTGTATTTTATTCATTCATGGGATATGGCCATCGGCGGCAAGGCCAGTATTTATTCCCCATTCCTAACTGCCCTCGAGAAGTTGATCATGAGACCCTTCTTGAATACAACTGGATGAGTGCAGTTCCAACATCACTCAAGAAGCTCGACATCATCCAGGAACAGGAAGCTAGCTTGATTGGCACGCCATCCACCACCATCAACATTCACACCCTCCACCACCAACACACAGTGTGTACCCTGTACAAGATGCGTTACAGCAACTCACTAAGGCTCTTTCAACAGAATCTTCTGAACCCACAATCTCTACCACCAAGAAGGATAAGGGTAGCAAGGGTACATCATACCACCTCCAGGCCACACACCATCCTGACTTGGAACTATATTGTCATTCCTTTGCTGTCACTAGGTCAAAATCCTGGAATTCCCTCCCTAACTGCACCATAGGTGTTAAGTGGATGCAGTGATTCAAGGCAGCAGCTCACCACCACCTGTCTAGGGGCAATAAATGCTGGCCTAGCCAGCGATGCCCGCATCCTATGAACAAAGATATTTTTTAAAAGCTGAGTGGCTTGCAAGGCCATTTCAGTGGGCAGCTAAGAGTCAATCACATTGCTGTGAAACTGGAGTCACATGCAGGCCAGATGGGGTTGTAGGTTATGAAAGAGCAAGTTTCCTTCCCTTTGAGAGATGTTAGTAAACCAGTTATTTCGTGGTCATTATTGCTGAAACCTTTTTTTAAAAATTCTATGATCATTGAATTTAAATTCCCCAACTCCTGTTGGATTTGAACCCGATTGGTATGTGGGATAAACAACGTCGTGCCACAGAGAAAGCTACTAGTAGAACCCACCCTAGGCCTTAAAGAGTCATAGAACCGGCATTGTCCATGGAGAATGCCGAGAAAGGAGCCAAGGAACTGCAAGGGTCAATGGACGGTAGCGAGCTCAGTGTAGGATGACTCCCGTACAGAAAGACCAGTTGCCCCGTCGAGAGCAATCATGGGCCCCACCCACCGCCTATTCACCACACGGTCAAGGCACTCAAGAATATGGTTGGACGGCAGAGAAATGCCAGAAATATTGGGGAAGCTTCTCCAGAGGACTTCAGGGAACAGTCGCAAGGTTGCCTTAGCTGTGGTCGAAGGACACATCTAAGAGAGGGCACCAAAATCAACACTAGGCATGCGCCGAGGCTGGTAGCGAAAGGCACTTCAGGCCCAGGCCTGACAAATCCACCAGCCCGGACAGGAAGAAATTATGCAGTTAAACTGTATCACCGCCTCCAAGGTTGCCCCTAGTAAAATCAAACACCAGGTCAACAGTCAGGCCCTGGAAATGGAGGTAAACACAAGAGCCGCCTTCTTTAATTCTCTGCAACAGACTTTCAGGCTCCTCTGAACAGGCATCATGCCCCTGGACCTGCGAGACACAAGGGCCAGGTTGGCGACATATACAGGGCACTGTTTATGGATTGGAGGGATGACCGTGACCTCGGTTATCCATGGGCAGCAGAAGGTCCAACTCCCTCGGTTAGTCATAAGAGGACCAGGGCCTAGTCTTCTGGACAGAGGCTGACTCCAAAGGGTCCGCCTGGACGGGCAGCAAATTTTCAAAATGGGAACAGCCGATTTATACGAGGTCATCATAAAATACCCAGAGATATTTCAGGGACATCTCGATGAAATCAAGGGAGCGAGGGCAAAAATCTGTGTAGGTCCTGATGCCAATTTGTAATGTAAATTTGATCCGTACATCTACAGCTGGCACTTTCCGATAATTATGGCCATAAACCCCTGTTGGACCTTTTTCATGTGGACCTTTTTTTAAAGGAGGACAAAACTCTTCCCTCCATCACCTCAGCTCAAATCCAACATTGGGCATATTGTTGGCAGCCTATGGTTACTCCTTTGAACACCGCCCTGACACACACATTGCAAACGGCCTGAGTCACTTACTATTGCCCACAAACTTGGCCCCTCTGACAATAATAGAAGAAGTCATAATGACACTAAATTTCCTGAACACCCTGCCTGTATCCATGAAACAAATCCAGGCATGGACCCTGAAAGAGCCTACGCTGGCAAAACAGTGCCACATGATCCTAAATGGAGGAATTCAAGGACACTCCACAAGGGATATGAAGCCCTACCTATCCAAACACCAGGAATTGAGCATGGAAGATGTCACCATCCTGTGGGGAGCCCAAGTGTTCGACCCACACTCAGGTCAGAACCCAATGATTGCCCAGGAGTCTCCAAGATGAAGATGCTTGCAACAAGCTATGTCTGGTCACCCGGGCTTGATACTGACATTCAGAACTTGGTGAAACAGTGACTTTTATATCAGGAAAACCAAAAGCTCCCACCTTTGGCCTTGCTGCACCCATGAGAACAGCCAGTGAGACCTTGGATATGGCTACATGTCAACTTCGCGGGCAGTTCATGGGATCAATGTTCTTAATCTTGGTCAACAACCATTTAAAATGAATGGCCATGCATCGAATGTCCTCGATGACTTCCAATATGACCATGGAGATAGCACAGGGCTTCGTGGAACCCGCTGCCTGAAAGGTTGTCGGAGGCAGATACCATCATAACATTTAAGAAGTAATTAGATGTGCACTTGCAATCCCAGGGCATACAAGGCTGTGGGCCAAGTGCTCGAAAATGGGGTTAGAATGGTTGTTTTTGACCGACGCAGGCACGATGGGCCTTTTCCGCGCTCTAGGACTCTGTGACCATTTTGTTTTCCAAGTTGCTGCCCAAAAATAAATAAACTCCGAGTGACAGTGATCAAATTGTTGGAGAACTATGAATTGTGATCCAGAGGCATTCGTTCCTATTTCTTTGACTGAACTGACGTGAGGGCAGCGAATGACTGACCATTGGCAAACTCAAAAACACCATAATTTAATTACAATTGATCCAATGCCAAAATTATACAAAAATGTTCTAAAAAATTAGTTTTTAGTAATTCCACACACTTAAAATAATCTTTTTTCAGGGATTTTATGATTCTATCTAGACACACACACACACAAAGGAAGCAGCAAAGAAAATTCCCTGGGTTCACTGTGTCGCTGTAATCTATCGTAATCCTTCTATTTAAGATTTATAAGCGCGAGGAGCTGCTAATGAAATGGTCTCTACTTGTCCTTCCACCACTGAGAGTTAAGCTAAAGAGCTGTACAGTACTCAGGAAATAGAAGATAGTTCCCATAAGACGCCATCTAATTATCTACAGTGGGTAAACCTGCTCCCTGTATCCCAAACTCTCACAGGGCTGATGTGAACAAAGCGTTTTGCTATGGCAATTATGAGGCATACTTTAGCTCTTGTCAAATAGGAATGGGTGATTTCACTTAAAGGGGGACTAAATATTAGCAATTTGAAAAAAAAATTGAACTGCTTATTTTTCTCTCACTGCCGATACTACATTGCTATGCTGTAACCGTTTGCTTGTCATGTTCTTCATAACTGCATATTTGAATGCTTGGTGATGTCAACCCATCCCATATAGTTATCACAAAGACAGAACACTTTTGAATGGCATACTATCCAATGTAGCGACTGATTGCCACAATGCCTCCCTTGTATAAATGCATCTGGCTACATTATCCTCAATATTATTATTGTTGTTACATCAATTTCCACAATTCTCTGCAGAAGAAGAGCTTTCAAAAAACAGACAGCCATCATGTTTTAGTCTCAAGTACAGAATTGGAAGCCATAAATCTAAAAGCATCAACAAGAGGGAAAGTAAATAATGGAACAGAGAAGTTGTCTTGACGCAACAAAGGTTGTCTTGACTGAGTGCATTTAGTTCTCTATCGAGGGCAAGATGTTCACAAGCAGTTTTGTTTGATGTACAATTGTCCACAGCATCATTTAGTTCATACGTATGGTTGATTTATTCAATTGTGCTGTAAGATTAAAACATTGCTTGAAAATAAATTTTAAAATTTAATTTACTATCTCACAACCGATGGCCATCGTTTTTTTTTAAATTGTGGCTTTGGTATAGATTGATGACAAAAGCTGCAAGAAAACCATAGAACACAACTGTCTCATGAACATTCTTCGGAGAAGTGGATTGGCCACGTTAGCCGACCTGGCCTACAGCCTCACAAACCAAAATATAGATAATAAATTTGACTTCCCTGGTGTTACCCGCATCCCAAAAACATCATTAAAAAAATATAGAAGGCCTGTAATATTTAAGGTGCAAAGTTATAATAAATGACCACATACTCTCAATCCAGACAAGCAATAAAACTGGCACCTTTTTTTTTTAGCAAGCAAGTCATCGGCTGCTACCAGACATCATTGATGCATTATTATTGTTTCAGTCCCGACAACACAACCCCGGTAGGGGAGCAACAGATAATGGAGGAATCAGCTGTCATCCCGACCAATCTAAGCACTCTTTCTCTTGTGTCAGTCAGCAATCCACTGCAACTTGCTCCCAATCCTCTTCATCACACTGCCATCCAGCCATTTCACCTCTTGTCAGGGCTTCTTTTAAGAATCTCCATACAGATGTTCCCCCACATACCCCTGACAGCATACCTTCATTTCACACATGCATCAACATCTTGGAATGAGCCACCAACTCTGTAGTTTCATATGTCTCCCTGATTGTATGACCTAAAAAGCTGTTCATTCTAGCATGTTCATGCTCTCAATACTATTACAGCTGACCACATGCACCTCACTTGCATCACGTAAGGACCCCAACTTTATTGAAGTGAGCTTAGCTGGCAGACAGCCACCAAGCCAACACAAAAACTGACTGATCCATTGTCCAAAGCTGGTCCCATGACACTTTTCACTTCTCCACACTCTGGTACACTCTGCTAAGAAGTCCTGCACTCTCGCTCACCAAAACGTCACTCCCAATGTTGCAGTTCGCCACTGCCACTTATCATCTCTTCCCCCTTTTGAAATTTCTCCCACAAGTTTGCTTACTGAATTGTTAACTCTGCCTCCTCCTCAGGATTCAACTTTCAGAATAAGCATGCACTGGGTTGGAATTGGGTTATAATTATTACCGCTTCCCCATCAGTTGCTCCACTGTCATTTTGAGTTATACAAGAAGAACTCTAATTGGATTGTATTCTTACAGGAGAACCTTTGCATTATAATTGTAGTAAATTATTAATGTTATCGTCATGACTGTTGCCAGAGAGGGCATTCAATATAGAACAAAGTTGTGGGAAAGCCTCAAGTGTATATATATTTTTAAAAGGTCTTCATGAACCATAAAAGCTATTTAGCTCCATACACTTATTTAATTCCCAGCTCTTCCACAGGCACAATTAAGAAAGTTCATTTTTTAAAGGAACCAGCCTCTCCGACAAGATTCCATTATCAAGTCAAGGTTGAACTGATTAAAAATATACCAATTGTCAAAGGCATCCCCATATGTGCTAGTATAAATGCATAGTTCTGAAGTTGCTTACATTACTTTTACACAATTGATTTATTTCAAAATCAAAGAGCATGCAATACACTAAGTCCTCACTTTAAGTCATCCGACTTAATTTTGTTTTGTTTTAACGTTGTTTATTCTTTAGGGTCTTCCCCGTGTCTGCGTAGGACTCAGCCCCACAACCCAAAGATGCAGGGTAGGTGGATTGGCCATGCTAAATTGCCCCTTAATTGTGCACTATAAATTTATTTTTAAAAGGTTTATTCTGTCGGGCCTGTTTTTCCGATTTGCGTTGGCATTTTCGATTTTACAAAGTCGAGACTCTGACCTCACCCTCGCGAACACTGCACTCAGCCGACACCACGTTCTGATGCCAGAGTTACCACCCATGTCACCAGAGGCTGAGACTGCAGGGGGCGAGCAAGGTCTGAGAGCAGGAGCAGGTGGCAGGAAAGTGCCGGCCACCGATTGGTTGGTGTTGTGCGAGTTGGCTTGGTGGGGGTGGGGTGGGGAGGATCTCCTTAGCTCCATCCGTGCCCTGTCCTTCACCCAGGAAAGGGGCTCAGTAACCTGCAGAGGTCCAGACTGGAGGACCCGATGCCGCCTCAGCCTCGGAGTTGGCCAGATCCTCGGGTTTTAGAGTCACTGCTCTATGTGCTGGGATGAGGGTGAGGATGAGGAGGGTGGGCATGAGAGAGTGAAACAGAAAAGAGAGAGAGTGGGAAAGGAGACACAGACAGACAGAGTGGGAAAGGAGAGAAAGAGCAAAAGGTTGAGCTGCATTTCATTTGTGTTCTGGGTGAGAAAAGGGCTTGTATGGGTGATTTGGTGTTATCTAATTTGAATTTACACAGCATTTCTCTAATATTCCATGATTTATTTTATTTTGCAAGTTATTCCAGCTAGGATGCACAGTGTGTATGTGTACAGTACAGTAAGTCAACTTGGAGGGTAATTTTTCTGGGCAGGCAATGTCCAATAGAACCTAACTCTGGCTTTAACATTGATTCCCATGGGAAGATACGATTCACTGAAAGATGTTTCACTTAAAATCTGGATTGTCACGGTCACAACCACAACTTTAGGTGAGGACAAACTGTATGAGCAAGTAACGGCATTGTTAATTGTTGGACATAAATAACTCAACGGTCGGTGCAGGCTTTGAGGGCCGAAGGGCCTGTTCCTGCGCTGTAATTTTCTTTGACATCAATTTTCTTTGGGTACAATATTAGTAACTCTGATTTCCTTAGGAAAATTAAATTGACAACTGCATTATAATACACTCTTCACAGTCTTCAGCTGCCTGGCATCCTTCCACTGAACCTTCCTTTGCCATGATAAATGGATTTCAATCAGCATGGAAACCCATTGCCGACAGAGCATCTGTTAGCAAAGGTGATCAAATGGAGTTGAAGTGTGGATTAACCCTGATCTAATTGAATAGAGGAGCAAGCTCAAGTGACTGAATGCTTTACATCTATTCCTAATGTTTGCTGTAATAGTATTGGTGGAGTGGGGTGGGATGTTGCAGTGTATTGCTATTTGACTGGATGGGGTGATTGTGAAAAAATGTCCTTAAATACATCCAAGCTAGGGCAGCACGGTGGTGCAGTGGGTTAGCCCTGCTGCCTCACAGCGCCGAGGTCCCAGGTTCGATCCTGGCTCTGGGTCACTGTCCATGTGGAGTTTGCACATTCTCCCCGCGTTTGCGTGGGTCTCGCCCCCACAACCCAAAGATGTGCAGGGTAGGTGAATTGGCCACGCTAAATTGCCCCTTAATTGGAAAAAATCAATTGGGTACTCTAAATTTTTTTAAAAATACATCCAAGCAGACATAACCACATTTGGAGCTGAAAAGAAATTCAATGCAAAGAGTGAGACTGAAGATGACCAAGGTACCGTTGTGTTCCCAGGCTTGGAGAATCTGCGTTAAAAGTGGAAATCTCAGACCACGATCCCAATGCCACATTATAATCACTTGGTGAAACTCTAGATTCTATTCTAATCATCACAGAGTGTCTCGTTACATTTGAAATTCAGAAGATTGTTAGGTTTTCGAATTATGTCTTTGAGGTATAATGAAAAGTGTCACATGAAGCCTGCCAGAGACCAAGACCGGGTGGTTTAATTGATTGTTAAAGATTAATTGCATCCAGATCGTTATACTGAGAAGAAATTGCAAGGTTTTTACGCTTGGAGATAATGACAATGTGGGTAAGCTGTGGTTGGGATTTTCTCCTCCACAGATTTAAGTGCAGTGGCTGGCAGAAATAGGGGCTTGGTCCCTGCCTGCCGCGATGGCGTGCTTTCACGTCCGATCGTCCCCCTCAGTAAACATGCATCAGCCAGAAACACTCCATTTCATCGGCAGGCAGCCTGTGATTAGCCAGCCCAGCCATGACCTCAGTGAACCCTTGTGCCGGGTGCCATATTTAAACCGTACCCGCACGCAGATATTCCAATGTCTACAGCCCGCACTGTTCCAGGCGAGATGGTCCCCAAAAGCAGGAAGAGTGCAGCCTCCAGGTTTAGTGGTGTCTTGCATGGTCACCACCTTCTGGACACTGTTGACGCCCACCATGACATTCTCTACCCTCCCGGCGGCTGGTGGAGTTCAACAAGGTCAAAGAGGTGAGCACCAATGCAGCCCGCAGGAGAACAATGAAACAGTGCCACAAACGGAGGAATGATCGCACCTGCGCAGCCAAGGTTAAGTCAACCTTCTCATCCCTCTCAGCTCACACTCTCACAAGTCCCTGAAACAGGCAGGACAACAGTTCACAGGGATCTGACACATTGCCAGCACAAGGAACATCACTCACTCTCCCACCACTGTCATGGAGGAGCATAATGTTCAGATTTCTCTACTTCCTCTTACTCTCAGTCCTCCGTGTTACCCCGAGACATTTGAGGTGGATGTGTCTATGGCCCGATGTAGATCTTACCCCTTCAGGTCTGCTGTTACATCACATCAAGAGATTCGATTCCACCCCACCCCCCCCAGAGTTGCCACAATCATTGTGCTTTGCATGGAGGGCCAACAAACCTCAAAGTCACGAGTGAAGTGCAGGCAGCCACGTGCACGTTGCTTATTTGCGATTTCAAATAATGCCAATCTAATTAGATGTCAGCATGCTCTTTTGATCCTGCAAGGGGGCATGATTCTGGTGAGCTGCCTTGCTGATGAGCGCTCATAATATTCTCATGTATTCAAATGGCATTCCCAACATCGCACAGTGGGAAACGCATGCTGCCATTGAGGGTGGGAGAGAACGTTTGCAACACATTTTTACATCAATGGAAAACTGACTTTGGATTGGATTTGTTTATTGTCACGTGTACCGAGGTACAGTGAAAAGTATTTTTCTGCGAGCAGCTCAACAGATCATTAAGTACATGAAAAGAAAAGGAAATAAAAGAAAATACATAAAAGAAAATACATAATAGGGCAACACAAGGTACACAATGTAACTACGTAAGCACCGGCGTCGGATGAAGCATACAGGGATGTAGCGTTAATGAGGTCAGTCCATAAGAGGGTCATTTAGGAGTCTGGCAACAGCGGGGAAGAAGCTATTTTTGAGTCTGTTCGTGCGTGTTCTCAGACTTCTGTATCTCCTGCCTGATGGAAGAAGTTGGAAGAGTGAGTAAGCCAGGTGGGAGGGATCTTTGATTATGCTGCCTGCTTTCCCCAGGCAGTGGGAGGTGTAGATGGAGTCAATGGATGGGAGGCAGGTTCGTGAGATGGACTGGGCGGTGTTCACGACTCTCTGAAGTTTCTTGCGGTCCTGGGCCGAGTGGTTGCCATACTAGGCTGTGATGCAGCCAGATAGGATGCCTTCTATGGTGCATCTGTAAAAGTTGGTAAGAGTTCATGTGGACATGCCGAATTTCCTTAGTTTCCTGAGGAAGTATAGGCGTTGTTGTGCTTTCTTGGTGGTAGTGTCGACGTGGGTGGACCAGGACAGATTTTTGGAGATGTGTACCCCTAGGAATCTGAAACTGCTAACCATCTCCACCTTGGCCTCGTTGATGCTGACAGAGGTGTGTACAGTACTTTGCTTCCTGAAGTCAATGACCAGCTCTTTAGTTTTGCTGGCATTGAGGGAGAGATTGTTGTCGCTGCACCACTCCACTAGGTTCTCTATCTCCCTCCTGTATTCTGACTCGTCGTTATTCGAGATTCGGCCCACTATGGTCATATCGTCAGCAACTTGTAGATGGAGTTGGAACCAAATTTTATCACGCAGTCATGTGTGTACAGGGAGTAGAGTAGGAGGTTAAGTACGCAGCCTTGCGGGGCCCCAGTATTGAGGACTATTGTGGAGGAGGTGTTGTTGTTTATTCTTACTGATTGTGTTCTGTGGGTCAGAAAGTCGAGGATCCAGTTGTGAGGAGCCAAGTCCTAGGTTTTGGAGCTTTGTTATGAGCTTGGCTGGGATTATGGTGTTGAAGGTGGAGCTGTAGTCAATAAATAGGAGTCTGATGTAGGCGTCCTTGTTGTTGAGATGTTCTAGGGATGAGTGTAGTGCCAGGGAAATGGCATCTGCTGTGGACCGGTTGCGGCGATATGCGAATTGCAGTGGATCAAGGCGTTCTGGGAGTATGGAGGTGATGCGCTTCATAACTAACCTCTCAAAGCACTTCATTATGACTGAAGTCAGGGCCACTGGACGGTAGTCATTGAGGCACGTTGCCTAGTTCTTCTTTGGCACCGGTATGATGGTGGTCTTCTTGAAGCAGGTGGGGACCTCGGAGTGGAGTAGGGACAGGTTAAAGATGTCCGCGAACACATCTGCCAGCTGGTCCGAGTGCATGACCAGGGATCCCGTCTGGGCCCATCGCCTTCCGAGGATTCACTTTCAGGAAGGCTGATCTGGCTTCGGAAGATGTGATGGTGGGTATGGGTGAGTTATGGGCTGCTGGGGTACTCAACAGCAGATTGTTGGTTTCCTGCTTGAACAGAGCATAGAATGCATTGAGTTCATCGGGAAGGGGTGCGCTGCTGCCAGAGATACTGCTCGGCTTCGCTTTGTAGCCCATTATGTTGTTTAGGCCTTGCCACAACTGCCAAGAGTCTGTCTGAGACTCTAGCTTGGTTTGATATTCTCTCTTTTTCACTCCTACAACATTTCACCCTCCTGCGCACCATTACCGGTGCCGCAAGCGGGACCAGAAATCCAGGTCTATGAGTCTCTAAAGTCCTAGAAAAGTGTTGATTGTGTCAGGTTATAAACAGTTGCATTTTAACGTGTCCGTTTACTTCAAGATAAATGAGAGCTGAGGCTCAAGGATAGCTAATCAGCGTTTCTACGAACATACAAGAACCGCATGATTCATGTTGTCATAGAGATGGATTTTGAGATGGAAGGATTTCTAAGATATCCCTGAAAACTCTCAGGCAATGTTAATCTACCAAGATTTGGAAGGGAGAGAACAGCTGGGGACCAAAGGTTTCTTGCAGGAATCTCATGCTCCGATTGAAAGTACCAAAGTCGTGAGGAGTTAAAATGAAGCTGGAAGATTCACCCAGCTTGTGTTAGAAGGAGGGTCATCAATGATACTCTCACCAGGTAGGAAATTATGTGGTTAGATGCTCCCAGGCTGAGAAAGGGAAAGAATAGATGTGAACCCTCAGGAGCTAAGAATCATTTTGGTCTGATATTTTGGGAACTGTATGTTTACTTGAAGGTCAGTGTAATGTATACGCATTTTTGGCTGTTCTAAAAATAAGAAGCGGAAGGTATTCCGTTCTGTTGTTTCATAGAATTTAGTGCAGAAGGAGGCCATTCGGCCCATTGAGTCTGTACCAGCTCTTTAAAAGAGCACCCTACCATGCTCACACCTCCACCCTATCCCCATAACCCAGTAACCCCACCCAATACTAAGGGCAATTTTGGACACTAAGGGCAATTTAGCATGGCCAATCCACCTAACCTGCACATCTTTGGACTGTGGGAGGAAACCAGAGCACCCGGAGGAAACCCACGCACACACGGGGAGAACGTGCAGACTCCGCACAGACAGTGACCCAAGCCGGGAATCGAACCTGGGACCCTGGAGCTGTGAAGCAATTGTGCTAACCACTATGCTACTGTGCTGCCCAGTATACGTTTCAGTATAAGTCGTCTACAAAGTTGCCTTTAGTCAGTAGTGCTTTTATTTTTTTGCCATAGTATAAATCTAGAAATTGCCACATCATCCATTAACTGGAACTTCATGGGCGCTATTCTGCCCCCCCCACGCCGGGTGGGAGTATCGCCGGGGCGCCGCGTGAATCGCGCCATGCCACCCCGGCCCCCGCACGCGATTCTCCCACCCCCGGAAACCAGCGGCGCGCGATTCGCACCGGGCCACTCGGAGAACCGGCGAGCGGCGATTCTCCGGGCCGAGTGGCCGCTATGACACGACAGGTTCCCGACGGCGCCATCCACCCCTGGTCGCTGCCGGCGGGAACTCTGCGGGAACACTGGGGGGGCGGCCTGTGGGAGAGGGAGGGGGGCTCCTTTACAGGGGTGGCCTCCAATGGGGTCTGGCCCGCGATCGGGGCCCACCGAACGGCGGGCCGGCCTCTCCCCCCCAGGCCTACCTCCTTCCGCGTGCGGCCCCAGAACACTGCCGCCATGTTGGTGAGGGGCCGGCGTGCGTAAGACATTCCCCATGCATGCGCAGGACGGCGCGACCCAACTGCGCATGCGCAGGATTGGGCTGCCCCGACTGCGCATGCGCAGGTTGGCGCGGCGCCCTTTTGGCACCGCGTAAGGATGCTGGAGCGGCGTTCATGACGGCGCGAACAGTTGGCATCCATATCGGAGAATCGCCCCCCCCATACCTTTCAAATTTATTCTTAAAAGTTATCGCTCTCGACAAGGATCATCACAGTCTCTGCGAGACAATGTTCAGAACACAATCTGTATGTTCCAAGGAAAGGCCATTCCCAAATAGAAATGGACAAACGATAAAGAAAGACATCTTCCAGTGCTTTAGAGCTAATTAAGTACTTTTGAAATGTAGTCACTCTTACAATATAAGAAATTAAGAAACCAATTTGTGCACAGCAAGCTCCCTTAAACAGCAACAAAATAAATGACCAAGTATTGTGTGAGGTATAAATATTGTCCGAGACATGGAAAAACTCCTTTGTTCTTCTTTGAATGGTTTACGTCATTCAGAAAGGACAGGTGGAACCTCGGGCCTAAATTTTTGCTCCAAGTCGAAAGTGCAGAGTCAAGAGAATTTGCCGTTCCCAAACCTGGCCTGGGAGAAAGCACCCAGAATGTCAGATTTAAAGGGCGAACATAAATGGCAGTCAAGGTGGGCGATCCCAGAATGAGTGCAGAGTCTACCTTGTATGGAGGTGAGCTGAGCCTGCCTCTGTACCCCAGCACAGTGCTGATGTCTTTAAAAAGGATGGAATTCTATCATTTTTCACCAAATGCTGGCTCAGGCGTAAGAAACAGCGTGCAGCCAGTATTTCTCGCCAGACAATCCAGCATTTACCATAACTTGTCGTATGAGGAACGTTTGAGGACTCTGGGTCTGTACTCGTTGGAGTTTAGAAGGATGAGGGGGGATCTTATTGAAACTTACAAGATACTGCGAGGCCTGGATAGAGTGGACGTGGAGAGGATGTTTCCACTTGTAGGAAAAACTAGAACCAGAGGACACCATCTCAGACTAAAGGGACGATCCTTTAAAACAGAGATGAGGAGGAATTTCTTCAGTCAGAGGGTGATGAATCTGTGGAACACTTTGCCGCAGATGGCTGTGGAGGCCAATTCACTGAGTGTCTTTAAGACAGAGATAGATAGGTTCTTGATTAATAAGGGGATCAGGGGTTATGGGGAGAAGACAGGAGAATGGGGATGAGAAAATATCAGCCATAATTGAATGACGGAGCAGACTCGATGGGCTGAGTGGCTTAATTCTGCTCCTATGTCTTATGGTCTTATAAGATATAGGAGCAGGAGCAGGCCATTTGGCCCATCGAGTCTGCTCCGCCATTCAATCATGGCTGGTATGTTCTCATTCCGCTGCCTTCACCCTATAACCCCTAATCCGCTTATTAATCAAGAAATCCCCTTATTAATCAAGAACACCAGATTTGTGCTTGATGTGCTGTTACCTACAAAGCTACAGACCAAGAGCTGGAAGGTGAAATTAGGCAGAATAGTTCTTTCTTAGAACGTAAGAACGAGGAGCAGGAGTAGGCAATTTAACCTCTTGAATGTCCCACCATTCAATTCAGCAAATTCCATAGATTCACGACCCTTTGGGAGAAGCTGTTTCTCCTCATCTCTGTTTTAAATTTGCTAGCCCTTCTCCTGAGGCTATGACCTATCGGTGAAAAAAAAGATGGAGGCGTGGCCCACACCGTCACGCTGTTGGGATGTGCCGGAAAAAGCCAGCAACCTCAGCAATCTCAAGATGGGGCGCCCTTTTTAAATGATACCTCGATCTCTGATTTAAAGAAAATACAAAGTTCTCCATATGCACACTGAGACCCCCAGCACACTGACCGACACAGTCCCCTCTCCCACAGGGGGCTGTACTTACTTGTGTTTCCCCCAGTGGGTTCCCATCGCCTGGTTCACGATTTTAAAACCTGTTGTTAACCTCACTGACCTGACATCACGTTGGCGAGGTGAGGAAACAATCCCAATGTGGGGGGACAATATGGCGGGGAACCAATATGTTAATTAATGTTATTAAATTTATTTAAATGAGGCTTCGACCTTTCTGGGTGGGAACCTCATTACCTAAATGGAGAGGGTGGCGAGGACAATCGCGCCACTGGATCTGACCCGCAAAATTGCCATTTCTTGGGTCTCGCAGGATTATGCACCCACATCGTCATTGGCGTAACAAACATGGGCGCACAATCCCTGCCAACCCTCTAGCCCTTACCACTCACATCCGCTCACCCCTCAAGATGCTCCCCATGCCACATCCATTCCCAAACTCATGTCCCTATTCTCACCCACTCCCCCATGGCTCTCACACCCTCCATGCCAACCTGTGTCCCTCAGCCACCACCCTTTGTCCTTACACCTAGCATACCACCATGGGCAGACCTCAGGACTCATGATGAGATGAAACAAAATAATATTTAAGTGTCTATTGAAGAATTCACTATTTCAAAAACAAACCATTCTCATTGACAAGTTTTTAAAAAACTATACTGAATTTCCTTCTACCCCTATTAAAAACAAATTAGAATTCATGGCTCAACTTCAAAGACTTCATAGCCCTACTTCACATTCATGTCTCATTTTAACAATCCAAAAGAGCAGCGTACATCTCCCAAAGGGCAACTGATCTCCCCCAAATGTATACTGGGACCATACCAGAAAGGAATCTTAATTCTCCAAAACGGTACTCCACTTACCAAACAACTCTGAAAAGTTCAGCTCTACCAAGTCTAATCTGCACATGCCATGTTTTCCACTCCTTGCTGGCATAAACCCAACATTACTGGAGGCACCTTCTGTTTTATATGGGCAGCTGTGCCTTGACCACGGATGTATAATCTGGAACTTGTCCGCTCCCCTCTCCTCCCTCCTGCCTACTCCGCCAACCCCTGAGATAATCATAAGTGCTGTGTTTACAGGGCAAGTCTTCAGGTCCAGAGCTCCGCAGTCAATTTTGTAACAGCTGAGAAGCTCTCAACCTTTACAATAATTCAGGTCTCAGTTTACCAACTCATCTGAGGGGCAATGCCCTACAAAAGTGCAGTGCAACACTCCCTTACGTACTGCACCAAACCTCAGTCAGACACTCCTCGGAAGACAAAATGAAAGGAAGCAACAGCAAACATCAGCCAGGTGCCTGAAGCACTTAATACACTGAATCTAAAATAAAAACTGAATCAAGTAGTCAAAGAATTGCAATTCTCAGAAGCTAATTTATATCAATGCACACAAATAATTCCGAGAAACATGTGATCTAGTGATATCCTGCAACCAGGCAGTTCTTCACAGGACTCTGACGCTGAATGGTTTAAAAATACTCCACTAGGTTTGTTGGTTATTTAAGTGATATGTTGTGGCGCACTGACCATGGAAACACTATTCAGGGAACACCGATATTAAATGATTTTCTTGTCACCACAATCTGATAACCCACTCACATGGATAGTTCAACATCGCATCAATACCCTCTTGTGTACTTAATAACACATCATGTTTCAGCCAACTTGCCTTGTGAGACTCTCATTTACAAAGTGTCCTCGAAAGTTAAACGCAGTCATTCAGTATGTTTACAGGCAACACATTCATTGACTTTACAATAAAGTCAATATGTCCTCATTGTGCTTTAAAGCATAATTACACGGTCAACATGAGACAGGCTGTCAGAATTTTACAAGTCTACATGTATGGGCAATGTTCCGTATCTGTAATATAATAAAATGTTGGCCTTTTCCCCACAGAAAGTGATATACAACTGTATAGCTAATGCGGATACCAGGATATTGAAGGTACTCGCGTCCTCTATCAGCTGTGACTCAGCTCATAGCACTCATGTCTCTGAGTCAGAAGGTCTTATATTTAAGTCCCACTTCAGGAATTGAGCACAAAATCAAGGCTGACACGCCAGCGTGGTACTGTGGAAATGTTGCCCTCTTCGAGATGCTGTCTGTCGGATGGAATGTTAAATTCAGACCCTGTCTGCCATCTAAGGCGGACATAAAAGCTCCCATGACAAAGAGCAGAGAGGTTATCCCCTGTGCCCTGGCCAATATTTCTTCCTCAATCAAAATTACAATTATCTGGTCATGATCGCACTGGTGTTTGTTGAAGCTTGCAGTGTGCAAACTGGCTGCCAGGTTTTTTTTCAAAATAATTTTTATTAAAGGTTTTCATAAAATATCAATAACAAAATGAGAAAAAAAAGAACCCAACAGGGTTAAGTACAAAACACAATCTAGAAAAGCAACCCTGCATACCCCTCCCCCCTGTACATAAATAATAAATTAACATTAACACCCTGACTTAACATAACAGGTATATACACCCCCTCAGACACTTCAGTGTAAATAACAGAAACAAAAATAAAGTAAACCCCCCCCCCCGCCCGAGCTGCTGCTGCCATTGACCAATGTCTATCCTTCTGCCAGAAAGTCTAAGAACGGTTGCCACCGCTTAAGAACCCTTGTACCAACCCTCTCAAGGCGAATTTCATCCTCTCCAATGTAATGAACCCTGCCATATCGCTGATCCAGGATTCCACGCTTGGGGGCCTTGCATCTTTCCAATGAAGGAGAATCCTTCGCCGGGCTACCAGGGACGCAAAGGCCAGAATACTGGCCTCTTTCGCCTCCTGCACTCCTGGCTCCTCTGCCACCCCAAATATTGCGAGCCCCCAGCCCGGTTTGACCCTAGATCCTACCACCCTCGACACCGTCCTCGCTAAGCCCTTCCAAAATTCCTCCAGCTCTGGGCATGCCCAGAAGATATGGGGAGCTGTTATATGGGTGTGATTTGCTGGGCTCCCTGAGCACCTAACACACCTATCCTCACCCCCAAAAAACCGGCTCATCCTTGTCCCGGTCAGGTGTGCCCTGTGCAGCACCTTAAACTGTATGAGGCTGAGCCTCGCGCACGATGAGGAAGACATCGCGCCCACACAAACCCCATTGTACTCCTGTTAACCCGTCTGAAAAAAGCCTTCGGGATAAACACGGGAGGCACTGCAACAGGAACAAAAACCTTGGAAGCACCATCATTTTGATTGACTGCACCCGACCCGCCAAGGCCAGCGGCAATGCGTCCCACCTCTTGAACTCCTCCTCCATTTGCTACACCAGCCTTGTAAAGTTAAGCCTTTAACCCCCAGCTCCTGGCCACCTGGACCCCCAAATACCTGAAGCTCCTCTCCGCCCTTTTTAGTGGGAGCTCGCCAATCCCCCTCTCCTGGTCCCCTGGATGAACTACGAACAGCTCGCTCTTCCCCATATTGAGCTTGGACCCCAAAAAGTCCCCGAATTCCCTAAGAATCCTCATTCCCTGCAGCATTCCTCCCACCGGGTCCACCACATACAGCAGCAGGTCGTCCGCATAAAGCGACACCCTATGCTCCTCCCCACCCTGCACCAACCCCCTCCAGTTCCTTGACTCCCTCAGTGCCATAGCCAGGGGTTCAATCGCCAGTGCGAAGAGCATGGGGGACAGGGGGGACCACTGTCTCGTCCCTCGGTGCAACCAAAAGTACTCGGACCTCCTCCTATTTGTGGCCACACTCGCCATCGGGACCTCATACAACAGCCTAACCCACCTGACAAACCCCTCCCCAAACACAAACCTCTTCAGCACCTCCCACAGGTACCCCCACTCTACCCTATCGAAGGCTTTCTCAGCGTCCATCGCCACCACCATCTCCGCCTCCCCCTCCCTCTCCGGCAAAATGATAACGTTCAAAAGCCTCCGCACATTCGCGTTCAACTGTCTCCCCTTCACAAACCCTGTCTGGTCTTCATGGATGATCTGCGGCACACAATCCTCAATCCTCGTGGCTAAGACCTTTGCCAGCACCTTGGCATCTACATTTAGCAAGGAAATCGGTCTGTAAGACCCACATTGCAGGGGATCCTTGTCCTGCTTCAGGATCAAGGAGATCATTGCCCGGGACATCGTCGGGGGCAAGGCCCCCCCGTCCCTTGCCTCATTAAAGGTCCAGCCCCGGTGCCTTCCTGCCTGCATGCTTCCTATCCCTTTGATCAGCTTCTCCAGCCCATTTGGGGCCCCCAATCCCGCCAACAGTCCCTCTTCCACCTTTGGAAACCTCAATTGGTTCAGGAAGCGGCCCATCCCTCCCTCCTCCCGTGGGGGCTCGGATCGGTACAATTCCTCGTAAAAGTCCCTGAAGACCACATTGATGCCGACCCCACTCCGCACCACACTCCCTCCCCTGTCCTTAACTCCCCCGAACTCCCTAGCTGCGTCCCGCTTCCGAAGCTGATGCGGCAGCATCCGGCTTGCCTTTTCCCATACTCGTGATCGTCCCCTGGGCCTTCCTCCACTGCACCTCCGCCTTCCTGGCAGTCACCAGGTAGAATTCGGCCTGGAGGCTACTTCCTCAACAATCCTTCCTCAGGCTCCTCCGCATACCTTCTGTCTACCCTCACCATCTCCCCCACCAGCCTCTCCCTCTCCTCCCGCTCCCTCCGCTCCTTGTGGGCCCTAATGGAGATCAGCTCTCTCCTCACCACCGGTTTCAGTGCCTCCCATACCATCCCCACTCGGACCTCCTCATTGTCGTTGGTCTCCAAGTACCTCTATACTTCCTCGGACCCGCTCGCTCACCTCCTCGTCCGCCAACAGCCCCACCTCCAAGCGCCAGCGCTGGTCCCTCTCCTCCTCCATCTCCAAGTCCACCCAATGTGGGGCATGGTCCGAAATGGCTATTGCCGAATACTCAGTATCCTCTACTCTCGCTATCAGCGCCCTACTCAAAATGAAAAAGTCGATTCGGGAATAAGCCTTATGGACATGTGAGAAGAATGAAAATTCCCTAGCCCCCGGCCTTGCAAATCTCCAAGGGTCCACCCCTCCCGTCTGGTCCATAAACCCCCTCAGCACTCTAGCCGCCGCCGGCTTCCTACCCGTCCTAGACCTGGAGCGATCCAGTGCCGGACCCAGCACCGTGTTAAAGTCTCCCCCCATTATCAGGCCCCCCACTTCCAAGTCTGGGATCCGACCCAACATACGCCGCATAAAACCCGTATCGTCCCAGTTCGGGGCATACACATTGACCAGCACCACCCTCTCTCCCTGCAACTTACCACTTACCATTATGTACCTGCCGCCATTATCTGCCACAATGCTCGACTCCTCGAATGACACCTTCTTTCCCACCAAGATCGCAACCCCTCGATTTTTGGCATCCAGTCCTGAGTGGAACATCTGACCTACCCACCGTTTCCTCAATCTTACCTGGCCTGCCACCTTCAGGTGTGTCTCCTGAAGCATAACCACATCCGCCTTGAGCCCCTTCAGGTGCGCGAACACGCGGGCCCGCTTAACCGGCCCATTCTGTCCTCTTACATTCCAGGTTATCAGCCGGATCAGGGGGCTACCCGCCCCCCTCCCCCGCCGACTAGCCATGACCCCCTCCTCGGCCAGCCACGCGCACGCACCCCACACCCGGCCCGTTCCCCACAGCGGCATACCCCCGTCTCGACCTCCCCCCACTCGCTCCAGCTCCTCCTTCACCTTAGCAGCAGCAACTCGATTCCCCCCCACCCAACACCCGCCCCCCGGCTAGGACCCACCCGAGCTGATTTACTCCCTCCATTGCACTTACGCAAGTCAGCTGACTCCCGCTGACCCCGGCCACTCCCGCCTCTCCTTCGACTCCTCCTATTGTGGGGCACACCCTCCTCTCCCATTCCCCATCCATAGGCTCTCCCCCTTCCGTTCTACGCGCGGGAAACAACCCTCGCTTCCCCGCACCGGCCCCACACCCTCCAGTCTTTAGCGCGGGAAAAAGCCCGCGCTTTCCACCTACCAGGCCACGCCACCTCTGACGCAGCTCGTTTTACAGGCCCGGTCCCCTCAGCCCTGACTCGGGCCTCCCCCTCCACCGTGGGGCCCCATCTCACCACCGTCCACCCACCCCCTCCAAGAGCCCCCCCGACCAACCCAACCAAAACAGAGCCCAACCCACCCCATCCACCCTCACCGACCCGAAAGAGAAAAACACAGAGATAAAGAAACCCGGAGCAATGCAAAGGCCCCCCCCTCGAAAAACAATAACCATAACATAGCAACCCCCAAGCAGTCCCCAATCGCCCATCCCGACCCTCAATCTGTGTCCAACGTCTCGGCCTGAACAAAGGCCCACGCCTCCTCCGGAGACTCAAAATAATGGTGCCGGTCCTTGTAGGTAACCCACAGTCGGGCCGGCTTCAACATGCCAAACTTCACCCCCTTCCTGTGCAGCACCGCCTTCGCTCGATTGTACCCGGCCCTCCTCTTCGCCACCTCCGCACTTCAGTCCTGGTATATTCGAACCTCCGCGTTCTCCCACCTGCTGCTCCTCTCCTTCTTGGCCCACCTGAGCACACACTCCCGATCGATGAACCGATGGAACCTCACCAGCACCGCCCGCGGAGGCTCGTTAGCCTTGGGCCTCCTCGCCAGCACACTATGGGCCCCTTCCAGCTCCAGGGGCCCCTGGAAGGACCCCGCTCCCATCAGTGAGTTCAACATGGTGACCGCATAGGCCCCCACGTCCGGCCCCTCAGGGAGGCCCAGAATCCGCAGATTCTTCCGCCTCGACCGATTCGCCATCTCCTCGAACCGCTCCTGCTATTTCTTGTGGAGCGCCTCGTGCGCCTCTACCTTTATCGCCAGGCCTAAGATCTCGTCCTCATTGTCAGAGATCTTTTGTCGAGCCTCGCGGATCGCCACCCCCTGGGCCGTCTGTGTCTCCAGCAGCTTATCAATAGAAGCCTTCATCGGCTCTTGCAGGTCCGTTTTAATCTCTCTGAAGCAGCGCTGGATAACCTCCTGCTGCTCCTCCGCCCACTGCATCCATGCTGCCTGATCTCCACCCGCCGCCATTTTGTTCTTCTTCCCTCGCACCTTCTTCGGGTCCACCACCACCTTTTTTGTCGCCCCGCTCCTAGTTGAAGCCATATACTGACGGGGAGCTGTTATAAACTCCTTCCCACACCGGGAAACGTCGAAAAAGTGCCGTTGGGGGCCCTGAAAAGAGACCAAAAGTCCGTTTTTGCGGGAGCCGCCGAATGTGCGACTTAGTTCCGCATAGCCGCAACCGGAAGTCGCTGCCAGGTTTCTTATGTTACAAGAACGACTACATTCTCTTGGCTGTAAAGTACGTTTGGGGCACCCAGAGGTTGTGAAAAGTGCTCTTTAAATGCAAGATTTTATTTTTATTTTTAAAAAAACTTCCATATAGCTGACAGAAGCAATTTTGATGTATTTTGTGTTGTACAGTTTTGAAGCAACTAGCGTTAAGATGAAAGCTGAACGGGCAGCAAGGTGGCGCAGTGGTAGCACTGCAGCCTCACGGCGCCGAGGTCCCAGGTTCGATCCCGGCTCTGGGTCACTGTCCGTGTGGAGTTTGCACATTCTCCCTGCTGTTTGTGTGCGTTTCGCCCCCACAACCCAAAACGATGTGCAGGCTAGGTGGATTGGCCATGCTAAATTGCCCCTTAATCGGAAAAAATGAATTGGGTATTCTAAATTTATTTTTAAAAATTAAAAAATTAAAAAAAGATGAAAGCTGAACATCAAAATAGTGGGTTGGAAAAGAATTGGCTACCGTGCCCGATTCAGTTGTTTGATCTATGAAACAGTAAAGTCTCCCCCCCACCCCCACCTCAGGTGTGAAATGAATTTTGTCAAAACATTAATAAATATATGCAATCTGGAGGAGCTCCAAACACCGATTTGTCAAAATTCTTGCTAATGTACCGAATGCCCTGTTGTGTCATTTATTTGATTGGCCAATCATTCTTCAATCGTGCGTCTACACACTGCCAAAGGTACTGGAGGATTTTCCCGGGGGTTTCACGTTCGAGAGGTTCTGCATTGGCAGCAACAAAAGCAACATGCATTTGAAAGTAATGTCGAGAGGTTTACAGCCATTCAGCCTACTGTGTCCATGACAACTGAAAAAGAGCAATCCAGTTTAATCACACCTTCCAGTTCTTGGTCCGTAGCCTTTTAGGTTCTGACACATCAGATGCCTATCAAATTGTTTTTGTTTAAATGTGATGATGGTTTCTGTCTCCACCACTCTTTTTGGCAGTGAATTCCAGAGACCCACCACCGTCTGGATGTAAAATATTACTCCTTGGCCACACCACGCCCTCCGCCCCCCAACACCCCTCCTAATCACTATAAATCTATGGCCCTACTATTGACCTCTCGGTTAACAGAAATAGGTCCTGCTTGTTCACTCTCCCAAAGCTGCTTTTAATTTTATACACCTCAATTAACCCCCCCCCCCCCAACCCGCCAACTGCATCTCCAAATTCCTTTGCCTCGCCATACATGGACATGCCTTCAGTTATCTCAGTTTCATATTTTGGAAGCCCCTTCCAAAGCCAAGTTGATTGAAGGGAATCCAAATTTTGACTTTGCATTCAGAGGCATCTTTTATCATTCCACAACTTTCAAATAATTCTTCCAATGCAAAGCATTGTGTGGAAGTATTTTTAATGGCAATTTCATTAATCAGCAGGATTAGCCTGATCAACTTTGATCCCGAGTGGAGTCAATACCTAGCTCACTTTGAAAGCATAGCTCACGCCTTCTATCTTTTCGCAAGCTCCTTGATGCCTTCTGACTTTTTCTCATTTTCTGATCGTTGAATAGACACACTTAATGCACTGTAACAAAATTTGTTACACACATTAACATGAAAGGAATAGTTTCCTAATTGTGATAAATTCAACTGGACAATTATGTCACATGTACAGCCAAATAGGTCAACAACTACGCAGTAATCATTTCAATTTTAAATAAAGGCTTGCCTCTGATGTCAATAAAGTATTCATTGCAGACATGGCATGCAAGTGTAATTACATGCTAAGAAGCTGTTGAGTTACATCAATTTAAATTGGTACATAGCTTTCCGAGATTTGCAACAGTAAGGATTACTTTTTTCATGATAGTGCATCGTCTTAAATATCTGAGAAATGGCTTCAGTAAAGAGACATTGGGGTGACCAACTAGAAACTCCGAAGCTAATTAAAGTAAAAGATTGAGTCAGACAAAGTTAATTCTGGCAACTTGGTCGCTGCCGTGAACAGGATTGAGTGTCAGGGAATGGAAGTTAAGGTCAGAGTTAGCAAAATTATCCTCTGAATTTATATAGCACCTTTCATGACCTCGGATGTCCCAAAGCACTTTGCAGCCAATTAAGTAATTCGGAAAATATAGTTTCTGTTATAATATAGGATATGCAGTCACTATTTACACACAATGGGTGGTATTTAATGGCGGCTTCAGGGGTCTCGTCCACCAGCCACCAAAAGCCCTACCTCACCTCCTTTCGGTAAGGCCTGCCAAATTAACTTCCAATCAGGCAGTGGTAGGCCTCTCCCAGGGGCAGAAATCAGAGGAAAGCACCCGTGCATTGCTCAGCAGCACCACCTGGGAAGCAGTGGTCACTGCCAGTAAAGCACTCACCCAGGCCCAGGATCAGTGAGAGGCCCAGATCACGGATGAGTGGGGGCAGAATGGGGCTGACAGCAGGGCTGGGGGTAGCCCTCAGCAGGCACCCCCTGACAATGCCAGATCCCTTGATCAGGAATGGAGTGCTCCGAGTGACCTAGATCGAGGACACCTCGTAACCTCAACAGGGTTTGCATTTCAGGCTTTCCGAATGGCCAATCCTCATCGTGCTGCTGGGAAGAACACCAACAATGGCATTAATTGCCCACTTAATGGTCTCAGTAGGTGGTAGGGTGAAAAGGCAATCCACGATCCTTCTCACCCTGGACTTCATTGGGGCAAAAACAGGAAGGTAGTAAAGTCCCCACCCGTCACTCTCTTGCCCGATGAAATACCCCCCACTTCCAAACCCGGCTCAAAAAACGACATTAAACTGCACCCAGCAACTCCCCAAAAAAGCAATGTAGGAATGACCAAATAATCTGCTTTTAGTTATGTCGGTTGAGAGATAAATATTGGCTTGGGTACAGGGATTAATCCCCTGTGGAGGATAATAGGCTTGTGGAATAATTGCTATCGAAGTCCACTGAAGTGGGCATACAAATGGATCTGAGAGGCATTAAATGTGTTTGTGAAAAGCTTGTGATACGGTGAGAAGGTTGGTAAATTGGATTGAGACAGAACAAAAGGGCGTGACAATGTTAGGCCTATTAGTACTGTCTTTTCCCAGAAAATTCTCCAGGATTCTGGGAGGAAATGAAAACATAAAACGATGAGAAATAGCATACCAAGGAGCAGAAACAGAGAGCTGAAACACGAAGAGAAACTTTGTCAAATGCCGGGTGCTCAATTTAAAGGGAATGTGCAAAGACACAAAAGTGGAAACGGGATGTAAAACATTATTAAAAGGTGCATTTAGCAATGTCTTCAGCATGTGGGAATCGAGCAGATGCTGAATGACAACGCAAATTAATTTGGTGCTTTTAACATCAAGGAATGCTAGAAGCTCGTCACAGGGATGCCATCCAAAAAATGGGCACTGCCCACAAAAGGAGCAGTTAGGAAAGGTAACCCAAAGCTTGGTCGAGGAGTTGGGTCACATGGAAGGTTTTTAAAGAGGTGGGAGAAGTGGAGCACTCAAAACATGGAAACTGAAATAAGCGAAGTCATGTCGACGAATGGTGAGGCAGGAGGATGGGGTGGGGGGAGGAGGGGGGTGCGGATGGCCCAGCAACAGAAAGTACTGGGAGAGTTGTCGGGGGATACAGAAATAAGGAGGGGTAAGGTCATGATGGGATTATTCCAAGGTGCAGCAAGGGATGAGGTTCCAGGAGCCTAAATAGGTCAGAGAGCCAAGGAGAGATTTGCGAGCAGAACTTGTTGCAAGATAGTATACTGGCGTCAGAGTTCTAGACGAGTTTGTTAAGTGGGGAGGATGTGAGGTCAACGGGTCTGAAAACCTGGGTGAGGGTCTCAGCAGCCCATGGACTGAGGCACAGTTAGGTGAAGCTACAGGTAGAAGTAGAGGTTTGTGATGGAGGAATGTGGCAGGTATTGCATATATGGAATTTCTAATGAAATATAAAATGAGAAAAGTATTAAAATAATATAAAAGTAGACAAAGAGAGAGAGAAAAATGGGATTACAGTCGGTGTGTCCAATGGAAAACATCATGTTGGCCCAAATAGGATGGGCGTGGCGAATGGAGGATTTTTTGGAATATTGGCTTCTAAATATTGGGACAAGGGTTAAAAGCCTGGGGTTACAGTGTGCTTGACTGCAGTGGTCACGTTTTTAAAAAGGGTTTTGTTTTGCTTCTAGGAAACAGCACGTGAAGTTGACCAAAGGAATGTGGTTTGACTGGGGAAATCCCTCGGGAGTTAATGTGCTTTTGCAGCCTGCAGAGATCATTTGTTTGACAGCTTGGGGAGATGGGGTCATTGTTGGTTGGAGCTCAGGAATACAGAGAGGTAGTTAGTTTTTGGAGAAGCTTTGGAAGAAAGAAGAGGTGAATTTTGATCTGCCTGGAACAGCCAACAATTCTCTAATAGTAAGATAGCTATGAAAGAGTAGTTATCTGTACACCCGAGCAGTCTTATCTGGGAACCAGGAAGAAGCTGAAACATGTCGGTGAACCAGGGTTATGAAGATATTCAGCCAGAGTCTGAAGGGGTTGTAACTGGAGCCAAATCTGTTTTATAAAGCATGTATTACTCGAAGCCATGCTAATTTTAAGATGTATTGAGAGCTGTATGTTTCTTTTCTTATTGTTTAATGGGAAATTGAGTAGTGTTAAGAGGTCATTTTCAGCTGTTCTTTTCGGATTAAAAAGCTGAATATTGAATTCATCATTAAAGTTTTGTTTTAGAAATACAAAAGCCCTATTTTTTCATGCAGTCACTCCTGGAGCGAATCATTCTTTCCACGCAGCGAAATAAGTGTACTAAAATATTGGGTTTTTGGTCCTGTATCCAAGCCATTGTTGGGGTTTGGTCTTGGAGCGTAATAATGGGTCAATGGCTTCTTCCTGGAATTTAAATTCAACAATTCTATGTAAAATTTAGGAAAGACATATAGATGATGCTTTTGGTATGTAAAGCTAAAAAATATGCAAGGATTCATTTTATTTTGTGCCAAATGATGAAGGTGTCATTTTCTAATTCATGTATATTTGTATTCATGCTTTCAACCTGAAGCACTGTTGTCAGAAAAGCTTATGTTTCCAAGTATAAATTGGGCGAGATATAAACAGTACGCGCAATGTCATCCTGTTAAGTTTCCCGCCAGTCAGGGTAGGTTAAAATGACACTTGTTATCTTGGGTTATTTAATGCCCTTATATAATTCTTGCTTCTTATTACTGAATATAAACGTGCAAATGGAAAAACCAGTTGATATGTGAACAGACTTCAAAAAGTATTACAAACCAAATATGACGCGTGGCAGAAGTAGGAAATTGTCCCATTCAATAGAATCTCTTCTACAGTCGTACACGTATTTACAAATAATGGAGCACAATCATTGTTTTTAACGAATGATTACTTTCAAATTTGAGGGTGAAATTCCATAATTTTCCTCTTATGTGGCCATATGTGTTCAAAGAACTTTGCTGGTGGTGCTGTAACATCGACCATGGAAAGAGCATGAGGTTAGACTGAAAAAGTCTCTGTTTCTGCATTGTTATGTGTCCCTTATATATTCAGGTGTGTCATCGTATAATACACAGTAGATTCTTTAATCCTCGTTTTCTGTACTTTTGAACAAGACATTTTAAAATACACTACCTAAGGTGTAGCTCCCGCCAGGTATTCCATTGTCTTAACGTTCCGGTAACTTGATTCCAGCAGTTTCGATGGTTATTCATGGCTGACACGGTCTGTCGGCTAATTACACCAAAGCTGTCACAACGTTTTGTAGACTACCCACACCCTGTGGAGTTCTACAATGTGGGCACCAAACTTCAAATCTTTTATTGATAGGAGATGCCACTTCCCCATTCCCTCCATGACCATCTTGCTATTTGACAGACAGGAATGGGTAGTGGGGGTGAGAGGAGGGGCAGTAGGCGCTTCCTGGTGCAGGAGTTCCACTATTAGGAGCAGAGTGCTGCATTGTACAGGTCTCAAATGTTTTTTCATTTTTACAGCGCAGAAGGAGGCTGTTATGTTCTCTATTCTGTTTTACCTGGATGGCTCGGATGCGTAGTGTTGAATAAAGAATACAAAGCTTTGTTAACGAACAAAACTATAAACTTATTACACTACTAAGATTTGTTCACATTCCTAAAGTAGAAGGCTATTATATAAAACTTTGCTATCTCTAACTTACAGAACTCTCAAGTATACAACTGCTCTCTATGCCTGACCGTCTTCCAGCTCTCTTCTAACTCTCAACTCCCAGAATCCCCAAAGTCACATGATATATATGACTGTTCTGTGGTTCCCTCTAGAGGTATGAATCATTATCATTAACTTGTGACCCATTACATCCCACTCAAAATATATATCATGGGGGTGGCATGTGGCGCAGTAGCACTGGGACTGCGGCGCTGAGGACCCGGGTACGAATCCCGGCCCTGGGTTACTGCCTGTGTGGAGTTTGCACATTCTCCCCATGTCTGTGTGGGTTTCACCCCCACAACTCAAAGATGTGCAGGTTAGGTGGAATGGCCACGCTAAATTGCCCCTTAATTGGAAAATAATTGGGTACTCTAAATTTAAAAAAATATATACATATCAGGACAGAGGCCATTTGACCCACCGTGTCTGCACCGGCCCTCCAAATGCGCACCCCATCTAGGTCCCCCCCACCCCGCCGTATCCCTGCAACCCCGCAATCCCAGCAAACCTGCACATATTTGGACCCGAAGAGGCGATTTAGCACGGCCAATCTTTAGACTGTGGGAGGAAACTGGAGCACACGGAGGAAACCCACACAGACATGTGGAGAATGTGCAAACTCTACACCAACAGTCATCCGAGGCTGGAATCAAGCCAGCACCCCTGTTGGCTGTGAGGCAGCAGTGCTAAACATTTTATGGTCTGGATGAGATGATTCTTCATATTTTTGTGGATTGTTAGAGGATGGGGCTCCTCTTTTGTTGTTTGAAGTGAATGCTCCTCCACTTCTGGCTCCACCAGATCCATTTTGGATCTTTGGACACCTGGTGCTGAAGATGGGGGAGACAGGTGGTGCGTACAAATCACCTCGTGGGTCTGCTCCCAGGCCTGGTCAAGATGGCCAGCAACTGATACAGGCTTGATGCATCCTTTGGGGAGAAACAGCTTCTGTGCTCTTTTCCATGTTTCTGATGAAATTGGAGAAGAAACAAGCACGATCTCGTCACACAGGGGATGTGTTTCACCGCCAATGGGCACTGCAAGGACTGGAGTACCTACTGGATACCAGCAATAATACCTAAGTATATAGGATCCTTTATTTTTTTAAAAATCTTTATTTGTTGCGTTCCTCTAAAAATGGGTACTTTGTTGTTTAATGACACTGAGACAACCTAATGTGTTGCAGTAGGCATATCAGCTAGACAGTTTATTTGTAACAATTTTCATGTTTACTTTCAGACATTCTCATATTAAGAATGCACAATTAGAGAGGAGATTAAACTAAGTGGAACAATGTAAACTTGAACTAAACAAATTAAGTTACACCAACAAATATTGAAATGTGGTCCCAATTTCCCCATACGCTGGCCACAAATATGATTTGTTCATGGGTAGCCATCTTTCAATGTCAAATTAATGTTCCTCTGTTTTGGTGACTTATTTCTTATGAAACTAAAGGCAAATATGAAACAAATTAGATTTTCAAAATGCCATGATTAGTGTGACAGCTCATTTAATGGTTCAACATCACTCTAGGAGAAGCAGAACTCTATCCAGCTTCAAACACTGTTATGATCAGTATTATATATCTTGCTTTAATTAATTCAGCTATTAATATAGGTTAATGTCATTGTTTATGAACTGACGAGTGTTAAGATTGATGAGGTTCTACCCTGTTGGCCACAAAATGTGGGACCAGTACTAGCAATCTCCTGGATCCAGGCCAGGATCTTTGATTTGTACATCAGATAGAATGCAATGTTTTGACCTTAAATAATCTGATGAGACCTCCTCAAAGTAATGCCTGGAGAAATGCTTGAACATTTTCTCATCAAGTACTGCAACACTCATGATGACCTATTGTGGGTCTGAATTTGAATGGTCAACCATTCTTTTCCATAGTCTGCTGGACTGGGATACATATCCAGCTGGCTTCTTCCGGTATCTGGTTCAGATGTCTTTTTCAGGTCAGTTTCAGCAGAAGATTTCAACATCAGCGAGATATGATACTCTGGCCTCACAAAGAGGCATCTCATCAGGAAGTTTACCAAAGCCACTCCGCTCTTTTTTATGTATAAATTTAGAGTACCCAATTCATTTTTTTCCAATTAAGGGGCAATTTAGCGTGTTCAATCCACCTACCTTGCACATCTTTGGGTTGTGGGGGCAAAACCCACGCAAAAACAGGGAGAATGTGCAAACTCCACACGGACAGTGACCCAGAGCTGGGATCGAACCTGGGACCTCGGCGCCGCGAGACTGCAGTGCTACCGCTGCGACACCGTGCTGCCCTAAGCCACTCCTCTCTATGTCTTGTGCTGCACTGGACTGTGTAAGAGCTAACATCTAAAGAAGGCATTTGCTTCAAGTCTTATGGAATTAGTCAATATTTGGTGTTTTTATTCGCATTTGCACCATGAATATTTGTTTAATTTTGATTCCATGTAATCAAACTCCTTCTAAATAAACTTAACTCGTTGATTTGGCCTGAATTATATGGCCTGGTAGCATGATGGCTTTTCAATCTGTTACGCAGAGTAAGTATACATTGTGTGTGTCATGTGCAGCTTGCAGCGCAACCTATTCCAGTGAAATGGTTAGTTCTCTGATACTCTTATCCCATTCATAACATAAATTACCAGTTTTGGATCAAAGGGAGTTGTCAACATATTGAAACGTCAATTTGCAGAAATATAACATAGGCAAAAGAGTTGCGGGAGCATTTACATTAAGAATTGGACACGATTTCAAGTGTATAAATTTGTACCTTTTTTCTGTGGTTAGTATGTACCTAACGCAAGTATAATAACATCCACAGTTTATATCCGCAACGTTAAAAAAACATGATGCAGCTCCAGAAGAGATTCCTGACTTGGGCCTGGAGTAGAGCAGTGAGAGACCCTTTGAAGCAAACTATCTTGTACTATTTGTGTTTAATACTGCACAGAAAAAAAGCAGCTTCCTAGATTGCTCAGCGCCAGCCAGTTTGTGAGATTTAAACACTTTTAAGATTGTGCTCAGAGCTTAATTCAAATGTCGTGAGGAAGCAGCCAACCCCTGCTTGTGCTTTATTTTAAAGCGCTAAAATTATTTTGAGAAGGTGGACTGTGCCCATACATCAACGCATGAATGCACAGAGCCCTCTCCTGGGCCTAAAAGCCACATTTGCAGCCAGGCACAATAAACAAGGTACTGCTGGCTGTGAAGAAACACTGCAGCTGCCAATCTGTGATCAGTTGCTACACTATATAAAAAAGGGTAACTGCAAATGGTTGATCAGCTGAATGACAATGAAGAATGCTGCAAATACACACCACAGGAGTCGGGAGCTTTAACAAGACAGGTTAATGTTTTTTTTAAAAAGACAGATTAACGCTTCTCTTTATGATAACCTCCTGCATTACTCCAGCCAAGTTATCCTGAACCAGAGTTGAACTTACACTTTTGGGGGGGGGGGGGGGGGGGGGGAACTGCACTCTTCTTTTGCAGGGGTCCCAGGTCATGCCTACCCCCTCGTGACATGGCAGCCCATCTCCAATGACATCAATCTCCGCCCTGAATGATGTCAAGCCCTGCCCTAAATTACATCAAGCCCCACCCCAAATGATGTCAAGCCCTGCCCTAAATTACATCAAGCCCCGCCCCGAATGATGTCAAGCCCCATCCCAAATGACATCAAGCCCCGCCCTGAACAACATCAAAGCCCTCCTGACCCCACCAACCCTCAGCTTATACAATGCAAGGCAAATAAACCCAAAATCTCACCCTTGCAGCCCAGTCTGGTTGCTGCCCAGCCCTCTCGCCCTCAGCCTTCCTGCCTGGTTGGACTCTGGCTCTGGCCGCTCCCACGAGCTGCTGCTCCTCGATTCCCCAAGGCACAATGCTGGCACTTGCCTAGCTTTCTTTGCACCTCCCGATTGCAGCTCTGCTCACCTCTTGGCTCTCGCTCGCGTGGTCGGGCCTTGAGGCATGACAACCGCATGTGCTTCTGGCTGGCTATTTGGCTGCTGCTGCTGGCTATCTGTATTTGGCCTGGTGGTCTTTTAAAAAAAAATTTAGAGTACCCAATTCATTTTTCCAATTAAGGGGCAATTTAGCGTGGCCAATCCACCTACCTTGTGCATCTTTTGGGTTTTGGGGGTGAAATCCGTGCAAACTCCACACAGACAGTGACCCAGTGCCAGGATCGAACCTGGGACCTCGGCGCCATGAGGCAGCAAAGCTAACCACTGCGTCACTGTGCTGCTGCTCGACCTGGTGGTCTTTGTTCATTTTGATTAGTTGCCTGCCTGCCCTCCTCAGCCCTGGCCTGGAGGTAGAGAGTCACCCTGCTGCTCCCCTTGACAGCTGTTGGCCAGCACCTTCTCTCACTTCGCTGAAAGCTTCGCAGCAGAGGCGGACTTAAACTTTTGGAGGCACACACAGCCGCCTTGTGGTAGTCACCACTGTTTGCATAATAGTTGTATTAGAGGTAATACGGTAAGGCTCCTGTACTACAGGTACGGGGGTAGATCCCTGCCTGCTGGCTCCCCCCAGTAAGCGGAGTATAAATGTGTGTGCACACCGAGCTGCTCCCATTTCTGGTAACAGCTGCAGGAGGCCACATATCTCTGCTTAACACAGCCTCAGTTACTCTCTACTCTCGTCTCGTCGTAATTGATAGTGCATCAATTTATTAAGCAGAGATATTACAGCGACGGAACTACGCATCAAGACTGATCACCTGCAGCTGCACCCGCAAGCAGCCAACGCCACGTCGTCCTTCGACCACTGGCGCGCTTGTTTCTAGAGCTACCTCCGATCTGCGACGGACCAACCCTCGGATGCACAGACGCTCCAGGTCCTTTACTCACGGGTGAGCTCCGATATTTTTCCCCTTATCCGGGATGCGCCTACTTACACGGAAGCAATGGAGCTCCTGAAAGGACATTATATTTGCCCGATCAACAAACTGTACATCAGGCACCTCCTGTCCACGAGACAGCAACTCCCTGGTGAGTCTTTAGACGATTTCTGGCATGCCCTGCACATCCTGGCGAGGACGGTGATTGGCAGGCAGTTTCGGCAGTCGAACATACTGAATTATTAATCAGGGACGCCTTTGTTACGGGCATGGGGTCAGCGTACATCCATCAACACCTATTAGAAGGGGTTACGCTCGACTTTGCAGCAAGCAGGCAGCTCGCAAACTCACTGACTGTTGCCTCCCGTAACGTACAGTCGTACGCTCCCGACCGCACGGCACCCTCATGGGCCCCACCAGCTTCCGCCCCCAGCCCACCCCAAGCCTGCGCCGTGCGGCAGCCAGCCAACCCCGGGGGGCCCAAATGCTACTTCTGCGGGCAGACCAAACACCCCCGGCAGTGCTGCCCAGCGCGGTGTGTAAACTGCAAGGCCTGCGGAAAGAAAGGACATTTTGCTTGTGTGACAGGCCCGGTCGATCGCTGCAGTTTCTAGGCCCAGCGTTCCTGCACCCCCCATGTGCGACCTGTGGGCGCCGCCATCTTCGGCGCCATTTTGGACGACACCTCAGGATCCCGGTTCATCGGGAACTTCGTCTGGCCGTTCATCGCCTGCCACCACCGACCAGCCCAAGGCCTACCAGCACCAGCCACAGCTCGCCTCCATCGCGCTCGACCAGTCCCGGCCTCACAACAGCGACAACGACGGTGAAAGTTGATGGGCACAAGACTTCCTGCCTTCTTGACTCCGGGAGCACGGAAAGCTTCATCCACCCCGCTACGGTAAGGCGCTGCTCCCTCGCGGTACACCCCATTACCCAATGAATCTCCCTGGCCTCCGGATCCCATTCCGTGGAAATCCTGGGGTACTGCATCGCCACCCTCACCGTCCAGGGCGTAGAGTTCAGCAACTTCCGACTCTACGTCCTCCCACACCTCTGCGCTGTCCTGTTACTCGGCCTGGGCTTCCAGTGCAACCTCCAAAGCCTAACTCTAAAACTCGGCGGACCCTACCACCCCTCACCGTATGCGGCCTCACGACCCTTAAGGTCGAACCACCTTCCCTGTTTGGAAACCTCACCCCGGATTGCAAACCCGTCGCCACCAGGAGCAGACGGTACAGTGCCCAGGACAGGACCTTCATCGGGTCGGAGGTCCAGCGGCTGCTGCGGGAAGGCATCATTGAGGCCAGCAACAGCCCCTGGAGAGCCCAAGTGGTAGTAGTAAAGACTGGGGAGAAACACAGGATGGTCATTGACTACAGTCAGACCATCAATCGGTACACGCAGCTTGACGCGTACCCCCTCCCACGCATATCTGATATGGTCAATCAGATTGCACAGTACCGGGTCTTTTCTACAGTGAACTTGAAATCTGCCTACCACGAGCTCCCCATCCGTGAGGCGGACCGCCAATACACTGCGTTCGAAGCAGACGGCCGCCTTTACCACATCCTTAGGGTTCCCTTCGGCGTCACTAACGGGGTCTCGGTCTTCCAACCTGAGATGGACCGGATGGTTGACCGGTACGGGCTGCGGGCCACCTTCCCGTACCTAAATAACGTCACCATCTGCGGCCACAACCAGCAGGACCACAACGCTAAACTTTTCAAATTTCTCCACACCGCCAAACTCCTGAGCCTCACGTACAATAAGGAGAAGTGCGTGTTCCGCACCAACCGTTTAGTCATCCTTGGCTATGTTGTGCAAAATGGAGTTCTAGGGCACGACTCCGACCGCATGCGCCCCCTCATGGAACTCCCACTCCCCTACTGCCCCAAGGCCCTGAAACGATGCCTGGGGTTTTTCTCCTATTATGTCCAATGGGTCTCTAACTATGCGGACAAGGCCCGCCCACTCATCCACGCCACAGTTTTCCCCCTGCTGGCTGAGGTCCGCCAGGCCTTCTACCGTATCAAGGCTGACATCGCCAAGGCCACGATGCACGCAGTTGACGAGATCGTCCTCTTTCAGGTCGAGAGCGATGCACGGACGTCGCTCTGGCCGCCACCCTCAACCAGGCGGGCAGGCCCGTGGCCTTCTTTTCCCGCACACTCCATGCCTCCGAAATTCGGCACTCCTCTGTCGAAAAGGAGGCCCAAGCCATTGTAGAAGCTGTGCGGCATTGGAGGCATTACCTGGCCGGCAGGAGATTCATTCTCCTCACTGACCAACGGTCAGTTGCCTTCATGTTTAATAATACACAGCGGGGCAAGATCAAAAATGATAAAATCTTAAGGTGGAGGATCGAGCTCTCCACCTACAATTACGAGATTTTGTATTGCCCCGGAAAGTTCAACGAGTCCCCCGATGCCCTATCCCAAGGTACATGTGCCAGCTCACAAGTGGACCGACTCTGGGCCCTACACGATGGTCTCCGTCACCCAGGGGTCACCCTGTTCTTTCACTTCATAAAGGCCCGCAACGTGCCCTACTCCATTGCGGAGGTCAGGGCTGACACCAGAGACTGCCAGGTCTGTGCGGAGTGCAAACCGCATTTCTAACGGCCAGACCGAGCGCACCTGGTGAAGCCCTCCCGCCCCTTCGAACGCCTCAGCATGGATTTCAAAGGGCCCCTCCCCTCCACCGACCGAAACACGTACTTCCTGAACGTGGTCGATGAATACTCCAGATTCCCCTTCGCCATCCCAGGCACCGATATGATGTCTGCCACGGTCATTAAAGCCCTCAACAGCATCTTCGCCCTGTTCGGTTTCCCCGCTTACGTCCACAGCGACCGGGGATCCTCCTTTATGAGTGATGAGCTGCGACAGTTCCTGCTCAGCAAGGGCATTGCCTCGAGCAGGACGACCAGCTACAACCCCCGGGGAAACGGGCAGGTGGAGAGGGAGAATGGGACGGTCTGGAAGGCCGTCCTGCTGGCCCTGTGGTCTAAAAATCTCCCGGTCTCACTCTGGCAGGAGGTCCTTCCCGATGCGCTCCATTCCATCAGATTGCTACTCTGCACTGCGACTAATGAAACACCCCATGTCTCCATGTCTTCCCTAGGAGGTCCACCTCCGGGGTTTCGCTCCCAACGTGGCTGGCAGCTCCAGGACCCGTCCTCCTCCGCAAACACGTGCGGCTCCACAAGACGGACCCGTTGGTCAAAAGGGTACAACTGCTGCATGCGAACCCGCAGTACGCCTACGTGGTGTGCTTCGACGGCCGCCAGGACACAGTCTCTCTCAGGGACCTGGCACCAGCTGGATCCCCATCCACGGCCCAACACCACCCGACAACCCCCCCTCTGATTGCCCCGGCACCACCCACCCTCCCCCCAGCGCACCTCATTACAGCCCCCGCCCCAGGACGATCCATCCTCCCACTGGTTCCACCCGGGGATGAAGTTGAGGACAACACGCTCCCGGAGTCACAGGCGATCAAGTTGGCGCCTGCATCACCACCAGGACCGAGGCGCTCACAGCAGAGGATCAAGGCACCCGACCGGCTAAATTTATAAATTTTCACCAGACTGCACCTTTAAATCCTCACAAGGCTGGAAATAGTTTTCCACCACCCCTGCTGGACTCTTTTTTAACAGGAGGTGAATGTGGTAGTCACCACTGTTTGTATAATAGTTGTATTAGAGGTAATAAGGTAAGGCTCCTGTACTGCAGGTACGGGGGTAGATCCCTGCCTGCTGGCTCCGCCCAGTCGGCGGAGTATAAATGTGTGTGCACACCGAGCTGCTCCCATTTCTGGCAGCAGCTGCAGGAGGCCACACATCTCTGCTTAATAAAGCCTCGATTGCTCTCTCTTCTCGTCTCGTCGTAATTGATAGTGCATCACGCCTCTCAGTATGGGTCTCCTCCCCCCCCCCCCCCCCCCCACCATTGGCCGGGGCCCCACACGACAGCACTGTGTGTTTCATTGTACATCCATTTCTGACCTGACTGTCACATGACAGCATTTCTTTTCCAGCCACATGGACATTTTATGTTTTTTTACGATTGTCCTGTCCAATCACATTTCAAGTAGATACATGTGTAGTTCTGAAGGGTTACCTCACCCTTGTCCTGAAATTTCAATCTCCCTTTTCTCTTTCCAAGGCTGACTGGCTGTGCTTTGCAGCACATTTTGGGTTTCCTTTTCAACGTGTGACATTTGACAGCAATATTTTTTTTTCTAATTGTTGCGGAGTATTTGAAATGTTGGAGGTTAGGTGGAAAAGAGTGATGCGTCCATTAATTCACTCGAAGTCACGTGGAGAAGTAAACCGTGGTTTTAATCAGCTTAGAACTGAGCCTGCCTGTGACTGGTACAACACTGAAGGCGGCCCCGCAGGTCAGCAGCTCTTATACTTCCTGTAAAGGGGGTGGAGCCATGGGCGGAGCCCGTACATGCCCCAACATATCCCCTGTGGGGGAAGCCACACAATGGCCCATAGGTAGAGCCCACAGGGTTAATAGCATAACACAGTGCACTGGTGAAATACCAGTAATTATACATTCACCACACAGAGCACAGCATGGGCAGCTCAATCCAATTAACAAGACACACTATTCCCTCAGCTGCATGTAGCACTTCCCCCACTGGCGGGTTTGAAAGGGCAGGATGGCATCTTAAAACCAGCAGAGAGCCTGCCTTGCCCCACCCTAAATATACCAGCGGCAGGGATGGGGATGGGAGGCCCACCCACCAGTGGGCCAATGTGAGGTGCTTCAGTGAGCAATTAATGCCCATCCCAGGGTCTCACTCCGCCATTGCCAGTATTTAACCATCGGTGAGAGACTCTTACAAAGTTTTGATGCATTGCAGCTCACTTCCCTCATGACCCAAGAAGCTGCCACTCGTCACATTGGCACTACTGGCACACCGAGAGCTTGCCAGCAGTTCTTAGAGGCGGAACTTCAAGTCCGAGGGGACTGCGGTGCCCTCTATAATTTAGCCCCAATTTAGCCCCTATACTGGAACAGCTATTGGGCAAAGCTCCAGGCTCAGGACAATGATCCTGTTAATTTAAAATAAAATCATACTGTCTTGCATGTTCAGAGGTAATCTTTACTTCTTTGTCTTTTCAATATTATTGTCACAAGTAGGCTGACATTAACATGCAATGAAGTTACTATGAAAATCCCCTAGTCGTCACATTGTGGGTTTTTTTCTGACAGAGTCAGGCAAGTAATCTCTTGAGGCAATTGAATAATAATAATCATAATAATCTTTATTAGTGTCACAAGTAGGCTTACATTAACATTGCAATGAAGTTACTGTGAAAATCCCCTAGTCGTTACATTCCGGTGCCTGTTCGGGGACACTGAGGGAGAATTCAAAATGTCCAATTCACCTAACAAGCATGTCTTTCGGGACTTGTGGGAGGAAACCGGAACACCCGGAGGACACCCATGCACACACAGGGAGAATGTGCAGACGCCGCACAGGCAGTGACCCATGCGGGAATTGAACCTGGGACCCTGGCGCTGCGAAGCAACAGTGCTAACCACGGTGCTACCGTGCCACCCATTGTGATCATCTGGACCACAAACAATGGCAGGGAAGCACTTATTCCTACTTTATTCTGAGCAATAATAGCATTAAAACCCTTCACAGCAAATGTGGTTTGGCTGAAGTGTCACACAATTCAGTCTGACGATGTACAACTTCAAATCACACATGCCGCCACCACCCCGTCCCGCCAAATAAATGAGGCTTATTTTAGAACCATGATGTGATTACTTTAGTCACAAAGAGGCAGAGCTATCACTTGCATTTTTGAATAAAAATGTATGTCGGGATTTGCTGCAATTTACTGTCCGATCAGCCATGGCATTGTACATGTGTATTATAATCCTGAAAGCCAGTTGGTGAAGGAGTATACCGGAGCCAATATTTACTGTCTTATATTGATTTACAAAGTTAAACATTAAAAACATATACCTCCCAACTCAACCACACAGTTTCAGTAAGTGACTCTTTATATGTGCTCAAGAAAAATCTTAATTCCACCTGCATATAATTAAACACAATTGATATGTAATTAATAATGGATGCTAAACACCATGAAATATGTCTCTTCCTGATTTTGAAAAGCAAAAGAAAGTGATCTTGCTCCTTAAGGCTTCAGTTAATCAAACACAGCATTTAATGTGAGGTGCAAATGAAAAAGGAACTGAATAAACAAGAGAAGTTTGAATACTATGGAATGATCTTTTTTCTGTTTAACACCACATAATGGCCGAGCACCACCTCAACCCAAACCAAAGCAGAAGTGTGGCACACATGCCAGAATTCTCCCATAGCAAAGGCTAAATGTACAAACACTGCAGCAAACCATCTGTACATCAGACAATACCAATCAGTCCCACAGGCATCAATTTTTAAACATGCCACAGCTACACACCATGGAGAAACGTCTCCACTACCACTCCATTTGACATTTTCAATGTCAATTGTCAATGACGACAAAACTATTTTAAAAGACTTGAACAGCAAATAAAATCCAAAACAAATTCTGTAAATTAAATGAAGGTTTCATGCAAAATGGACAGGATTCTCCGTCAATTCGCCACCAGCGGAATTCACCTTTCCCTTTGCAGTGAATGGAGTTTTGACTGATTGACCGTTCCCATTGGCACCGATAATGGGATGAATTCAGAATGGAGAATCCAGGCCAATATATCAGAAAAATCATCAACAACCAATTATGTGCCTCTGTTGTAATGTAGGGAGTTGCTGCACTGTGGGGAGTTGCTGCACTGTAGGGAGTTGCTGCACTGTGGGGAGTTGCTGCACTGTGGGGAGTTGATGCACTGTGGGGAGTTGATGCACTGTGGGGAGTTGCTGCACTGTAGGGAGTTGCTGCACTGTAGGGATTGGCTGCACTGTAGGGAGTTGCTACACTGTAGGGATTGGCTGCACTGTAGGGAGTAGCTGCAGCTAATTTGAGCACACAATATTCCTCAAACAACAATGTGATAAAGGAGAAGATAATTATTTTTTTCTCAAAATGATTTTGTTTGCGGGATGAATATTGGCCAAGATATCAGGAAAAGTCCCATGTTCTTCTTAAAATTGTCCGATGGTACCTTTTCTATCCACCTGAGGAGACAGATTGGGTCTTGATGAATGGAAGTTTCACATCCGTACATGATTCCCAACTCTCACAGCTGAAGAAAAACTGTGAGCAGGAACTAGACCTCTGAAGTAGGAGTCGGCATAGATTCCGGCTAACCTCCCTCGCCTTCCATTTCGGCCTTCATTTAAATGTTAAAATGTAAAACCGAGAGATCAATTTAGCTATTCTCAATCGAGGAGTATGAACACTAGCTGGGGCTTTACTCGTGTCAAATTTCTGGCAAGCATGTTAATGTACCACAGAATTGGAGTTCATCAGAATTTTACTTTTAAAGTTTGATGCAGACCAAAACTCTCTCTACAGTCTTAAGAATGTACCTTACCTCAGAAGGACATCTCCATTACACTAAAATACTTCTTTGCCTTTCACAAATCAGACATGCATACCACCGAGATTACAATTTGACACAAAATTGAATTGAGGACCCAAAACACATTTCGTAGAAAATCATTAGAGCCAACAGCATTGAAAACTAAAGAATACTTATTCTCGATCCTCTAACTCTCCCCATTCCCAAACCGTGGGCTGAACCCCACATCAGTAACATGGATCACAAGCTCCCCCTCCTCCAAGACTACACCCCTCACTGGGGGACAAGCAGCATTCTGTCCTGCTTGTCTTTCAATCTCAGGGCGTTTTGCTTCTTCTCAAGTTGATTTTAAAATGGCACTTGGATGGCCACGGACACACATTGGCTCAGACTCGCCAGTCACAGCTATCAAGCCTCCACAATGTTCGCCGCCAACTGCTGTATATGTGGTGTGTGAGCATGTGTGGGGCCAGCCGGGTGGAGGAAAAAGCAGGATGGTGGATAGTCGAGAGGGGCATCGCTGTATCTTCCGTCACTGCGAATAAGGAGAGCTCGGCTGAAACCTCAGTGGCCCTGTAGTCAGTAAATGTTCTAAGCCTGTTCAGAAGCACTCCATATTCCTTACAAAGCTGAGCCTCAAGTTGGAAAGAGCATGGTTCCATATTCAGGGAAGTTACGTGCCTATTTTAAAGTTTCATTTTTGTACAGCAAAACCCACAGTAAAACTACAGCCTCTGGGAGTGTGAATATCACATTGTGTCTTTTGAAATCCTCCGTGGAAAGCTAGAAGTTTACTTGACTAATCTCACATCAAAATCAATGATATCAAGATGGTCTTTATGAAACTGTAGCTTGATGTTGTTATTGATCAGTAATCATAAAATCCCTACAGTGCAGGAGAAGGCCATTTGGCCCATCGTGTCTGCACCGACCCTTCGAAAGAGCACCCTACCTAGACCCAATCCCCCGCCCTATTCCTGCAACCCCACCCTCAGGGGCAATTTATCATGGCCAATCCACCTAACCTGCACATCTTTGGACTGTGGGAGGAAACCAGAGCACTCGGGGAAAGCCCACGCAGACACGGGGAGAATGTACAAACTCCACACAGAGAGTCACACAATGTTGGAATCGAATCCCAGTCCCTGGATTTCTGAGGCAACAGTGCTAACCACCATGCCACCATGTTGCACACAGTAATTTAAAAAAAAAAATTTAGAGTACCCAATTCATTTTTCCAATTAAGGGGCAATTTAGCGTGGGAAATCCACCTACCCTGCACTCATTTGGGTTGTGGGGGCAAAACCCACGCAAACATGGGGAGAATGTGCAAACTCCACACGGACAGTGACCCAGAGGTGGGATTGAACCTGGGACCTCGGCGCCGTGAGGCTGCAGTGTTACTCACTGCGCCACCGTGCTGCCCTATGTTGCACACAGTAATGATGTGTGCAAATGCCTTGGAGTGGCTGAGATGAGTACATAAAATAATAATATTTTTACTAAGTACTTTAAAAACACGTATTTTCAAATTTATGGTGTATAATATGTTGATATATAATATGCAAACTTTAATAATCATGTACTGAATGTATGTTGCCTTATTGTTTTGTTTTTGTTGGCATCTGGGGTCATGTTAATTTTCAAGCATCAAAAAGGGGTCACACATGAAAATAGTTTGGGAAACACTACTCTAACAAATGCTATCTTTAACACTAAACATGCAGAGGAAAACTCAAAGGATTCAAATGTTCCACAGCATCACCTACAATTTTTTGCCACGTAATCAATATGGCTTCCAGATACAGCCATTTCATACATATTTATTTTTTTCTTTCTAATATCTGCCGTATTCTGGAAGTTATCAAATATAATATAACTGCACCTAGCCTTGATAAAACTAACAGTCGTGATACAAAAAAAACAAATTTTACTATATGAATCCTATTTTTGAAATGTGATAGTATTTTTGATGGCTATTTTCTGTCTCCTTCAACAAAATTAAATCAAAAAGCACTTCTTAAAATGTTTCCAAGAAAACAGACACAATGTTGGACAATTGTCTTGAGAAACCAGGGGCGGGATTCTCCGACCACCTTCAGGCATGAATCCAGCCCTGCTGCCCCGACGCTGGCTGTCGAATTCTCCGGCGCCGGGGTTTTGGCGGGGGCGGGAATCGCGGCGCGCTGGTCGATGACTGTTGGCAGTGGCCCCTCCCGGCGATTCTCTGGCCCGCGATGGGCCGAGCGGCCGCCCGTTTTCCGCCAGTCCCGCTGGCATAAATCAAACCAGGTCCGTACCGGCGAGACCTGGCTCTACTGGCGGTCTGCAGAGTCCTCGGGGGGGGGGGGGGGGGGGCGCAGGGGGATCTGGCCCTGGGGGGTGCCCCCACGGTGGTCTGGCCAGCGATCGGGGCCCACCGATCCACGGGCGGGCCTGTGCCGTGGGGGCACTCTTTCCCTCCGTGCCGGCTGCTGTCAACCACCGCCATGGGCGGCGCGGCGAAGAATTCCCCTGCGCATGCGCTGGGATGACGCTAGCACACGCTGGCGCTCCTGCGCATGCCCCAACTCGCACCGGCCGGCAGAGGCCCTTCCACGCCGGCTGGCGCAGTGCCAACCCCCCGGCACCGGCCTAGCCCCTGAAGGTGCGGAGGATTCCGCACCCTCCGGGTGGCCCGACACCGTTGTGGTTCACGCCACTCCTCGGCGCAGGTACGGCCCGCCCCGCCGGGTAGGGGAGAATCCCGCCCCAGTTTGTTTATTGGGAGTTAATTCTGAAAATTGATTCCGCATACAATTCTTCAAAATACTCCAAAGTTTAAACAAAAAACGGCTTCAGGTTATGGCAAAGAAATAAAATAATAATAGCACAAAGGCATGTTTCATATAAGTGACAGAGGTGGTAAATTAAGACCTTCTGCGCTGCCTTAATATTAATGTATTCAATATGGGGACTAGATTTTGAGCTGGAGATGTGGCAGATCAATGACTCATGCATCAATAGCAAAAATGTATGAAAATAATTTTGATATCGTGTCCTGTTGCAAGCAAAACAACGGAGTCCACATTTAAGAAGAAAAAGGAAATTATATGATTGCTTCTACAGATCGACCAAGACCCAATGGATCTTATTCACACAAAGAATTTGCATCTGCTGAAAACCTGGAGTCAGATGAAAGGAGTAAATGGAGACATGTGTTCAGATCCTGCATAGTAACACAATACAAACACTAATGGACTTTCAGGACCAAAGGCCAGAAGAGGATTGGTAAGTCAGACCAATTTGCCCCGCGTTACAACAATCACACCGCAAGTGGTTAAATATGAGAAGCCTGAGAGAGCAAACACAAAGGGATCTGCCAGGATGTGTAAACAAAGTTTGAACCCTCGTCAGTCACCTTCAATAAAAACAGTTTCCAAATGCTTTCCAATCAATATCATATTTAGGCCAGAAAGGACTGTTGCTTGACATGAAGCTTTGACTGTAAAGCAGACATAAAAGACAGGCGATACTCTCCGAGGTCCCTCGGAGCTATAATATCCCTCCTTCACAGCTCTGTTGGCATTTACTTGCCCTGCTTTCTAGTCATCTTCTAACAGCTATACTATACTCTCTAGGGCTTGCCGACCGAGTGAGCAGATAACAAACCTGTCAAGAAGGGTTTAGCTCGGGAATAAATCCTGCATTCACCGGGAAATGATGTGTACAAAGGGAAAATGTAAGGGATGACATGAGCTTTACCTCTGAGACCCAAACTGAGAGACGCCTGAAATGTTACAATGTGTGGTAAATGGACATTGCGATGGCTGATTTGATCATATCGCTGCTGTTTCAAGTGACTGCTTTTTACTTCTCTATGTGCAGGTACCAAGACAAGGAAAGCTGACTTTATTTTACAAAAAAAATCTAAGTTGGCTCCAGCCTGCAAAACAAATCAGATCTTTGACTCCGGGCTATGGTTACAGGGAGGTTTTCTTTATTTATTATTCTTTGGGTGCTGGATACCTTTGAGTTTAATTTACTTCAGAAACCGTATGTTCCTGCGAACGCCATTGTTAAAAATACTGTTCTGAATCAGGAAATTTTGTGGACCACCATCTGAATTCCATTGACTTGCACTCTGAAATCCTGTAGGTGACATATTGTGTGGTTCAAATCTGTACGATGAAAATAAACAGCACAACAGAAGCAGAATTCCAAGACGTTACAAAAACTATATAGGTAAAAATGTACTTAACACTGAGACTCCTTCATTAATCAATTATGCATGTAAGATTGAAGGCAATTTAAAATCAAACTTGGGTGGCACGGCAGCACAGTGGTTAGCTCTGATGCCTCACAGCATCAGAGACCCAGGTTTGATTTCGTCCTCAAATGACTGCCTGTGTGGAGTTTGCACATTCTCCCAGTGCCTGCATGGGTTTCCTCCAAGTGCTTTGTGTTTCCTCCCACATCCAAAGATGTGCAAGCTAGTGGATTGGATAAACTAAATTGCCCCTAGGTGAGGTTATGGGGATAGGGTGGGGGATTTGGCCTAGGTAGGGTGCTCTAGGGCAGCACGGTGGCGCAGTGGGCTAGCACTGCGGCCTCACGGCACCGAGGTCCCAGGTTTGATCCCGGCTCTGGGTTTCGGTCCGTGTGGAGTTTGCACATTCTCCCCATGTTTGCGTGGGTTTCGCCCCCACAACCCAAAAATGTTCAAGCTAGGTGGATTGGCCATGCTAAATTGCCTCTTAATTGGAAAAAATGAATTGGGTACTCTAAATTTAAAAAAAAAGGTAGGGTACTCTTGCAGTGGGACGGTGCAGACGTGATGGGCCGAATGGCCTTCTTCTGCACTGTAGCGATTCTATGATTTTCTTTTCCCCAGCGTGTCGCGTAAGCCACTCTAAGCTGGCAGAAACAATTGGAATGCTACAACTTGTAAAACAATGCAAAATGTTAAGACCCTCACTCAAACCTTTTCTTCAGAATGGCAGTTAAACGTCTTGATGTACAGCCAGTTCTCCTTCGCCCTAACCACTAACTTTTCATCAGTCTCTTTTACTGGATGCAGTTGCACCACCAATAAATGCATTTCCCTCCACAGTCCTGATGGTGAGGAGGACGCCCCATACAAAACTGCTTAGCATGCTTGAAACGGCTCTACAATTGACACTGTGGTTCCACTGTGAGCCACATTTCTGTTCACTGAATCCCAGCTCTAAAGAGTGGGGGGGTGGCCGCAATCTTGGTCTCAACTCGAGGTGAAGGCCAGTAAAGGGCCATCGGCGAGTGTGATACAAATAGAATTTTCCAAAACACAAGGGTATATATGAGAAATATAGACGAGAAATGAGTTTGAGGCATTGGAATGGTCAAGGGAAATATAAAAGCAATGACTGTTGTACAAAAGAGAAGGGGAGGGTTTTTGGAGAGGAAAGACTGTGACTGCTGAGGGCACTGTTAAAATCTGATCAGTGGCTCTTTCAGAGCACTCTTTTCATTCTGCAAGAGTGTGACCACAACATTTAGCTCTGTAGCATCACTGGTGTCAGTGCTACGAAGTCCAAACTCTAAGAAATGTTGTAAGGAATGCTACCGGAAACATGGCACTAGACTGGCTGGTGGTCTGTGACTGTGCCCAGAAGATTCTGCCGATAAATTCCCTGACAGCAGTCATTTAAAAAATGTTTTTAGAGTACTCAATTCATTTTTTCCAATTAAGGGGTAATTTAGTGTGGCCAATCCACCTACCCTGCACATCTTTGGGTTGTGGGGGCGAAACCCACGCAGACACGTGGAGAATGTGCAAACTCCACACAGACAGTGACCCAGGGCCGGGATTGAACCTGGGACCTCGGCGCCGTGGGGCAGCAGTGCTGACCATTGAGCCACCCTGACAGCAGTCATGACAACTTTGCAAGTCAGTTGTTACATCCAGCCACCAAGAAGAACCAGAGGCTGGCTGCTGGATGGCGGGGAATATCTGATCTATACCTGGCTCAAGACTCCCCTTTTTCACCCAAGCAGGCCAGAACAGCCCGGCCACAATGTGAGTCGATGCTGCCATCAGGAACATTGTAATGCAATCCACTAGTGTCCTCAAAGAATCCTAGAATCCCTACTGTACAAAAAGAAGCCATTCGGCCCATCGAGTCTGCAAAAACCCTTTGGAAGAGCACCCTACCTAGGCCCAATGCCCCGTCCTGCAACTTCACTCTAAGGGGCAATTTAGCATGTCCAATCCAACTAACCTGCACATCTTTGGACTGTGGGAGGAAACGTGAGCACCGGAGGAAACCCACGCAGACACAAGGAGAAAGTGCAAACTCCGCACAGTCACCCAAGGTGGGAATTGAACCAAGGTTCCTAGCACTGTTAGACAGCAGTGCTAACCACTGTGCCTCCGTGCCGCTCGTCAAATACTTGAAACAACAATTCTGCTGCCTGAACAACTCAATGGGACAAGTCCCCAAGTTTGCATTGGTCTGCTCTACACTGCACAGCCTCACATTCATGAGGGTGCAACCTTTGCCACCAAGCCTTTGAAGGGCACCGTGGGAGAAGGAGGTAGGGAGGTGGTGTCGGACCCCTCTGTCCCAATCAGGGTGTTGGTGAACGGATATTCAGAATCTGGTTCCTGTGATCTCATCTCCACATCACGCTTGCCCCATATTTCCCTGCATTTCAAGCACTCTGCTAGGTCACTTCACTCACTGCACTTGGCCAAAATCCTGAAATGGAACACTGCCAATAATATGTACAAAACGGATCTATTCACTCGTGTATTCCCTTAGTGCCTCTATTGGAGGTGCCTTTGCCTGACCCAGTGTTCCTACGCTGTGCTACCCCAGTGGCCGCAGTATGGTTGGCGGGAAGCTCCTGACTTTGTGGGAGAGACTGCAACTAGCCTTGCAGAATGTCCACAAGCAGCTAGAGGCATTGGGGGTGACTTTGGACTGCACCACCCCATGGTCCTGGGTGTCATGGCCTCAGTCTGAGCTTCTACTGCAGTACTCAACTTGTCTGTGCTGCAGTGGAAGGTGGGACATAAGGGCTGGATTCTCCGTTTTTGGGACTATGTCCCCATGCCATCGTAAAAACTGTGGCCTTTCACATCAGAAAAACTGGCGTGAGCTTTCGGACATTTCCCCGTCGAGATGGCTCCTGCTAAGAAAGGTGGAGAAAAGAAAAAGGGGCGTTCTGCCATGAACGAGGTGGGTACGAGAGAATATACAATAAATGTACACAAGCGCATCCATGGCGTGGGTTTTAAGAGACTTGCTCCCCGTGCCATTAAGGAGATCCGTAAATTTGCAGTGGAGGAGATGGGCACTCCAGATGTCCGCATTGATACTCATTTGAACAAGCCTGTTTGGGCCAAAGGCGCATTCGTGTGCGTTATCCAGAAAGCGTAACGAGGATGAGGACTCTCCTAACAAACTCTACACATTGGTAACTTATGTTCCTGTCACATCCTACGAAGGTCTGCAGACAGTTAATGTTGATGAAAACTAAATTGTAAATGTTAACAAAGTAAATTGTAAAAAGTGAAAGAAAAAAGAAAAATTGGCGTGAAAGGGCCACATATTCCGAGCCCTGCAGGGGGCTAGCAGGGACCCGGCATGGACATAGCAGCTTTTGCTGCAGATACGGCCCCCTACACGTCCGAGTCAGAGGTCGCGCAAGCGCACGCCGGCGACCTCCAATGGCTGCTCCATGGTGGACTCAGATCGCAGAGCAGGACCCTATAAATAGACCCCTCCCGATCCGCCGTGCGCCCGACCCTGACCGCTCTCCTGAACATTGTCCGGCCGCGTATAAGGTCCCCCCCCTGCCTTCCGAGGGCCACGCTAGTATCCCGACCGGCAGGACCTCGGCCGGGGGCGGAGAATGGTGGAGCAGGCCTCCAACAATGGCCTCAGGTAAGGGGACGTGTGGGAGAGTACGCCGCTTTTCGGGCCCTGGATAATCTGGGAACCAACGTCGTTTTTGATTCCATGCGGGGAACTAGATTCTCCGCCCCAGCACCGGCCACGATTTCGGCATCGGGGTTTGGAGAATAGAGCCCAAGATGTTACATCATAGTTTGATCTGTAAGTGCTGGTAAGGAGTTGGACACCACTTCCACACTGAGTAGGATGGGCTCCACAGTCTATGTGAAGCCTTCTGGCAATTTGGAGCTGGCTCCCCCATGTTCCTGAAGCTCTGTGGTAAGCCTGCCAATGCACCAAACTTTTCAGCACGGATAAACATCAGTATTCCCCTGTACTGTACAGTCCTTAACTGAGGCTAGTGGAGTAGAATTGGTCTGTGACCTCACCCTTGAGTGAGTCGGCCGATGTGCTACTTTCTCCGCATGCTCTGATTGCACCCACTCATGGCAGGTGACTCACCACATCCAGATTACGAATCAGTGCTACCCTCTTAGCAGTTCCAACAACAGATCTGCTAGCGTTGACAGTCAGATCAAGTGACAGTGCTTCATCTGGGGTCTGGTGTTGTTCTCACTCTTCATGGTGGGACTGGACTAACTGACAAGGTTGCAACGCTTGGGCATCGGAAATCAAAAACACTGACTGGATGGGTTAGGGGGAAGGAAGGAGGATGGAATGGAACGCAGGAGGTGCATGGTGACACCTTGCAGCTTGCAAGTCACGTTCAATAGCAGGATGCATTAATTGAACATTGAGACAGACCATAGGAGGTTACCATCACCCTCAATGTACACAGTGACGTCCCGTACAATGGACTCAGTGCAATATCTTTGCAAGACAGAAAAGAGACAGTGTGAAGCACATAAAGTGCAAAGTACCCAACTGAAAAATAGTTTATTCCAGTTTGACTATATTTACATACACAAATAGCCACAAGAGTGATTACATTCAGTCAGGGCAGCACGGTAGCACAGTGGTTAGCATAGTTGCTTCACAGCTCCCAGGTTCGATTCCCGGCTTGGGTCACTGTGTGGGTTTCCTCCGGGTGCTCCAGTTTCCTCCAACAGTTCAAAGATGTGCAGGTTAGGTGGATTGGCTATGATAAATTGCCCTTAGAGTTCAACAAAGGTTGGGTGGGGTTACTGGGTTACCGGGATAGTATGGAGGTGTGGGCTTGGGTAGGGTGCTCTTTCCAAAGGCCGGTGCAGACTCGATGGGCCAAATGGCCTCCTTCTGCACTGTAAATTCTAAGCCAGTCCATGATTGAACGTTGTGGAGCACTTCATCCAGATCTTTGGGCCAGACTCCAGTAATTGATCCCACTGACCACCTGTTTTCGTTCCATTCTACTGCTTTACTGGTGGTCATCTTTCTTGCATCTAATCCTTCCTGACAATGTCCCAGCAGTGGTTGTACCCTGAGTGTACCTCCCTTTAAGACGTCCAGATGAGCTGTGCATTGTGCTAGCCACAAGCACTGCCAGATTCGGTGTTTAACTTGCAGCCAGTCAGCAGTGGGTTTTGCACTGGATTTCACACCACAATTATGTTGATGAGGTAATGAGCACAAGGTGTTTGCATGTTGTCTGCCTCAGTGGGACGGGACATGTGGCCAAAGCACATCATGATCCCGCCTCTGATATCGTGCCTAATTGAATCTTTACCTCACTCACATTTTAAAATAACTGTTCACTTTGAACGAAAACGCTCAAACAAGCAATAAAATTGCTAATTTCTCCGAAATGACCATTTATATGTATTTTTTTCTTATCTTACAATTTAGCTCCATCTCGATTCCTGTACGCTTCAATTTGGCTACACAGATATCTGAACAATTGCTGAGAAAATATGGTCTATTTGTCTTGGTTGAATAAAATTGTTGACAATTTTGTAACCACTGTTGCTGGAGAATGTCCAGAGGACTGGGTCGAATAATGGAAGTGATTTGAATTTGTATCAGTTTCAAAGTACTGGTGCAGAATACCAAGATTGCCATTTGTCCAGTTTAACAAAAGTAGTGGATTATTCTCGGGGGGGGGGGGGGGGGGGGGGGGAAAGAAATCTTGTGTGGTATGGCAATGCTGCGTCCAAGTATTTTAAGGCCAAAAAAGCAATGATTGTAGTACAGAAGAACAAGCAAAAGGAGTTTAGACAGGAGATAACTGACAGGCTTAAGTTGAATTGTGGACAGGATGATGTTCACACGAAGTTCAAAGAATTATGAAGCAAGGTTACAACAGCAACTGCTGTTAAAAGTGCATCAGTTTAAGAGGACGTATGCTGGAACTATTCAATATAATCACTTGAACTGATGCAACAATGTTAGCAAATTCTTCACAAACAAACAAGTTAGAGGATCTGACAGAGAATGTTGAGCCTATCTAATGATGCATTGCAGGAAACTAGGGGAAACTAAACCCTACGTAGTCACAATGAAGTAACTTTTAAAACTTTGATGTGGAGAGGATTGCAAACTGTAAATGTGACCTGGTAAAGGGGATACAGGCATTCCAGAATAAGTTAAAGCATGGAGGAATAGGAGGGCTGCAGGAGCAAAAAACCAAAGCAGGCAGGAGTAAAACGTAAACCTGTTTTTCGCTTTATTTCCTATCCTCGACATTTCTGGAGGAACAAGCCACACCTCTCGAAGGCTGCACTTGTCCATTAAAACAAAGCGAGTTACCATGTCATGCAGGATGGAACATAGAACAGTCAACTGTCCTCAATGAGGGAAATTTGCCCATTATGCTGCTACAAGAGTTAGTCCCACATCAAAGCCATCTATTCTAATCCAATTTCCGAATAACTTTTAATATTTTTGGTCTACAACTCGTTATTAAATGTCAGGATTGCCCAGTCTCCAATCGTTGTCTGCCAATGTTTTCAAGAGGTTGAGAGGGTAAATAAAGAAAAAAGATTATTTTATTTCCTTAGCCACTTCCTCTTCCACCTTTAAAATTACCAGGTCAGATTTGGTTGGTGAAAAACTGGGACATTCACAATCTTAAAAGTGCTCAAGTTTGCAACCTTCTGACTTTAGAGAATGGGAGGGAGTGACTATATCAGGGTAAAAGTCAGGTTGAAGGTAACACCAATGATTCGGTGGGAATGCACATCACTAAAGGTAGTTGTGACGTGGCAGATGGACGCCATCAGAAAGGGAGTTGGAGGTTACAAGTCTGCTGGTAAAAGAGCTGAGTGTAGTTTTGTTTTTCAGGAGTGAAAGATGAGGGTAATGTGGACAGAGATTGATGTAGATATGAGCAAAGGGAATGAATGACTTTCAGGTTGAAATAGTGGATGAGGTGATTGGGAATGGACGGAGTGAAGAATTTGCAGAAGAGCCACACTTTTCTGCAGAGACACACAACTGGAAAAGATTACCAAGTTAGGACGTGTCTCTGCCGCAGGGGATTTAAAGGCTGCTTTCTCTAGTTTAAAGCTAGCCAGTGAACTGTGGTAAAGTTTGGGGCACACATGCATTGGTGTGTGAGAGAATATGAATCACAGTCAAAGTTCATCATTTCTGGACTTAGCCTTAGGTGGGAGCCAGAGGAGGTTAATTAAAGAATGAAGAATGCAAGTACTAGTAGGGCTTTGGTTTTGCTGACACAAAGTGAAGGAGATTATGGTTCATCGAGATCTTATCAGGGGCAAGATCAAAACAAATTGGAGCAGAGTCCCGTGATGAGCACATTTAGCCGGCCATTTCCCGGCATTCACAGCGCTGAGAAACACCACGCTATCTATCGCGACTCTGTTTCAATTTGAGGCCTCAGCGGGGAACACTGAGGCCGCACTTAGTGCCGTTTCGTGCACTGCTGAGCTCCGCTCGTCGCAACACCTCAGCACAAGAGGAGATTTGGATGCCATTTTTAAATGGCCTCCCAATCTCTTGACCCCCTGATGCAACACCCAAACCCCCCCAAAGTCCCAACCCCCCCCCCCCCCCCCCCCCATCCGCCCGCCCCGCATCCCACCTCACACGTGCAGGGCATCCATGGGTCCATACACCGCCTTGGGAAAATGCCTAGCTAGCACCTTGGTACTGCAACCCTACCAATGCCCCTGCCAGTGCCACCTGGGCACCTTGGCAGTGCCAGGCAACCACCCAGTGGTATTGCCAGGGTGCCAGTCTGGCAGTGTCAAAGTGACCAGGTGGTACTGGCAGTGTCAGGGTGCCACCCTGCCCAGATGGCAACCACCTGGGGACCTCCGATTCTCTGAGAGAGCCCACAAGTCCCGTTCAGTCTGATCCCCATTTGTGGGGACCAGCACTGAATGGCGCTCGCCGGAGGTCTCCGAGGCGAAAGGGTTAGATCCCAATATTTCGGATAGATCAGATTTGCAAAACAGTGATCCCACCCACAATGGGCAGAATTCAGGTCATGAGGTCTCGCAAGATCGCATTAGATCTCACGGGGCGTGGTGAGCCGTGTAGATCCCGGAAGAGGGATCTCTGGCATCTACTCGCCACGCTGCACTGCCTTTTCGACGCAGAATGGCTGGTAGGTCGTGCCCCAGATAGGAGAGAATGGGAGTTGGTAAAGCAATCAAAACTGGGGGTGGCTTTTGAACATCTGGGACCTGGTGCCATTTTTTTTTACTAATGATGTCACTGGGGCAGCATGCAAATAATTAAGAGAGGAGTCAATTATCTATGGCACTACACTACTGCAGATGTAACCCAAAATTCAGCTCCGTGGTCGAGGTAGTGCAACAGTGCAACCAATGGAGCAGCAGGGTATCTCTGACAGCAACTTCCAAATTTCTCTGTTTAACTGTGCATGTGCACACTCCAGAAATTTCTAGAGTTCATGGATCTAAATGGCAATGGAAAAATCAAGATTGAAAGCAGCAAGGCAGTGCACAATTTCAAGTACCAAGGCTCGATGTTAAGCATCAAAGTTACACGCAAGAATGAATTCAAGGTTAAATTAGCTACTGCAAGAGGCGTGACCAGTGACTTAAGTAGCATCTGAAAGTCCAAAAGCATCATCATGAAGCTAAAAGAGACACCTTGGCAAGGATTCTCTGACACCCGCCAGGTCAGAGAATCCCGCCCCCGCCGTCCTCCGAATTCTCCGGCCCCCCAAACATCGCCCCGGCGTGAAATCTGCTTCGGAGATTGGCGGGGACGGGCGCAACTCAATGGGCCCCGGGGCTGCCCGAATTCTCCGGCCCGCGATGGGCCAAAGTCCCGCCCGTTTTTTGCCAGTCCCGCTGGCGTAAATTGGAGTAGGTCCTTACCGGTGGGACCTGGCAACGCGGGCGGCCTCCAGGTTTCTCGGGGGGGCACGAGGGGATCTGGCCCTGGGAGGTACCACAACAGTGGTCTGGCCCGCGATCGGGGCCCACCGATCCGCGGGCGGGCCTGTGCCGCGGGGGCACTCTGTTCCTCTGCATCGGCCGCTGTGGTCCTCTGCGATGGCCAATGCGGAGATGAACCCTCCCGCACATGCGCCGGGATGACGCCAGCACACGTTGGTGCTCCCGCACATGCGCCTACTCGCGCCGGCCGGCAGAGGCCCTTTGGCGCCAGTTGGCGTGGCGCCAAGCCCCTTCCCCGCCGACCAGCGGGGCGCAAACCACTCCGGCGCCGACCTAGCCCCTGTAGGTGCGGAGGATTCCGCACCTTTGGGGCGGCCCGCCGCCGGAGTGGTTCACGCCACTCCGTCCCGCCGGAGTTCCCCACCCCGCCGATTATGGCAGATTCCCGCTCCTTGTGTGGAATGTTACCAAAGGTATGAGAGTTGGATTGTGAGGGACTTGCATTGTGGGGAAACAGGATGAGAGGAGGAGAATAGCTTTTGAAATGGGAGTACAGCAGAGGACGCTCAGAATCAGCTGGAAGGACAGAAAGACAAATGGGGAGGGGTTAGACCAAGAGTAAAAGCTCAGGAATCAAAAGGGTTGCTGAGTACAGTTAGAGATAGGAAAACAAAAATTACGGACATTTGAAATGAAAACCTGACAGCCTTGCCTTGGCAACAACTGAAAGAGAAACGGAGGGTTTAAAAAAAGAACAGAAGAGGAGCAAGACAAATTAGGTCGATGAATCATATTTGTGATGTGGACTTGAAGAAAACCAGAGAAGCAAGACGAAGCCCCATTAAGGCTATGGTGAAAACAAAGAAAGGAACATGCAACATCCATAAATTTCCTGCAGGTGGGCAGCACGGTGGCGCAGTGGTTAGCACTGCTGCCTCACAGCACTGAGGATCGGGTTCGAACCCGGCCCCGGGTCACTGTCTGTGTGGAGTTTGCACATTCTCCCCGAGTCTGCGTGGGTCTCACCCTCACAATCGAAAGATTTGCAGGGTAAGTGGATTGACCGTGCTAAATTGTCCCTTAATTGGAAAAATAAAATAAAAAATTCCTGCAGATTTCCTCCATTATTATTATTATTTTTCTAAATATAAATTTTGAGTACCCAATTCATTTTTTCCAATTAAGGGGCAATTTATTCTGGCCAATCCACCTAACCTGCACATCTTTGGGTTGTGGGGGCGAAACCCAGGCAAACACGGGGAGAATGTGCAAACTCCACACGGACAGTGACCCAGAGCCGGGATCGAACCTGGGACCTCAGCGCCGTGAGGCAACAGGGCTAACCCACTGCGCCACCATGCTGCCCGATTTCCTCCATTATAACAATGAGTGCTGGTGGCCTCATCATTATTTTCATCGCAAACTCCAGGCTTCTGCTGTGAAGCAAGAAAAATCATACCATGGATCCTTTTAAACGTTTGTTCGTTACAGTCGAAAGCTTCTTGATTTTATTTGCACATTTCTTTGAGAAACATTTTCATTTTATCTGCAGATTTCTGTTTTTTGCCACTTTTAATTTATTGCCGGTAAGTTGTAGGAGAAGGAATGCTTTGGGTCGTTTACAGTGTGAAGATGCCGAACAAACATCTGCAGATGTGGTCACACTCAATTTTGCAGTGATTACTTTGAAATGGAGTATGTTAATCCAACTGCCTTCCATCAACTGCTCGAATTCTGTGTTTCCCGAACATCACCTCGCGCCCCACCCCGCCCATCCCCTCAGCCATGTCATTGGCACAGTGTTTTAATAAAACATATCTTCAAAGGATCAGCAGAAATAGGTCAGCAAAAATATTAAGAGTATATGCGTTCATTATTTGCATTTGATTTTTAAGCACATGTGTGGTGCAGTAGTCTCATTTTACAGAACATCTATAATAATAATAATCACTTATATTGTCACAAGTAGGCTTCAATGAAGTTACTGTGAAAATCCCCTAGTCGCCACATTCGTCGCCTGTTCGGGAGGCCGGCACGGGAATTGAACCCGCGCCGCTGCCTTGTTCTGCATTACAAGCCAGCTGTTTAGCCCACTCGTGCTAAACCAGCAGGTAAGCAGAGGGCATCCAAAAGATTTTTAATTTTTTATGACACATTCCATACAATAGTTTTCAGTTTTCAGCTAACATCATTCTGCAGCACATCTAGCAGTGTGGTTTAATTTTACTTTCGCTTAAATTTCATTTACGATAAAGCTTATGCCACAGACCATTAATGGACTTGATTCAGCTAATGTGCTCTCCACTCCTTGTGACTGTCTTACTCCTCAGTTTCTTTGAAAAATGTATTTCAAGAAAACCACAAACTTGTCTCAAACGTTGTGCTAAGAGAAGGGAACTGATCATTTTCTTGGCCTCAATCCATTAGTGTCACTGAAGCTCAGTTGATTTCCCATGTCCAATTATTTCTCTTTGCACAAAGTCTCCAGAATAGCACATAATGCCTAGGGACGGTTGCCTGCCTAAACACAGTGTGCTTAATAGAGTCCCTGAAGTTGTCTCCATTTCATGCTCCTACCTAATGGGCTGTGATATTTTCCAAACAGGTTGCTTCTCTAACATTTCCCCTTCCCCCATCTGTGCTTGCCCTTTCCGTTTCTCGGCCACCCCATGTATAAGAGAAACAGAGAAATCTACGATGAATTGGCTTTGTGCTCTCACTGTCTCAAGACACCAGATGTTCAGGTGCAATGACACACCTTGTTATCTGTTATTGATCATTGTTTAGAGCTTTGGTTACCCCTCCCCCTCCCTCTTTGTTCATCACCAAGTACAAAACCACAGACAGTGGTTTCAGGTTATAGGATATAAGATTGTAATCGGATAAAACTTTGAAACAGATGCTTCTTTTTTTTTCTCTCTGCCTAATTCTGCTTTTCCTGACCTGCCTGATCCTTTCAGTAAAGGCCACTGATAGGTTAATCTGCACAAATCCCTGTCAAGTTGCTGTCAGATCCCAGCACAGCACAAGGCTGATTACTGTCACTGACAAAGGTGGGACTCAACTCAGCATTCCGGAACTGTTTAACTGGATTTTTAATTATCTCGTTTGGTGTTTTGCACCCAGTTTCAAATTACGTTCAGCTCCAGGTTGTGGGACAGACCTTTCAGCAGAAATGTCTTTCCGCCTGCAGTAAAATGGCGGCTCATCTTGCCCGCTGCACAATGCCAGGGTCTGTTTCCTGCCCACGTGTGACTGGAATGGCTTCCAAAGCTCATCACAAACAGGGTTTCTGGTTTGAGCGGTAAGTGCTTTTGGGATTCAAAGCAGCAGCAACCACAGAGCTTGTGAGTTGACTGTAGCTAAAAAGAAAATAAAGAAAACTTTCACTCACCTTGTAACCTGTAAATCACGCCATTTATTCTCCAATTGTATCTGATACTAATGCATCTGAAAAGACTGTTTAGCAAATATTCCTGCCTTTGAAACTGGAACAAATGGGATGGGAAATAATGTCACATTGGTCTTCCTTAAATGGATGATAAAGTTGATTTAGAGTGTTGTTCTTTACTAATTGATACACTAATGGAGTGATTTAATTCAAACATTAAATTTCATTCTTTAACAGCCTCTGATCGCAACAGTTCTGGGATAAAATCTGCACAATGTAAACAGTCATTGGTCTTTTATAAAAGTTATGCTCCACATCCAAAGGGATTTTAAACTTCACACTTAAATGCCTTACTGAAAGGTCAGGGAACATCCCCAAGGATATGGTGCTGTATGATTACAGGAAAACGGAACACCTGAATAAGCTTCTTTCATCAGGCATCAGCTCATCAAAGATGGTTCTGGAAGTTTGGAGAGTGCGTAGAGCGAGTTGACACACCTGGGGCGCAGGTTCAAAGTTGGGCCCAAACAGATAAGGACAAAACTTTCTCTGTGTTGGTAAGAAGGCTGCTACGTGAAATGAATTTAAATGGTCACAATTAAGTTTTCTGAGCTTCCGTTACTGCAGCACACATATGTCTATTATGCACTATTAAAGGTAGTCTCACTCAGCAAGTCAGAATGGGAAGTGGAACCGATGGGAGTGGTGCAATTGTGGGGATCCTTGTGAGGAAAAGAATTATGGTGAACAGCCCCGGGGGGTGGGGCGGGGGGGGGGACTTTATTTCACTCAGATTACTGCAACAAAGGTTGAAACCTTTAATCTAACAATCACACATTTAAAAATTGTCCCAAAGCTGTCCGAACACATACACTTGGGAAAGTCTTATTTACTTTCTGCATAAAATAGCAAGTTATTTCTCTGCCAGAAACCATGCCACTTGGCAGCTCTAACGTACTGACATCTAAACCAGGTCAAGAAACACTATTGTTAGTGTGGAGCTTTCTACTTGGGTCAAGTCTTTAATCAAATCCGAAAATAAAATGATTTTGAAAACCCCTTGGAACTTATCTTCATATAAAATTTACTTTTTTCTTATTAATGGTAATATAAAACTCTAAAAATATTGATATGCAATCTTCTTATTACTACCAGCCCTTGGCACTAAGCAAATTCTCTTATCCTGGTTTCATTATCCAGCTAACAATCTTGCTGTGATGAATACTTGGTCTGGAAGCAATAGCAGTAACTCAAGATAATTGAGTTTATAGTGCACACTGGGGCATTAAGCAATCAGGAGAAAGTCACATCTGGGTATTTTGTCTCATCGATGAAGATAAACCAAATCACAAGTGGGACATGCCCTTTGGAAATATTCTACACTTGCATACAAAAACAATAATAGCATTTAATACAGTTTAAACAGCAAAGTAAATGGACGTGGATATAGGATCTCAATGACTTACCAGTTTCGAAAAAAAACCTCAAAAACGCATAATACGTTGGACATGAAGCTTCGGGAAATTTAGGAAACAATTACGTGGGGGAGAGTGAAGGCTCCATTGAAGAGGAGTGTTTTTAAGATATCTTTGAAGGCACGGAGGAAGGCAAACTTGTCACAGAGTATTTGGGAGAAGATTTCAGCAGCTGATGATATAATGGAGAGAATGGGGATAATCAAGCACTGAAAAAGAAAGCATGCCTCTAGAGCTGTAAGAATTGTGGTGATTGTTCAAAAAGGCTGGAGTAAGACAGTGGAAGGGCTCAGAAGGCAAGGATGAGGATCTTAAAGTTTATCTGCTGGGGTACAGTGAACGTGGCAAGGATAGTGGCAGTGAGTGGAAATGGTTTTGTGTGGGCCTTGAATTTCTGAAGGATGAAAAACTAAAGTAAAAAGGCACTGGAGAGGTTGATCCTTGATGTGATGAAAGCCGATGATGATTGTCATCAGACACGCGTGAGGAAAATGAGCTCACTGAGAAATAGCATGTAAATGGTGAAAAGGAGACAGCACAAATGACGCCCGATGGTGCACTAGCTATGATCATGTGAGCACAGTAGCGAAAGCCATTAAAGGAAGCATAGTGACTGCATGGACATAGAGGTGAGAGAATGGTGGCTATAGAGATGTATTAAGGAAGACAGATTGGAGAAGAGAATGAAGCAGTCAGCAGTGACAAAGGAAACAGAGGAGACATAAAAGATTAAGAGGAACAACAAGCTACGATCACAACTGCACAGTAAGTCATTTGTGAGTTTGACCAGGGAGGCCTCATTCATAACTTGCGGAAACATTTTGATATCTTGTTTGTACAGCTGATTCCACACACAGAGCAGAGCTTTCCTTCAAATACTTGAGCAGCATTGATATACTGAGGTTAGCAGAAGATGTCTTTACACTGTTATCAGAATACAAGAGGGATTCCAAGAAGCTGAGACTTTACATGAATTAAGGTGTAAATTAGCATAATTCATTTTAATGCATATTTTAATTGCCATGAATTATTGGAATTACTTTGACAAAGTTCTGGAATCTGTAGTGTTATATTGGCCAATCTCCTATAAAAGACAATACAGATGCAGTCTTTCATTCACGCGGACGACTAAGAGATGTCTGTACCCAATGGGTGTAAATCCGAATCCAAGCACAATGCAACAAGCCTGAACATAGCTTCCAGGCACAACAAGTGAAGGTCTGGAACAGGGGGCATAGTGTATGCACTTTCTGAGATTTCTTTCTTGGAATTATTTCAAAGAATCTTCTACACTTCCAGAAATCAAAGCCAAATCTATTGCTACAATCTCACTGTGTTTATATACCAGGACCTAAATTGCCCACTTGTCAATCAATAAGGCATGTCAGCAATTCATGGCATCCTACAAAGTGGCAGACGTTGCTGCTTTAAAACCTTATTAACCTCACAACTGTCTGTTGGCAGCTCGTATTGAGTTTAAGTATCCAGGTGTCCAAGGAGATGTCCACAGGTCCCCTGGAAAGCAAGCATTTCAACATCCCCAAGAATACAGCTGACTGAAACTAAAAAATATAATCGTATACACACTGATAGTTGAGGATAACAGACTTACGTTGATACAGACCTTTCGTGATCACAGGATGTGCTAAAGCATTTTACAACCAATTAAGTACTTTTGAAGTGCAGTCATTGTTGTAATTCAGGAAACACAACAGCTAATTTTCACCCAGCAAGCTCCCACAAACAGCAACATGATAATCACCAGATAATCTGTTTATGTGATGTTGATTGAAGTGTAATATTGTTCAGGACGCTGGGCATAACGTCCCTGCTCTTCTTTAACAAAGTACCATGGGATTCTTTATGTCCACCTGAGAAGGCTAATGGAGCCTTGGTTTAAAGTCTCATAGAATCATAGAATTTACAGTGCAGAAGGAGGCCATTCAACCCATCCAGTTTGCACCGGCCCTTGAAAAGAGCACCCCACTAAAGCCCATGCCTCCACACTATCCCCAACCAACCTTTTTGGACACTAAGGGGCAAATCAGCATGGCCAATCCACCTAACCTGCACATCTTTGGACTGTGGGAGGAAACCGGAGCACCCGGAGGAAACCCACGCAGACACAGGGAGAAAGTGCAAACTCCACACAGACAGTCACCAGAGGCCGGAATTGAACCCGTGTCCCTGGCACTGTGAGGCAGCACTGCTAACCACTGTTCCACCGTGCCACCTCATCAAAAAGATGACACCTCTGTCAGTGCAACATTCCTTCGGTATTGCATGATAGTTCGACCACGATGTTTGTGCTCAAGTCTCAGATTAAAGGACTTACAACCTGGGCGGCACGGTGGCACTGCTGCCGCACAGCGCCAGGGATCTGGGTTGCATTCCGGCTTTTGGTGACATGTCTGCGTGGGTTTCTTCCCACAGTCCAAAGATGTGCAGGTCAGGTGGATTGGCCATGCGCTTTCTTTTTCATCCAGATACTTTGATGAATTTAGTCTTCAGATTCACACGCTATGAATCTTTTAATGGCTTGCAACTAAATTTCCTTCATTGTAGGCCCCTCACACCGAGACATCTGTAGAGTAATTTCCTTCATTTGCTGGGACATTCCGAGTTAGCAACAAATTGTGCAATTTCGCTGCTGAAGCAACGTGTAATACAAACAACCGATGAGCTAGACTGATAAAACGCAATGGAACCACATATGGAGCAGTTCAGTCCCACACCACTATGCCAATCTATGTCATATATAGTGCTTTCCCTGACATTAAGATGCCTGTCTCACATCCTGCCCATGTCTCCTTTCCTCAGCGAGAACAGTCAAAATAATTGTTCCTGCCAGCTCATTTAGCAGCTCTTCAGTTTGTAAAGCTGATGGTTAAAAGTTCTGGTTAGAGAAGACATACAAGTGGCAAAAATAATGAAAACAAAAAAAAATATGCATCAGAAACAATTAATGAAACATGTATCGGTAGATGTTTTAACACAAATGGTGGTTAATCTAGGTGAATATAATGACCAATAAATGAAAAACAAAATTCCCCCTCAGTGTGAGTCCCCTGCAGTACTGCACACTGGGATTAATATGCAAGACTAGAATTTACTGTGTGCAATATATATGTCATGATATGCACTCATGCACATAATGAGATACAGACAGGCAGTGATAGACACCCAGTACAGCCAATCAACACACAGGACAGAACACAACCAACCACCAGGCAGAACACTAGAGGGGGGTTTCCCACTATAAAACACACGAGGCATCAGGGCCGGGATTCTGCTCTACCCGGCGGGGCGGGGGGGGTCCTGGCGGGATGGAGTGGCGTGAACCACTCCGGCATCGGGCCGCCCCAAAGGTGCGGACCGTGAGAGGCTAGGCGTGCGCCGGAGTGGTTGGCACGCCGCAGACCGGCAGGAAAGGACTTCGGCGGGCGGTGGAAGTCCGCGCATGCGCGGGAGCGTCAGCGGACGTCATCCCCGCGTATGTGCGGGGGGTGTCTCTTCCACGTCGGCCATGGTGAAGACTGTGGCCGAGGCGGAGGGAAAAGAGTGCCCCCACGGCACAGGCCCGCCCGCGGATCGGTGGGCCCCGATCGCGGGCCAGGCTACCCCCCGGGGCCAGATCGCCCCGCGCCCTCCCCATCCCCCCAAGACCCTGGAGCCCGCCCGCGCCGCCTAGTCTCGCCGGGAAGAGAGGTGGTTTGATTCTCGCCGGCGGGACAGGCATTCCAGCAGTGGGACTTCAGCCCATCGCGGGCCGGAGAATCGCCAGGGGGGGCTTGCCGACTGGTGCGGCGCGATTCCCGCCCCCGCCGAATATCTGGTGCCGGAGAATTCGGCAACCGGCGGGATTCACACCAGCCCCCGACGATTCTCCGCCCCGGCGGGTGGTCGGAGATTCCCGCCCCAGCACTCTGCCTCTTTCCACTGGTGACAACTGCAGTGACAGTCAGGGTGTATATATCAGTTAGCACCTTCTACAGGTGGCTCAGCGATAGTCTGGTTAGTTATAGTTAGCACACTTCGATTAGTAGAGTGTCAACCCACAACAAGCTGCGTGCACTGCTCCAGAAGTTCAATAAAACGTATTGAACTAACATCTAAGTTTGGTGTCTACTTTACAGTACAACTGCATCCAGTTGCAGTCCGTGTTACCCCAGGGTGAATAACACGACAATGTACAAGATGGTCACTTACTGTGCTCATATGCCATTCCTGGTATTTTAACAAAGGTTTTAATCCACCGGTTACAGAAAAGCAAACAACAGCATGATCAACATTGTATAGTATCAAGCTGCGAGAGTAAATCTAAGCCATAGCTAGTGCTGGATCAAGAGATTTTTGTCTTCCTCCTTCACCTTCAGGTTTCAGTCGTGGGTATGGGCCCACTTAAGAAGATTTGGCATGCTCTGCTAAAATACATCTTTCATTTGACCATTTATGATCTCCAAGAGGGGAGGCCATGATTCATCACAGATCTGGCTATGACTGTCCACACAGATGGAATGAATTTGTACATGCACCATTATATTTTTCTGTATCACAAAACTTGTAAAAGAAAGAACAGGTACTAAAGGTATATTTCTTAGACTCAGTAAGGAGGTACCATAATTACAAAAGAGTACTAGTGTCTTCCTGATTGAGTGTTACCAATAGGGCAATATGGATGCTTGTGCTTTGTTGGGAATCTCTCCTGATGGAAGCCAGCCGGGGAACTGTCTGATTATTAGCTGCGCTGTGACTCAGAAATCAAAGTCTTATAATTGGAAAAAGCCTTCCAGTAAAAGCAGAATGACTGCAAAACTGTATTGCTTGTTGCCACCATTTCTAAAAACATCTCATTCAAACTCTAGTTTTATGAGGGGATTGGCTACCCTGAACTATTTGCAACTTTATTGGATTTTACAAGCAGATAATTCAGGCATTTGAGTCCTTGCACCTCAAACATCACCACAAAAAAATTTCCAACAATGCTCTTGAAAACTGAGTCATTGCATTTCACACAGAAACCTTGGGCGGGATTCTCCCATCGGGCGGTTAAGTCCCGCGTCGGAATAAAAACAGGAGTTTTTACTCCGGCATTGGCGTCCGTTCCGGAACCCCATTCTACGGCCCACAGGGGGCTAGGACTGAACCTGGCGCCACGTGGTCCGCGCATGCGCAGTTGGGCCGGCGCCAACTAGCGCATGCCGGCCCCAACGCCAAATGGTGCAGGGCTACAGGAGCCGACGCAGAGGAAAGGAGGCTGGGGGGCAGAGAGGCCGGTCCGCCGATCGGTTGGCCCCGATCGCGGGCCAGGCCACTACGGAGGGCCCCCCCATCCCACCCCCGGACCCTTCAACGCAGAGGTCCCGCCGGCTCAGAGAATGTTAGAACGCGCCGGCGGGACTTGGCTTTTTGATGACGGCCGCTCGGCCCATCCGGCCCGGAGAATCGGCGCGCCGGCCCATGCCGGAGTGTCGGTGCATACCCCGACCGGTGCCTCGCCGACCACGCTGTTGCCGATTCTCCGCACTGCGGAAAATTGCGTTCCGTCGTTGGGGCGCAATGGCGCGATTCACACGGCACCGCACCGATTCTCCGACCTGGTAGCGGTCGGAGAATTCCGCCCCTTAAATTTTATTACAGCTTTAGTCATGTCTGCAAACCAGACACAAACTAGACTAAAAAGTAAATACTTTAAAACGGTGTATTTATTATTCTTTCTAATTTAACTCGAATAAATTTGTAGGAAAAATCCCAAGAGAAATGATTTGATGGACATTAGAACAAACTGGGTACATGAAGACTGACAACATAATCTCCCGCTCATAATTATGGAGTCTTGACATGACCAATCAGACTGGTGAGCATTGGGAATCCTTGGGCTGTTTCTAGACAACCTATCAGCTACCCATCAAATATATCTTTGGCAACATATTATCATTTGATTCAGGGGTGGCCAGGCCAAGTCATATTGGTCCCTGGGAAGGTAACTAACCCACTACATTCTCTGTATATTAGCGCAACTTCAGACATTGCTATTGCTGCCGTCCTTGGCATTGAAGCTATTGCATTCCACTCTGTGGAATGATTAGTACCAGCATGCAATCCGAAAGAATCTCATTTAAATGTCTGTTTTTAACCCAAGCGACAGAAAGGAGAGAGGTTATCAGTCTGGTATCCAAGGAAACTGAATAGATGCCCAGTGGGGCATTATCCTGTGTGGTGTATTTTTATTTTCTTCTCTCATGTACATTACCTGCAGTTTTCAATAGAAAAATCCAAGAAGTATAAATCTCCAAAACCTTTACATCCCCCTTGTATTTCCCAAAAAACATTTATAGGAGGTTTTAATAGAGACACGCTCGGCCTTTCAACTTTAAGATAGCCTGTGACAGATTATTTCTTCCTGTGACAGATTATCCGAAGCTTCATCAGCATCTGCAGTGCAATGAAATTTAAGCTAAGCAGGCATTTGTGCAGACATAAAAGCAAAGGTCCTCTGGTATGGCTGCTGAGGTTTTGACAAAGCTACTTACTAAAGCTACGCTTTTAACAAGTTGGTTCAGTATTATTTGGCATGATTCATTGTTTGAGGGAGAAACCGTAATGTGCATAAGAGAACAGATTTGCAGCATCCACTTTGAAAGGAGGTGCCTAATATTCAGAAGAATGAATAAAACTGGAAGTAGATCAAACGGAAACAATTATACGCCCCAGCATTGATGCTACATGGGCCACTATTAACTACCAGCAGGACAAAAGTCACAGCTACTCATCGGAATGCTCAGTTCTCAGAGCCAACTCAAACCAGCGCCCAGCTGCTTCAGGTGGCACATCGTATTAAGAATTAATGGGATAAATCAATTTCAAACGGCTTCACACTAATTAGAATTGAGGTCCTGATCTGGAGTTTCTAGGCCTGATACAATTCTCCAATTATTTAAAAGCCTTTCATGGCAATATTACTGAACCTATATTGGCAGGTGCTTAATAGCATATACCACTGTGAAATAAACTGGCAAAATCTGGCACTCGCATGCCACTGATTGTGCCAAAATTATAATTACTGTTGATAGGTCCATCTGCTAAATTCAACACATTTCACTGACTTGTCAAATGGCTAAAGCTCTCAGTTACATAGAACATGGAATTTACAATGCTGATGGAGGCCATTCGGCCCATCGGGTCTGCACCGGTTCTTGGAAAGAGCACCCTTCTTAAGCCCACGCCTCCACCCTATCCCCTTAACCCAGTAACCCCACCTAACTTTTGGATACTAAGGGGCAATTTAGCGTAGCCAATCCACCTAACCTGCACGTCTTTGGTACAGAGCAGCTCCAATGAAGAGATGTAGGCCTTTTTTTTTTTTGCCATTTGAAATAAGCCATAATTAGGGGGTAAGGGGCAGCAGCAAGTGAGCTAGCCTGAGTAGCATTACATGCTACCAATCAGGTTGTTTGAAATGTCCTTAAAGCTGAATAAGTTCTCTCTCCATAACACAAGATATCCAGGTGGAAGTCGAAAGAAAAACTCCACCTTTTGGGAGGAGCGTTATGGGGGAAAAAACAAAACACAAAAAATCACCAAAAGCCTTGTGTCCAGTTATTTATTAATCTTGTTCAATCAATATCTCCGTTTTCTTCCTTATTTTGTCGGAGTCATAAATTCAATTTTCCCAAGGTGTCAGCTGTGGGTCAATTGGTAGAGTTCATATTAGATTGTGAGCTCAAGTTCCACTCCAGAAACATGATCAGAAATCTAGACAGTCACACCCATGTGGGTGCAACATGATTGGAGGCTCCTTTTTCCAATGAGACGTTAAACAAAGGTTCCATGAGCCTTCTCACATGGAAGGAAAAGATCCTTTGGTACTGTTCTGAAGAGAGCAGGGGAGTCTTCCTTGGTGCCCTGGCCAATGATTATCACTCAGCTATCACCTAAAAATGAATTCTGTGGCCATTATAGAGGAGCTAGTGGCATGGCAATTGGTAATGCCACTGGACTAACATTCCAGAGGCCCAGGCTAATGCTCTAGGGACAAGAGGTTCAAATTCTACAATGGCAGCTGGCGGAATGTGAATTAATTTAATAAATGTGGAATATAAAGCTAATCTCCGATGAAACTATCATTGGTTCCCCTTTCGGGAAGGAAATCTGCTGTCTCTGCCCAGGCTGGTCCACGTGTGACTCCAGACCAACAGAAATGTGGTTGCCTCTGGGGCTACGATGGTTAGCACTGCTGCCTCATTTAGCCAAGGACCAGGGTTCGATCCTTGCTCTGGGTCACTGTCCGTCTAGCGTTTGCACATTCTTCCCGTGTCTGCATGAGTCTCACCACCCTACCCCAAAAGATGTGCATAGTCGGTGGATTCTACAGTGCTAAACTGACCATTGGTTGGAAAAAAAAATTGGGTACTCCAAACGAAAAAAGTGTGTGGTCGGCTCTTAACTGCCCTCTAAAATTAAGCAATTAGTAATGGCCAACAAATGCAGGCCTTGCCAGTGACACCCACATCCCATGAAAGAATAAAAACATGGCATTACTCGTTGTGGCATTCATGCTTCCTACATTATAACAGTAACCATACTTTAATAAAGTTCTTAATTATCCTGAAGTCAAGTATTTCAGGGATGTACATGGAAGGAGATGAAAAGTTACTGCACACATCTTGGGCGGGATTCTCCATCCCCAAGATGCCTAGAACGCATTCTGGGACGTGGAATCGGACGTCGGTGCAAAATCGGGATCATTTCCGTGCACCGGAATGCCATGCTCCGTCCGGGCAGCATGAAGGGGTACCATGCTGCACACCAGTGGGACTATAGAAATAAATGTAAATTGGTCTGAATGATCCATTTACATATATGTTGCAGTCCCTGTGTCCAATGCTCCGCCCTCCCATGATTCTCCGGTCCTCGCGGCTGGGAATCACGTGGGCGCGGTTCACTTGTGGTCTCAGCAATCGTGAACATTAAGGTCCACAACACCAGGGCCACGATGGTCGAGACAATCTGAGCCCATCCACCCCCACCGCCCCTGTACCGCAAACACCCTGCCTTGAACACTGCTGGCACCGCACAGCAGCTCCCAACCCCTGAATTGCCTGGGTGCGCCCCCCCCCCCCCAAGTACAAGGGTGATCCGACCCCGCCCCCCCCCGGGACCCCTGTAAAAGGGAGCCCTTCCCCCCCCCCCCACAGGGACCCCTGTAGGGCGACCCTCCACATGAATACCATCTGCAGCTTTGATCCATCCATATCCCTTTAAGCTTCAGTAATCTAAGTGGTGAAACACCAATGTTTGTAAATAGTGACCACATCAAAGAGATGAAGGCTCAATCCAAGCACTGAGTACATTCCAATCATTCGAGCGTATGATTTCACTGCACTTTCCTTTCTTTGATGTGGTCAATGTTTACAAACATGGGAGTTTCACCACTTAGGCCACTGAAGTATGAAGGGATATGAATGGATCAAAGCTGCAGATGTTTTTTGTGAGCTGTCAATCACAAACCACGACTGAAAAGCCATGAATGGATTGCAGACAGTAGATCTGTGGGAACCAGACGCAGGCACAGCTGCTCTCCTTCGAGGAATGGACATATGGAACTGCAATGTAAGTATTACTAGTGTAATGCTTCCCACAGCCCCGATCTTGACTGCTCGCTAACTTCCAGACAGGGCGCCTTTTCTGGGGGGGGGGGGAATGGTTTGCTCGCGGGGGTTGGTCTGTGGAGGTGATTCATTTAAGCAGGTGGGCCGAGAGGGGCGTCTCCCTATAACAGGGTTCCCTGTGGGGGGTCTCCCTATCACAGTGGTCGCTGAGGTGTCCCTATCACAGGCATCCCCGGAGAGTGGGGCGGGTCAGGTCACCCCGTACTTAAGAGCTCCGGAGGGCACCCAGGAAATCCGGGGGTGGGGGGCTGACATGCCTTTGTGGGGGAGTGTTGCGGCTGCTTTGCAGTGCATGGGAGGTTGAGGCCAATTTTGGAGGGACGGGGGGTCGGGATCCATTTTGAGGTGCGTGGGTGTTGCAGGCCCCGGGTCTTGGCTATTAGGCCACCCGCTCAAGATGGCGGCCCGATAACAAGATTCCCTGGAAATCCGTTGTATTTGACCCATGCATAAATTTGCACGCCGTGCACACTGGATTGCATCCCGCTTTTTGACCACAAGGGGATCGTAAAACTGGTGCAATCCGGCTCCGCGGGAGAATATAGGGCGGAATTCTCTGTTGCCAGATGCCAATATCGTAATTGGTGATCGGGCGGCGAATCCACTCCGACACCCAAATTGGCGGCACCACCGCCGGCTTGACGCCAGTCAGCCAGGCTCCGCCCCCTCATCGCACACCATTGCAACGCCTTTGGCACATCATCAGCAGGTCCTCTGTCAGCGATGGGCCGAGTTTCCGACTACGTGGTTGACGTGTGGTCTGAGCAGTCGGGAACCCGGCGTGGCGGCTTCGGACTGTGTCCAGCGCCACCACACTCGGTCGGGATTTGTGATGCTGGTCGGGGGGGGGGGGGTTCCGCGAGGGTTGGGGGGACTGGTGGGTGTTGGCCAGGGGGTGGCCTGTGTGGTCGCGGATGACAGGTCAGGTCCGCACACGGCCGTTGCCTCAGCCATTCTCCGGCCCTTTTCGGCGTGGGAGCCGGGAGTTTCATTTGACGCCGCTGCTAGCCCTTCACTGGTCCCTGAATCGGCGAGGGTTTGGCTCCAATTTTGCCGTTGTAAAACGCCCGCAAATTCGCCGTTTTGGCTGGCACTTAGCCGCTGAAATGGAGAATCCAGGTCTCCAAAATGGAGAATTCCACTCCTTTTGTATCAGAAGGGCACCACATCAAAATGTCAGTGATAAAATTGTACCAGTTGGAGCAGCGGTATTTGGAATTTTACAGTGAACTGGGGTGTTCCACTTTTAATGAGCAATGGGAGAATGAATACCTGTTTCTCACTGAACGTGGTTTGGAAGTGTACAATATCTGAATACAGTTTTGCTGGTAGGAACAGGATTCTACCATTTTTCAATGGAAAAGATATTTAAGCCTTCCCTTGTGTGACAGTTTGGTAATATCATTCAAATAATCCATTATAGAGCTGAACACAGTCCAAGCACTTGAAGAAGAAACCAAGAGAATCAGCAAGACGGAAGCTGTATCTAGTGGTCAAGAGGGAAGTTGGCATTCACAGTATCTGTGAGGGTTAAGTAAGTCTGTTCAGCTTCCCACTTGGGAGCACAGGAGGAGACAGTAAAATCAGTGTAACCTTTTGTCATAATATGCACCCATGCACATCATGAGGTAAAAGCCGGCAATGACAGACACCCAGGTGAGCCAATCAACAGACAGAACAGAACACGACCAATCACCAGACAGAACACCAGAGGGGGGCTTCCAACTATAAAACACACGAGGCATCAGCACTCTGCCTCTTTCTACTGGTGACAACTGTAGTGACAGTCAGGGTGTACAAATCATTCAACACCTTCTACACGTGGATCAGAGCTAGCCTGGTCTAGATAGTTAATGTTAGTTTACTTAGAGTAGTAGATAGTCAACCCACAGGCAGCTGTGTGCTTTGTTACTGAAGTTCAATAAATCTTATTGAACCAACGCCTACGTTTGGTGTATGCTTGATCATTTAACTGCATCGTGTTGCAGTCCGTGTTAACCCAGGGTGAATAACACAACACCCTTCTCTTGAAACAAAAGAAGAAATCAATGGCACTTTCAAATCTGACGACGTGTATGACTTTAAGTTCTGATCACATGAGAAATGAAATGGAATGAAGCACATTGACCATATATAAAGGAGCGGCCTTGCAAGGTTGGACAGGTTAAATCAAAAGTGGTTTGCTAACCGGCAAGTATTTAATCTTCGACACAGTCAACTCTCTCCCTCTCGGTATAAAAACCTTCTTGAAATTGGAAAATTCGCCAAAATTAAAAACCTCCTATAATGTAGTTCCACAAGGCTTTAAAAAAAATATGATTTGAGTTCCACGATAAATACAGTTCCTGAAAATGGATTTCCTGTGATGGACTGTTGCTTATCATGAAATGACACAGTGACACAGGCAACATGAAATTAGATAGACTGCTGTGTCAAATCTGCTAAGGCCTGATTTACAGGCATCACTCTCGTCAGGGAAGATGGTTAGGTGTCTGCTGGGAAGAAATTGTGGGAATCTTTTCATCAAAGATCTGAAATGAAAATCTATGGGGGGTGGAATGGGTGAGTTATTTCTGCAATAGTCTGTTGCCATTAAATCTCTATAGAATCACTGTTATGGAGAAAACTGAGTCGTTAGTGACAGCAATCTATTATGGGTTCCTCATTTTTGTTTTGTGAGGCATGATCTTTGAAACAGTGGCCACAGTAAGCAGAATGACATAGCCTGTGGATTTCTTTACTATTAAATGACTGACGGGGCTAAAAGCACAGGGAAGGATTCCTGGGCAGATAATTCTGGTAATCTGCATTTCAACATTGTGCAAAATGCAGCAATGGGGAGCAGCATGATGAACCATCTAAATGAACAGAATCAACAGCAAACGTACTTGCATATCCGAAGTTATGAGATTCCCTCTGTGCATTTTAAGGGTGTCAAGATGTCTTGGTGTTTCATTCAGTGCAGATCTCTGCACGTTAGCTCAGTTGGCTGGACAGCTGGTTCGTGATGCAGAGAGATGCCAACAGCACGGGTTCAATTACTGTGCAGGCTGTGGTTATTTATCCGTGAACCTTGCCCCTCACCTGAGATGTGCTGACACTCAGGTTAAATCACCACCAGTCAGCTCTCTCTCAAAGGGGAGAGCAGCCGCTGGGACTCTGGCGACAATATATGTATATACATATAAAACCATGTTATTTTCTTAACTTGGTAGCCACTATACTGGTGAATCCTGGGTCCTGATAAGTCACCACAAGATTTATGCAGTTAGAAGAAAAATGAATCGAAGCAACTGATTTTTATACAGTGCCTTTTCGACAACAAAACATTCCAAGCAACTTTACAATGTAAACAGTGCACACTGTGCAGGAATTAAGAGAGAAATTACAAGAGGATGGTGAAAGGTGCGGCTGAAGAATTAAATTTAGAGGAGACTTCCGAGGCAAAGGCAGAAAATTCGGGAAGTCAATTTCCAACTGTAGTGGCACTGTGGTGAAAGGGGTCCCCCATCAATGGATTTGACATGCAGTAGGACAGAGTGGGAAGGATGGGGAAGGTTGCCAAACTATTGGAGCTCAAGGACATGGAGAGTTTGAAGAATGTAGTGGACCATCCTAGAACTTTACTAATTTTGAAGGCAGTGCCAAAATGTATCAGTACAGTCAGAATCAGCATGCATCTGAAACACAAGCAAACACAGCAGCCATAGCGGTTTGCAAATCTGGGAACAGGTGTGCACATTTGAAACTTCTGTTCCTCTCATCCTCAGGGCATACGGTTAGCATCAATCCTAAAGAAGGCCTACATCTACGGGCCTCTTCTGTCATTTTCTACCCACTATATATCAACACCATGCAAAGGCCTTGAGATTTTGAAGTGATGGATAAGTTTGCTTGGAGAGATTCTGCACCCTCCCCCCCCCCTTATGTTTGGAGGGATCCCCCCTCAATATGTTGCACATGAGGATTGGAGACAACTTGTAATTTACAGATTGCAATGTCACAAGGGGCCAGGTACTGGATGGATGGTATTTCTGATACTTCCTCCTCCATTTTCTAGATTACATCCACCCCTCACCCAATATGGCTGCTGAGTACAGCCAGGCCTTACACAAGATGATCGCCGGCAATCTCAGAAGGAACTGGCAACCTTCAACCCGGAATTGAGTCCACATCAATCTTGGAGCGGAGGTACAGCTGGAAACCCTTAGATGGATGATATACATGGATCATCAAGCAATAATAAGGGGCAGAAGCAAGGAGGACATTGGATTCCTGTGTGAATTGCTTGCTGGCTTTTTTGGGGTTATGACCAATAGTGGGCAGCTTTGGAACCTGACTATCGACTGCATGATAATCTGCCTTGGTAACTCAAGCCCTTCAGCTTGAGGTTCAGCTTGTAAGGACCCTTCCTGTTGATTCCCTTATTTCCCATTTCTCTTACTTTGTTGTTATCATTTTGATCCATGGATATTTAATGGACATATACCTTAAAATCGAACAGAGGAAGTGAGGAACTCAAAAGTTGCAAAACGTACACTGTGCTATGCAAGTTTAGCTTTTGAACAGAAAAACTCAGACTTTCTGGCACCGAGAGATTGGAGGGATTTGGTTCGATAGGTAGGCTGGTGGTCAATGAATTGGCCAAAGGCCGTATTCTGCCCCGCGACAGGTGGTGATTGGGTCCTACCCATGTTGGATGGCTTTCAGATAACCCAGGAAAGGATATTTGGGTCCTGGACACAGAGACAAGAAGCTGTGAGCTGCTGTCTCTCACTCTCTTTTCCAGAAATGCTGCCTATCTGCTGTTTTCTGAATCTGCAAAGGTTTTTGAGACCTTGATGAATCTACAGTGAAAACCCATTACAGATTGAAAGCTAAAATCTCCAACTGAAGGTCTTGACTGAAGGTTTATTGGAAGACATCCAGCTGAAAAGAGATGTTTATCCTTTTTACTTTGCATATATTTTTCTTTACACCCCTCTTTCCCCTGTGTTTGTCTGTCTTGTGTGTATGGGGGGGGGGGGGGGGGGGTCATGGGGGGTGAGTTAAAGGGGGGGGGAAAGAGTAGGAACTCAATAGTAGTTAACCAGTTGTATTTGCTGCCTATTTATTCATAGTAATTGTAGTTCATAAAAAGTAACTGTAGTTAAATTTACTAACCTGATGAGTGTAGTTATTGGGCAGCCTCAGATCAAAGACCTCAGACATTTTCCAATAATTAATTGTTAATTTAAATTGTGTTGCGACTCCAGGTTAAGTGTGGCTGGAATTGACCGCACAACAGCCCACTCGTAACAGGCTGCGAACCCTTAGATTGACTATACAAGTAGATCACTGAGGGTGATCTCAACAGTAAGGGGCGGAAGCCTTATATAGTAGATGCAAGGAGGATATTGGATTCCTGTGTGAATTACATACTGGGTGCTTTGTGGGTTGCGACCAGTACCACCAGACAACAAACCCGCTTTGAAACCTGACTTTGGACTGTATAAGAACTTGAGCCAGTTTTCTGTTTCTAGGACCATGAACTTGGCTCTGTGCCTTAACGTGTGCAAATCAATAAAATTGTTTATTGATTTGAGTGGTCGTCTGGTTGCTTATCCTGTGTCTCTGAACCCTACCTGTATCGTCACCCGACCCCTTCTGACAACACGAGGTAAAAAGGATTTAGAGGTCATGGGATAAATATGGATGACTCTTTTTGTTCTATGCTGAGCCTCTATGAATGATGTATTTCTGTTACTACTTTTACTGTCTTGAAAAATGACCAATTTTTTACCAAAATTCAAATGCCTTTTAATATTGGAGACAAAATACTGCCGCATGAAAGCATGACCAGAACTGTTAATTTTGACAAAAAATAAACTGCCAATTGGTTCAATCTGAACCAACCCAGGTTTATATGTTGTGCACCAAACATAATTTAATATATATTTTTAAACCAAACAACTGAGACTTTCCCCTCAATTGTGTATCCTATCCTTTTTGGTTCTTAGATCTCCAATAAGAATGTGTTACATTGAAAGGGGTTAATAAAGCAGGTGAGGGCAGCACGGTGGCGCAGAGGGTTAGCCCTGCTGCCTCACGGCGCCGAGGTCCCAGGTTCGATCCCGGCACTGGGTCACTGTCTGTGTGGAGTTTACACATTCTCCCAGTGTTTGCGTGGGTTTCGCCCCCACAACCCAAAGATGTGCAGGGTGGGTGGATTGGCCACACTAAATTGGCCCTTAATTGGAATAAAAAATGAATTGGTTACTCTAAAAAAAAAATTTTTTTTTTTTAAATAAAGCAGGTGAATCCTGAGCAGATCTGATCGAAAAAATCCTTTGGTTATTTAATTTGCCTGGAGGCTGCGTGACCGAACCCAATCATTCTGTCCATTTACATTTCCACAACTGTGAATATTAAATATGTTCAAGGAAAAGGTGGTATGGGGGACAGGAGTTGGTGAGTGTAATGCATGTTGGTGTAGCCAAAGGCCAATTTACTTTGAAGGTTGGGGTGAGCTGGCCTTCTAACCTTTCCAAGTGACATTCATCGGCAGCAGGAGTAAGTTGTGTGTATTAAAAAGTATTGAGGTCTCAACATAAAGAAGTAGATTTGCCACTTGCAGACAGCATCCATTAAACCCTTCACTGTGGGTTTGAAGCAATGTTTAGACATGGTAATACAAGTCTGCGACGTTACCGACCAAACAATTGAATGGATTATATGTTACGTGTAATAAAACATTGGGCGGAATTCTCCCCCCCCCCCCCCCCGCACACCGGGTGGGAGAATCGCCCGGGCGCCGCGCGAGTCCCGCCACGCCGTCCCAACGCCCGCACGCGATTCACCCCCCCCCCCCCCACAAACTGACGCGGCGCGAATCACGGCTGGCCACTGGGAGAATCGCCGCTTGCCGTTGGTAATGGGAGAGCGGCGATTCTCCGGCCTGGATGGGCCGAGCGGCCTGCCCAACACGACAGGTTCCCGGCGGCGCCATCCACACCTGGTTGCTGCCGGCTGGAACTGTGCGGGAATGGTGGTGGGGGGAGGCCTGTGGGGGGGCGAGGGTGGTTCCTGCACGGGGGGGGGGGGGGGGGGTCAAAAGGGGTCTGGCCCGCGATCGGTGCCCACCAATCGGCGGGCCGGCCTCTCTGAAGGAGGACCTCCTTTCCTCCGCTGCCTCGCAAGATCGATCCGTCATCTTCTTGCGGAGCGGCCGCGGGGAGGGCGGTAACCGCGCATGCGCGGGTGACTTCATTTACACGGCGCCGATCGCGTCATTTATGCGCCGCCGCTTTTATGCGGCGCCAATGCCCGGTGCACGTAAATGACGCTGCGCCGCTCTTAGCCCTCTGGGGGCAGGAGAATTGGGGGCTGGGAACGGCCTCCGACGCCGGAGTGCAACACTCCGGTTTTCACTCCGGCGTCGGGACTTAGTCTCCCGATGGGAGAATTGCGCCCATTTTTTTTTAAAAAACTGTTTAACAGAAACTATTGTGAAAATGTTTCATGCTGTCTTAGCACTGGTAGAAGAATAACGGTATCCTTGGAATCCATTCATTATTAAATGTAAGGAGCAATAGAAACATTTTACAAGCCATCTGTAGCACCCAATGTAATTCATGGACTCAAAATCAATACCCTGCTAAGTGCATGTTTCAGCAGTGTTATAAGCAGCTATTAAGTCCTTTGGAAAAAATCAATTTATGATGCCTGAAGCCTTAAAACCTTAGACTTCTGATTCAGATTAACCTTTCATTATTGTTAATACCATTCCTTCTTCACCAGCAATGTAGAAAAAAAAACAGGCCATCTACATTAATATATGAAATGTAGCATCAAGTTATTGAAAGCATCTGGTACTGTATAAAAATGTATTTATATCATTTTATATCTAATATATACTAACAGATCTCCTGAGCCACAGGATATGTTGCTCAATAGCAATAAGGGAGATTTCAATAAAGTGTGATAGTGCAGTGTTACAAGAAGTGTGACAATTACAGGAAGTGAATACTTTATCCAAGATTTTTGCTCAATAAACTATGGATATCCTTAATTTTTAGAAATATTGAATTAATTACCTTGGGATCAGTTTTGGAATGGACTAAAAACTCCAGTCTGCAAAGAGACAGAAACTAACTGGTCCATCCATCTCGCCACCCTTTCACTTCAGTCTACATTCAGGACCTACACCTTCCCCCTCTCCAAATCACAAGTCCTAATACAATGTCTTGGGACCTAATATTAAAATACTCAAAAGCCACCTACTTCCAGAGTTAGAATGGGACCCTTGGTATCTTACCTGCCACCTGTCTAAACGAAACCACGGAGCTGGTGGCTGGATATTAACGGTGTGAAATGCCAAACATTAACTTTGTATTAAATTTATCACATGGGAAAATGCCTATCGTTATCCAGAGACCTCGACGCTGACTTTTGCCAAGCACTCAACAACAATCGGGTATCAGAAGAGCTGTTTGGATTGCCACAACATAAATTGTCCAAGTCTATCTCCATTATCAACTTCAAATTGGCTTTATTCTATTCTAAAAAAAAATGTAATATGCAAGGACTTCAGCGGCATAAAAACAGAACTCGCTTCACGCTGCTCAGATTGTCAGAGCAAATTCTGCAGCTGCCATCTCTGACAGCCAGTTAGCGATACAGATGATAAGTGACCGTTCATTTTTGTATTAACGTGACACATCTAGTGATGTAGGCACGATGAGTTTTCTGAATTCGCAAACATGGCTTTGCAGCACGAGTGAAAAAGGTAGTCGCGCAAACCTCAGGCCTGTGGTCATGCTCTTCCTTCCGCTGCGGTAGTGTAGCAAACGATGGAATCTAATTGCTTGCCAGTTAGAATAAGACCGAGCAGGCAGAATAGAGGAAAGTATATAAATGATCAGGGACGCGATATTTCTGAAGAAAACACTGATTTAAAAAAAAAAAATCTTTTTTTTTTCTACCCACCTCAATCTTGCCTGGTCTGCCACCTTCAGGTGTGTCTCCTGAAGCATAACCACATCCGCCTTGAGCCCCTTCAGGTACGCGAACACACGGGCCCGCTTAACCGGCCCATTCAGTCCCCTTACATTCCAGGTTATCAGCCGGATCAGGGGGCTACCCGCCCCCCCCCCCTCCCCCACCGACTAGCCATGACCCCTCCTCGGCCAGCCACGCGCCCGCACCCCACACCCGGCCCGTTCCCCACAGCGGCATACCCCCGTCTCGACCCCCCCCACCCCACTCGCTCCAGCTCCTCCTTGACCATAGCAGCAGCAACTCGAACCCCGCCCCCCCCCCCCCCCCCCCCCCCCCGGGGCTAGGACCCGTCCGAGCTGATTTACTCCCCCCATTGCACTTCCGCAAGTTAGCTGACTCCTGCTGACTCCGGCCACTCCCGCCTCTCCTTCGACTCCTCCGATTGTGTGGTGCACCCTCCTCTCCCGTCCCCATCCATAGGTTCTCCCCCTCCCCCTTCTGCTCTAAGCGCGGGAAACCCTCGCTTCCCTGCCCCGGCCCCGCCCCCTCCAGTCTTCAGTGCGGGAAAAAGCCCACGCTTTCCACTACCAGGCCCCGCCACCTCTGACGCAGCTCCTTTTACAGGCCCGGTCACCTCACCCCTGACTCGGGCCTCCCCGTCCCACGCGGGAAGAGCCCCCCCCGACCAACCCAACCAAGACAGTGCCCAACCCGCCCCAGCCACCCTCACCGACCCAAAAGAGAAAAAACACAAAGAAAAAGAAACCCGGAGCAATACAAAGGCCCCCCCCCCCCTCAAAACAAATATAAACATAGCATATCAACTGCAGTCCCCAATTGCCCATCCCGGCCCTCAATCTGTGTCCAACTTCTCGGCCTGAACAAAGGCCCACGCCTCCTCCGGAGACACAAAATAATGCTGCCGATCCTTGTAGGTAACCCACAGTCACGCCGGCTGCAACATGCCGAACTTCACCCCCTTCCTGTGCAGCACCGCCTTCGCTCGATTGTACCCGGCCCTCCTCTTCGCCACCTCCACACTCCAGTCCTGATATATCCGAACCTCGGCATTCTCCCACCTGCTGCTCCTCTCCTTCTTGGCCCACCTGAGCACACACTCCCAATTGACGAACCGATGTAACCTCACCAGCACCTCCCGCGGAGGCTCGTTAGCCTTGGGCCTGAAGAAAACACTGATGTGCAACATTCTTACTGGGATTTTAGGTAAAGGCTAGGTGTCAGGAGGCAAAAGAATCAAACGTTGAAGAATTGACGCGGAAAACTTGGTCATCAGTTTTCAGTTGAAATCGGAGAGTGAATTCTGAAGCTCTGATGAGGCTGGAAATAGAGGCGAGGGGGCTTACACAGCAGGAAAAACACAATAAATAGGAGAAGCAGTGCACCATGTGGCTCATCGAGTCTGCTCCACCATTCCATTCCATCACAGCTGATCTTAGGCTTCAACTCCATTTTCCCGCCCACCCTCCCATATCTCTTACTTCCATGAGAGACCAAATAAATCTGTCCATCCCAACCTTAAATGTATTCAATCATGGAGCATTCACAACCCTCTGGGGTGGAGGATTTCAAGATTCACAACCCTTTAGGTGAATCTCAGAGCTGACCAATTGGCCCCTTACCCTAAGACTGTCTCCGGACCAGTGGAAACAATCCCTCAGCATTTAGCCTATCAAGCCCCTTAAGAATTTCCTAGATTTTATTGAGGTTCCTTCTGTTCCTTCTAAACTCCAGCGAATATAAATTTAATTTACTCAGCCTCTCATCATAGGACAACCCCCTCACATCACCCCAGGGACCAATTCAGCGAACCTTTGCTGTGTGACCTCCAATGCAAGTAAATCCTTTCTTAAATGCGGAGACCAAAACTGCACACTGTATTCCAGATATGGGGCTGAATTCTCCGTCGTCAGGATTCTCTGTTTTGCCGGCAGCCTGGAGGTTTCCCGACGGCGTGGGGCTGCCCCACAATGGGAAATCCCATTGACCAGCCAGCGAAATGGAGAATCACAACGGCGTCCTGCACCAGAAATCTGGTGCGGCAGGACGAAGAAACCCGCCCATGGTCTCACCTAAACCATGTACAACCGTACGAAGACTTTGTTATTCTTGTACTCCAAACCTCTTGCAATAAAGGTCTTGCCATTTGCCTTTCTGATTGCATGCTGCACCTAGATGACTTCATGTTCCTTGTACAAACACACTCAAGTCTCTTGGGATATCAACATATATAAGTTTTACTCTAAAAAGAAAATTCTGCTTTTCTGTTCTCACGACCTAAGTGGATACTTCACACTTCTCTACATTATACTGCATCTGCCATCTTGTTGCCCACTCACTTAACCTTTATAGATCTCCTTTCAGCCTCTCTGAATCCTCGCCACAGATGGGCAGCATGGTGGCACAATGATTAGCACTGCTGTCTCACGGCCCCAGATACCCAGGTTCGATTCCCGCCATTGGGTGACTGATTGCATGGGTTTCCTCTGGGGGCTCTGGTTTCCTCCCACAGTCCAAAGATGTGCAGGTTAGGTGGATTGGCCATGCAAAGAATTGCCCCTGAGTGCTCAAAGATGTGTACGGTTACTTTAGCTATTTTTTAGATATTAAAAAAAACTCTTACAAACCATTTTTATATTTCTGGCGAGCTTACTCTCATATTCTATTTTTTCTCTTGTTATCAACATTTTGGTGGCCCTCTGCTGGTTTTCAAAATGCTCACAAACCTCTACTTTCTACTGTCTCTTTGCAACATTGTAAGCTCTTCTTTTAATCTCATCTCATCCTTAGCTTGCTGAGTGAGCCATGGATGGGTCGGAGAATCGCCAGGGGGCGGCGTGAATTCCAAATTCTCCGGCGCCGGGGATTTGGCGGGGGCGGGAGTCGCACCGCGCCGGTCGGCGGCCGCTAGCTGCGGCCCCCCTCGCCGATTCTCCGGCCCGTGATGGGCCGAGTGGCCACCCGTTTTCGGCCGGTCCCGCCAGCGTAAATTAGAGTAGGTACTTACCGGCAGGACTTGGCTGCGCGGGCGGCCTCCGGGGTCCTCGGGGGGGCGCGGGGGGATCTGGCCCTGGGAGGTGCCCCCACGGTGGCCTGGTCCGCGATCGGGGCCCACCGATCCACAGGCGGGCCTGTGCTGTGGGGGCACTCTATTCCTCTGCGTCGGCTGCTGTGGTCCTTCGCGATGACCGACGCAGAGATGATCCCCCCCTGCGCATGCACTGGGATGACGCCAGCACACGCTGGTGCTCCCACGTATGCGCCAACTCGCGCCAGCCGGCGGTGGCCCTTCGGCGCCGGTTGGTGTGGTGCCAAGCCCCTTCCGCGCCGGCCGGCGGGATGCAAACCACTCCACCGCCGGCCTAGCCCCTGAAGGTGCGGATGATTCCACACCTTCGTGGCGGCCCGACACCGGAGTGGTTCGCGCCACTCCTTCGCGCCAGAGTTGCCCGTCCCGCCGGTTTGCGGAAAATCCCGCCCCTTGAATTGTTTCTTTAAAAGCCTCCCACTGTTCATTTAGCTTCATACACTTTAGTCTATTTATCCAATTCACCATCGCCAGTTCTCCCCTCATAACTATGCTACTTGCTTTGTTTAAGTTTCTTTTTTTTAAATTAAATTTAGATTACCCAATTATTTTTTCCCAATTAAGGGGCAATTTAGCGTGGCCAATCCACCTAACCTGCACATATTTGAGTTGTGGGGGTGAAGCCCACGCAGACATGGGGAGAATGTGCAAACTCCACACAGACAGTGACCCGGGGCTGGGATCGAACCCGGGTCCTCAGCGCCATAGGCAGCAGTGTTAACCACTGTGCCACGATGCTGCCCCTTTGTTTAAGATTCTTGTTTGTGATTGGATTATGCCACTTTTAAATTTCAAATTGAATTCAACAGTGTTATGATCACTATTTCCCAATGGATCTTTTTCTTTAACATCATTATTTAGCTCTGCTTCATTCCACAATACTAGATCAAAAATGCCTTTAGCTCTAAAAATGCCTTTAGCTCTAATCAGTTCCACAACATATTGCTCCAAGAAACTGTCATGAAAAGATTCGACAAACTCTTCCAGACCACTCTTGCCAACTTGATTGTCTAGTCTTTCTGAATATTAAAGTCCCCCACAATTATTATATTTCCTTTGTTACAAGCTTCAATAACTTCTTGTTTAATGCACTACTGAATGGTACAGCTACTGTGAGAGGGCCTATAAACTATTCCCAGTGTTTTCTGATTCTTGCTATTCATAATTTCCACCCACGCTGATTCTACAGCATGGTATTCCGAGGGCAGATCCTTTCTCATTAATGCACTTATGTCATCCTTTACCATCAGGGCTACCTTTGCCATTCTGTCTGTCTTTCCTAATTAGGTAGCCAATTAAAATAATTAGCAGCCACTTGAGAGTTTTCCTGTCAGCTCCAGATTCCCAGAGGAGGCAGCGGCCAGTTTAGCACTTGAAGGCAGATTCCAGTTGGCAGATTGCTCAGAGCAGGCTTAGAGGCCCTTACTGTCTGCCTGCAGGTGGAGCAGCAGCAGCAGCCATAGGCTGCCTTCGAGAGGGGGTCCGAGAGACCATCCTCCCCAAACAGTGTGGTCCTGCTGCAAGGCCCAATTTTATTTCAGACTCAAAAGAAGTTAGAGAGGGCACCTCCATTTTGTCTCCGTAACTTCCCTCCCATGGCATCCTGCTGCTGTTTTCAAGCCTGAAGGCCTCTGATTGGCCTTTCAGCCCCAAGAGCACACCCATCGTCCTTAATTGGACAGCAAACCCACCTTCCGGTCATTAATTGGCTGATCCAGAGAAAATCACTGTTTCCCACACAGTGCGGACTTCTGACACCTATTCGAGTCTGATGGTGGGATTCAGCGTTCTGCAGAGAAAATCCAGCCAGCCCTGATGTCTTGAATTCTCATCAAAGTAACTTAAAACATCACCGAAGTGCAGTTCCTTATTTTGCTTTTTTAAAATAAAATTAAGTTCTCTTGACCATGCAGCCCTGCCCATTAAAATCACAGAATAAATTTCGCAGACGACCTCCCACCAATCACAGACCTTCCTTTTTGATCATTTCTCCCAGTACCCCGCTTCTGTAATTGCTTATAGCTGGTTAGATCTCTAATTTATTTATAATTCTGATTAAAATTAGAGATCTAAGGAGGGCGATTCTCCGAGCCCCGCGCAGGACTCTCCGAGGTGCGGAGAATCGGCGCCATTTGCACCGCTGCGTTTGACGCAGTGCTGGAATCGGCTGCTGGAATCGGCGGGGCTGCTGGTTCTCCAGCCCGTATGGGCCGAGCAGCCGCGCAGATACGACAGAGCCCCGCCGGCATCGTTCACCGCTGGTCGCTGCCGGCGGGAACTCTGCACGAACAGTCGGGATGCGGCCGGTGGCGGGGGGGGGCAAGGGGGCTCCTTCACCGGGGGGGGGGGCCTCCAATGGGGTCTGGCCCGCGATCGGGGCCCACCGATCGGCGGGCCGGCCTCTTCCCCCCCCCGGGTCAACTTCCCTGCGCGGCCGGTCCCTGAACACCGACGCCATGTTGAGTCGTGGCCGGCACGCTAAAGAAGTCCCCCGTGCATGCGCAGGTTGGCCCGGTCCAACTGTGCATGCACGGGTTGGCGCGGCGCCCATTTGGCGCCGGGAAAGGAGGCTCGAGCGGCGTGAACTGCTCGCCGTGCTGGCCCCCTGTGGGGGACAGAATAGGTCGTACCCGGGCCCGGTTCGCGCCGTCGTGAAACGTGACGGCGTTCACGACGGCGCGAACACTTGGGCCCCATTTGCGGGAATCGCCCCCTAGATGTCCCTCCCACCTCTCAGGTGATACCTGACATGCTGAATATTTCCAGAATGTTCTGCTTTCATCTCAGGTTTCCAGCGTCCGCAGTATTTTGTTCGTACACAGAGAGCCATAGTTGTTTTAACTTAGTTGTTACTCACAAGTGTACAAAATTTATATCATCATTTATGGACATGAAGAAGATTTTTAAAAGTACTGTTGCTCTGAATCTCCCTTTTAAAAGCTGGAAGATTTAAATAACATCTTTTCCATGGCTGACTTATTACGAAGAACACTTTTAATATTAACAAAAGGTTGGGCGTGTAGGCTCATGCTGATTTAATGCTCTTTGAAATATATTTCCTTCACAATTTTTAAAACTCAAACACATGATTAAATTATTCTGTTGTTTGACATAAATGTTTTTCAACAGTTACAGCAAACCCATTCATGATTCTTGTCCTCATCAGATTCCTGCTCCACGACACATCAACTTCAAAACAGCATCAGCTTTCACAAAAACCACCCTTTCATTGTTAAAACCTCAACAAGATTATAAAATATTATGTGTCACTTGCAACTGAAAGCAGGACATGATTCATGTGCCAAACATTATTTTGCGATTTAATCTGTTCCAAATAAAACACAGGCTGTACTCTCCAAATCACACAAACCTGCTCCTTCTTCCACCTTTAAGGTTATTTTTTTGTATTCGTTCAGGGATGTGGGCATCAGTGGCTGGACCAGCATTTATTGCCCATCGCTGAGGGCATTTAAGAGTCAGCCACAACGCTTTAGGCCTGGAGTCACATCTAGGCCAGCCAGACCAGGTCAGGACAACAGATTTCCTTCCCTGAAGGACATTAATGAACCAGATGGGGTTTTTACGAGAATCGGCAATGGTTTCATGTTCATCTTCAGACTGTTAATCACAGATTTTTTAAATTGAATTCAAATTTCACCATCTGCCATGGTGGGATTCGAACCAGGGCCCCTAGAGAATGACTCTGGGTCTCCGGATTACTAGTCCAGTGACGATACCACTGCGCCATTGCGTCCCCATGCATGGTGCATCATGGCAGCTTTGGACTTTGTATACCACCACTTAATTTGAAGGGGATGTGGGATGTGCATCAATTTTTTTCCCACACCAGCAGTGCAGCCAATGACAGCTCATGCTGGACAAACCCAGTATTCAGGCATGCAGCCGCCAGCAGTCTATGCAGCATATTCTCAAACAGGCCAGCACTACGGATTGCCCACTAATGGAATCAAGACCGAAGGAGGACTACCGCAAGTGCAATCTGCACTACAGACTGGATGCCTTAGTTACAGCCCAGGATTTGCTGCACCCCAGCCTGGCCAGGCGGCATATTCCTATCAGATGCAAGATTCTAGTTTCACACCATCACTAGGTATTTATGCAATCAGCAATTCTGTTTCCAATTCGACAAACTTCAATGGTTCTCAGCAGGATCACTCTTCCAGCGCAGCATGTGGCCAGGACCAGTATGTACAGTCTTATCCAACTTCACCATACGGCACATCCATGACCTCAAATGATACTGTTGATGGTACCTCTTCAACGTCAACACCTTATCAACTACAAGATGCCATCCGACAGCACCATCACAAACATAGAAGAAAGAAAGGGACTCCAAATCAGACAGCGAAGTGATTTGACCACTTCTTGGTTCCTGTGGCACAGGGACGTTGATGGCGTTCATAACCAAGAGAGACATTTGACCATGATGATTGATGGTTTATGGACTCACATAAATGATTTGGACTTATTGTTTAATCATTGTTCCCATGACTTGTATATACCTGACCTTATCAACCTGTTCTTTGTTCAATTTTCTTAAAGTGTACAGAAAATATGAAGATATAAAAAAGGGGGGATGTGGTGATGTGCATCAATGTAAATACATGTAGGCTAGCTAGACACGAGAGGGAGCACCAGAAACATCACACACACACACTCAACCAATAGATCAGTTCGATAGGACGCGACCAATGGACATTCACGATACACAAGGAGGTGACACAACCACAGGGGGGCATTACACCAACCCATATATAAAGGACACCACACACATGATCTGCCTCTTTCCAGTGGGGACAGTCAGTGAGTACAGACACAGGTTGATTCAATATTACACCCACCACGTGGATTGCAGTGGCTGGTTAGTCAGTCTGGGTAGCTATAGTAGGATTAGCAGCAGTGTCAAACCCGAGTAATAGAAGTGTAAATAGTTTAATAAACGTGTTGAAGTTATCTCCACGTCTGAACCTTCCTTTGTCAAGTGCACCACATGGAAGCCGCTTATTTTACACCTACAACATAACAAATAAGGGGAATGTGGACCTTTCCACCAGCCCCTCAGGTGCCCCTTTTTCATGTCATAGATGTTTACAGCATGGAAACAGGCCCTTCAGTCCAGCTTCGACAGCCCTATGTCATGCCAGTGCACCCCCCCCCCCCACACACACACACACATACACACCATTGCCGTCTCCACTGTGCCTGTAATCACCTTCAGCACATTACGACTTTGTTCCCCTCATTCACCACCTTCTTAGAAATCTCCTTCCCTGTATTTGCACCAAATCTCAAGACCCCAATTCCACTTTGCTCAATCACATTTCTCCCATCTCTCTGCATTCTGCAGAGTTGGGTGGAAAAGGATGTTTTACCATGAGTGATTAATCAAAGGGGATTGAAGAGAAATAAAAAAAGGTGAGGCATTATTGAAATATTATAAACTCTAAGGAGGAAATATATCCAGGACTTTGTTGCAACATCTGAATGTAATATAACCGAGATTCTAAAGGATATTGAATGAAATAACCGGCAATGTAATTAAAGTCAGATCTTGGGAGTTACTTCATGAGATATATAAGAGGATCCCATGTTTTCAGCTTTAGGTATTAGCAGGAAAAAAGGCAAAGTATTGTCCCTATTAACGATTCGCTAGCAACAGTGCTCTATGTCCCAGCAAAGGAAAACATCAGGGCATGAAATAGATTAAGTTAAAGCTATCACTGACTTCGAGATAGAAGTTTATTTTTCTATTTTTTTCTCAAGATGGAAAAGGATGGAAAAGTTGAAGCTATTTTCTGTCTTCAAGAAGGTGCAATTTCTTCTTGATCTGCTGTAGTCCTTGCAATGACGATGCTTCGGCCTTGTGGATGGTCGGAAATTCATGACCACTGCATACAGCAACAACAAAAGAATGGCAATGTATTTGCAAGTGTAGATATTGTGAGACTCGGGAGGAAAACACCGTGGTATGCCATAATTCCATGGCATTGCCGCTCTTCCATCCCAGTGATCAAGGTCGCTGCAGTGCATCCTTTAGGTTGTACGTCCTGCAGTTTTGGTTGTGGAGCTGTGCATACTGAGTCAAGCAGAAGAAAAATGTTTGGGCTCCATTATGGGCTGTGGGGTAAACCACTGTTGCACCTATATTAGGTGATGTAAGGTAGGACCTGTACTACAGGTTCGCCGGTAGTCCCTGCCTGCTGGCTCCGCCCAGTAGGCAGAGTATAAATATGCGTGTCCTCAATTCAGCAGCCATTTCGCCAGCTGCTGTGGGAGGCCACACATCTTAGAGCAATAAAGCCTCAGTTGTATCCAACTCTAGTCTTTGTTCAATTGATCGTGCCTCAATTTATTGCTCTAAGATTTTCTAAAAGATGGACCTCCGTATCAAGCCAGATCGCCTGCAGCAGGATCCGCAATCAAGCAACGCCAAAAAGGACTTTAATCACTGGCTAGCTTGCTTTGAGGCCTATATCAACTCAGCGACCACCCCTGTTCCAGAGGCTTAGAAGATACAGATCCGCTATTCAAGGCTGAGCTCCAACGTGTTTCCGTTGATCCAGGACGCCCCGAACTACGCCGACGCCATGGCGCTTCACAAAGAAAACTACGCACAGAAGACGAACATGCTCTTCGCCAGACACGTACTCGCCACTCGCTCTCAACTCCTTGGTGTGTCCATAGAAGACTTCTGGCGGGCCCTAATCCCACTCGTCCGGGACTGTGACTGTCAGGCCATCACAGCCACTGAACATTCGAACCTTCTTATGCGGGACGCGTTCGTTATGGGGATTGGGTCGGACCTCATACGCCAAAGACTGTTAGAAAGGGCCACGCTCGATCTAGCTGAGACAAAGAAGCTTGCGCTCTCTATGACGGTCGCCTCGCGCAACAGTCAGGCCTACCCCCCCAGCCGCGCGGCCCACCCCTCCTACGCATTGTGGACCCCACAGACGGCCGCCCCAGAGGGGACCTTACTCAGCCAGTACGCCTGCGCCACGCGCCAGCCCGCGCACAACGGGGGTCCCCGATATTACTTCTGCAGCCAGCAGACGCACCCTTGCCAACGCTGCCCGGCCCACGCGGCCCTTTGCAAGGCTTGCGGCAAAAAGGGCCACTTTGCCGCGCAGTGCGCCAGGCCCGCGCAGTCACCGCTATCGCCCCCACCCCCCCCCCCTTAGTCTACACACAATGGGCGCGGCCATCTTCATCTCCCCGGACCACGCGCGGCAGGTGGGTGCCGCCATCTTCTCCCCCTCAGTCTACGTGCGGCCCATGAGCGCCGCCATCTTGTCCAACCCCGCAACGTGCGGCCCATGGCGCCGCCATTTTTTCCCCCGCAGGATCTTCAAGCGCCGCCATCTTGTCTCCCCCCACGGGGCATGGACACCGACAGCATTCCAGGACCTGGGCTCCCCATCATCCGACGCAGCGCCGACCAACCACGACACGCCTCAGTGACGATCGACCAGTCACGTCCGCACAACCTGGCCACCGCATCGACCAGCGTGAAAATCAACGGCCACGTGACCTCTTGCCTGCTGGACTCCGGGAGCACCGAAAGCTTCATACACCCGGATATGGTAAGGCGCTGCTCCCTCGCGGTACACCCCGTCAACCAAAGAATCTCCCTGGCCTCCGGATCCCATTCCATCATGATCCGGGGGTTCTGCACGGTCACACTCCTGGTCCAGGGCGTAGAATTCAGTGGCTTCCGCCTCTACGTCCTCCCTATCCTCTGCGCTGCTCTTTTACTAGGGCTGGACTTCCAGTGCAATCTCCAGCGCCTAACTCTCAAATTCGGCGGGCCGCTACGATCCCTCACTGTGTGCGGCCTCGCAACCCTAAAGGTCGATCCGCCTTCTCTCTTCGCAAATCTAACCCCGGATTGCAAACCTATCGCCACCAGGAGCAGACGGTACAGCACCCAGGACAGGATCTTCATCAGGTCCGAGGTCCAGCGGCTGCTTCGGGAAGGTATAATCGAGGCCAGCAACAGCCCCTGGAGAGCCCAAGTGGTAGTCGTTAAAATTGGGGAAAAACACAGAATGGTCGTGGACTACAGCCAGACCATCAATTGATACACGCAGCTCGATGCGTACCTCCTCGCACGCATATCTGATATGGTCAATCAGATTGCACAGTACCGGGTCTTCTCAACGGTAGACCTCAAATCCGCCTACCACCAGCTCCCCATTCGTAAATCGGACCGTCCATACACAGCTTTCATGGCGGACGCTCATCTCTATCACTTCCTCAGTGTTCCCTTCAGCGTCACTAACGGGGTCTCGGTCTTCCAAAGGGAGATGGACCGAATGGTCGACCGGTACGGTTTGCGGGCCACCTTCCAGTACCTAGACGTCACCATCTGCAGCCATGACCAGCAGGACCACGATGCCAACCTTGCCAAATTTCTCCACACCGCCACTCTCCTCAACCTCACCGACAACAAGGAGAAGTGCGTGTTTAGCACGACCCGCTTAGCCATACTTGGCTATTTGGTCCAGAACGGAGTTCTGGGGACCGATCCCAACCGCATGCACCCCCTCATGGAGCTTCCCCTTCCCCACTGCCCCAAGGCCCTCAAACGCTGCCTGGGGTTCTTCTCATACTACGCCCAGTGGGTCCCAAACTATGCGGACAAGGCCTGCCCACTCATACAGTCCACACACTTTCCCCTGGCGGCCGAGGCACAACAGGCCTTCGCCCGTATCAGTGCCGATATCGCCAAGCCCGGGATGCACGCAGTAGACGAGACACTGCCCTCTAAGTAGAGAGCGACGCATCAGACGTCACCCTAGCCGCCACCCTCAATCAGGCAGGCAGACCCGTGGCATTCTTCTCCCTCACACTTCATGCCTCAGAAATCCGGCATTCATCTGACGAAAAAGAGGCCCAAGCTATTCTTGAGGCTGTGCGGCATTGGAGGCATTACCTGGCCGGCAGGAAATTCACCCTCCTCACTGACCAACGGTCGGTAGCATTCATGTTCAATAACACACAGCGGGGCAAGATCAAAAACGATAAAATCTTGGTGGAGGATCGAGCTCTCCACCTATAATTACGAGATTTTGTATCGCCCCGGCAAACTGAACAAGCCCCCAGACGCCCTATCCCAAGGTACATGTGCCAGCGCACAAGTAGACCGACTCCGGGCCCTGCACGACAGCCTTTGTCACCCGGGAGTCGTACCATTTTGTCAAGGCTCACAATATGCTCTACTCCGTCGAGGAAGTACGGACAATCACCAGGGACTGCCAGGTTTGTGCAGAGTGCAAGCCACACTTCTACCGGCCGGACCGTGCGCGTCTGGTGAAGGCCTCCCGCCCCTTTGAATGCCTCAGCGTGGATTTCAAAGAGCCCCTCCCCTCCACCAACCGAAACACATATATTCTCAGTGTGGTCGATGAGTACTCCCGATTCCCCTTCGCCATCCCAAGCCCCGATATGACGTCTGTCACTGTCATCAAAGCCCTAAACACTATCTTCACTCTGTTCGGTTTCCCCACCTACGTCCACAGTGACAGGGGATCCTCATTCATGAGCGGTGAGCTGCGCCAGTTCCTGCTCAGCAGGGGTATCGCCTACAGCAGGACGACCAGCTATAAGCCCTGGGGAAACGGGCAAGTAGAGAGGGAGAACGGGACAGTGTGGAGGGTCGTCCAACTGGCCCTACGGTCCAGGAACCTCCCAGCCTCGCGCTGGCAGGAGGTCCTCCCTGATGCACTCCTCTCCATTCGGTCACTGTTGTGCACCGCCACTACCAACACACCCCATAAACGTCTTTTTTGCCTTCCCCAGGAAGTCCACATCCAGGGTGTCGCTCCCGACTTGGCTCGCACTCCAGGACCAGTCCTTCTCCATATGCATGTCCGACTCCACAAGGCGGACCCGTTGGTGGAGAGGGTGCAATTGCTCCATGCAAACCCCCAGTATGCCTACGTGGCGTACCCCGACGGCCACCAGGATACTGTCTCTCTCAGGGACCTGGCAACAGCAGGTTCCACACACACACCCCCCTCTGGCCCGGCGTCACACTCCCCTCCCCAATCGCTCCCAGCATTAACCCCACCAGGACCATTCCTCCTTCCCCTGCCCACGCCCGAGGATGAAGAGGATTTTGGCACGCTCCCGGAGTCACCGAACATCGGGCCAGCATCAACATCGCCGCCACCACTACATCTCTCCCAGCGAACATCAAGGCACCAGACTGGTTAAACCTCTATCTGGTCCACCGGACTTCAAAAGACATTTTTGTTCTGCTCAAATACTGTAAATATAGATTCATTGCTGTATATTCTTCTCCACCACCCCCGCCGGACTCAATTTTAACAGGGGGTGAATGTGGTAAACCACTGTTGCACCTATATTAGGTGATGTAAGGTAGGACCTGTACTACAGGTTCGCCAGTAGTCCCTGCCTGCTGGCTCCGCCCAGTAGATGGAGTATAAATATGCATGTCCTCCATTCAGCATCCATTTCGCCAGCTGCTGTGAGAGGCCACACATATCAGAGCAATAAAGCCTCAGTTGTATCCAACTCTAGTCTTTGTTCAATTGAACGGGCCTCAGGTTGGCAAACAATCCACCCAATTTCACCGCTCCAGGTGCTGCATAATAAAGATAAAAACTCAATAAGGCAGATTTCCTAAAATCTACAGCCGTTCAGGAAGAAAATCCACCTTCTTGGAGGTAGACAATAAGGCATTCCAGGTTTCCTCCCGAGTAACAACATCTATATTACACATACATTGCCATTCTTTTGTTCTTGCTGTGTGCAGTGATCATGAATTTCCTATCACCCCCGAGGCCGAAGCATCATTTTTTTTCTGTAGTGGGGAACGAAATTCGTCGGCAAGAGCGGCTCCTCAGAGATCGGAGTGCTCTTTTGAAAGATTGTCCTGATAGCCCCTACTCATGAACAATGTCACCCCCCCCCCCCCCCCAGACCTGGGCAACATCCCCAACCCTCAACCCCCGAGGGGCAACCGCCACCCCATCACTAAAGGTTAGCGTGAACCCCTCCGCAGGCATGAGGGTGAGCCTGCTCCACATCATCCATCCTTGTGGGCATCGGGGAATCACCCCCCCACCCCCACCCCCAAGTGAACATACCCTGCTATGGGGTCACAAAGCACCCCCTCGCCTTCAGAGCAACCCCTTCAGCCCCCTTCCTTTCAGTCCCTCACCCTTCGTACCCCTCTTCACCCCCCTTTCATGAAGATGACCCACCTCAGGCCTCACCTCTCGGCAGTGCCAACCTGGCAAGAAGTGGGCCCTGAGGGGGGCCAACCTGGTAAGGCCTTTGGCACCCTGGCAGTGCCAACGGGTGCCAGGTTGGCACTGCAAGGGTGCACAGTTGCTAAGTTGGCACTGCCAGGGCACTGCCCTGTCCCTGCCCACCCCAAGGGCTCCAATGGCCTCCAAGCCCACTAACCCCCTGCTCCCCGCGTGGCCATTGCGTCTGGTATCTGCGTGGGGAAACCAGTAGTAATCCACATGCTAGTGAGGCCTCGCCTTGCGGCAAGTAACTCCCGGGATCTGGGGAATGCTGCCTCAAACTGGCTGTGCATATTTAGATGAGTCTAATTGGTCATTTCAATATGATTAGCTGGATCACGCCCTTGCAGATCGCGCTGGGCATAGCGAGTCGGGTGACTCGCGCTCAGCTCGGCATGCAACCCGTTTTGGGTCTCTCCTGCAATGCACCCAGCAAAACGGGATCAGCGGCGGGTGCAACACGGTGGGAAAATTGTGCCCCACGTGTATTGTATGAATGGTGTGGCCTTGGAAAATAGGTTGAGCTTGAAGTTTAGAGTTTTCATTGAACGGTGAACACAGCAAGCAACATTCAACACAAGTGTCGGCCTTCATGCCCCAGCTGTTCAGCTTTATAGCCACTCAGACGTTTGACATTAACATGGCAGACTAACTGCACATCCCACAGGTGAAGTTAAGTTTGAGTCCGGGATGTACCTCTCCTTCAACACTCAATGATTTTTCACCTTTCAGTCCCTGGAGTGCTGTCATTGGATGACCTTGATTTCGATCTGAATGATACTTCCTCAAACACTGACAGGTGGCTGAAAAGCTGCATCCCCCTCCTCAGTTACAGCAACCCAAACAAAGAGAGTAGCCAACTACCAACAAACACAGCACAATTCTGTAAGTTTTAGCTGGGGCGAGGATTGATCCCTGTATTCAGTGGATCAGGAACCGCGTGTTAACCGTTCAATAAAGGGCCATCCTTAGTACTTGGTATTGAGTGACACTTACGTCGAACAAATGGCATGGAAAGTTTCCAAATGATCACTTTTATTTTGAAATGACGGAATAGAGAAATCTCTAGCTTGGGATCAGTCCCAAAATTCATTTGTCCAAAATATGTTTTTAATAAATCTTTGTACGCATTTTGTTAAAAAATAACTAGCAAAGCACAGCTGCTTTTTATTTTTTCCATGTACGTTAATAAGAGAATGTGCATTGTGTTGTAAATCGGCTGATCGCCAAAGTAACTTATCCTTCATTGCAAAAAGATTTCTTAACTGCTTCCAACAATGTGCAAAACCAGAATGGAGTTTTTCCGAAATGGTATCAGAGGTTATTTTTTTGAAATGGGAACAATAGGTTGGTTGACATGTTGGTATTTCTCATACAGCGACCGAGAAATACAATACTTTCTTTGTGTAATAGGGCAATCCTGGTGGGGGTAGGGGGAGGAAAATTCAGCCACAATTGAGAGAGACTAGACTGAAGTGCTCTGGATAGTTTTCAACAGATGCCAGTGAGAATTAGTTCGCTCAAAACCAATTTATCAAGACCAGTTTGAACCCAGTTATAGAACTGAAATAGTTTAAACTCCTACAAAATTCCATTTCCATTGTGTGTACATGAACATAGAACATAAGTGCAGAAGGAGGCCATTCGGCCCATCGGGTCTGCACCGACCCACTTAAGCCCTCACTTCCAATCTATCCCCGTAACCGAAAATGCCCTCTTAACCTTTTTGGACACTAAGGGTAATTTAGCATGGCCAATCCACCTACCCTGCACATCTTTGGACTATGGGAGGAAACGGAGCACCCGGAGGAAACCCACGCAGACACGGAGGAAACCCACGCAGACACAGGGCGAACGTGCTGACTCTGCACAGACAGTGACCCAAGCCGGAATTCGAACCTGGGACCTTGGAGCTGTAAGCAACCATGCTAATCACTGTGCTACCCTGATGCCCAGGGGACCCACCACCTGGAGGTTCCCCTCCAAGTCACTCACCATCCTGGATTGGAAATATTTCACCGTTCCTTCACTGTCACTGGGGCAACATCCTGGAACACCCTCCCTAACAGCACAGTGGGTGTAACTACACACCAAGAAGGCAGCTCACCACCACCTTCTGTAGGGCAACTAGGGATGACAAATAATTTTTTTTTCTTCCCACAATCTCCCCCCCTCCCTCCACACCCTCCCCCTCCCTCCCTCCCTCCACACTCTCCCCCTCCCTGCACACACTCCTCCCTCCCTCCCTCCCTCCACACCCTCCCCCTCCCTCCCTCCCTCCACACTCTCCCCCTCCCTGCACACACTCCTCCCTCCCTCCCTCCACACTCTCCCCACTCCCTCCCTCCACACTCTCCCCACCCTTCCTCACTCCCCCCACACTCGCCACCTCCCTCCACACTCTCCCCTCCTCCCTCCACACTCTCCCTTCCTCTCTCCACTCTCCCCCTCCGCTCTCCCCCTCCTCCCTCCACTCTCCCCCTCCTCCCTCCACACTCTCCCCTCCTGCCTCCACACTCTCCCCCTCCACCCTCCACACTCTCCCTCCCACTCCCTCCACACTCTCCCACCCCCTCCCTCCACACTCCCCCTCACCCTCCCTCCACGCTCTCCCTCCCCCACCCTCCATGCTCTCCCTCCCCCACCCTCCACGCTCTCCCTCCCCTCCCTCCACACTCCCCCTCCCTCCACACTCCCCCTCCCTCCACACTCTCCCCTCCTGCCTCCACACTCTCCCCCTCCACCCTCCACACTCTCTCCCCCTCCTCCCTCCACTCTCCCCCTCCTCCCTGCACATTCCCCCCCTCCTCCCACCACATTCGCCCCCTCCTCCCACCACACTCTCCCCCTCCTCCCTCCACACTCTCCCCCTCCTCCCACCACACTCTCCCCCTCCTCCCTCCACACTCTCCCCCTCCTCCCTCCACACTCTCCCTCCCTCCACACTCTCCCTCCGCTCTCTATCCACACTCACCCTCCCCCTCCCACCACACTCTCCATCCCCCACACTCTCCCTACGCCTCCCTCCACATTCTCGCTCCCCTCCCTCCACATTCTCCCTCCCCCTCCCTCCACATTCTCCCTCCCCTCCCACCACACTCTCCCCCTCCTCCCACCACACTCTCCCCCTCCTCCCTCCACACTGTCCCCCTCCCTCCACACTCCCCCTCCCCCTCCATCCACACTCTCCCTCCCCCTCCCTCCACATTCTCCCTCCCCTCCCTCCACACTCTCCCTCCCCTCCCTCCACACTCTCCCTACCCCTCCCTCCCTCCACACTCTCCCTCCCCCTCCCTCCCTCCACACTCTCCCTCCCCCTCCCTCCCTCCACACTCTCCCTCCCCCTCCCTCCCTCCCCCTCTCCTTCCACACTCTTCCCCCCCCTGTCCACACCCTCCCTCCCACTCCCTCCACACTCTCCCACCCCCTCCCTCCACACTCTCCCTCACCCTCCCTCCACGCTCTCCCTCCCCCACCCTCCATGCTCTCCCTCCCCCACCCTCCACGCTCTCCCTCCCCTCCCTCCACACTCCCCCTCCCTCCACACTCCCCCTCCCTCCACGCTCTCCCTCCTCCTCCCTCCATGCTCTCCGCCCCCCTCCCTCCCCCTCCCTCCACACTGTCCCTCCCCCTCCCTCCACACTCTCCCTCCCTCCACACTCCCCCTCCCTCCACGCTCTCCCTCCCCCTCCCTCCACACTCTCCCTCCCTTCCCTCCACACTCTCCCTCTCCGCTCCCTCCACGCTCTCCCTCCCCCCTCCCTCCACACTCCCCCTCCCTCCACACTCTCCCCTCCTGCCTCCACACTCTCCCCCTCCACCCTCCACACTCTCTCCCCCTCCTCCCTCCACTCTCCCCCTCCTCCCTGCACATTCCCCCCCTCCTCCCACCACATTCGCCCCCTCCTCCCACCACACTCTCCCCCTCCTCCCTCCACACTCTCCCCCTCCTCCCACCACACTCTCCCCCTCCTCCCTCCACACTCTCCCCCTCCTCCCTCCACACTCTCCCTCCCTCCACACTCTCCCTCCGCTCTCTATCCACACTCACCCTCCCCCTCCCACCACACTCTCCATCCCCCACACTCTCCCTACGCCTCCCTCCACATTCTCCCTCCCCTCCCTCCACATTCTCCCTCCCCCTCCCTCCACATTCTCCCTCCCCTCCCTGCACATTCTCCCCCTCCTCCCACCACACTCTCCCCCTCCTCCCTCCACACTGTCCCCCTCCCTCCACACTCCCCCTCCCCCTCCATCCACACTCTCCCTCCCCCTCCCTCCACATTCTCCCTCCCCTCCCTCCACACTCTCCCTCCCCTCCCTCCACACTCTCCCTACCCCTCCATCCCTCCACACTCTCCCTCCCCCTCCCTCCCTCCACACTCTCCCTCCCCCTCCCTCCCTCCCCCTCCCTCCCTCCCCATCTCCCTCCACACTCTTCCCCCCCCTGTCCAAACTCTCCCTCCCACTCCCTCCACACTCTCCCACCCCCTCCCTCCACACTCTCCCTCACCCTCCCTCCACGCTCTCCCTCCCCCACCCTCCATGCTCTCCCTCCCCCACCCTCCACGCTCTCCCTCCCCTCCCTCCACACTCCCCCTCCCTCCACACTCCCCCTCCCTCCACGCTCTCCCTCCTCCTCCCTCCACGCTCTCCCTCCCCTCCCTCCCCCTCCCTCCACACTCTCCCTCCCCCTCCCTCCACACTCTCCCTCCCTCCACACTCCCCCTCCCTCCACGCTCTCCCTCCCCCTCCCTCCACACTCTCCCTCCCCTCCCTCCACACTCTCCCTCTCCGCTCCCTCCACGCTCTCCCTCCCCCCTCCCTCCACACTCCCCCTCCCTCCATGCTCTCCCTCCCCTCACTCCACGCTCTCCCTCCCCTCCCTCCACGCTCTCCCTCCCCTCCCTCCACGCTCTCCCTCCCCTCCCTCCACACTCTCCCTCCCCCTCCCTCCACACTCTCCTTCCCTCCCTCCACTTATCTCCACGCTCTCCCTCCCCCTCACTCCACGCTCTCCCTCCCCTCCCTCCACACTCTCCCTCCCCCTCCCTCCATGCTCTCCCTCTCCGCCCCCTCCACACTCTCCCACACCCTCCCTCCACACTCTCCCTCCCCCTCCCTCCACACTCTCCCTCCCTCCACACTCTCCCTCCACCTCCCTCCACGCTCTCCCTCCCCCTCCCTCCACACTCTCCCTCCCCCTCCCTCCACACTCTCCCTCCCCCTCCCTCCACACTCTCCCTCCCCCTCCCTCCACACTCTCCGTCCCCCTCCCTCCACACTCTCCCTCCCCTCCCTCCCCCGCTCTCCATGCTCTCCCTCCCTGCACACTCTCCCTCCACACTCTCCCTCCACCTCTCCCTCCCCTCCCTCCACACTCTCCCTCCCCCTCCCTCCACACTCTCCCCATCCTCTCTCCACACTCTCCCTCCTCCTCCCTCCACACTCTTCCCCCCCCCGTCCACACTCTCCCTCCCACTCCCTCCACACTCTCCCACCCCCTCCCTCCACACTCTCCCTCACCCTCCCTCCACGCTCTCCCTCCCCCACCCTCCATGCTCTCCCTCCCCCACCCTCCACGCTCTCCCTCCCCTCCCTCCACACTCCCCCTCCCTCCACACTCCCCCTCCCTCCACGCTCTCCCTCCTCCTCCCTCCACGCTCTCCCTCCCCCTCCCTCCCCCTCCCTCCACACTCTCCCTCCCCCTCCCTCCACACTCTCCCTCCCTCCACACTCCCCCTCCCTCCACGCTCTCCCTCCCCCTCCCTCCACACTCTCCCTCCCCCTCCCTCCACACTCTCCCTCTCCGCTCCCTCCACGCTCTCCCTCCCCCCTCCCTCCACACTCCCCCTCCCTCCATGCTCTCCCTCCCCTCACTCCACGCTCTCCCTCCCCTCCCTCCACGCTCTCCCTCCCCTCCCTCCACACTCTCCCTCCCCCTCCCTCCACACTCTCCTTCCCTCCCTCCACTTATCTCCACGCTCTCCCTCACCCTCACTCCACGCTCTCCCTCCCCTCCCTCCACACTCTCCCTCCCCCTCCCTCCACGCTCTCCCTCTCCGCCCCCTCCACACTCTCCCACCCCCTCCCTCCACACTCTCCCTCCCCCTCCCTCCACACTCTCCCTCCCTCCACGCTCTCCCTCCCCCTCCCTCCACGCTCTCCCTCCCCCTCCCTCCACACTCTCCCTCCCCCTCCCTCCACACTCTCCGTCCCCCTCCCTCCACACTCTCCCTCCCCTCCCTCCCCCGCTCTCCATGCTCTCCCTCCCTGCACACTCTCCCTCCACACTCTCCCTCCACCTCTCCCTCCACCTCTCCCTCCCCTCCCTCCACACTCTCCCTCCCCCTCCCTCCACACTCTCCCCATCCTCTCTCCACACTCTCCCTCCTCCTCCCTCCACACTCTCCTTCCCCCTCCCTCCACACTCTCCTTCCCCCTCCCTCCACACTCTCCTTCCCCCTCCCTCCACACTCTCCTTCCCCCCCCTCCACCCTCGCCTTCCCCCCCTCCACACTCGCCCTCCCCCTCCACACTCGCCCTCCCCCTCCACACTCGCCCTCCCCCTCCACACTCGCCCTCCCCCTCCACACTCGCCCTCCCCCTCCACACTCGCCCTCCCCTCCACACTCGCCCTCCACACTCGCCCTCCCCCTCCACACTCGCCCTCCACACTTGCCCTCCCCCTCCACACTCGCCCTTCCCCCTCCACACTCGCCCTCCCCCTCCACGCTCTCCCTCCCCCTCCAATCTCTCCCTCCCCCTCCACACTCTCCCTCCCCCCTCCCTCCACACTCGCCCTTGCCCTCCACACTCTCCCTCCCCCTCCACACTCTCCCTCCCTCCCTCCCCTCCACACTCGGGGATGGGCAATAAATGCAGGCCTAAGCAACGATGCCCACATCCCATGAATGAATTTTTTTAAAAGGCTACATGCAATGCTGGAAAAAGCACACCGTGGAATTAGAGTGGCGTTCATAAGTGTTTTGACCGAGTTCAAAGTTTGATATTCACTATTTGTTTACAATGCTGAGCAGCAAGTAACTCTGCATTGGCGCACACTCGGTCAACAAATCAAGGGTAGTGCCGGATTGAACCAGAAATTTGATTGCCTCATGCCACCTCTTACTTCTTAATGGTATCCTTCATTGAATTCCAGCTGTCCAAAGCACAGCAAGCTTTGCAGAACATAGAGAAGGTGATTACAAAGGGGCATGATTTTTCTGCACACCCAGTTGGGAATAGGGCGAAGTGAACTGCAATATTTAACATTCATTCTTAAAATTTGCTGATAAATTAAATCACAGGCTAATGTTGGGCTTTTCAGGTCGGAACATTTAATGTTAACCCAAGTGCACGTTCTCACGTCAACACCATGAATCCGATATCTGGATTCTTGATGATGATAAGCATAGGTGTGTGCAAATATTTCAATGTGCTTCGATGTACTGTAGTAGCAAAGCAAATGTGATGGGTCTAAAAATCTATTGGGGTCGTGCAAACCACCCTCATGTAATTGTCGGATAGAAGGTGGAATGTAAGATTTTGCATTGTACATCTAAGTTAATGGCCGGAATTCTCCGAGCCTCCACGCTGAAATCGCGCTCGCCGCGCGGGTGAAGAATGGGTGTCAGACCCACGATCGGTCTGACGCCGCTCCCGCGATTCTCCGGGGACCGGAGGATCGCTGCCAATTGCGCGCGCGCGGTCGACGTGGCGCCCGTTGGGGGCCATTGAAAGAGGCTCCCGCGGCGATTCTCCGCGGCCGCCCTGATGGGGGGGGGCGGGGGGATCTGTTTCCAGCAAGGGGGGGGGGGCCTCCAGGACAGCTGCTAGGCTCGCGATCGGGGGGGCCTATATTATCGGGGCCGACCCGCAGTGTGGGTCCGCCATGTTGCACGGGGCCGCCACTGCAGGCGGCCGCCGCGCACATGCGCTGACTCGCGGCCGTAAATGCAGGGCCCCGTATCGGCAGCTGGAGCTGCGAGGAGCACTCCTCGCTAGTCCCCTGCAAAACGGAGAATCACTCTGGACTTTCTTCAGGAAAGTTCAGAGTGATTTGCGTCAGTTTTCTTGCGGGCATGGGGACATAGCCCCATTATCAGAGAATTCCACCCAATGTTTCTGAGGAAGAGGAGGTGGAGGTGGAGGGCACACAAAGCTCAAGCTCACTAGATGACTAAAGTTACAGAGATTAAAATGCAATGGAAAAGGATGGCTTATGACATATATTGAGTTCATATATGGAGAACCAAACTGTATACAAAAAAACCGGAAAAATGAAAGAGGAAAGTGAAGGGTGTGTATGAAAATAGATTAAATGACAGCATAAAAGAGAACCCCAAAGTATATAAGGAGCAAAAGAGTGGCCAAAAGAGGTTGGGGTCATTTAGGGACCAAAATGAAGACCTTCATATGGAGACAAGAGGGGATGGCTGATGTACTGAATGAGTACTTTACATCAACAAAGAAGCCAATGTAACCAATATCACAGCAAAGGAGGTGGTACTTGAGAAATTGGATAGCGGGCAGCACGGTGGCTAGCACTGCTGCCTACGGTGCTGAGGATCCGGGTTCATTCCCGGCCGTGGGTCAGTGTGTGGAGTTTGCACATTCTCCCCGTGTCTGCGTGGGTCTCACCCCCACAACCCAAAGATGTGCCGGTTAGGTGGATTGGCCACGCTAAATTGCCCCTTAACTGGAAAAAAATAATTGGGTATTCCAAATTTATAAAAAAGGAGATATTGGGTCGCATAAAAATAGATAGAGGAGTATTGAAAAGACTGCCAGCGCTCAAAGCAGAATAATCAACCAGCTGGGGATGGATGCCTCCTATGTTTCATGAGGGAGGGAAATGTGGAAATTGTGGAAGCTCTGGCCACAATCTTTCAATTGTTCTCAGATATGGAAGTGGCAACAGAGGACTGGCGGTTTGCAAATGTAAGCCCCTGTTCAATAATGGGAGAGGAATAAACACAACAACTAGAGGCTAGTCAGCCTGATTAAATTCTTCAATAAAGTAACAGATAAGGTTGATGAGGGGAGTGTGGTTGATGTATGTATGGATTTTCAAACAGCTGTTTGGCACAACAGACACGTTAGCAAAATTGAAGCCCATAGGAATTAAAGGCGCTGTGACTTACTTCGATCAGAAAGCAGAAAGTAATGGTCAGTCACTGCTTTTCTGACCTCAGGGATTAGTGTGGGAAATACTGCTCCTATTGATATATATTAAAGACATTACAGAAGACTGGTCATCATTTCAAAATGGCAGATAATGTCAAATGCGGAATTGTATTAAACAATGAAAGGAGAGGAACTGGTCTCAGGAGGATATAGACTGGTGGAAAAGGTAGATGCATGACAGATTATATTTGATCAGTGTAGTGATTCGCTTTGGGAGATATAAACTAAAGAGAGATCTGAGGATTTAGTATTTAAGGCTTTGTGGACAGCTGGGCAAGTTGAAAAGGCTGTTGAAAGGGTACACTGGGTCCATAAGACATAGGAGCAGAATTAAGCCACTTGGCCCATCGAGTCTACTCCGTCATTCAATCATGGCTGATATTTTCTCATCCCCATTCTCCTGCCTTCTCCCTATAACCCCTGATTCCCTTAACTTGGCTTTCGAAGCAGAGCATAGAATACAAAAACAAGGCAGTTATGCTGAACCTTTACAAAAAGCTGGTTAGGTCCCAACTGGAGTACTGCAGTGATTTCTGGACACCACGCTACAGGAACGAGGTCAAGGTCCCAGAGATTGTACAGCAGAGATTTATTGGAATAGTACTCGGGATGAAAGCTTTCAGATTGCAAGGAGAAATGAGAGAAATTGACTTTTTCTTCTTCATCCAGGAAGGATTAAAGGGAGATTTGGTGTTCAATATCTTAAAGGATTTTACAACACCAGGTTAAAGTCCAACAGGTTTGTTTCGGATCACTAGCTGTCGGAGTGCAGCTCCTTCCTCAGGCGATTCACCTGAGGAAGGAGCTGCGCTCTAAAAGCAAGTGATTCGAAACAAACATAATAACATAAGAACTAGGAGCAGCAGTCAGCGATCTGGCCCCTCGAGCCTGCTCCACCATTCAATGAGATCATGGCTGATCTTTTGTGGACTCAGCTCCACTTTCCAGCCCGAACACCATAACCCTTAATCCCTTTATTCTTCAAAAAACTATCTATCTTTATCTTAAAAACATTTAATGAAGGAGCCTCTACTGCTTCACTGGGCAAGGAATTCCATAGATTCACAACCCTTTGGGTGAAGAAGTTCCTCCTAAACTCAGTCCTAAATCTACTTCCCCTTATTTTGAGGCTATGCCCCCTAGTTCTGCTTTTACCCGCCAGTGGAAACAACCTGCCCACATCTATCCTATCTATTCCCTTCATAATTGTATATGTTTCTATTAGATCCCCCCTCATCCTTCTAAATTCCAACGAGTACAGTCTCAGTCTACTCAACCTCTCCTCGTAATCCAACCCCTTCAGCTCTGGGATTAACCTAGTGAATCTCCTCTGCACAACCTCCAGTGCCAGTACGTCCTTTCTCAAGTAAAGAGACCAAAACTGAGCACAAAACTCTCTCTAACACCTTATACTAACTAACACCTCACTAACACCTTATACAATTGCTGCATAACCTCCCTAGTCTTAAACTCCATCCCTCTAGCAATGAAGGACAAAATTCCATTTGCCTTCTTAATCACCTGTTGCACCTGTAAACCAACTTTTTGCGACTCATGCACTAGCACACCCAGGTCTCTCTGCACAGCAGCATGTTTTAATATTTTATCATTTAAATAATAATCCCTTTTGCTGTTATTCCTACCAAAATGGATAACCTCACATTTGTCAACCTTGTATTCCATCTGCCAGACCCTAGCCCATTCACTTAGCCTATCCAAATCCCTCTGCAGACTTCCAGTATCCTCTGCACTTTTTGCTTTACTACTCATCTTAGTGTCATCTGCAAACTTGGACACATTGCCCTTGGTCCCCAACTCTAAATCATCTATGTAAATTGTGAACAATTGTGGGCCCAACACTGAACCCTGAGGGACACCACTAGCTGTGGATTGCCAACCAGAGAAACACCCATTAATCCCCACTCTTTGTTTTCTATTAATTAACCAATCCTCTATCCATGCTACTACTTTCCCCTTAATGCCATGCATCTTTATCTTATGCAGCAACCTTTTGTGTGGCACCTTGTCAAAGGCTTTCTGGAAATCCAGATATACCACATCCATTGGCCCCCCGTTATCTACCGCACTGGTAATGTCCTCAAAAAATTCCACGAAATTAGTTAGGCACGACCTGCCCTTTATGAACCCATGCTGCACCTGCCCAATTGGACAATTTCCATCCAGATGTCTCTCTATTTCTTCCATAATGATCGATTCCAGCATCTTCCTTACTACCGAAGTTAAGCTCACTGGCCTATATTTACCCGCTTTCTGCCTACCTCCTTTTTTAAATAGTGGTGTCACGTTTGCTAATTTCCAATCCACCGGGACCACCCCAGAGTCTAGTGAATTTTGGTAAATTATCACTAGTGCATTTGCAATTTCCCTAGCCATCTCTTTTAGCACTCTGGGATGCATTCCATCAGGTCCAGGAGACTTGTCTACCTTTAGCCTCATTAGCTTGCCCATCACTACCTCCTTGGTGATAACAATCCTCTCAAGGTCCTCACCTGTCATAGCCTCATTTCCATCAGTCACTGGCATGTTATTTGTGTCTTCCACTGTGAAGACCGACCCAAAAAACCTGTTCAGTTCCTCAGCCATTTCCTCATCCCCCATTATTAAATCTCCCTTCTCATCCTCTAAAGGACCAATATTTACCTTAGCCACTCTTTTTTGTTTTATATATTTGTAGAAACTTTTACTATCTGTTTTTATATTCTGAGCAAGTTTACTCTTATAATCTATCTTACTCTTCTTTATAGCTTTTTTAGTAGCTTTCTGTTGCCCCCTAAGATTTCCCAGTTCACTAGTCTCCCACTAATCTTTGCTACTTTGTATGCTTTTTCCTTCAATTTGATATTCTCCCTTATTTCCTTAGATATCCACGGTCGATTTTCCCCCCTTCTACCGTCCTTCCTTTTTGTTGGTATAAACCTTTGCTGAGCACTGTGAAAAATCGCTTGGAAGGTTCCCCACTGTTCCTCAACTGTTTCACCATCAAGTCTTTGCTCCCAGTCTATCTTAGCTAGTTCTTCTCTCATCCCATTGTAATCTCCTTTGTTTACGCACAAAACACTAGTGCTTGATTTTACCTTCTCACCCTCCATCTGTATTTTAAATTCCACCATATTGTGATCGCTCCTTCCGAGAGGATCCCTAACTATGAGATCCTGAATCAATCCTGTCTCATTACACAGGACCAGATCTAGGACCGCTTGTTCCCTCGTAGGTTCCATAACATACTGTTCTAGGAAACTATCGCGGATACATTCTATAAACTGCTCCTCAAGACTGCCTTGACCGACCTGGTTAAACCAATTGACATGTAGATTAAAATCCCCCATGATAACTGCTGTACCATTTCTACATGCATCAGTTATTTCTTTGTTTATTGCCTGCCCCACCATAATGTTACTATTTGGTGGCCTATAGACTACTCCTATCAGTGATTCTTTCGCCTTACTATTCCTGATTTCCACCCAAATGGATTCAACCTTATCCTCCATAGCACCGATGTCATCCCTTACTATTGCCCGGATGTCATCTTTAATTAACAGAGCTACACCAACTCCCTTACCATCCACTCTGTCCTTCTGAATAGTTTGATACCCTCGGATATTTAACTCCCAGTCATGACCATCCTTTAACCATGTTTCAGTAATGGCCACTAAATCATAGTCATTCACGATAATTTGCACCATCAACTCATTTACCTTATTCCGAATACTACGGGCATTCAGGTAAAGTACACTTATGTTGTTTTTTTAACCTCTGTTCTGAATCGTAACACCTCGATCAGTAATCTCTCCTAAATTATATTTCCTCTTAACTTTTCTCCTAATTTTCCTTGTCGTTGAACCCATATCTTCATGTAACAACCTGCCGCGTCGCTTACCATTAATGTTTTTACTTCCAGTTTTATTCCTTTTAGTATTCCTGGTCCTATTCACTGAGCTCCCCTCAGTCACTGTACCTTGTACTGTCACCCTTTTTGATTTTTGACTATGGCTTCTCTGCCTTACACTTTCCCCCTTACTGCCTTTTGTTTCTGTCCCTGTTTTACTACCTTCGAACCTCCTGCATCGGTTCCCATCCCCCTGCCACATTAGTTTAAACTCTCCCCAATAGCTCTAGCAAACACCCTCCCCTAGGACATCGGTTCCAGTCCTGCCCAGGTTCAGACCGTCCGGTTTGTACAGGTCCCACCTCCCCGAGAACCGGTTCCAATGCCCCAGGAATTTGAATCCCTCCCTCTTGCACCATTTCCCGAGCCACGCATTCATCCTATCTATCCTGACATTCCTACTCTGACTAGCTCATGGCACTGGTAGCAATCCTGAGATTACTACCTTTGAGGTCCTACTTTTTAGTTTAACTCCTATCTCCCTGAATTCAGCTTGTAGGACCTCGTGCCGTTTTTTACCTATATCGTTGGTGCCTATGTGCACCACGACAGCTGGCTGTTCAGCCTCCCCCCCCCAGAATGTCCTGCAGCCGCTCCAAGACATCCTTGACCCTTGCACCAGGGAGGCAACATACCATCCTGGAGTCTCAATTGCATCTGCAGAACCACCTGTCTATTCCCCTTACGATTGAGTCCCCTATCACTATAGCCCTGCCATTCTTCTTGCTGCCCAGCTGCACAGCAGAGCCAGCCACGGTGTCATGAACCTGGCTGCTGCTGCCTTCCCCTGGTGAGCCATCTCCCTCAACAGTATACAAAGCGGTATATTTGTTTTACAGGGAGGTGACCACAGGGGACACCTGCACTGCCTTCCTACTCTTGCTCTGTCTTTTGGTCACCCATTTTCTATCTCCCTCAGTACCTTTCACCTGTGGTGTGACCAACTCGCTAAACATGCTATCCACGACCTCCTCAGCATCGCGGACGCTCCAAAGTGAGTCCATCCGCAGCTCCAGAGCTGTCAAGCGGTCTAACAGGAGCTTCAACTGGACACACGTCTTGCACGTGAAGGAGCCAGGGACAGTGGACGTGTCCCTGAGCTCCCACATCGCACACGAGGAGCATGACACGGGTCTGAGATCTGCTGCCATGTCTTAAACCTTCGGTTAACTTCAACAACTACAATTTCCCCCCCAAAAAAACAACGAAGAAAAAATAAATAAATATACCAATGAAAAGAAAAAGAAAACAGAAAAACTACTTACCAGCCACTTACCAGGGATAAAAAGCACTTCCTCCCCACCCAGCTTCGAATTCCCACCTAGATTCAAATTCCCAAACTCACTCTGGCTGTGTCTTCTCTGGCTCACTGGGAGAACTCACTGTTGGACTTTAATCTGGTGTTGTAAGACTTCTTACTGTGCCCACCCCAGTCCAACATCGGCATCTCCACATCTTAAAGGATTTTGATTGAGTCAACAAGGAGAAACTGTTTCCATTGGTAAAAGATTTGATAACTGTTGTGGGATATTGTCAGGAGATGTGGCTATGTTTTTAATGTACCACAGTGTAAAGGAAATGATAAACTTAACGTTTGGCTTATACCCTTTGAGTCTCAGTCTGCAGGGAGAGCTTGTCCAGAGAAGATCTGCCGCTGGATATATGTAGCCAGCCCTCACTAACGAACCCAAACTGAAGTGATAATCGATTTCTCTTGCAAGATATGTACTCTGTGTGTACTTAATACGAATACAAGGGTGAAGCAAAGACAACAGTAACCAGAGGTCACAGACTAAGGTATGGGCAAAAGAACCAGAGGTGACATGTGAAAACATACTTTGAAACAGAGAGCTGTTGTGATCTGAATGGACTCCTGAAATGGTGGTAGAAACAGATTCAATAATGAAGTTTGAAAGGAAAATGGAGGACTACCTGACAAGGAAAAATTTGCTGGACTATGAAGAAGAAGCAAGCGAGTGGGACTGATTGGATAGATCTTTCAAAGAGCCAGCAGCACAAACAGGATGGGCCCAGTGGTCTCTTCTGAGCTGCATCAATTTATCATTCCATCAACATTCACTTTAAATGACTGAAGGACTCGTTCTCAGACTTACCTTTAAAGGATTTGATGACCTGGTTTCATCGAAATGGCAAGGTCTTCAATAGTATTGATAGTAAAATTCGTCTGACTGTTTTCTTTTTTAAAAATCTTACAATTGACAAATCATGAGGATACATATAAAAGCAAACCTATAAATAAACCATTTGTCATCGTTGTCAATTGGCATTGGGATGACATTTGTGGATGAAATTCTGCATGTTAAAATGGAATATTAAACCATATTCCTGTAGCTTGTAACATAATGCAGTCTTCAATGCACACTCCAAAATCACAGAACTGCACTAACTACTGTTCCAAAAGCAATATCTTCTTTGATACACGCCATACATTTTAAGCTCTCAAATGTACCACTCCAGGTAACAAAGTTATTATTAAGGAACATTAGTTATATAGTTAATAACTCCACTAAATCATTTATTACAGCAAGAGATTGGCAAGTATTCCATAACAGTGTGTGGCTGTCAGAACAACAGTGATAACGACCATTGCTATTCTGTTCATTACTTTCCGTACAAATGGATTCCAGTGTTAATATAATGGCTCTTCCATTAACTTTATACGTTTATAATGATCTTTGGAGGTATAGTCGCCCCTTACCATTACATGCTCTAATATGCCATGACCTTTAATGTAGCACAAATTGTCTATGCACTCTATTAGAGAAATCTTCAATGTAACATACATTTTTGCATAGCTCCTCGAGACTGCGTTATCCAAAGGTTCACTGCATTTGCCTCATTTTGAGCATATTGTCAAGATTCCTTCTGCATGTTAAAAATTCCTACCCTCAGCCATATAGCGATAAGGAGAATACACTTTGAAATCAGAATCTAGCAGATACTTAAGAAACTGTACGCAGAATCAGAAGTGCTGACAGCCTTCAAAGTTGCAGTGGCATCTTTAGACAAGAGGTGTGATAATTTTGTTCACACTTTTGGCATGAAATAGTGTCAATGGCTGGTTGGCTGATTGTGAAATCTGGACTTTTCTGCACATTATTTAGTCTTATTGCATAATTATAATTATTAAACATTAGCAAATGACGCCCGAGCACCAAAGGAGTTGGCACACCCTGTCTCACCCATGTTGATCCATCTTCTCTGATTCGCACACCTGTCAAAAAAGGCTGCAGGCAAGTATAGGCTCGCTGTGCAGACTTTCCCCCTTAATACCACGATAGTCCTTTTAATCAACTCAGCATTGTCAGTTTTCTGAAGTACGTTAGTAGCATATGTTTCTTTTTTTTTATAAAGTCTGCTGAATAACAAATGGTCTGAATAACAAGAACAGACTTGGAGATCCAGAGCAATATACTCTGCATGTTAATGAGATTTATTCCAGAAATGACATTGATAGTTTCCATGTTGTTTGCCACTGGCTTCCCAATGGGGAGCAGTAAGTTAATACAATGACAATATAATTGCAATTCCTTCCTCATTAGGCAATGGATGCCTTGCATCCTTGCATGACCCTCAAGTTGGGCAGAGGCACTGAATTTACTGTCGTAGTCCCCAAGGACCCTTCCAATTCATTCACTTGTACCTGTTTTAATATCGAGCAACTGAAATGTAAAATGGCTTTAAAAACTGAAAAAATGTGTAATGATTGCACATTTGCATGTATACTCACAAAATAACCGGTTCCCAAAGTGGAATGAGCAGAGCTCTGCAATAGAACACAAGAGAAGAAAGGGAAATTAGTGATCATATTCCACATTATTCTATCCTCATGAGTTCATTAGCAACCCTCGTGTGCTTTCATCGTCGTAGTTTCAGCGTTGAGGGAGGGTTAGGGGGTGGGGGACCTTGTCAGCTGTTTTGCAACAAGCTTGTACGGTCTCATTTTCCTCTCACATCTCTCATCAGGATTGAGAGGTAACACTCTATTTACAGATCTCCACATCTCTGCTGCCACGGTAATTGCCAATTTATATGACAGGCAGCCGGGTAATGGTGGCATCTTTACCTTGCGCTGAGACTGAACAGACTAGTAACAGGTGACCTCTGTGGCTCTTGACATTCAGTGGCACGGTCTCGAGTTAGTGAGCCAAGGCTGCTGCGCTCTGCTGCCGTGGCTATGTTTAAAAAAAAAGCCCATCTTCAAAAGGGACCAAAGAAACTCACTGACTCTGTCGAGCATGACACAGTGGGTCAATGTATTCATGCAGGGTATTTCTGCTGTGCCAAACAAAAATGAGATCATTTTCAATCACATTAGCAAGATGTTTGAAAAGTAACACTTTATAGACACTTAAGGAACAATGGCAGCATTTTCTTGGACTAAAATAAGCGATAAATTTTGCAAAGCCGGTAATGTACATTTGGATTGCTGCAAAATAGCACGCATGTACAGTATTGCACAGAATAAGGAACGGCAATAATCTTTTCAGTCCCTCAAACCTGCCCCACAATTCACATAGTTTATTGTTGATCTGTCCTGCCTTGGGTCCTTAACCCTAAACATCCTTGCCTAACCGAAACCTACCAACATTTGTCTGGAAATTTTCAATTGACTGAGACTCAACTTTTTGGGGTGGAAAGTTCCAGATTAACACTAACCCCTGGTTGGAGATGTGATCCCGGTTGCTGAAACTAAGACAGAACAGCCAAGTCCCAACTATAAGGTTTATACACCTCCTTGTTCTGGACTGACCCACTGGGGGAAATATTTCTCTCTGTCTTACCAACTCCTTCAATCATCTCAAGCACTCAATTAGATCACCCCTTAATCTTATCTACTCAAGGGAATACAAGTCTAGCCCATGTCAAATTGAACCTTTGTAGCCCTGTATCATTCTGCTAAATCTGCAATCCATCTCTTCTGAGTCCAACGTATACTTTCTGAAGTATGATGGCAGAACTGAATGTAGCCTAAACCAGAGCCTTATACAACTGCAGTGTAACCTCGATTCTTTTATATTCCATCATCCTTGAGATGAAGGCAAAGATTCCATTTCACCTTTAAATTATTATTTCTTAATGGAAGCAGAAAATGCTGGAAACACTCAGCAGCTCAAGCAGCATCTGTGATAAGAGAAAGTTAACATTTGAAGTCAATGATTCTTAGGGTTGTGGTGCTCTTTGTGACTTTTATTATCAGGATGGATGTCATAGTGCTCACAAAGACCACAGAAGCTGAGTTCAATAACAAAGCTAACATTTATTACACTACTTATTAAAGCTCAACCACTTACTCCTATAGCAAGCAATAATCTAGTAATCTACAATCTACACTCTACTAAAACTAGTCTCTACACTTTATCTACAACTGTGCTCTGCTCTCTCTGGACCGCTCCTCTGCACTCTCTCCAGCCATCTCCCAGAAGCTTGAGAGTCAGTGTTTTTATAGTTCTGCATCTAGCTCCATCTAGTGGTCAATTATGATATTACATTAACCCTTTATATTCTAGACATTCTACATAATGTCACAAGGGTCATCAACTTGAAATGTTTACCCTATTCCACAAATGCTGCCTGACCTGCTGATTGCTTCCAGCATTTTATGTATTTTATTTCAGGAATCTAGTACCTGCAGAATTTTGCTTCTGCATTCATTCTCTCTGCTACCTCTACAGTTCAAAACTTTTCACTTTTCAATAAATACTCTAGTTTATTGCTATGAGGTCCAAAGTGGATGGCCTCTCCTATCCAGACATTGAACTCCATCTGCCACAGTTTTGCCCATTCACTGAACATAGCAACTTTCTGCTTCCACCTCCAATACTTATTGTGCCAATAAGGCTGAAGTTTATAGAAGTCGCTGGAATTAATGTTTGAAACGTGGATGTCCTGTTAATAATGCGATTTGCTAAGAAATTGCGTGAGGACAGGATTTTTCCAGTAATTAGTTTCGATAGTTTAGGCCAACAGTCTGACCTACAGAAATAGATGGAAATATCTTATTAAGAAAAAGGATTTAATCTGCTGTGGCTTGTTGAGGGTAGAAGGAACACTTTCATAACCCAAGCTAAATGTGGTTGGCTGAATTACAAAAATAATCCGTAAAATATTAACACCTTATGATACTTATACTTGGCAGTGAGCTAAGTTAATACCGGAATCATTTGATTACTGAAAGGATTCAAGTGAAGGGATAAAGCTGACACTTTAAAATATGTGTAAAGTTGTTCCATTTTTTTTTCCCTTTTAAAATTTTTTTTTCCAATTAAGGGCCAATTTAGCATGGCCAATCCACCTACCCTGCACATCTTTGGGCTGTGAGGGTGAGCCCCATGCAGACACGGCGAGAATGTTAAAGTTGTTCAATATGACTCAGACATTAAATTACTAAAATCTGGTGCTGTTGACACAAAAATATAATTTTCTGAAGGAATTTATCTTTGGCAAGTGGAAGTGGCAAACTGTGACTTTTAAAATGTTGCATAAATTTACAAGCAATTTCCCCCCTCATTCCTGTTACCAAGAATCCATAGAAACACCAGATAAAGCTTAACATTAAATATGGTGCAAATTCCACTGAATATTTAAGTGATAACAAGAGGATGCAGTTTTAAAATAATTAACACAAGAGTTTGTTTTAAAGCTGTGATTAGGTTACCCCTTGAAGTTTTTCCAGATGGTCTTAGTGGACCCATCCCTGAAGAACTGTCCAACTTTCATCATGAACGACCAATAATCTACCTTTCAACATGCTCAGATTTGTAGTTACCACAGAAACCTTCCACACCCTCAGATTTCCAGTCACCATAGAAAGCATCCTATCTGGTTGCATCACAGCCTGGTATGGCAACTGCTCAGCCCAAGACCGTAAAAAACTACAGAGAGTCGTGAACATAGCCCAGTCCATCACGCAAACTCGCATCCAATTCGCTGTCTACACCTCATAATGACTTGAGAAAGCGGGCAGCATAATCAAAAACCTCCTCCCACCCGGGTTATTCACTCTTCCAACTTCTTCCCGGTACCGGGCAGGAGATACAAAAGTCTGAGAACACATACTAACAGATTTTAAAAACAGCTTCTTCCCTGCTGTTACCAGACTCATGAATGACCCTCTTAGGGACTGACCTGATCGCTTCACACATCTTCTCTACTGAGTAGTACTGCGCTCTTGTTTGCATCACCCGGTGCCTGTGTCTCTGTATTTACATTGTTTATTTATGTATGCCCTATGTTTTTTTTCATGTATGTTATGTTCTGTCTGGACTGTACGCAGTCTTTTCACTGTACCTCGGTACACGTGATAATAAAACAAATACAACACAATACAGTTTAGTGTTGACTTAAGCCCATTGGTAGCACCATGTCCCAGTTAGTAGGTTATGTGCTCAGGAGCCTGCTCAAGGCCTATGTAGGAAATCTAGGCTAACACTTTGGTTTATTACTTGGAGTGAAGTAAAGTCACCATAGTCCCAGATGACCATAGGCTGCTTTCCCCTTTAAGTGAATCTTTCTGATGAAACATATCATCCCATGGTACTCTACAAAGAGACAGCGGTTAGCACTGTTGCCTCACAGTGTCAAGGATCTGGGTTCAATTCCAGCTTTGGGTGACTGTCAGTGTGGAGTTAGCACGTTCTCCCTGTGTCTGCGTGGTTTCCTCTGGATGTTCCGGTTTCCTTCCCCAGTCCAAAAATATGAAGGTTAGGTTATGGAGTTAAGGGGATAAGGCAGGGTGGGCAGGGAAGTGGATCTGGGTAGAGAGCTATTTCAGATAGTCGGTGCAGACCCGATGGGCCGAATGGTCTCCTTGTGCACTGTAAGGATTCTATGACTCTCTTAAGTTTCCTGACTAACATTTGTCCTTAATCAGCATGGTCAAATTCAAACTCATTTGTCATTCACCACGTTTGTTGTTTTTTGAGATCTTTTGTTGAATACATTGCTGACACATTGCACACACAAGAGAATAATGGACACACAGCTAATCCCACAATCCCTGTTCCCACTTCTGCAGCATGGGAAAGTGGGAATGAAACAACTTCCCTATTTAATCAACATATTATGCATTCAAGTAGGAAAACAAACTGAGTATTTCCAGCAATTCTGTTTTTATTTCAAATATCTCATCTCCCTTGAACAAACCAAACAGAGGAGCTTTGTAATTAATGGAACAGATAATGAATTGCAAGAGGTATTCAGAACATCATGAGAGGAACTTAAGCTCTCCCACAGGAACAGATAGCGAGGCATTGGGATGGAGGTGGGTTCCTTTAAATTTGGGGTGAAGATGGAATTCTATGGCCTTCCTGGCTCTGTCCAATAACATTGCAAGGGAAGGTCAAGGACAGCCTTCCCATCCACAACCAACTGAGGCCCCTCAGTGGCCAATTAAGGACCTCTTCCTGCCACATCTCATGGTCCTCACCATGTGAGGAGATTGTTCAGTAAAAGCTGACAGCCTCCCTGTGGACTTGGGCACAGGCCCTCTTGATCGGGCACCCAGTGACCCAGGATGACCTCCTTCCACCGGCAAGGTCTGTCCCCATGGAAACACTTCCACCTGCCCTCACCAGCACCTTCCCCTGCCCCATCCTCACCAACACCACAACCCACCAGCTCCCCCTCACTTGGGCCTACCTGACTGACCCCAGTGAGTTCAACCCCACTCACCTGGATTATGGGGTCTGCTCCTTGTTGCAGTTCCAGCTGGGTGTAGTCGCAGCAGTGGCCACCGCATCCAGTGACAGTGTTGAGACTGAAGAACCCTGGAGCCAGGATCTCGCCCCAGAAAGAGTCAGGAGCCCGACACCAGGTCGGTAACTGCCTGATGGGCACTGAATCAGGTTGAAGCTCCCGGAAACAGCCCAGATGGGGTTGCTCTCAAACTGCTGGCCTTGTCATTCGCTGCTGACATTAAACTAAGCCCACCCAGTTTAACATGAGACAAAAGCTGTGGAGGGACAATAAGTGAAGCCAACCAATGAATACAACTGGCTTCAAGATGACCACATCGATAATTTTGGAGACAAAGCTTGGGGTTGTTTGGCTTCTACCATGTGTTGTTTGGCCCACAATGGATACTTTCCAAATAGCAAATCCTCAGTAATATAGAAAAAGACCTGTTCAATCCAGCCAGCCAGATCAACAATCTCTCCCTCAATGTCAGCAAAACCAAAGAACTGGTCATTGACTTCAGGAAGCAAAGTACTGTACACACCACTCTGCATCAATGGTGCCGAGGTGGAGATGGTTGACAAGCTTCAAATTCCTAGGTGTGCACATCACCAACAATCTGTTCTGGTCCACCCACATAGACTCTATGATCAAGAAAGTACAACAGCGCCTATACATCCTTGAAGTGTAGAAGATTGTAGTTTAGTCGGGCAGCATGGTCGGCACGGGCTTGGAGGGCCGAAGGGCCTGTTCCTGTGCTGTACTTTTCTTTGTTCTTTGTTCTTTATCCTGAGGAAACTAAGGAAATTTGGCATGTCCAAATTGAATCTTACCAGATGCACCATAGAAAGCATCCAATCTGGCTGCATCACAGCTTGGTGTGGCAACTGCTCGGCCCAAGACCGTAAGAAACTACAGAGAAGTCGTGAACACCGCCCAGTCCATCGCACAAAACCACGTCCTATCCATTGACTCAGTCTACACCTCCTGCTGGCTTGGGAAAGCGGGCAGCATAATCAAAGACCCCTCCCACCCAGCTTATTCACTCTTCCAACTTCTTCCATCAGGCAGGAGATATAAAAGTCTGAGAACATGCACTAACAGGTTCAAAAATGGCTTGTTCCCTGCTGTTACCAGAGAGGGACTAAGACCCTCTCATATTCTGATCTGATCTCTTCACACGTCTTCTCTACTGAGTAGTACTACACTCCTGTATGCTTCAGTGTCTTTGTATTTGCATTGTGTATTTTATGTTTGCCACCTGTATTTTCTTTTCATGTATGGAATGATCATACAGTCTGAACTGTATGAAGAACAATATTTTTCACTGTACCTCGGTACACATGACAATAAACAAATCCAATCCAAACTAATTCACAGATTAAAATAATGTAATCAAAATCAACTCAGAAAGTGTTGTTATTTTTTTCAAGACAGTAATAAAACATCCAATTTGATAAATCCATCTGTGACACCACATAAACAGCAATCTTGAGTTATTCAATAATTAGATTTTAAAGAGACTGCACATTTTCAGTCAGTGGGAAGTATACTGTGTTGATGTGACTTTGACAACCCAGTATTAAGGTCTAAGTTATGCACCTGTAGAGAAATATAGCAAGGTGGAAGAAGTGAAATTTCTCCGCATAATTGGCTACTTCACCTGTGCGCAAGTCATACTCCAGTTACAGCGCACCTCAGTGCACTTTACAACCATAACAGAGGAGCACAGGTACATTAAACCTACTCCAATGCCATTATCATGGGTTTGGAAGGCACAATTTAGAGGAACAATAGGTCCATCTTTATATGCCACTAACTCCGACTTCACTTCAATTTTTAATCATTTCCATTGTAATGTTTTTTAGAATGAGCCCACATTTGGAACATTCCCAACAGCAACATTGCACACATTGCCACAGCATTGATTCACCATTCAATCCACAATATATTGGTGTCAGGTGGGCAGTCCGAGAGGCAACCATAAAAAGTACAACTTTCCTCCTCATCTTCCTTTCCAACATCCTTTACAGTTTTGTAATTCATTCACATTATGCAAATAATTTTTGCTAATTCACTGCTAAGGCCAGCATTCTTGCCATCCCGATGTAATTGATTGGCTTGTTTGGCCATTTCTGAGGGCAGTTAATAGGCAACAACATTTCTGTTAGTCTGGAGTCAGAGATCAACGAGACCAGGACAAGATGATTCCTACTCCAATGAATCAGATGGGTTTTTACAAGAATCTGCTAGTTTCATGGTCACCATTGCCTGATGTTAATATATTTTTGATTCAACATGTATTAAATGTATTGAATTTAAATTCCCAGCTACTATGGCAGGATTTGAACTCAAGTCTCAGGATCATTAGTTAGGCCTCTGGACTACTTGTCCAGTAGTGTAACCACTCTGCTACTGTACCTCGGGTCAATTTCTTGATTAACTTACTGGAAGGCACATTTATTCAGTCCCAACGGTGTCATAATATACACCAGTATATCATGGTGCAGACACACACTGATGGACGCACAGTGGGACCAATCAACATACACAACACCGCAGCCAATAACCAGTGAGAGCACACGCACTATAAAGACAGGGGGCATCAGAGTTCCCGCTCATTCGAGTAGCAGCTAGCTCGGAGCACAGAGCTCACAGCCTGCAACACAGACATTCACCATGTGCTGAGTGTATCGACTGGTTAGGACAAGGCAAAGGTCTTTAGCTAAAGCTAGTATCGTATTAATCCACAGTTTGAGTATGTTTAAATAGTTAATCTTTCAAGAAAATAATGTTGCACTACCTCATGTGTTGGTGACCTGTATGTGATCCAGAACACCCAACACATCAAACGGGATTATGCCTCTCACTTTGTAATAAACAACCAAGCCTAAAAATGTCACTCTTTAGCACAAATATCTGAGAATGAATTATCAACACCAAACTCTGCTGCAAACTCTGGTTTTATTAATCCAGATATACAACTTTCAGTCTTTTTAAAAAATGTGTTTATGGAATACGGACGTCGCTGGCTGGGTCAGCATTTATTGCCCATCCCCGGGGGCAATTAAGAGTCAACCACAATGGTGTGGGTCTGGAGTCACATGTTGGCCAGAAAGTAAGGACGACAGATTTTCTCCTCTGAAGAACATTAGTGAACCAGATGGGGATTTACAACGATCGACAATGGCTTCATGGTCATCATCAGACTTTTGATTCCAGATAGTTAATTGAATTCAAATTTGATCATCTGCTGTGGTCAGATTTACCGGTCCCCAGAACATTACCCTGAGTTTCTGGATTACAAGGCCAGCGACAATACCACTCTGCCACTCCATAATTACACATTAAGATTACAAATAAATTAGAGCATGAGGGTTAGAACATGAAGAAAATGATAAGCCTAAAAGATACATAGGATGAAATATTTAGATACAATGGGAGAATAAGTCTCCTCATGCTTCACTAGTACATGCACCATGTATGGGTTATTGCAAAATTATTTTGTATAAGATATCCCATGACTACTTCAAAGAAAAGGGAATATCTCTGTTTTTGCATTCGTGTCACTTTTGGGGGTTTGAATCCTGACAGTACCCAGGCCACTGGTTGTAGCTTGTCCTCTGAATCTTTCTCTACTGGTATTTCAATGGAATTTTCATGTCACAAAAGCTGTACTGAATCTTGTCCAAGATGTTGGACAGCAATTCCTCAAAATTATCAGTCGAAGCATACTTGAACTGCACGAGCTACCTGACACAAATGCCACTGACATTATTTAATGTTTGGTGACAGCTATGATGGAGCTGAACTAGGTGAATCCACATGACTCAGATCAAGGTAACATGGCTAGCCCACCCTTCCTCCTGTGAAAAATCCTGACTTTGGACCAAAGGGCTGATGAAAATGGATCCAGCAATCGATTGACCAATTTGAGCCTCCAACTCAAGATTATTCACCCCATAATCCCCGATTTACCCCATGACATACCCAATGTTCCTTCCTTAAACATGCATCTGACACTTCATATCAGCTGTGGCCTGTTTGTAATGGTCTCATCTCGGAGTTAGAAGGTTCTAGGTTCAAGTTCCACTCCAGGACTTGAGCACAAAACCAAAGCTGACATCCAATGTAGAATTGAGGCTTTGCTGCTCCATTAGCGGTGCTGTCTTTCATCCCCTCTCAGATAGACATAAGAGATCCCATGGCACTACTTTGAAAAAGAGGGACTATCTCTTCAGGTGTCCTGGCAATATTTATCTCTCAGTCAACAAGTCAACACTACAAAAACGAATTAGCTGGACATCATATTGCTGTTTGTGGGAGTTTACTGTGTACAAGATGGTTACCATTTTTGCAACAGTTCTTCACTGGCTATGAAATGCTTTGAGAGATCTGGTCATTCAAAGAGACTGTACCGTGTCAAGCTTTCTTTCTTAAACTTAAAAACTTAAAAAATAATACCCTTTGAAACGTGAGAGTCTGAACACGTACCTGGTTCAAGTTGTGAGTGAACATTGTAGGCCTGAGGAACCTGCTTCCTCCAATTAACCTTGTGGGCTATTAAAACAGAAGATGGAACGTGAGTGTAGTAGTTTACTATTAAAGCTCTGGAATCCCGAGAAGGTAAGTTGAATCGCATTTATTTAGTTAATGTAAGGGAAAGGCCGCAACGCAGCTTCCAACTCAAAGGGCCAGTCGGGACTCCCGGAAGATCCGGCCCCAGTCCAGGTCGGCTTTTAAAGGGCGAGTTTACCAGTCACTGCTGGGCGGGCCTCTGCCCACTATCGACGAAGGTCTTATTCTGTGAGTCCCATGGGAAGATCAATTAATGTGTCCCCCATGTATCTTGTGAGGTTTATGATATTTGCCTAGAAATACTGTCCCTATGCCACTCTGTGGTATCATCCCCATTGAGTAACAATGGAGCATGCCAGCAAAGCGGGGCTGTCAAGAACCAGGACATAGCTAAATGCTACTGCCTTTGCATATGCCTCACTGTTGGTGTCCTCCCAGCAGATGGCTACAGCACTCCATCTGTACGTATGCTGACCCAAACCCTAAAGACACTGGTTCCCATGGTCACTGTCGGGGAGGTGTTCTACAGTCTGCAGAAATGTTGGCCCCAGCAGTCAGCAGAGTTAATTTTCAATCAATCAGTCTAGTCTGGAATTTAACATGAATACCAGACATAAAAAAGACTGTTCCTTTGGCATTTTTATTGGTTTAGTCATAGTTTGAGGTATTTTCCGACGCAAACTCTTGATAGAATCATGACATGATATAGGGGTACATCTGTTCAGATATGGGGTGCAATTTGATGGAAATGAAACAGATTCCAGTTTCAGGCACTGTTACTGGGGTGTTTCCTGGTGCTGACAGCGGCAAAAACAATCCCACTATTAAACGGGAACACTGCTTCATTTCTGGGCCTCGGCGAGAAACGCCCCGTCAAGGCCGCATTTAGGCTCATTTTCAAATGGCGCCGCAATCTCTGGAGACCCCACCTTTCACCCCCCCCCAATGCCCAACTTACCAATTAGGGGTTCCTCGAGCTCCCCCCCGCGCCCCAAATCATAAGGGCAGGACACCCCCGGGCCTGATCCATGACACGGGCAAGATGCCACCTAGTAGAATCAGGAGTGCCAGGGTACCACCCTGCCCAGAACCCAACCACCTGGGAGGTCCCGATCGCCTGGGAGACTCCCTTGTCCCAAGTGCCAGCAGGCCTGGTCCACGTTTGTGGGAATCAGTACTAAACGCCGCCCACTTGAGTTCTCTGAGGCGAGGCCGTTAGGTCCTGTGCCTTGGGTAATTCAGGCGCAAACTTATTCAAGTGAGTTTAACCGCATTCTTAAAATTGCAAATCTGAATCCCGCCCATTGTGGGGCGGCTCCAGATCGCGATGCCTCGCGAGGTCTCGTAGATCTCCTGAGGCATGATGAGCTTCGTATACCTCTTGCAGTTCTACAGGCCTTGGCCTGTCCCGAGTCGGGCGCAATGAGGACGTTATAAATTCAGAGTACCCAATTATTTTTTTTCCAATTAAGGGGCAATTTAGCCTGGCCAATCCACCTAACCTGCACATCTTTGGGTTGTGGGGGTGAAACCCACGCAGACATGGGGAGGATGTGCAAACTCGACACGGACAGTGACCCAGGGCCAGGATTCGAACCCGGGTCCTCAGCACCGCAGTCCCAGTGCTATCTACTGTGCCACACGCCGCCCTGAGATCCATTTTCAATGGAGTGTACCAACTGATTGCTGGTACACTACAACAATTATCGATAATTCTTTCAAAAAATATTTTTATTCAATGTGATTGTCAGCAGACTGCATCAGCCTGCATTTAAAAAATCTATTGTGTGCAACTGATTTAATAAAAATGCACAGCAGGGATGGCAGATTTCAAATGTATAAGATTTAAAATGCATGTTACTGCACTGCTGTACAAAACCTGAAAAATCTGTTATGTATCCAGGGCAGTCTTTAAAAGATTAATATTCATATTTTCACTACCGCTAAAGAATTTCTTCATTTAAATGGTTTAATCATTCACCAATTTTTAATAAGGGCAGCCTATTTCACCTTTTCCTTTGCCCGAAGTTAAGTTGTCAAGGTTGAGGCCTGCATGTTATCTGAAGTGCAAGATGAAAGACGAATGTTACAGCAGCCCCTTGGCGCTCATTAATACCCATCACACTAATGACCAAATCCTGTTGTTCAAACATCAGATATAACCAACTCGTGCCCAAGCGACAATTGCAACATATTCTACTTTGATGGTTCTTTACAAGATCTGTAAATTGGTCAAGGTAAAATAAAATACAGCAGGGCCAATGTCAGTTGAGTCAAACAGGTTTTGTCAGTTAGGAAAAGCTGAGATTTTGTCTACAATATCTCCAGAATTCCATGTGAAGCATCAGTAGCCATGCCAATAGAAAATAATGATTTTTATTCAGCAGTTGCCTTCAAACAGGAGGTAAATAACATAAAATGAGGGAAGGGAAAGAGCAGAATTATTGTCATATTTAATCCTGGTCACTAGGACACATATAGTGCAATGGGGTTCACTGTGTTAGCAGACTTTCTGAATATTAATTCATCCTCAACTCAGAAAATTTTCATCAGCTTTCTGTATTTAATCGCACATTAGCAATGTTGTCAGATTATGATTAAACCTTTCCTTAGTATTACCCACATTTTATTCAGAGTTTTTAAACTGTACTGTGTCGGGCAATGTAGTTCCCCCACCACCTCCATCTTCAATCCTTCAGGTCCAGTGAGCACTGACTTGAGGGTATATCTATTGCATGCCTGGCTCAACCATCCATCATTAGCTTTGGCTGCACAGCGTCAAGCTCCACTGAGCCTCAATTCCCTCGACCAAAGTCACACAATACTCCAGGAGAGGTGAGCTAACTACAACAAACAACCCCGCCCCCACCCACGATTTATTTTCTCCACCAACCATCAACTTCAACCTCTTTCCCTTGGCCACTTGATCCTCACCTCACTACAAGAGGCACATTATTTCTTAGTCGTTGAGAGAGCGAGACAATGCAGTCAGTTGCTCTCGCTGCCATCTGCTCTTCCCTGCCAAGTGAAGCGCTCTCCAAGTTACTTGACCCCACCATTACCTTAAACCCCTTTCTTTTTCTAGTTTATTCTGTATCCTAAGTACTCCCCAAGCTCATCTTATCCAGGTGATATCTCTTGTCCTTTAGGCCCCATTCCCATTAAACTACTGAACAACCAACCCTTCCTGCTTCTCATGGCAGCTGATAGTGCAAACATGTTTCACTCCTGTTCTTCTTCCTGTCAGAATTCTCATAATATGTGGATATTGTAAAGCACATGAAGGGCTAATATGTTACTACTCTAGTCACTAGATGGTGCTATAGAACAACCATATAAATATCACATGCCTCCTTGACTTCTGGGAGACAGGAGAGAGTGGAAGGGAGCCAGACAGAGTAGGTGTGAGATAGTTTAGCTGATAGAATAATTTAGTATTGTAGAAGTGTAGTGTAATCTTTACTTATCTAATCTCTTAGTAATATGTTCAAATCTAATTACGTGTTGTGTAATAAATTAGCTTTGTTTGTTAAACACTGCTTGCTGATTGCTGTTCTTTGTTCACACTACAACCTTCACCATCCTGAAGAACAAAAACAAAAAACACAACAAAAACCACAGCCATCGCCCCTCCGTCAAACTCCTCCTTCCCCCAACACATTTCTATCCTTGTAACTGGATAGGGTGGAGGTGTGGGCTTAAGTAGGGCTTGAATAGGGTGCTCTTTCCAAGGGCCGGTGCAGACTCAATGGGCCGAATGGCCTCCTTCTGCACTGTAAATTCTATGATTCTATGATAAACTGCTGCTGAGTGAATTGTTGCTGCGAAATCTATGCTCATCTCTTCTGAGACTTCCCTCTTGAACCTTTCCAATCAGTTTTCAATTGTTCATCTCCAGAAGAGCTTTAACAAGCAATCATAAGTAAAATTATCTGCGACTGTAACTCTATGACTTTTAATATCTTACCCTACATTCCTTGTCCTGTGTCTTTTTACATAATCAACCATACAATCTGCTTTCAAAACTCTCCTCCATTGTCTAACTTTGTACCATTGCTCTCACTTACTTGCACCCATAGTCTCAGTAGTTCCAACAATGATTTTCTCTCAGCACCTCCATACCATTGCCACTGTATTCACCCAAAGACCTAACCTTGGCCCTCTCCTTTTCCCGATCTAAAACTTGCTGTGAGAGATTATCCACAGATCCAACCTCGGCATCTCACTCATCCCCGAACTGAGCTATGACCCCCACAGGACAAAGGTCACCCACATTCACCACTATAACAATGAGAACAGGAGAATTACATTCAGCACCTCAGACCAGCTCCACAATTAATCACGACCGTAGCTCCATCTCCTCACTCTGCTTCCATAATTAGGTTTTAAGGAGCGTTTTAAAGTAGGAGAGCGAGGAGAGGTTTGGGGAATTTCAGAACTGAGGATTGAGGCAGCTGAAAGATGGTTGCATGCCGATGATTAAAATTGGGGTTGTACAAGAGGCAATAACTGGTGGAGTGTGAAGACCTTCTGTAGAAAGTTCCAGAGTCAGGGATTTGTGAGGCCATACGAGATGAGAATTTTCAAATTGAGGCATTGCTGGACTTGGCTCCTGTGCAGGTCAGGGAGTATAAGCATGATGGTTGAACCAGACGTGAAGCAAGTTAGGATATGTGCAGAACCAGGCGTGAAGCAAGTTAGGATATGTGCAGAAGAGTTTTGGAAGAGGGTGAAGGTTGGGAGGTTGGTCAGGAAAGCATTAGACTAGCAGTCCAGAGGAACAGAGTTCAAATTCCACCATTGCAAGTCGTGAAATCGCGTTCATTAAGTCCGTGAAATTATGGGCTAACAGTGGGAAAAGTGATCATGAAAGCTGCCAGATTGTCAAAACCAGCTCATTAATATCTTCTGAGACAGGAAGCCTACCAGCCTGACCTATGCGACTCTAGCTTCACACTGACATAGGTGACATTTTAAAAATAAAATAAAATTTAGAGAACCCAATTAATTTTTTCCAATTAAGGGGCAATTTAGCGTGGCCAATCAACCTAGCCACCACATCTTTGGGTGGTGGGGGAGAAACCCACGCAAACACGGGGAGAATGTGCAAACTCCACACGGACAGTCACCCAGAGCCGGGATCGAACCTGGGACCTCGGCGCCGTGAGGCTGCAGGGCTAACCCACTGCGCCACTGTGCGACAACGGTGATGTTTAATGTCCTCAGAGCACGGAGTGATAAGTAGCGAATGTCATTCACCTCTTAAAAAACAGATGAATAAAAATTACATTTTGGTGGATTTTCTGGCACTTTGGCATGAACTGTGATCAGGAATGATTTATCTTCGAATGATTTATCCAGCTCATTCTAAATAACACACTTGATCTACTCCTTATTCTTGTAATAAGGTACAGGCCTCACAAATTCAAAAGATTAAGCTTCTTAATCCTCTCACCCGTCTGCTGGCAAAAGCTAAATCCAAATCAGGAGGGACCCGTGTGCAACTCTGGCCTCCTTGCAGATGCACAAAGTATTACGTGGCTCACAAAGACACAGAGTTCTGAGGATTCATGCAGTATTCGCGCAAAGTGCAACAACTTCTGTTATTAAATCAAGAAAAGTCTGGGACATTGTAGAGTGATTTTAACATGTGGCTTTAGGGAGGTAAGCTGTAGAAATACACTGTTGAAGGGGCATGTGTTGACACATCAATAGGCTAAGACGGCAGTGACTGGCTGTGTGAACTGCTGGCAGTTGGCATGTCTGTATTCAACCTCAAAGAACCTGCCCATCAAACATCCCTGAATTTACAAGTCAACACATTCACTAGGGAATGGCACGTCAACACAGATAGTCTCAACAACTGGAACTATTCATTTACACTCTGGCTGGAGAAGGCAACTGACAACATACAAAGGGAGTGTATGCAAAGGAAACTCTTCAACATTCAACTATTAATTCTGTGTGAGCTCGTGGCCTACAAATCTTTGAGAGGCCAAGGAAGGTGCCAGGGATGAGGGAAGAAGGATGACAGCGGTCAGGTCTGTTGTGTTATGCTTCTTCATGTAGCATAAGTTGCTTCCTTGATGTACACTCTGACAAAGGAAGGTTCAGACTTGGAGATAGGTTTAACACATTTATTGAACAGTTAACAATTCTCCTACTTTAGTTTGACGCTCCTGCTAATCTTGCTATAGTTACTCAGTTTAATTAACCAGTCTGCTCTAATCCACGTGTGGGTGTGATGCTTCCGATCTGCCCTTGTGTCTCTGAGTGTCGCCTGTGGAAAAAAGAAAGACCATGGGCGAAATTCTCCGGAAACGGCGCGATGTCCGCCGACTGGCGCCCAAAACGGCGCAAATCAGACGGGTATCGCGCCGCCCCAAAGGTGCGGAATGCTCCGCATCTTTGGGGGACGAGCCCCAACCTGGAGGGGCTAGGTCGGCACCGGACGAATTTCCGCCCCGCCAGCTGGCGGAAAAGGCCTTTGGTGCCCCGCCAGCTGGCGCGGAAATGACATCTCCGGGCGGCGCATGCGCGGGAGCGTCAGCTGCCGCTCACGGCAACCCACGCATGCGCAGTGGAGAGAGTCTCTTCCGCCTCCGCCATGGTGGAGACCGTGGCGGAGGCGGAAGGGAAAGAGTGCCCCCACGGCACAGGCCCGCCCGCGGATCGGTGGGCCCCGATCGCAGGCCAGGCCACCGTGGGGGCACCCCCCGGGGCCAGATCACCCCGCGCCCTCCCCCCAGGACCCCAGAGCCCGCCCGCGCCACCTTGTCCCGCCGGTAAGGTAGGTGGTTTAATTTACGCCAGCGGGACAGGCAATTTAGCGGCGGGACTTCGGCCCATACGGGCCGGAGAATCGCGCGGGGGGGCCTGCCAACCGGTGCAGCGCGATTCCCCCCGCCCCCCCGCCGAATCTCAGGTGCCGGAGACTTCGGCAACCGGCGGGGGCGGGATTCACGCCAGCCCCCGGCGATTCTCCGACCCGGCGGGGTGTCGGAGAATTTCGTCCCATGTGTGCCCTGTCCTTTTATATGGGTTGCCCCCTTGTGGCAGTGTCACCTCTGGGTTTCTTGACTGCCCATTGGTTGTGTCCTATCTTACTGACCTATTGGTTGAATGGCTGTGTCTCATGATGTCTCTGATGCTCCCTCCAGTGTTCACTCAGTCCTAGTGTATCTACATTAACCCCTTGTGTATTTACAGTGATGCATATCACCACATCCCCCCTTTTTTCGTGTTACATATTTTCTGTACAGTGTTAAAGAAAATTGAACAAAAAAAGGTAGATAAGTGATGACATGTACACGTCATGATGACAGCGATGATTATACAATACCAAATAATATGTACGTGTCCAAAGTTCATGAATTAATATGGTCGAGGGGCTTTCTTGTTTTGTTGGTGAAGTGATGATGTTGATAGTGGCATGTCCTTGTGAATGCAATCAGTGTCCCTGTGCTTAAGGAACCAAGAAGTGGTCAAATCACTTCGTTGTCTGATTTGGACTCTTTTTCTTTCCGATGCTTGTGGTAGCGATGTAGTATGTCAGCTGTGTTGAAAGCTGGTCTGCTTGTTTGTAGTGTAGCAAACGTATCTGCCTTGAAAGCTGGTTTGCTTGTTTGTAGTGGAGCAAACTTGAATCGGTGAGATTTCCTGTCATGCCATGATACGGCTGTACTCTTGCCAGTGTGAGGAGCTGTGCTGTTGCATTGTCCTGCACTTGCAGAGTTGTACCATGTCGTACCAGTCGTTGTTCCAGTGTTGTTGCTTTTGTTGTGCTTGTTGTTGACATTGGTGCCTTTGGTACGCTTCTTGTTGTTGTCTTTGTTGTTGTTTTCGTAGGTTTTGTTGTTGTGTTTGTTATGCTCAATGACCACACTGAGTGGAGAAGTTGAGTCCTTCACAAAGTTACTTGTGTCACTGTCCTTTGTGGCATCTGCTGTTTCATTGAGCGTGCCATCTCTGATTCCTCGGTGCTCCCCATCTGGAGTCATGTTGTTTCACTGGAATCATCCTTGGCTTGTTGATGCTCCCCGTCTGGAGTCCTTTCTGGTTCACCTGAATCAGCTTTGGTTTCTTGACACTCCCCGTCCGGAGTCATTTCAGGTTCACTTGAATCATCTGAGGTGTCACTTGAATCATCTGAGGTGTCACTTGAATCATCTGAGGTGTCTTGATGCTCCCCGTCCGGAGTCAAAACGTTCAGGAATGCATTTTCTTGTGGAGAGGCTCGAGTGGATGAGGTTTGAATTAACGTGGTGTCACTGGAGTCACCAGTAGCCTCACTTTGATCGTCGAGTGCCTCTGTACATACTAGCTGAGAACAGTCAGTCTCGCTATCATGTTGCACATCTTGTATGGGATCGGATTTGGTGGGCGTGGTCCGGGGCCTCTGATGTCATGACGCTTGTGACGTAGAGCATAGGAATGGAATGCGCATCCGCAGATCGCTGTTCCTTTAGTTTTCGCAACTGCGCATGCGCGGCTTCTGTTTTGCCGGTACGCTTCTTTTGGGGAACTGCGCATGTGCGGCTCCTTTCCGAAGATGGCTGCCAATCAAAACTGCCGTTTTCTGCATTTACAGGCCTACCTTCACCTTGTGGTGAGTATTGGCGCCTCTTTTGCCGTTCTCTCTTGTGTTTTCCTCGTAGTATGTTTCAAATATGTCCAGGACTGTCTGGAGGTCTCTCGTCTTGCCCTTTTGAGTATTTGAAGGTCTTGAAGATTTCTGCTGCACTTGTACCCGCAATGGTGAGCAGAAGCTTTATTTTCTCTGCATCCGCCACGCCATCTAGGTCGGACGCTACCAGGTAGATCTCAAATCTCTGTTTGAATGCACGCCTATTGGCACTGAGGTTACCGTGGCACCTGAGCCACTGAGGAACCGGAATCTCGAACATCTTGCCTGAGTGCTGTTGCTGGTAGTCACGGATCTGTTGAGTTGAACTATGTAGATTCAACAGGCACTCCTGGAACCATGTTGTGTTATGCTTCTTCATGTAGCATAAGCTGCTTCCTTGATGTATACTCTGACAAAGGAAGGTTCAGACTTGGAGATAAGTTTAACACATTTATTGAACAGTTAACAATTCTCCTACTTCAGTTAGGCTCTCCTGCTAATCTTGCTGTAGTAACTCAGTCTAATTAACCAGTCTGCTCTAAACCACGTGTGGGTGTGATGCTTCCGATCTGCCCGTGTCTCTGAGTGTCGCCTGTGGAAAAGAGAAAGCGCATGTGTGCCCTGTCCTTTTATATGGGTTGCCCCCTTGTGGTAGTGTCACCTCTGGGTGGCTTGACTGCCCATTGGTCGTGTCCTATCTTACTGACCTATTGGTTGAATGTCTGTGTGTCACAATGTCTCTGGTGCTCCCTCTAGTGTTCACTCAGTCCTAGTGTATCTACATTAACCCCTTGTGTTTTTACAGTGATTCATATCACCACAAGGTCTGGGTTTGTTTATCTTCTCACTCTAACCTCTTGTTCACTTAAGGCCAGAGATGCTTAATGTCCACCAGCTGACTCAATCAGCTGGCCGTTTATTCTGACAGAATCTCATTGACTCAAAATGTTACACCATTTTCTCTCCACAGACACTGGTTGACCTGCTGAGTATTTCCTTAATTTTCCACTTTCATTTCAGATTTCCAGAATCCACAATATGCTGCTGTTGTGTACTTAGTGTAATTCTCTCTACGGGCAACTACTCACATGGATTTGGATTTGTTTATTGTCACGTGCACCGAGATACAGTGAAAAGTATTTTTCTGCGAGCAGCTCAAACAGATCATTTAGTACATGAAAAGAAAAGAAAAGAAGAAGAAAATACATAATAGGGCAACACAAGGTACACAATGTGAATACATAGACACCGGCATCGGGTGAAGCATACAGGAGTGTAGTATTAATCAGGTCAGTCCGTAATAGGGCCGTTTAGGTGTCGGTCTTCCTCTTCTTTTTCTCTATCAGAGGAAAATTGAGAGGAGGTTTGGTAGAGGTATTCAAAGCTTGGAGGCATCACGATGGAGTGCATAGTGTAACGGTCCTTTTCCTATTTATTCCCTGTTTACTCCCTTGCTCCCCCTTTTGTTTTTGCCATTGTAATTTTGATCCATGGATGTTTAATGGAAATCTGTCTTTAAGACAAGCAGCCTGTGCCTTTAATTTAAGCAGAAGAATCCAGAAGGCTGTGTTGGTTCAAACTGGAGTTGCAGACTGTTTGGTACCAGTGAGGGAGATGGATTGGGACTCAGTCTGATTGGTTTGGATAGTGGCCAAGCTGCGCTCTGCCTGGTACCAGGTGGTGATTGGATCTTATTTCTCTGGAATGCTTTTCAGAGTCCCAAGGTTTCAGTTTGACCCCTGGCAGCAGGAAGGCAAGAACCTCTCTGTTTCTCTTCAGAAAGGCTGTGTGACTGAACTCGCAGAGGGCTGGGATGAATCTACTTACAGGAGGAGTATTACAGGCGGTGCAAGCAAAGTCCGGACTCTGCTATCTTTCTCCGGAAAGGCTGAGGCACCCGGTTATCTCCCTCTCCAGGAGGCCTCTGACTGCTGTTTTCCTGAAACCACAGAAGCCTCAATACAAACCACAAATTTGAAAGCAAAGTTTGAACAGAAGGTGTCGCTCCAGAAGGCCTGTGAGTACTCCATTTTCTAAACCACAGAGAGCCTGAAAGAATGAATAAATCTACAAAGACATATCAGGTTATAAACAAAAACTTTAACTTGCAAGCTTGCTGTGAAGAAAAGTGTGTTAAAAACCATCACCTGAAACAAAGACTCGTTCTTCCTTTCACTTATGATTTTTACCCCTTTTCACCCCTCTGTGTTTGTCTGTCATTTGTATGTGTATATATGCAGATAGATAGATAGAGAGAGAGAGAGCGGAGAGGAGAAAATGAGTGAATGAGTGAGTGTGGGGCACGTTAAAGTGGGGATTAGGTATTAGCTAATAGTTAACTAGTTGTACTTGTTGAATATTATAGTTCTTGTTATAAATAAACAGTAATTGTTTTGACATTTACAAACCTAGTGACTGTGATTATTAGACATCCAAGTGCCAAAGGCTTTTGGTATTTTTTTAATACATTTAGCATGCCCAATTACTTTTTTCCAATTAAGGGGCAATTTAGCGTGGCCAATCCATCTACCCTGCCAGGCTCAGCCTGATACAATTTAAGGTGGTTCACAGAGCGCACATGACGGGGGCGAGGCTGAGTAGGTTCTTTGGGGTAGAGGACAGATGTGGGAGGTGCTCAGGAAGTCCGGCAAACCATGTCCATATGTTTTGGTCATGCCCGGCACTGGAGGGGTTCTGGAGGGGAGTGGCAGGAACAATATCTAAGGTGGTGAAAGCCCAGGTCAAGCCAAGCTGGGGGCTAGCAATATTTGGAGCAGTGGACGAGCCGGGAGTGCAGGTGGCGAAAGAGGCCGGCATTCTGGCCTTTGCGTCCCTAGTAGCCCGGCGAAGGATCTTGCGAATGTGGAAGGAGGCGAAGCCCCCCAGCGTGGAGGCCTGGATAAATGATATGGCAGGGTTTATCAAGCTAGAGAGGATAAAGTTTGCCTTGAGAGGGTCTGCGCAGGGGTTCTACAGGCGGTGGCAACCATTCCTAGACTATCTCGCGGAGCGTTAGATGAAGGTCGGTCAGCAGCAGCAGCAACCCAGGGGGGGGGGGGTATTTGAGCAAGATAATACATGAAGGATCTGGAAAACTGGCATGTACGGGAGGAATCCAATGTACAAAGTTCTGTAACATATCGTTTAACCATGTTTATGTCTTGCTATGTGCGTTTTCTTTCTATTTGTTACGAGGCGGGGGGTTTGTTTGTAAGGGTGAAAAATTGTGTTAAAAATTTTAATAAATATATATATATTTTTTTTAATCCACCTGCCCTGCTGAAGCCCACACCCATGCATTGGCGATAAACATCCTGTCTTAGCAGGCACATTCTCCCGAACTGGGTACACAAAGCCAGGAATCTTCCTGACACCCACTACCCACCTCAAAAATGAAAATAAAGGTCATTATTCTCTTTATCACATTGAAAAGAAAGCTATGGCCCTCGAGTCCCAAGGCTATCCCGGAATGAATATTTACATGTGGTGTGGCTAGGGGAACGATTAGAGCATATTCCTTGCAAATTTGGCCATGAGATCAGACATGCTCATTGCTGAACTAGAAGGGACAAAATATCTTTCTCCCAAAAGATAGTCAAGGATTAGGTGCCCCCTTGCATGAGAAATCAGATACAATCTCCTCCCCCCCACCCCCAAAATCATGCCTCCAACACTCCAAACAATACGTAACAGGACAGCACAGTGATTAGCACTGCTGCCGCACTGCACCGAGGGCCTGGGTTCGATTCCGGCCCTGGTTCACTGTCCACTGTGTGGAGTTTGCACATTCTCCCCGTGTCTGTGAGGGTCTCACCCCCACAACCCAAAAACATTTGGAGGGTAGGTGGATTGGCCACGCTAGATTGGGCTGGTTTAACTAAATCGCTGGCTTGTAATGCAGAACACAGCCAGCAGTGCGGGTTCAATTCCCGTACCAGCCTCCCCGAACAGGCACCGGAATGTGGCGACTAGGGGCTTTTCACAATAACCTCATTGAAGCCTACTCGTGACAATAAGTGATTGTTATTCTTATTATTAAATTGCCCCTTAGTTGGAAAAATTAACTGGATGCTCTCAATTAAAAAAGAAATACATAACCAGCTGAAGGCATTCAACATTAAATTCCTTACTTTGGTTGTTGTGTGTAGTCACTTGCAGGAAACCACTGACAGTGAAGATGATGTTCGTTCAAAAATGCACCATCACAAGTATTGGAACTCATTCTGGGAGACTGGTTCAAATTCAGCCTACACAGATGGGGAAAGAGATTTTCTCCCCCCATCTGTTAGAATCGTAACAAATCTTTGTCAGCATCACTTAATGTAGGAATTGAAGCAAGTTGTAGGGCTAAAGAATAGGAATCTTTACTCTGCATCTAAATAATACTATGTCTGATATGTTGAACGTAAAATTTTGACAATGTTGAACTTCCTATCACTACCAGGGAACTGTAAAAGTAAGTGATCAGAAAAACATCAATCAACACCAAGGGCGTCATTCTCCGACCCCCCGCTGGGTCGGAGAATCGCCGGGGGCTGGCGTGAATCCCGCCCCCGCCGGTTGCCGAAGTCTACGGCACCGGATATACGGCGGGGGCGGGAATCGGGCCGTGCCGGTTGGCGGGCCCCCCCCCCGCTGGATTCTCCGGCCCGAATGGGCCGAAGTCCCGCCGATAAATTGCCCGTCCCGCCAGCGTGGATTAAACCACTTTTTGAACAGCGGGGCAAGGCGGCGTGGGTGGGCTCTGGGATCCTGGGGGGGGCGCGGGGCGATCTGGCCCCGAGGGGTGCCCCCACGGTGGCCTGGCCCGCGATCGGGGCCCACCGATCCGCGGGCGGGCCTGTGCCGTGGGGGCACTCTTTCCCTTCAGCCTCCGCCACGGTCTCCACCATGGCGGAGGCGGAAGAGACTCCCTCCACTGCGCAAGCGTGGGAAACGGTCAGTGGCCGCTGACGCTCCCGCGCATGCGCCGCCCGGAGATGTCATTTCCGCGCTTGCTGGCAGGGCAACAAAGGCCGTTTCCGCCAGCTGGCGGGGCGGAAATTCCTCTGGCGCCGGCCTAGCCCCTCAATGTTGGGGCTCGGCCCCCAAAGATGCGGAGCATTCCGCATCTTTGGGGCGCCGTTTTGGGCGCCAGTCGGCGGACATCGCGCCATTTCGGGAGAATTTCGCCCCATAGTTTTAAATTTGAAATTTTAAAAAGAAAAACATTTATTTGTCTCTTATTTGTACATGCATTGTTCAGTCAAAGCACTTTTATACTTTCATTGAGTTAGCAACTTTCACAACTTTTAAAGATCACCAGGTGTTTTACACCAAAGAAATACATTTGAAGTATAGTCACTGATGTCATGTAGGCAACATGGCAGCCATTTTGTGCACAGCATGCCAACAAACAGCGATGCGATAATGACGAGGTGATCAGTCTAGATTTGTTGGATGTGTGATAAATATTGGACAGCTCCCCTCTCGTCTCAAAATACTGCCATGTCTATTTGGGAACAGAGTTCAGGCTTTGGTTTAATGTCACATCCAATAGCTGGAACCTCTGACAGGACAGAACTCGCTCACCACTGCACTGGACAGTCAGCCTAAATTTTGTGTTCGGGTCTGGTGAGTGGGACTTGAACCCGCAACCTGCTGCCCCAATGTGATGCCACTGAGACATGGCGGAATTACCAATCCGTTTCAAAAGTTTATCTCTGCATGCATACAATAAAATGAATCCAGCGGTCTGTTTACTGCATGTGTCAAGTTAAAGCAAATTTAGTTTCCTGAATTGAAGCTTGCCTGTCTATATTTTTTAATGACACACCGTGCAAAATAGTATTTGTACAGCTCCAGATGTTTTCTCTCAAACACGATACTTTATTCATTTTTTTCTCTCATGAATGGATCTCCATTGAACTCTACCAATAAGCTCTAAAATATTTTAAGCATAGAATTTTGTTTTCTGCATTGCTGCAATATGTCCCTTTGTCTTCACTGATGTCCTTTAGAGGTGGAAATCTGTCATCCTTACCTGGTCTGGCCTAGGCTCCAGACTCCAGTGTCATGGCCACATGTCTTAGCTGCCCTCTGAAATGGCTTTGCAAGCCACTTAGCTATACCAAAACAGCTGGGAAACCTTCACCACACAAAGTTCAGTGGTTCAAGGTGGCAGTTCATCATAACCTTCTCAAGCAGCAATCAGAGACGAGCAATAAATGCTGGCCTTGCAAGCAATACCCACATCTCACGAATCAATAGCTGAAACGTATGGGACTTAGTTCACTGTACAGCACAGCGATAATGACATGGGAGCAGTTGTCAATGAGACCTCACGCCGGCAACAGTAAGAATGACAAGTGGGTTAATGAATCTGTTTCTGTGTCACGGAGCAAAATAGTATTTACGGCAGGCAGCATCATTTTGGCAGATAACAGGATAATGCCAAAGGGTTAAATGTTAAATGGAATAGACCACAGAGCAAAGGTATGAGCAGATGTCCAATTGAATTCGAGGGACAGACACACACAGGGCTGGAGACTCAAAGCCAGTGTGGCCTGGAGGAAACCCGGCCACATCATGGCCCAGCACTCATTCAGCGCACTGATTGCCTTTCTTAACTTATTTAATATAAACATATAGCCTATCAAAAACATTGTACATTGGGAAGGGGTTTCCTCTGTACAAGTGCAGGGCTACTTTAAATGCAGGATCATCAGAACAGGGACAGCAGACATCAATTCAATTTCCGACGTTAACATCAAATTACTTATTTAATTTCACGCCTGATGAAGCATCATATAGCTACACACAGAATCATTTCACTTCATTTGTTATGCCATGTTTTTTCAGTTCTTAGCTTGTCTGCCAACTGACAATTTTAATTACGACATGAATTTGATTGCACTTTTGAATAATTAGCACATCAAACACAAACCATTTAAACACCCAACATTTCCCAGAAAGGTATGTGCATATGCCTGCGTGGTGCCCAGTGCTTGCTGATAACAGTGTATATTTAAAGAGGGTTTGGGGAGGGGATGGGGGGGGGGGAAGAGGTTGGTGGGGAGATGGAGGGCGGCGCAGTGGTGAAGATCATTAGCCAGATGTCTTATACTTACATCACTCAGTCTTTCATGTGAGCAGCTCCGGTTCGAAGCTTTAGAATCACTGCTGATACTTTCACTGTCGCTGTCCCTGCAGCTGTGCTGAGGAGGCTTGAGCTGCAAAGCAAAGAGAAAAGATGAAAGCTATAAAGATGGAGGTCGGGACGGCCTTATCAGACTCCAGCAGCAAACTCGTGGAAAGCAGTGGAAGTCATTTTCCAGGCACAATAATTTTTTTAAAAATGTTTTTTAAATGGTAAACGATATGACCCAAGTGTCTGAGTCTAACAGCCTGGAGAACAGTGCGTGCATAATGTTTGCTAACTTCTCATCAGAGCCAAGGCAGGATTTATTAGCCTGCCTAGCTGGCTTTGGTGCATTTTTTCAACCAGTCATCCTTGCCAACCCCCTCAGATTCACTTCAAAAAGAAAGCACCCGTAACTGCTTCTGCCTGGAAAGCCAACAGAATGTACCAAGCCAAAAGAACCACCGATTTGTGAAGTGGGCACATCACAGACACTCTGAGGAATTGTTTACCATGACAGGCTATTTCATATGGCAGCCAGTTTGTACAAGTTGTACTTTGTAGGACAATAAAAATGAGGACAGAGAGAGAAAAAATTGCCATTTACCAACACCATCCATCATTTACAGCAAATAGGAGGGGGAAGAAAAACACCCTGGAGTAAAATACATAATTAAAATGAAAAGAGCCTTTTTTGTAGCCATTAGCACTTAGAACTGATGCTTTTCCTAGGAGGACTGCAACTGGGTCAAAGGCAGCTTTGTCGCCTTAGTAGAAAATGTGAGAAGAACGACATGTCTCTCGAAGCCCGATGTGCGTAACATGTCACTTAAAAATAGCTGAAGGAGACACAATAGAGTGGATGGAAAGAGGAGGGTAACACTCTCGATAGAGTTGAGGCAGGGGGAGGGGGGGGGGGGGGAGCAAACTGTTTGGTTCCATGAATTGTACAATCTACAGCTGCTTTCATGGTACAGAGACAGTTTCAGAAATGCACAAGTAAGGAAAGACCGAGGGCGCGAGCACTGAATGAGCTGTGCGAATAATTCATTTTCATCAATGATGCCAAGTCTGATCCATCATTTTTAGAATAAAATGAAGTTATTTGATATTGATGCTTGCAAAGTTTGTCACTTTGCCCTATTTTCTCCTGCAAAGTCAATGGGCAGAATTCTCCCACACCTCCACTGCCAGGACCAATGGCAGACAGTGAGGGCGTGAATCAGGTTAACAGATATTGGCGGCACAGTGGTTAGCACTGTTCCTTCACAGCGCCAGGGTCCCAGGTTCGATTCCTGGCTTGGGTCTGCACGTTCTCCTCGTGCCCATGTGGGTTTCCTCCGGGTGCTCCGATTTCTTCCCACAAGTTCCAAAAGACGTGCTGTTAGGTATTTTGGACATTCTGAATTGTCCCTCTGTGCACCCTAACAGGCGCCGGAGTGTGGTGACTGGGGGATTTTCATTGTACTCCATTGCAGTGTTAATGTAAGTCTAATTGTGACAATAATAAAGATTATTATGTAAATCCTAATTTAAATATGCAGATTCGACTTCAAGCCAAAATCATCCGGCTCCTGTAATTCTCCCACCCGCCGGCGCAATGTGAAGCTAGTGGGAATCACCACTGCTCTCCAAAAACGGAGACCAGACATGATGATTATGCGGGGGCTTGGAAGCCATTGTAGCCATTGTAGGGTGGTCAGGGACATAGCTGGGTTCCAAGGGCATAACCTGACGGAGGGCTGGAGAGTGAGCATCTTTGGTGTCCCCACAGCGGAGTGTCGCTCGCCTGGGGGTTGTCCCTGGACCCGGCGGTGGGGGAGATGATGCCGGTGATAGGGGGGCAATGTCGTTGCTGGCAAGAAGGCGGGGGTCCGCAGCGTTATTCCCAGATGCAGGCATCCTTTAAACATGGCACCTCTATATCTGAGAATACAGCCTTGCTGCCGTCTTTAAGTTGTGCACATCCCATTCACGGCTCAAATCACCCCGAGCTCCATAAAGATGTCCAACTGTGGGTGGTTTATGATCGGGATCGCTGCTGCACACCCAGTGGGAAATGCGTCGGGAGACAACACTGAGAAACATTTTGGGAGAATTGCGGCCCAAATGTACGAAAATAAATTGTAGGAGGAACAAAGCAACTGAAGAGTTTGACAACACTTGTTTCGCAATTTCTTTCTGGTAAGTTGCACCCAGGCATCTTGTGTGCTGAGGTTTCATTTTTAGGATTGCTAAATTGCATAAACAGAAAGGTATATATATCCTGATCAGTGAACTTTACATAAGAATGGTCAATGATGCGTTCCTTGGTACATTATTTTTATGCAGGACATTAGCGAATTTAAAATAATGTGTTAACAGGCAAGTAAAATTGCACTTTGAAGCAGTATAATATAAATATGTTGAGCATTCACCGGTTGGAATCATGTTTATTCAGGGAAGAAAACAAAGGTGCAATAAAACTGATTTACCGCAAGATGGGAGAGAACATTTCTTTCTTTTCACTATTTGTAATGAATCGCAAACACAATATAAAGAGTATCTTTATGATTTCACGACAGATAACAAAGAAAATCTCCACCTAAGAAGTGACCTGAAAGCTGCAAGCTATACTTGCAAAAAAAATAATAGGCCATTCATCAGAAATGTCATTAGCCATCAGATTTTTTTTACTTCTCCTCTATTTAACCTTTCTGTTGAGGAAACTCATTTCAATACACAACAGAAATCTAAACTAGAAGAGGTGAGGGGGAAGTAGGAATTAGAGCTGGGTCTAAGGCTAGAGGGAGGGGTGTGGAGTGAGATCCTGCATAGGGTGAACTTTACCTCCTCCTGCACTAGGTTGAGCCTGATACAATTTAAAGTAGTACAAAAAGTGTACTTCAGTAAGACACGTATGAGTGGGTTCTTTCCTGAGGTGGAGGACAGGTGTGAGCGTTGTCAGGGATCTTGTGAAATCCCCCCCACATGTTCTGATCCTGCCCCAAGTCAGTTGGGTTCTGGGTCTCATTTTATGAGATCATGTCAGAGATTGTTGGGTCAAACTGGAGCCTTATCCATTGGTGGCGATCTATGGGGTGTCACACTCCCCGGAGCTTGCCTCTTTGGTGGCTCGGAGGCAAGTCCTGCTTGAAATGAAATCAAATGAAAATCGCTTATTGTCACAAGTGGGCTTCAAATGAAGTTACTGTGAAAAGCCCCTTGTCGCCACATTCCGGCACCTGTTCGGGGAGGCTGGTACGGGAATTGAACCTGCGCTGCTGGCCTTGTTCTGCTTTACAAGCCAGCTGCTTAGCCCACTGTGCTAAACCAGCCCCTTGGATGGAGGTCGGCACTGCCCCCAGGGCCTCGGCATGGTTGAGTGACCTGGTAGAATTCCTGCGATTGGAAAAAATTAAATATACCGAGAGGGTCTATTCCAAGTGGATGTCTTCATCACTTTCTATAAGGGCCTCTTCATGGCCAGCAGCTAGGGGGATGTGGTAGGAGGGTTAGTAGGGAATCAGAGAGGGAGGATAGTGAGGCTGAGGGGGACAGGGGATTTAGGGTGTTGCTGTTACTTTGTTAAAATAAAAGCCTTTGTATGTAAGAATTTTATAATGTTTTGAATAAAATATTTTTTAAAAAGAAATCTATAGGCCAAGCTTTACACTCTCAGTTTCCTGCATCTTGGATAGCCCAAAATCGATCTGTGGACTTCTGCTAATTACTAGCAGTACAGTATAAAAAGATGTGTTGGAGTGGGTTGAGGGCAGGTTGTTCCAGGATATTCCTTTGTTCTTTTTGTCGTGACATGTTGACGCTCTCAAATCTTCCTCGTACAGCCTTGTCAAACTAGTAGCTTATTATTCTGACGAGAATCCTGTGTCTCAGCATTCTGTGACATGGAATGGAGAGACAGGAAGTTGCCCTTCTGGAGCTACACATGAGGTTGTGAGTGACACGTTGTTGTTTCTGAATGTCACTCTGTGCTACTTATTTCTGCCGATCAATAGGATCAAAAAGAATTTGAGCACAAGTGAATCCAATTCGTAAACCCAACGAAAAAGGATCTTAGTGGTGTTAAAATACTTAAGGAAATACATGGGGAGCAATATCCTTTAATATTAAGAAGTCTTACAACACCAGGTTAAAGTCCAAAAGGTTTGTTTCAAATCACTAGCTTTCGGAGCACTGCACCTTCCTCAGGTGAGGAAGCAGTGCTCCGAAAGCTAGTGATTTGAAACAAACCTGTTGGACTTTAACCTGGTGTTGTAAGACTTCTTACTGTGCTCACCCCAATCCAATGCTGGCATCTCCACATCATGGCTTTAATATTAATATTAACCTTTGCAATGAAAAATAGAATAGCGAGGTACTCAAAAACCTGCAAAATCTACCTATGAAGTGACAAAATAAAGAAACAAATTGCAATGTAGTCATAATTAAGCAAAACTTCCTTTGAGCTTTCAATCCTCAGACACTTGTCAGTGTAAGTATTTTTTAGCTCCACATTTTTGACTGTGGGTACTTGAAGCAACAAAAATTTAAAATCCCAAACACCTCTCAGAATTGTGTCGAGACAAATAAAATGTCAACTCCCAGTTTAATGTGTGGTTTTGAAATTCATTTTGACAGCAATATTGTCCAATGAAAGTGTGCACGTTTCCCACACTATATATTCCACTCCCCACAACTTGAATGCTTACTTCATTTATAACAGAATGTCTTTACCTTTTCACAAAATACAGCCATTTGACAACAATCAACAGGCTAGGTTGCTCATTCTTCAAAACATGGCAAGGAATTATTTATACAGCGTCTTTTTCATTTAACTTGCACCGTCAAAACTGCCAGGAACTACATCTGTCATTGATTTCCACGCAGTAAGTGTTCTGTTTTTATAACACTGTTATTTAAGGAAGAATTTTTTCCAATCTGTCTCGTTTTAGTTTATCATGCACAATTTACAACTGTTTTTAATAAGCAATCAGCATGTTTCCTTGGAATAATGTGAACAAGACCACAGCCAAGTTACTGATGGTTTTTAAAACCTAATTTCTCTTCCTTTGATGTTTAATGGTTAGCTGTTGAAAGAAAAATGAGCACAAACCCGTTAACACTTAAGTAGCTCCATTAACTCTTAGAAGGCGGAGAGAGGTGAGGTACAGAATGACAAAGTGCATAGAAAACCTCAAAAAAGTCGCTCAAGGAGGAACATTGGCACCCTTACTTAACAAAACTTCCAACGCTCAGGTGGACTGGAGTGCAATTTGCTAAACACGATTTATACCAGTATCTGAAGTGACCACAGTGTAGATCCATCCTTTGCAGTTGCCAAGCAACAAAGGTTAACAAGCTAAAGTTGATGTGTAGTTTTGTGACTCTGCGGCTGGGCTGTTTGGGATCGCCAAGCTGTGACTCCCGTGACAAAATGTACTTCTGTGGCACTTCCATGTCCAACACAACAGCAACTTGCATTTATATAGCACCCATAACATTGTAAATCATCCCAAGATATTTCGCAAGAGCATCATCAAAGTCATAATTCAAAAACAAACTATGATTTCACCACAAAGGGCTCTCAGCAAATATTTCAACCCGTGTGATACTACAACTCAATTCAAAGCAATATCTATCAGTAAACTGAGACTCATTTACCCACTAATTGGTCCCCTTTCTACAATGGAAGGACTTGCTTTAGCCCATGTGGGCCGGCACGGTGGCAGTGGTTGGCACTGCTGCCTCACAGCTACAGGGGCCCGGGTTCAATTCTGGCCTCAGGTGACTGTGTGGAGTTTGCACTTTATTCCCATGTCTGCATGTGTTTCCTCCGGGTGCTCCGGGTTCCTCCCACAATCCAAAGATGTGCAGGTTAGGTGGATTGGCCATGCAAAATTGCCCCTTAGTATCCAAAACGTTACGTGGGGTTACTTGGTCATGGGGCCTGGGCTTAAATAGGGTGCTCTTTCCAAGGGCCGGTGCAGACCTGATGGGCCGAGTGGCCTCCTTCTGCACTGTAAATTCTATGATCCAGGACCACATTGTGGCTTCACATGGATTCGGCAGCTGCATACACAAAGGCCTGCTGCATTCTGTCTATCACCTTCTGCCGTGAAAATCAAGAGTTCAATGCAACTTGCAAATAATATCTATGTAAACTAAAATATCTCATTTCATTTTTCAAAAGAACAACATAACAGTTGAAAAGTTTGGAAAAAAGAAATAGCGCAGAATGTAAAATTAAATTTTGGAGACCTATCCCTTGGAAATAAATCTCCACCTGAGTGCTCATATCCATTTCACAAATTGCTACATTTGCTGCTGCAAAATCAGATGTTTATGCACTTTGAATTTTGCTTGCAGGGAAAAATCTAGGGAGAGGGGATCAGGGTTATTAACATGCTCTTAATATTGCAGGGCTCTGATTTTATTCTTGCATGAGACTATTTGGATTGCTACTTTAGAGAGCTGACACATGCATAATGGACTGAATGGCCTATTTCTGGCACTCTTCTATCATTCTGCTTTTATTCAGAGATATTCATAGAATCGCAACAGTGCAGAAGGAGGCCATTCGGCCCTTCGAGACTGCACCGACCCTCTGAAAGAATACTCCACATAAGCCTATCCAAATAGCCCCTTACCTCACCTACACATTCTTTGGACACTAAGGGGCAATTTAGCATGGCTAATCCGCCTAATCTACACATCTTTGGACTGTGGGAGGAAACCGGAGCACCCATAGGAAACCCAGGCAGACACAAGGATAAAGTGCAAACTCCACACAGAGAGTCACCCAGGACCTGAATTGAACCCGGGTCCCTGGTGCTAACCACTGTGCCACCGTGCCACCCTATTAGGGAAGGTGCCCAAAAGCGTGGCCAAAGAGGAAAGTTTTAATGAGTGCCATAAAGTAGGTGAGTGAGGTCGAGGCAGAAAGCTTTAAGAAGCTCAAGCTGATGGTAAAGCAATGAAAATCGAGGCACTTGGAAGGCCAAAACGAAAGTGAAGCCATAGTTTCAAGAAAAACAATGCTGTGACTTAGTTTCAGCTCATCAAAGCTTGGCCTCAGTCCGAATGACTTAAAGGTCAGTGAGGACTTCAGGGAGAACTAAGTGCTGATCAGTGCAGTTGAGATTTTATGGGCCCTTGGAATTACTACAGCATTTGATCAAGAACACAGTTTTAAATATTTGACAGTCACTATGTGTGTACTGCCCAAGGTGGAGATGACAGACAAGAATGCTTTGTATTTGGTGGGCTTTGTAATGGGATTTTTACTGAATTTATTACTCGATAAGCTAACAAGGGTATTAATGTTAAGTCTGAAGGGGTTATGGTAGTCGACAGCATGAGCAAATTACAATTTGCCAATGAAGAATATTTAAGTATTCCTTGCTCCCACGAACAGCCGTACTTGCTCCTTAATCTGGGAGGCAGATTTTTTGCAGAGCACCTTCTTTTCACAACCATTATCCAGGCTACACTCTGGGGGAAAAAAAGCAGGACGCACACACGCTGACTTGGAAGTCTAACAAAAAGCTGGCCAACAGCTTCGAGAAATCTGGTAACTCAAAACTCTACTAAATATAAACCCATGACATTGCAAATGCATGTGGGCCACGGGGTTGTCATAGATTGAACTGCAGTTGTATTCAACATTCCACAAAGGGAGAGCATGATAAAATTACCCGTTGACAACATTTCGCATCAATGTGCTTTGAAAATAAAGTGATCTCCGTAGTACCCCTTAAAAGATGAAGTAGTTAGCTACTCCAACCAGCAGAGCTGGTAAAAGCCCTTTGAAATACCCAGTGGTACAAGTGAATTTGAATGCCTGTTGCTGGAGCTAGAATTCAAACTGATGGTCCTTTGAGATGCATGTTCAATGATCTAAAGTATATTTCCCTCCAGATGTCACTATGTCAGTTTCTGGCTCATGTTGGCCACAATCTTGCCTCGGAGTCAAAATATCGTGGGCGCAGGAAGCAGGTTGTCACTCGCAGTGCAGTACTGAAGGAGCACTGCACTCTCGCGTTTTTCAGCTAAGTCAGCAAACTGAGGGTTTGTTTCCTTGCAGGTGAGCATAAAAAGATCCCACTGCATTAGTTGGAAGAAGGTCTGGAGAGCTCTCTCCAGTTCCCTGGTCAGCATTGCCCTTTCGAACAACATCACAAAAATTGTAATTGCCTAAAAATAAAACAAATGGTTTTGTCATCATCACTTTCTTTCTGTGGCAACCTTGCTGTATGCAAATTGATTGCTGCATTTCCTTCATGAGAACAATGACTACACCTCAAATATACTTCATTGGCTGTAAAGTGCTTTGGGATGACCCAAGGTCCTATAAAGGTGCTCCTACAAGTTATGAGTCCCATCTTTCCTCATCAACAAACTAGCTTGAGTATAAAGCAGCATTGAGTGCCACAGCTCCATTTGTTTTCCCTTGTATTTTTCCAATGAAATTAGTAAAGAAAATATAGCACATCAGCCTAAAGCTAATTAACATGTTGAAAAATGATGGTTGACTTAACGCTGGGAAGATGGCTGACAGAGATAAAATGGTTGCTGAAACTGAGAGTTTTGTTAAAAACCCCTGTCCTTCTATGGCAGCAGAAAGGTATGCTGCAGTTTTCAGTCATTGAGATTCCATGTTATCAGTTCTTGGTTTCCCTTAGCAATGCCTGGCAACAGCTGCACAGTTCTGCAGTAATAAACCTGGGAGAGTTTAATGGATTTTATTGTTCTGCATCAATGTTTAAGCATCAGCATTCTTACATCCTAGGATCCTACACTCCCTTGAGAGCAGCATCGAGGAGATCTAATTTACGTAAAAGCGTTTATAAATTTTTAATTTGATTTAACAAGTAAATTAACAAGTCCCTTATTCAAGCAAGTTTTATGGCCTCGTGTCACTCAAGAACGGTTGTGAAGATTTTATGCTTAACCCAGTGTGCTACCGAGGGCCATTGTCATAAATTGTCTGCTTGGTGTTCATCTGTGAATAGGCAGCGTTGCTATCGTCATTGCTACTTTGGAGGAATGTTACTTCCAGATTATTTGTCAGGTTACCGTATTTTGGGAGGGAAAAATAAATAAATACACACTGGACATAGTGAACAGAAAATAAAGATGTGTTTTTTAAAATCAATTTTAATATGCTCCTTGAAAGTAGATACTGCAATAATAGCTGCGATAAACAAGTCAAATGTCAGCTACACGCCCTAGCCCATCGCAATTCTTACACAGGGAGTGGAGTGGCAGGAAGCAGAAGAGATGTAGTAGCAGAATGAATAACCAATCTGCCTGTTGTCAATACCCCTGTCGTAATTTGAATTTATCAAGAGCATTGTACAGTAGTAAATCTCGCACCACAAATCAACCCCTGAGCTATACCACATAATCCATAACCTGTTAAATTCCCACGAGGATGGAAAATTACCTAAAAGAACTGCATTTAAAATTGGTTTAAAAAAAAAATTGGACTGACAGCTAAATGGACAGTACTACCGAGGGTGTTCTGCAAATACGTGCCACAGTTCACCGGTACAATAAAAACAAAAGTCGGCCCATTGTGAATTTTTCCAGTATTCTGCAGATCTGTTCAGTGTATGCACAGAATAGAAATGTCATGCTTAACATTGCATGAGACCAGACTGCTGATGGACTATGAGCTAGATGCACAGCACTCAAGAACCAGAGGCAAAACAGGTCAACTTGCAAGGATAATTGTCACGGAATTTGTTTATGGGAAGAAGTGCTCAGCACTGAAGGTCCACACTGCATTAAACTTTTGTTCTGAATTTGCACACAGCTGTGTGGCTGGGACTGACGTTCCTTCTTCCTGTCGGAAAAAAAGTGGGCTGATACCTTTGGGAAAAATGATCAGATAGTGAACCCTCTTGATTGGTGAGACAAAAGAAGCTTCAAGGAAGCAAGAGAGCACAATGTGGCCGAGTATGAAAGTCACCTCGTGGACAGTACATTGTTATTTTTTAAATAATTATTGCATGCAGTTTAGTATATTTGACATGAGAACATGAGGAAGGGGAGTAGGCCATTCAGCCCATCCATCCTGCTCTGTCGGAAAACTGAATCAGAATTATGGCTAAATTAAAAACCGTAATGACAAAATGATGGCTTGGGGAACAAGTGTTTAAATGTTGCTTTGCGCACTCCATTTAACCTGAAAAAAATGCCGACTGACGCAACATTGGAAGGCTACAGATCTGCATCTTCCCACCCCACATTACTTCTGCAGAAAAGAACATCCAATTCCCAAGTCTTCCACTCGCCTCCTTTTCAGATTACTGGATAGAATCGAGTTCCCCAGCAGTAGCATGAAAAGGCCCTTTCACTCAAGTTCCTTTCAGCGGTCAGTGTGCTTTTTTTAAAGAGCTGGGGGGGGGGGGTTAAGAGAAGAACTTGCTTCAGCAGATTAATGCATTGACTTTATTCTATTCTGTGATGCGGATGTGGGAAAGAGATGGTAAGCTGAGGAGGACATCACTCGGGCTGTTTAGGTGGAGAAGGGGATGACTACATCCCATACTAAAATGGGGAGAATTTGCATCCAAATTTCTTATGGAGTGCTGGGGGAAAAGAAAGGGTGGAGTTATGCTATTCTGAGAATAAGTGCCATGGCAGGGGTGGGAATGTGGAGTGTTTCCCACTGCGGAGACCAGCGAGAAAACATGCAAAATTGTCTGGCCCCGACCTCATGCACCTGAGCGCTTCACACTGCATTCAGTGACGGGGAAGGCCTGGATATCACGTATTCCGCCATCATGTCGGGGTGCCATGTTGAAAAGGCGCCTAACATCAGTGACCCACTATTGAAGAAAGAAGGCGGACCACCTGAAAATGATGGCAGCTCTCAGGGAGCACTCTGAGGTCGGAAGATGAACCTCCCTATAACGAAGGTGGATCTCCACGGACGTTCTGGGGCTGGAGGCTGGAGCACCTCCAGGACATCAAATCTGGAAGGTCCACCTATGGATGCACCTCTGACCCACTGCTGTGTTCCAGGATTATGGGCAGCCTCCATCCTGAAATGTGGAGACAGACGCAGGCATTGTTCAAATGAGTCCCAACATCGGCAAGCCACATTGTTCGGAATGTGTTTCATGCCACCGTATTTTGCCACCAATATCGTGGAGAATCTGGCTTTGGGGGTTGGGCGGGGGGCTTCATCTGCATCCCAACGGGATACAAATGAGGTTCACACTGGTCTCTGGTGGGCTTTCCTACCTGCCGTGGTGGGCACCAGCAGAAGGTACCGCTGCAAATTCATGGCGGAATGAAAACCTGATTTCTGGCTCTCCCACCATATTCTCTCTCTCTCTCTCTCTCTCTCTCTCCCCCCCCCCCCCCCCCCCCCCCACCATGTCTGTCGTTGAACCTGCTGGCGGGAGCTTGGGCTAATTCTGCCCAGAGTCTTTAATGAACCAATAATTAGAGTTCACTATTAGCGGAAAGTGTATTCATCTGAGTTCTTAGGTGGTCGAACAGGATTAAGAATATGCAAGTAAGGGCAGCACGGTGGCGCAGTGGTAGCACTGCAGTTTCACGCCGCCGAGGTCCCAGGTTCAATCCCGGCTCTGGGTCACTGTCCGTGTGGAGGTTGCATATTCTCCCTGTGTTTGTGTGGGTTTCACCCCCACAACCCAAAGATGTGCAGGGTAGATGGATTGAACACGCTAAAATTGCCCCTTAATTGGAAAAAATGAATCGGGTACTCTAAATTTATTTTTAAAAGAATATGCAAGTAATTCCCTAATTGATCTTGGATGTTTGTTCAAATCTTTCACACTCTTGATTTTTTTTTGTCGTTCAAATTGAAGTATCTGAATTTGGCTACTGAAATTCCAATAAAAAGTAACTCTCTGTAGTTTAATCACAGACCCAGGGCCCGAGTAATCTGCAAGGTACACAACTGTCAATTAGGTTAGGATTCCACTGATGATCTTATCAAAGTTAGCAGAGTCGAGGCAAAGGACCTGTGGCAATGTAGCGAACACAACTGCAGCTTCCCTTGTCCGCTAGATGGTGTCCAGCCCAGGAAGGAGTGTATAGAGTGCTCCCACAAAAGCCTGTAACCCAGCCTTATTTCACTCCACATCTCCATTCCCACCCAATGAAAGCTATATCTGCCTCCGAGGATACTGATAAGATGGGTCCTTTCTCCGCACACTGGTCTCCAACGACATATTGTGACCCATTTTAGTGGGAGTGGAAACCACCTTGTGTAATTACTGAAGACTTGGATTCCATCAGAGTCCAGCAAATGGGACAGCCCAGAAAAACTGGGACCCAGCACTTCAATCACACATTTACAATGCTGCTGCAAAGAGTGAAGTGGAAATTTTCCCTTGTGCCAAATTCAAGCTCAAAAGCACTGAACCTCTCCCAAACATTTGTGTTCTCAGAAGAAAAATACAACAGACCCAACCTTAGCCATGATCTTGAGAGAAATACAATCTGACCTGCCTAAGGCAACAACAGAAATCATGCATCTCATCCATCTACAGTAATATAACCTGTGTTATGTCTGGCTAATTTAAAATAGATGCAGGACAATTATTATTGTCCTGAATCAGTGGAATTCTTATTCTGAGCGCAAATAATGTTTAATGAATGAGAGCAGATAATGAACCTTGCCCACGGCACATATTCTGAGGGAGTTCAGCAGTGCAGCAACTCTGAAGAAAGTAAAAATATTTTGTGAACTCCCTAGTTATTCATACTCAGGGCACATTGTGTGTGATGCCACCAGACGGTGGCACTAAGAGAGAACGCAAGCCTTATCTTGAATTGTCTGTAAGTGAAAGGTCATACTCCAATACAAGTTATATATAAGCGAGTTTCTCACCTCCCAACTCACCAAAGCCTGCCCACAATCTAAAAGGCACAAGTGAGGAGTGTGATGGAAGACTCTCCCCTGACTGGATGAGTGCAGCTCCAACTACACTCCAGAACATTGACACCATCCAGGACAAAACACCCCTTGATTGGCACCCCATACACAAAGATTAACACCCTCCACCACTGATGCACAGTCGCAGCAGTGTGTACCATCTACAAGATGCACTACAGGAATTTACTAAGGTTCCTTAGGCAGTACATTGCAAACCCACAGCCACTACCTTCTGGATGGACAAGGGCAGCAGGTGCATAGGAAGGCCGCCACCTGGAAATTCCCCTCTGAAGCCATGCGCCATCCTGACTTAGAAATATATCGCTGTTCCTCCACTGTGGCTGGGTCAAAATCCTGGAATTCCCTCCCCAACAGCACTGTGGGTGTACCAACACCACATAGACTACAGAAGTTCAAGAAGGCATTCCACCACCACATTCTCAAAGGCAGTTAAGGATGGGCAACAAATGCTGGCCTAGCCAGCGATGCCCATAAATGAAATTTTGAAAATACCTTTTTGCATTTGCATTGAACAGAAGAAAGTAGAAAATACCTTCAAAGGGAGGCAGAAAACATATCGAAGTCAAATCATTCTTCCCTGATATGAATGAGAACAGCCTTATCCAAAGCCAATTGCTGTCAGTTCTGGAATTGCCGAGAATTACGTTGCATTCGAAGTATTGGAACAGGTAATTTGGCTCACGTGGTCCATTCCAGTGTTCAGCCTCCACATGAGCCTCTTTCCGCCAAATTTCATCTAACCCCATCAGAATACCGTTCCAATCCTTTTTTTCTCATATACTGACCTAATCACTGAATGGATATATAAAAGTAAAGTTGCCATAGTCCCAGATGACCATAGGTTCTTGCACCTTTGAAGGGGGAGAGCTGACTGGTGGTGATTTAACCTGAGGATCACTACACCTCAGGCGAGGGGCAAGGTTGACAAGGCGGGGCCTTCATGAATATAATCAGCCGATACGGGAATTGAACCTATGCTGCTGGTCTAGTTCTGCATCACGAACCAGCTGTCTAGCCAAGTGAGCTAAACCAGCTTAGTCATTCACCTCAACTACTCCTCATGGTAGCAAGTTCCACGTTCTAACCACTCTCTTAGTAACAAAGATTCTCCTGAATCCCTGATTGGGTTTATTAATGGCTACCTCAGAAAAATAGCCTTTTCTCCCTCACAAGTGAAACTCTCTGCTTAAAACTTATTTAAAGCATACCTCGAGTGAGAGTTTGCAATAAACTATTTTTTGCCTTAGGTGGTGCTTGCGGGGGAACAGAGCAGGGCATGTTGGTACATAAAACGTTTGGCCTCTGCTACAATTGGGAGTGTAACTAAACTCATACTCCAGTTCCTTTCGCTTCAGATAATGCCAAATGCAAATCATATACCAAAGACACTCATTCCTGCTGGGCTCCAACAGGGAACTTCAGTAAAAATGAAATTACACACAGTCCTCAACAACTCTAGACTCTCTGGCTCCAATCAATCATTCGCTCAGAGTTTCCAGGTGCAACTTAAAAGGGCTCTGACGGAAAAAGCCATAGTGCACTTAGTTACCTTATTAGTAGAGTACAGACTACCCATGTTGTTTCTCTTAAATGGCGCCCTGGATGTTTCTCATCATGCTGCACTTTATGTCGAGAGTTTGCCATCATTTTCTTTTCTAGATTTTCATGGTCTTGTGTTTGTATTTTTGCAGTATTAATAAAAACCTTTGTTAAAAGGCAGCTTTAGGAGTCTGAGCGGTCAGCAATATTGCAGTCCCTTTCACTTATTAACTAGTGTTCTTTTTCAAACTTTGTTCATCCCAGCTCGTGCTGGCATCAACATCCACAGGTACAGGCGAAGAGAAGTTGCAGAGCATGACAGCATGAGGCAATTATGATCCATCATTAAGACAGCAATCTTATAAGTTCAGCTGGCTTAATTATTCACTTGGAATTTACTGAATTAATTTTGGCAGTTAACAAGATGTATTTTATTTCTACCTTAGAAAAGCTTAAACTTGATGATGATGAACACTTTTTGGATAGGCCTAAAGAGATCAGACAACTGGATTCTTGGTTTTGAAAGTTCAATTTCGACACCTAGATCAAAGATTATCCAATTAGATAACTACTTATTTGCATCAATGCCCGGCCTGTATATACCTTGTTAAAAACAACAGCCTTTTCATAGATTCTTCAGGTACTACAATCTGATTTGCTTGCTTAAGTTATATAAGTAGTTGCAATGTACACCAGACAGGAAGAAATGAACTCAAGATTATTATATCATTGGGAATTTAAAATGTTTCTGAATAAATTGTGTGACTTGTAAGAATAATGATTTAACATAGCAGATACCTTAAGTATTCAGGTGAAGTTATTGTCCTCGTGCATTATTATATCACGTGAACAGCGCAACTTTGTTTCTGTCTTCGTGCCCATTTCCTCCTAGTGTTTCCTGGCGAGACTTATATCTCAATATGAAACGGCAAAAGTGCATTTTGTTGCTACGTTGCTTCAAAGGAATCAGGACTTGAAGAATGTTATGAAAAGACAGTAAATCTTAATCCTACACCTGAGAATTCAGACTCATGTGAATATCTGACAGGTGTGAGGTTTCGTAGTGTATCAAAGAGCAACTTTTATTAAAAAACAGCAGGGGAACATCTTGGATATTATGATTCAAACTGTGGAACATATTGTCCAAGCAACCCATTTACATTCAATCAATGCAGATCAATTTTCCGATTCATTGAGTGAAGATTCATGTTCTCTGAAAGCCTACTTCAGAAAATGGAGACTTGGACCAGCACTGCCAATACTGTTAATTCATCTTTCCGCCTGAACAATTAAGGCCAGGGAAGAACTTCATGCCCAGTTCTGTGGTCAACCACTCACCAACAACACAATGCCAAAATACAGTGGCGTCACTCTTCACCGTACATTCAGACACCAGCAAAACCTCCAGAACATTGGAGCCGAGGTCATGGCGAGAGTAAATCTCACGGGAAACTGGCAGTAACCGCCTGGGCAGAAGAGCCCATAAATGGTGCACTGCTTCAAACTCCCTGGTCTTCCCAACATCAAGGAGTGCTGTGGCTCAAATTAGCTCAGAAGCTGCCATATGAACATGCTAGATTAGATATACAGCTCTGGAAGTCATGAAGATTATCTCTGGGATATTGAGACCAACACAACCCAAGTTGTTTCTTGCACTATCACACACTTAAGTCCACAAGAGAAAACATCCTCTTCAACCAATACCATCAGTGGACAGCTAACAAAGCACTCTCATTGACACAGGACCGTGAAACAAAACTCTACACACCCATCAGAAATCCCATAACCCCTGCTGAACACATTCCCCACCCTACAAATGGATGGTGTACCTTCTGTTTAACTGAAAAGATCACCAAACACAACTTGGTAACTGACCAGAGTGGGGAAGTCCCGGGTTTCAACCTTCCACTGAAAAACTTGGAAAATTCTCAGCCGGTTGAGGAGGGGCCAGGGAAGATGTGTCCTCTGGCTCCACAAGTGGAACATGAGGAACACTCAAATTATGACTGCGGCAATCTGAGTCAGGCCATTGTCAACACACTGAACTCCTTCCCAATGTTGTGTTATATACTCTGGGATAACACAGGCTGCAACTCGATGTAGCTTTGACCAAAAGATACTCCAGACGTTGAAGTAAGTTCAATGTGTTTTATTGAACCATTAGCACAATTCTCTATGAGTTCGACTCTCCTGCTAATCTTACTATAGTAACTCAGTCTAACTAACCAGTCTGCTCTAAGCCACGTGGTGGGTGTGACGCTTCTGATCTGCCCCTGTCCTACTCTCTACGTGTCGCCTGTGGAAAGAGACAGAGCATGTGTGTCCTGTCCTTATATTATGGGTGGTGTAATGCCCCCTTGTGGTAGTGTCACCTCTGGGAGTCTTGACTGCCCATTGGTCGTGTCCTATTCTATGTGTTCATTAGCTGTATATCTGCATGTCATGACTTCTCTGGTGCTCTCTCTCGTGTTTACTTAGTCGTAGTGTATTTACATTAACCCCTTGTGTATTTACAGTGTTGCATATCACCACACCCAAGAGATAATTTCCTGTTGGCATCATAACCATTCACACTGCATTAGTTGAAGATGCTGAATGGATTGTTAGCCTCAACACTGAACTATAACTGCTTCCCCAGCAATGTGCGATTTAAAAAGTCACTCTAATATCATGTTTCATAGGCTTTTCCAAAGCAATAGCATTGGTTGCAACTGCCCCAAATTTCTTTGGCAGTATTACCAGATTTCCACCATAATTGTCACTGATGGTGGGGTTTTTTGACAGACTTTTTCGGGAGTCGAACCTCCTCGGCGGGATTCTCCGAAATGGAGGCAGAATGTTCGCGCCGTCGTGAACGCCGTCGAGGTTCACGACGGCGCGAAACGGCCCCTATCCCGACCGATTCAGGGCCCGATGATGGGCTAGGAGCAGCGCCGCATCATTTAATCACAGCAGGCCTTGGCGCAGCGTAAAGGCGGCGCCGCATACATGACGCGGCCGGCGCTGCATAACTGGCGTCACCCGTGCATGCGTGGTTGCTGTCCTCTCCGAGTCCACCCCGCAAGAAGATGTCTGACGGATCTTGCGGGGCTGCGGAAAAAGGGAGGTCCTCCTTCAGAGAGGCTGGCCCGATGATCGGTGAGCACCAATCGCGGGCCAAACCCCATTTAAGGCCCCCCCGGTGCAGGATCCCCCCGCCGCCTCCCAGCGATCCCGCGCTGTTCCCGCCGGCAGCGACCAGGTGTGGACGGCGCCGGGGAGGAACCCACCGTTTTGGGCAGGCCGCTTGGCCCATCCGGCACTGAGAATCGCGGGGGTACCAGTGAATCGCCATTTTGGTTGTCTCGGGCGATTCACTGGACCATGCCGCGCAAAACGCGATTGTGCCGATCTGGCCGCTTCCGTGAATCGCGGGAGGGCGTCGGACCGGCGTCGCGGGAAAATTTGGCGACCCAGGCGATTCTCCCAACCGGCGCGGGAGCGGAAAATCGTGCCCCCTGTGTCTCTTTCAAGTTTAGTGAAGGGCATGGTGCGGTCCCATGGGACTGGAGGCAGACATACCAATGAAATCAGGCACACACACCTCCAGCTGTGACTAAGTCCAGACCAGGAGATCACCTGGTAAGATAAGTGGTTGGGCATAGAGTTGGCCTTGGCAACCCTGCCTTGGCAAGTAGCCTGGGATGTTGCCAATAGGTGGGGCTAATGATTACAACTATATTCCCATCGTCGTAGACATGGAATCATCCCACGTAAACCACATGTGCTCCCACTAATCTCACAAACTCCCACAGGGTTAGCATTGGAAGGAACTGGCAGATGCGACTCCAGGTATAATTGCTAAGAATTTGGCCTATAGAATCTTTGGTGTTACTGTCTCTAATTAAAGGCTACATTTGAAATATAGCATAGTGCAATAAAGCACCTAAAGTTGTTAAATCAAAATGGAATGCCTCCTGTGCGTTTGCACTTTCATTAATTAGCTCCGAATAATTCAACCCTGAAAGAAATGAATCAGCACAATGCAGAAACAAGGCAACCCTTTGGAAAATATACCATTAGCCCACTTAAAGACAATGAGTGAACTGTTCGGCAACATTTGTACTTACATAGGAAAGGTGCTTATAATTGTAATGCCCACACTCGCCTGCCATGAACTGACAATTTCAGCCCAGCATCCTTCCTTCAGACCTACAGAGAACCAAAATGGGAACCCATCCAAAACTGCAGCTGTCTGAAGCCATTAACTGCTGAACACATTCTGTTGTTCGACCTCATTCTTATTACAGCATAACTGTTCATTAAGGAAATTTCTGTGCAATTAATTAAATTATTCCCATGTCTGCACCGCAAAGCCATTACTCCAATATCAGCTTTCACTTGTACTCATTTCAGCCTGCGTTCAAATGCCAAGTCACATCTCTGGGGGCAGCCAGTCCCTGTAAAAATGCACTCTTTACTGCTCACTTAGACTATCATTTCTCTTTTTATTGCCACTCATTTTCCACTAGGAATTGTGTGCTAGTACATTGGCAAAAGTTCCAGTATATAGCAGCAATGAAATTTGCTACAGACACTTAACACTTGGCTCATGTTGGGGCAAAGCTCATACGTAAGCTGATAAACAAACATTTCCAGTTTGAAGATCTTGAGCGCACAAAAAGTAGAAAAGTTATCATTCTTGCTGTATAATTTTCAAACAAACACTCCTGCAGGTAGTTGGTGAATGCACATATGCAGATCTCTATCCTTAAAGGGACAATGCATTTTCTTCTTTTAACACTGTTACAATTCAATTGTAAGAATCTTTCATCTGCATTACTACAGGCAATAAAGGCAGTGGGGACATGGGTTCAGAGCTTTCCCTCTCTGGGTCTCCACAAAGACCAACAATGTTTCTGAATGTTTCACTCAATGTCAGTCATGCTATTAATTCCAATTCATTTTCTTTGTTTTTGGAATAATTAAGGCAGGCAATTAGGTCCATTAAATCTTTAAAAAAGCAAGATGGAATCCAGTAAAATGCACTACCGAAACCCTCAATGGGTCATCACCCACAATTTGCAAAGAGAGGTTAAGTATTTCTCCACAGCGAAGAGATACATACAGCTGATGATTGATGTGTCTGCTTTCACTGACGAGTGGGCTGGGTGATTTGCTGAGGCACTTTGGGATGTCGTAAATGTGTTAGAAAAGGTCAAAAGGCACAAGAGTAGTTGCAATGTCTTGGGGTCTGGGTTTTGCCGTGGGGGTTGCCTTGTCGGTTCATCCAAAACCCCCATGCTGCTCCATCTTTCATCTCGCTGCACAATTGATCTTTCACCCCCTCTCTCCATTAACATTACACAGCAGACATTAAAACTACGTGTAATGAATAAACTGACTTGATAATAACTCGTTGCATTAAAAAGTTTGCCCTGGGCAGTAGAGTAACTGGATTAATAATCGGCCCGATTTTATTTCCATCGACTTTCAGCCAAAATGGGTCATGTCAACTATGACGTTAAAGGAAGCCACCCGAGTGATTGTCGAAAAATATTACACCTGCCTTGGCAACGACTTCCACACCAACAAGAGGGTCTGCGAGGAGTTTGCCATCATCCCCAGCGAGAAACTTTACAACAAAATTGAGACACACTTAATGAAGTATATTCAACGTGGTCCTGTCGGAGGCATCTCCATTAAACTGCAAGAAGAGGAGCTGGAGGGAAGGGATAATTATGTCCCAGAGGTTTCCGCTCTGGATTCGATGATTGAGGTGGATCCAGATACCAAGAAGATGCTGAAATTGCTGGATTTTGGCAGCTTTGCCAATCTGTAGGTCACATAACCTTCAGTAGGTATGGCCTTTAGGACTCCAAGATTATAAAATGATTTGTACTATAACGCTCTACAATTTAAAAAAAGACAAAAGCAAAAAAGAAATTTCCCATTTTGCACTTCTACCCAAGAGAAAGTAGTACCCAATTCACCCTATTCATTGACATTTGGTCCCTGTGGGGCCCTTTCAGATTTAATGTTACGAGACGGAACCATGACCCAGAATGTGTCAATTTGTACTGCCTTCTGGATTTTCTTAATGTAAAATTGAGTGGAGAACTTAAGACTACACGTGGGGACCCAGTGGGGGCAGTATGCCACATCAGCAGGTCCTAAGGAGCACTGGGAATTATGAGCAAGGTTATTGCATTTCAAGTATTTCTGCTCCAGATCCAAATGATAAAAGTAATGTTTTATTGGTCTTAACATTCAGCAGTGAGTTACTCTCCATGCAAATGGTGAGCGTAAGCCACTCCAGAATATGAAGTTGTTGTTCTTTGATGTAAGGGTGTCACGGTGGCACAGTGGTTAGCACTGCTGCCCTCACAGGGCCAGGGACCCCGTTCGATTCCAACCTCGGGTGATTGTGTGGAGTTTGCACATTTTCCCTGTGCCTGCATGGGTTTCCTCCGGTTGCTCTGATTTCCTCCCACCGTCCAACGAGGTACAGCTTAGGTGGATTGGCCAGGCTAAATTTATTGTTTAATGAAAACCAAAGACAGTGGTTTTCGTGTTTCTAATATTTAATTGGAAGAAACTTTTATTCACTCAGAACTGGATGTTGGACAAGCAGATTGATAATTTAGAGAGTGTGGAGGAGTCAAAAGAGCTAGGGATGAGGTAGATCTGAGTGTTGCCAGTGTCCTTGTGTAATTTGATGCTATATTTTTAAATAATGTAGCATTTAGATGAGAAATAGGAGTAGCCAGGGATAGATCCTTATGAGACATCAGAGACAACACAGTTTTTAAATAAATTTAGAATACGCAATTATTTGTTCTTCAATTAAGGGGCAATTCAGCTTGGCCGATGCACCTAACCTGCACACCTGTGGGTTGGGGGGTTGAGCCACAATCCCCACAACCCAAAAGATTTGCAGGCTAGGTGGTTTGGCCATGCTAAGTTGCCGCTTAATTGTAAAAAATGAATTGGGTACTCTAAATTTTTTTTTTTTTTAAAGTATCTCAATTCATACAAGCATTGAAAAAAATGAAAAACTGTTGTTTTTAAGTTCACTATGCCAATTCATCTCTAAAACTGTCAACATTTCTCGCAGGTGCTTGTACTTTGCAACTATGCAGCTGGCTATTATTCCCACTTTCTTGATAAATACCGACAGATCGATTGCCGATGACGTCTGGAATTGAAAACGTATAACGTCCAACACAACAGTTATCAAACACTGTCTTTGTTTTTAGTCATGCACACAGAAAATCAAGGTTGAATCAGCAAAACAGAAAATGCTAAATACCAAAAAAGAATTTAATCAAAATGGAGAACTGCACAAGAAGAGGCCACAAAATAACGATGGATGAGAATGTGAGCAGAATAAAAGTATCTAAACATTTTATGTAAAATTGTGCTTCAGATTAGAATGACAATCATGAAAAGTTGCTGTTTTATTGCTGCACTTTTCAGTCTCATTGCTGAAAACATAGGAAGTTGTCAGGGTGAAAAGCCACCCTGTTGAGAAGAAAAAGAATGGCAGTCTCGAGGCTCAGCTGATGTGTTTGTCAGATGGACCTGCAGATGGACAGCCAACCCTCTCACCTGAAACAGGTGGAAGGCTGCTTACAAATCAGAATGGCGCTAGTTGTTGGGTCCTCAGGCATGCACACTTGGCATGTGCATACTGGTAGTGAGTGATTTAAGCTGTGGTCCCTAAAAGGACTGATGGAAGCTGCTCCAAAAGAGAGTCTGGAACATATTGGAGGCGGGGGTGGGGGGCATTCTTGTGGTCCCACTAGTAGGTGTCTGACTCTCTTTTTACCACCGACCTCCAATTTGGCTCAGAAGTTTGTCAGACTGGTGCTCATTAATGGCTGGGCAGCCGGCCAGCTGTCTTCTAATAAGGCCTGGACTAGAAAGTCATCCAAGACAAAAGTTAAAATTGGACTAGCTGAATATAAAGGCATTGTCGCTCTGTTTAGTAAGGGTAAAGAAGTGATTATTGAAGCAGTTTAGAAACATTTATCAGCAGTAGCACTGTCTAACTGCATGTGTTTCATGATGACAGTATTTCTGAAAAGTTTAAGCAGTATGAAATTCAGCTGGAAGCTCCAATATCAAGGTTGATCTCTTCGCATATGCATTATTAAGGAAGATTACAGAGGACAAAATGTCTCTTTAAAAATAGAGTTTCTCGTACAGCGCAGCTTGGGAAACGTACAAAAGCATTTGGGCTGCTCTGTCGGGGAGCTTGAACAGATGAAATTACTACCTCCCACTTACCATTTCATTTCTGCTGTTATATAATGGTTAAAAGCTACCCAGTAATAGGCTTCTGTTGAGTTTTCTCCTGGGCAGAGGCTGAAGCAGCTAACCCTACTATTAGAGGCCTGATAAGCTTTGTCAATGCAATCTGCTGAATGCCTTGAGTGACAAGCGATCGATAGTCGTCACTCTCTGGGGTCATCACAGGTGATGTGGGCCTAAGTAATAAAACAGCCTGGGCTGTCTCCTCCAACTTAAATGCTTCCCCTGTCACAATATTTCTTTTGTCTAAGCGCCTGTAGCTAAATTTCTTATAGATCAAAACCATCAGATAGGAGTCAGGTTTCGTGGAATTGCAAGCTAATGAAGGCTCAGTGGAGTAGATAAATAAGCTTGGGTAAATACAGGATGACTTAGGTGTATGCACCAAATCTGGAAACGTTGCCACCACGTTAAGTGACAATATGGGCAGAATGCAAGACACAAAATTCATTTGTGAGTCAGATTTCCTTTGTTGGTTGTCTCTGGAAAGCCAAGGAAGAGGCTTCAGGCAACACCAGAGGTGGAGAGCAGTTGTGCCAATTTGAACTGCAGCAATGCAAGGCCTTTAATTGTGCAGATGTTTAAACTCAAAGGTGTGGGTCTTTGGACAGGCTCACTTCCTGGAAGAGCAGTGACCACAACGCTGAGACCAATGGTGTCCCGAGCACATTCTCCATCTATACACAATCAATTCTTTTATATTGCTTTTCTTTAAATAATATTTTTATTAAGGTTTTTTAACAACACAATTTTTTCCCCATACAAATAATAACCCCCCCCCGGTAACAAAATAACGCAAATTCTCCCTGAGCAAGATATATACATGGCAAGATAGTATATTTACATAGCTTTATACACTGGCTCTCGCCCATTCGTGCCAGTTTCCCCCACCCTCCATGTTATCCCCCGCTCATCCGTCCCCTCCAGCAATCTCTCGTTCCCCCCTCCCCTCCAGGCCCCCCCCCCCCCCCCCCCAAGGCATGCTGCTGCTGCTGCTGACCGACCTTCCTCTAACGCTAAGCAAGGTATTCTAGGAACGGTTGCCACCGCCTGTAGAATCCTTGTGCAGACCCTCTCAAAGCGAACTTAATTCTCTCCAATTTAATGAACCCCACCATGTCGTTTATCCAGGCCTCCAGGCGAGGGGGCTTCGCCTCCTTCCACAATAGCAAGACCCTTCGCCGGGCTATAGGGACGCAAAGGCCAGAATTCCGGCTTCTTTCGCCTCCTGTACTCCCGGCTCATCCACTACTCCAAATATTGCTAGCCCCCAGCTTGGCTTGACCTGGACTTTCACCACCTGAGATATTACTTTCGCCACTCCTCTCCAGAACCCCTCCAATGCCGGGCATGACCAAAACATATGGACATGGTTCGCCGGGCTCCCTGAACATCTTTCACATCTATCCTCTACTCCAAAGAACCTACTCAGCCTCGCCCTCGTCAAATGCGCTCTGTGAACCACCTTAAATTGTATCAGACTGAGCCTGGCACACGAGGAGGAGGTATTCACCCTGCCCAGGGCATCAGCCCATAGCCCTTCCTCAATCTCCTCCCCCAGCTCCTCCTCCCATTTACCTTTCAATCCTTCCACTAGCGCTTCCCCCTCTGCTTTCATCTCTTGGTATATTTCCGACACTTTGCCCTCCCCGACCCATACCCCCGAGATCACCCTATCTTGAACTTCTTGTGCCGGGAGCAACGGAAATTCCCTCACCTGTTGCCTCACAAAAACCCTCACCTGCATATATCTAAATGCGTTTCCCGGGGTAACTACAATTTCTCCTCCAGTGCCCCTCGGCTCGCAAATGTCCCGTCAATGAACAGGTCCCCCATTCTTCCAATCCCCTCCCGATGCCAGCCTTGGAACCCCCCGTCCATATTCCCCAGGACAAACCGGTGGTTACCCCTGATCGGGGACCACACCGATGCTCCCATTGCACCCCTGTGCCTTCTCCACTGGCCCCAGATCCTTAGCGTTGACGCCACCACCGGGCTTGTGGTGTGTTTTGTCGTCGAGAGCGGCAACGGTGCCGTTACTAACGCCCCCAGGCTCGTTCCTTTACAGGACGCCATCTCCATCCTCTTCCATGCCGCTCCCTCTCCCTCCATGACCCACTTGCGGATCATCGCCACGTTTGCGGTCCAGTAGTAACTCTCTAGGGTTGGCAACCCTCCTCGGTCCCTGTTGCGTTCCAAGAACCCTCTTCTAACCCTCGGTGTCTTATTTGCCCACACATACCTCATAATACTCCTACCTACTTTCTTGAAAAAGCCCTTGGTGATCACGATGGGGAGGCACTGAAACACGAACAAAAACCTCGGAAGGACCACCATTTTGACCGACTGCACCCTACCCGCCAGTGAGAGCGGGAGCATGTCCCATCTTTTAAAATCCTCCTCCATTTGCTCCATCAACCTCGTCAAATTCAGTTTATGTAGGGCCCCCCAACTTCTGGCCACCTGTATCCCCAGATACCGAAAGCTCCTCTCCGCCATCCCCAGCGGTAGGTCCCCTATCCCTCTTTCTTGGTCCCTTGCCTGTAATACAAAAAGCTCACTCTTCCCTACATTAAGCTTGTAGCCCGAGAACTCCCCAAACTCATTCAGAGTCTGCATGACCTCCACCATCCCCTCTATTGGGTCCGCCATGTATAGCAGCAGGTCATCCGCGTATAGCGATACCCGATGCTCCTCTCCCCCGCGGACTATTCCCCTCCATTTCTTGGACTCCCTAAGTGATATGGCCAAGGGTTCGATCGCCAGTGCAAACAACAGGGGGGACAGGGGGCACCCCTGCCTCATCCCTCGGTACAGCCAAAAGTACTCCGACCTCCACCGGTTCGTCACTACACTCACCACCGGGGCGCTATAAAGGAGCTTAACCCATCTAATAAACCCTCCCCCGAACCCAAACCTGCACAATACCTCCCAGAGGTACTCCCACTCTACTCGGTCAAAGGCTTTTTCCGTGTCCATAGCTGCCACTATCTCCGCCTCTCCCTCCTCCGACGTCATCATTATCACGTTTAAGAGCCGCCGCACATTGGTATTTAACTGCCTGCCCTTTACAAATCCCGTCTGGTCCTCATGAATCACCACCGTCGGGAACCCCAGCTGGTCCAGAAATCGCCTCATCCCCCCCTTCCCCCCCTGGGGGCTGGGACCTGTACAGCTCTTCATAGAAGGCCTTGAATACCTTATTTATTTTCGTGGCACTTCGAACCGTGGCTCCCCCTCCATCTTTGATTCCCCCTATTTCCCTCGCTGCCGCCCTCTTACGGAGCTGGTGCAGCAGCATCCGACTAGCCTTTTCCCCATACTCATAGGTCGCCCCCTGCGCCTTCCTCCATTGTGCCTCCGCCTTGCCCGTGGTCAGTAAGTCAAACTCCGTCTGGAGCCATCGCCGTTCCCTGAGTACTCTTTCCTCCGGGGCCTCTGCGTATCTCCTGTCCACTTGCAAGATCTCCCCCACTAACCTCTCCCTTTCCATGCCCTCTGTCTTCTCCCTATGAGCCCTAGTGGAGATCAGATCTCCCCTGACCACCTCCTTCAACGCCTCCCATACCACCCCCACTCGCACCTCCCCGTTGTCGTTGGCCTCCAAGTACCTTTCAATGCACCCCCTCACCTTCCCACACACCACCTCATCAGCCAGCAGTCCCACGTCCAACCGCCACAGCGGGCGTTGGTCCCTCTCCTCTCCAAGCCCCATTTCCACCCAGTGCGGGGCATGGTCCGACACGGCTATGGCCGAATACTCCGTCCCCTCCACTCTCGGAATAAGCGCCCTACCCAGAACAAAGAAATCTATCCGGGAGTAAACCTTATGTACGTGGGAGAAAAAAGAAAATTCCCTGGCCTGCGGTCTTGCAAACCTCCATGGGTCCACTCCCCCCATCTGATCCATAAAACCCCTGAGCACCTTGGCCGCCGCCGGCCTCCTTCCCGTCCTTGATCTGGAGCGGTCCAGTGCTGGGTCCAGTACTGTATTAAAGTCCCCTCCCATTATCAGTCCTCCTACCTCCAGGTCCGGAATGCGCCCCAACATACGCTTCATAAATCCAGCATCATCCCAGTTCGGGGCGTATACATTTACCAACACCACCCTTGTCCCTTGCAGCCTACCACTCACCATCACATATCTCCCTCCATTATCCGCTACGATAGTCTTGGCCTCAAATGACACCCGCTTTCCCACCAGAATTGCCACCCCTCTATTTTTCGCGTCTAATCCCGAGTGAAATACCTGTCCTACCCCTTTCTTAACCTGACCTGGTCCGCCACCTTCAGGTGTGTCTCTTGGAGCATTGCCACGTCTGCCTTCAGTCCCTTCAAGTGCGCGAACACTCGAGCCCTCTTCACCGGCCCGTTCAGGCACCTCACGTTCCATGTTATCAGCCGGATTGGAGGGACTCTCACCCCCACCCCCCTCCCCCCCGGCCGACTAGCCATCTCCTTTCCTGGGCCAGTCCCTTGTCCGCATCTCCCTCCCTCTTCAGTCCCCCAGCCGGGGGACCCCTGTCCCAGTCACCTCTTCTGGGTCCCGTTCTCTTTCGGCCAGTGCAGCAGCAACCCTTCCCCCCTCCTTCCCCCCTTCCCTCCTCTCCCCCCCCTTCCCCCTCTCCCCTCCCTTCTCTCCCCCCCTTCCCCCCTCCCCTCCCACCCCCTCCCCCTCGCTAGATCCCCGTCTAGCTTTTTTGCTCCCCCCCCATATCCCTCCCGTAAGTCAGCTGATACCTGCTGACCCCGGCTTCCCCCGCCATCCCTTTGACCCCCCCCATGTGGGAATCTCCTAATCAATATACATTCCTTCGTTCCCCTTCCCGCCTTTCTTGCCGCGCGCGGAAAAGAAAACCATGCGCTTTCCAAAGCCTGCCCCGCCCCATGGCGCCTCCTGTCGTGACCTTGTCTCTCTCCCCCAGTCCGTATAACATTCCCTGTGCGTGATTGACCCTCTATGTACAACAACCATCATACTTCAACCCTCAAACACCCCCCTCCCACACAACCCTCAATTAGAGTCCAGCTTTTCAGTTAGTATAAAGGTCCACGCCTCTTCGGGCGTTTCGAAGTAGTGGTGTTGGCCATTATGTGTAACCCACAGTCGCGCTGGCTGTAACATTCCAAATTTCACTCCTTTCCGATGCAGCACCGCTTTGGCCCGGTTGAAACCCGCTCTCCGCTTAGCGACCTCCGCGCTCCAGTCCGGGTATATTCTAATCTCTGCATTGTCCCACTTGCTGCTCCGTTCCCTCTTGGCCCATTTCAGGACCCTCTCTCTGTCCGTAAACCGGTGAAATCTCACCACCATCGCCCTTGGCGGCTCATTTGCCTTGGGCTTCCTCGCAAGCACTCGGTGCGCCCCATCCAGCTCCAGCAATCCCGGGGGGGGGCCTCCACACCCATCAGCGTCCCGATCATTGTGCCCGCATATGCCGCGGCATCGGCCCCCTCCACTCCTTCCGGAAGTCCCAGGATCCTCAAGTTGTTTCTCCTCGACCTATTCTCCTGGTCTTCAAGTCTTCCCGCCCACGTCTTGTGCAGCGCCTCGTGCCGCTCCACTTTCTCCGCCAGGCCCACGAGCTCCTCGTCGTTCACGTTCACTTTTTCCTGGATCTCCTGGATCTTCACCTCTTGGGCTTTCTGGGTTGCTCCAAGTCCTTCAATTATTGCCAGCAGAGGCGCACCATCTCCTTGCGCATCTCCTCAAAGCAGCACTTGATGAACTGCATCACTTCTTTGTCTGTTGGCGCCGCCATTTTGTTTTTTTCCCCCTTCTTCTCTCGCTGCTCCAGGGCCGCTTTTTTTTTTGACGTTTCGCTGCGGGTCCGATCCATACAGGTTGGTTGGGGACCTTTCTTCTTCCTTCCCCACGGGTTGGTTTTTTTAAAAAATGCCGTTGGGGCTCCGTTAGCGGGCCCGAAAGTCCGTTTTCGCGGGAGCTGCCGAATCGCGCGGCATAGCTCCGCATCGCCGCAACCCAGAAGTCATTCTTTTATATTGCTGTTTGTCAAGGTCAAAGGTGCTGTGTTATGCTGTTTCGGATAACACAGTCTGCTACTGATGCAGTCTTAACTAAAGAATGCTCCAGACTTTGAAATGAGTTCAACGTGTTTATTGAACTATTAACACAGTTCTCAAGTGAGTTTGACTCTCTGCTACTCTAACTGCAGTAAGTCCGTCTAACTGTACCAGATTGCTTTCAGCCACGTGTTGGGGTGTGATGCTGCTGATCAACACTATCTAACTCTCTCGATGTCGGACTGTGGAAAGGGGCAGCATGTGAGTGCCTCATCACTTTTATAGTGTTTATGCCATGCCCCCTTGTGGTGATGCCACCTCTGAGTGTCCTGACTGCCCATTGGTTGTGTCCTATTCTGTGTGTTCATTGGTTGCATGTTTGCATATCATGACATCTCCCCATTTTTTTTTAGATGTATTTACATGTGAATGTGTCTGTCTAATGTGACTGACTGAGGAATACAGAACAGAACAAACAAAACAAATGCGCATAAGTCCAGTCTCTGAGGCTTGTGTCTGATCCTCGTCGACCGCCGGAGTCGTGGTGGAGGGGATGATGGTGTCTTGACAGGCGAGTGGGAGGCACGACTGGTGGCCTCGTGGTTCGAGGTGTCTGGAGGTGGCAATTCGACATGTGGAAATGGAGGGGAAAGTGGTTGTGGGCAAGCAACTGTTCGCAGTGCCCTTCGATTCCTTCGCACAATGGAGCCATCAGCCATACGTATGACATAGGATCTGGGCGCGGCCTGTCGAACAACGACAGCCGTAGCAGACCACACACCATCCAGTATCTTGATCCTGACCGTGTCTGCCGGGGATAGCACGTCCAGATCGGTGGCATGTGTGTCATAGCCCTGCTTCTGGCTGTCGCAAAGCTGCTGCATCTTCTGCAGCACCGGGAGATGATCAAGGTTGGGCAGGTGTATGGCTGGAAGAATCGTCCGCAGTCCCTGTTCATCAGCATTTGAGCTGGCGACATGCCAGTGGACAAGGGAGTAGCCCGGTACGCAGGTAGTGCAAGGTGTATGTCGGAAGCGGAGTCCGAGGCCTTGTGGATGAGCTGCTTAGCGATGTGCACCCCTTTTTTGACTTTGCCATTGGACTGCGGATAGTGCGGACTGGAGGTGACATGCCTGAAATTGTAGCTCTTGGCAAACATGGACTATTCTCGACTGTGGAAGCAAGGGCCATTGGCACTCATGACGGTGTTTGGGATGCCATGCCGTGAGAATGTCTCTTTACACGCTTTAATGACGGTCCGTGAGGTGAGGTCTAGCAGCTTCAGCACCTCAGGATAGTTCAAGAAGTAATCGATGATTAAGATATAGTCGCGACCATTCGTGTGGAATAGGTCAGTGCCAACCTTGGACCATGGAGAGGTCTCTAGGTCGTGTGGTTGGAGCGCCTCCTTGCTCTGCGTTGGTTGGAACCTCTGACAGGTTTCGCAGTTGAGGACCATGTCCGTGATGTCCTGGTTGATGCCGGGCCAGTAGACAGCTTGCCGGGCCCTGCGTCTGCACTTTTCTATGCTCAGATGTCCCTCATGAATCTGCCACAGCGCCATGCTCTGGAGACGTAGCGGGATGACTATCCTGTCCAGCTTGAGCAGGATACCGTCGATCAGCGTCAGGTCGTCCTTGACGTTGTAGAATTGAGGGCATTGCCCTTTCTGCCAGCCATTGCTGAGGTTGTGGATGACTCGCTGCAACAGGGGGTCTTTGGCCGTCTCTTCTCGGATGAAAACGGTCTTCTCATCTGTTGCCAGGAGAGTGCTTGCACACAGTTGTACCTGCAATTCAATGTGCTGGATGATCTCCAGTGGTTCACTGGGTGAGTTGACGGAGCGGGACAATGCATCGGCGATAATGAGCTTCTTGCCAGGTGTGTACACCAAATTAAAATCATACCTCCGGAGTTTGAGCAGAATTCTCTGCAAACGAGGCATCATGTCGTTCAGGTCCTTTTGGATGATTTGGACCAGAGGCCGATGATCCGTCTCAACAGTAAATGTTGGCAAGCCGTAGACATAATCATGAAATTTGAGGATGCCAGTGAGAAGACCTAAACACTCCTTCTCAATCTGCGCATATCTGGTCTCAGTGGGTGTTATTGCCCATGACGCGTATGCTACTGGTACCCAGGATGACGTGTCGTCTCCTTGAAGCAACACCGCCCCAATGCCATCCTGACTCGCATCTGTGGATATCTTGGGCGGAGTTCTCCCCCCCCCCCCACCCCCATTTGTAATGGGCAAGCGGCGATTCTCCGGGCCGGGTGGGCCGAGCGGCCTGCCCAATATGACAGGTTCCCGCCGGCGCCGTCCACATCTGGTTGCTGCCGGTGAGAACAGCACGAGAACGCTGGGGGGGGGGGAGGCGGCCTGTGGCGGAGGGGGGGGGGGGGTTCCTGCACCGGAAGGGGCCTCAAAACGGGTCTGGCCCGCGATCGGTGCCCACCGATCGGCAGGCCGGCCTCTCTGAAGGAGGACCTCCTTTCCTCCGCCGCCCCGCAAGATCCATCCGACATCTACTTGCGGGGCGGCCGCAGGGAGGATGGCAACCGCGCATACGAGCGTTACGTCATTTATACGCCGCCGCTCCTAGCCCCCCGGGGGCAGAATAGGGGGCTGGGAGCGGCCTCCGATGCCGGAGTGAAACACTCTGATTTTCACTCCGGCGTCGGGACTTGGTCTCCCGATGGGAGAATTGCACCCCTTTGTCTCTCGGTCTGGGTCAAAGAGTGCAAGGACGGGTGCAGTGGTGAGCTTGGCTTTCAGCTCCAGCCACTCTGTTCGGGATTCTGCCTTCCACTCAAAGGCAGTTGATTTTTTCACCAGGTTGGGTAGGGCCACGGTGTGTGTGGCCAAATTCGGGACGAACGTGCCAAGGAAATTTACCATTCCCAGGAAGCCTTCTTGACCTTGGGGACTTTCATTGCCTCTATGGCTTTAATTTTGTCTGTGTCTGGGCGCACACCGTGTTGTGCAATCTGATCGGCCAGGAACTTCAGCGTGGATGTCCCAAAACAGCACTTGGACCTGTTTAGCTTGAGGGTATGTTCATGTGTGCGTCGGAATACTTTCTTGAGTCGCGACACATGTTCCTCTGGGGTTGTGGACCAGATTATGATATCGTCAACGTAGACACGAACCCCTTCTATTCCCTCCATCATCTGTTCCATAATGCGATGGAAAATCTCTGATGCCGAGATGGTGCCAAATGGCATTCGGTTGTAGCAAATCTGCCAAAAGGCATGTTGAAGGTGCAGAGCCTTCTGCTGGATTCTTCAAGTTGGATTTGCCAAAATCCTTGGGATGCATCCAATTTTGTGAAGAAGCGCACGTGTGCCATCTCACTCGTGATTTCTTCCCTCTTTGGGATGGGGTAATATTCCCGCATAATGTTTTTGTTTAGATCATTGGGGTCAATGCAGATGCGTAGGTCCCCCGAAGGCTTCTTTACGCACACCATCGAGCTGACCCAGTCGGTTGGTTCAGTGACCTTGGAGATGATGCCATTTTGTTGTAGACTCGTGAGCTCTGTCTTTAGGCGCTCTCTCAGTGGAGCAGGGACACGCCGTGGTGCATGGATCACTGGCTTGGCATCAGGCCGTAGTAGAATATTGTACTCGTACGGCAGCATGCCCATCCCGCTAAATACATCTGGGTACTGGGTTAGGATGGCGTCGATGCTGGCCTGAAGATCCGAATGGGACAGCGTAGTGGTGTAGACCCTTTGAATGATATTCAGTTGATTGCAGGCGTGCGCACCTACAGGGACGCCCTGTCTGGTTTAACAATCTCGAAGCGTAAGCTTGCTTGTGTGTGTCGGCTGGACACCTGCAGATGGCAGGACCCCAGTGCCCTGATTGCGTTTCCATTGTAGTCCAGCAGTTTGCAGGCAGCTGGAAGGATTGTGGGGGGCTTCTTGATTCTCTTGAAGTCCATCTGCGAAATCAGGTTGGCGGAGGCACCTGTGTCCAGTTTGAACTGGATGGGGCAGTGGTCGACCTTAATCACTGCAAGACATTCGTCCTCGGAATCCACGGCCAGGATTGATTGGACTCGCGATGTGTCCGGTGTGGCGTATTCGCACTTCGTAATAATGCCCACTCGGTAAGTGTTGTCCAGGTATTCATCATCTAGATCCGTCGCACTGCCTGGATCAGAGTCATGCATTCGGTGTTGCACACTTCTGATGCACCGCTCTCCTGACTGGTGGTGCAGATCTGCTCAGGGCTGCATAGTGGTTTGGTTTCCCACAGTTTAAACAGCGTTTGCCTCTTTCAGGGCAGTTTTTTTTAAATGGGCGATGCCGCAGTACGCACACGTCATGACGCTCAGTGCGTCGTTGCACATGCGCGGTGTGGTTCTCGGACGTCTGCATCTGCGCAGTGCGGTTTTTGGCCGCTTCATGTACCCGATCGCATTACGCATGCGTCGGGCCCCGGGCAGAGTGCGCAAAATGGCCGCTTTCGTCAATGTGGAGGCGCTGCATCCGGGAGATGGCCTGAACACTCTCCACCCCGTGGGAGGCTTGTTTTTCATTTTCTGCCGTTTTGTACTGTGAATAGCGATTTTTAGAGTGCTCATGCACAGTACACGTTTGAATCGCAACTGGCAGGGTCATGTGCTTGATTTTCAACAATTGCTCTCGCAAAGGATCAGAGTGAACTCCAAAAAACGATTTGGTCTCTGATCATGGAGTCAGTGATATCACCGAAGTTGCAGGATTGCGCTAGCAGTCTAAGGTTAGTTAGATATGAGTTGAAGGATTCGTCTTTACCTTGAATCCTCTGCTTGAAGATGTAGCGCTGAATGATTTTGTTGGTGTCCACCTCGCAGTGGCTGTCAAATTTGTCCAGGATGGTTTGGTACTTCGTTTTGTCCTGCCCTTCGGAAAAGTGAAAGGAGTTGAAGATCTCTATCGCATGGTCACCTGCAGTGGTGAGTAGAAGAGCTATCTTCCGAGCATCGGTCGCGCCATGAAGGTCGGATGCTTCCACGTAGAGTTGAAATCTCTGCTTGAATGATCGCCAGTTGGCATTAAGATTGCTGGTGGTCCTGAGCTGATGAGGAGCCTGAATCTTGTCCATTGTGCCTGTATTCAGTAGCTGGTTGTCACTGATCTTGCTGTGTTGAACTAAATAGATTGAACAGTCACTCCTGTTCGGATAACAGAGGCTGCTGCTTGATGCAGACTTAACTAAAGGATGTTCCAGACTCTGAAATGGGTGCAACATGTTTATTGAACTATTAACACAGTTCTCAAATGAGTTTGACTCTCTGCTAATCTAACTGTAGTAACTCAGTCTAACTGTACCAGCTTGCTCTAAGCCACGTGCTGGGGTGTGATGCTGCTGATCAACCCTGTCTAACTCTCTAGATGTCTGTCTGTGGAAAGAGGAAGGGTGTGAGTGCCTCATCCCTTTCATCGTGTTTATGTCATGCCCCCTTGTGTTGATGCCACCTCTGAGTGTCCTGACTGCCCATTGGTTGTGTCCTATTCTGAGTGTTCATTGATTGCATGTTTGCATATCACGACAAAAGGAAACAGACTGGTCCATTTAATGTTAACACTGTTTAAAATGCTGCACCAAAGTAGAAAATGTTGAAAATGCTCCGCCAGCCAGACAGCAGCTGTAAGCAAAGGTAAAATGTTAATCTTTCTGGGATTGTTGTTCAGTAGAACCGGAAGACATTATAGGGCAGCACAGTAGCACAGTGGTTAGCATTGTCGCTTCACAGCTCCAGGGTCCCAGGTGCGATCCCCAGCTTGGGTCACTGCCTGTGCGGAGTCTGCACGTTCTCCCTGTGTTTGCGTGGGTTTTCTCCGGGTGCTCCGGTTTCCTCCCACAAGTCCCGAAAGACATGCTGTCAGGTAAATTGGATATTCTGAATTCTCCCACTGAGTACCCGAACAGGCGCCGGAATGTGGTGACTAGGGGCTTTTCACAGGAACTTCATTGCAGTGTTAATGTAAGCCTACTTGTGACAATAAAGATTATTATGAAGGTGAACAGCTTATAAGGAGGAATAGAGTGAAGGGAAAGGTGGAGACACGTATAAAAAAACAACAAAGAATGATCTGTTATGAAAATGCTAGAAAATCTCAGAGAAAAGAGCTAATGTTTCGAGTCCAGGTGACCCTTTGTCAAAGCATTTGCCAAAGCAGAGCTTTGACAAAGGGTCATCTGGACTCGAAACGTTAGCTCTTTTCTCTCCCTACAGATACTGCCAGACCTGCTAAGATTTTCCAGCATTTTCTTTTTGGGATCTGTTAAATAAGTTGGGTGGGTGGGGCAGCATGGTGGCGCAGTGGGTTAGCCCTGCTGCCTCACGGCGCCGAGGACGAAGGTTCGATCCCGGCTCTGGATCACTGTCCGTGTGGAGTTTGCACATTCTCCCCGTGTTTGCGTGGGTTTCGCCCCCACAACCCAAAGATGTGCAGGGTAGGTGGATTGGCCACGCAAAATTGCCCCTAAATTGGAAAAAATGAATTGGGTACTCTAAGTTTTTTTTAAATTAAGTTGGGTGGGCAACAGGGCATGGTTAAATGACATAAGTGTGTACGACTAAAAGAACCATGATAAGAGAAATTAGGAAAACAGAAGACATATTTGAGACCCATAGGATGTTTTAATAGTTAAAATTGATGAGTTAAGTTGGAGAGGTGTACAAACCTGGGACTTTAAATCCCTTCAGGTCCTTACCCTTACTGAATGTCGCAAACACTCAACACTCCTTAACTCAGCGTTGCTATGGTGCAAATGACAGAAAATATGTCACATGAGCTATTTCTCTCATTTGTATGGTGTCATAATACATCTGCTGTAGGTGTGCAATTCTATTATTCACATGGATTTACCTCAAGGTTTCTTGACAGGTATGTAAGGAATGTACAACTATTGAACCAAGTCCCACTTGCAATTAAGCCTTCAATTTGCCCAGACGTTTGTGTTTCTTCAAGTCCTAAATGTTTGAGGTTCCTCTCTCTTTCGCAGCTCAAAGCGTACCAATGGACCTCGATGGACCAAGATGTTTCCAAATCTCTCTCTTGTTGCAATTGACTCAGTTTATGCTACAAAGTGTTCAAAGTTGGACGTGACTGTGATTTGACCCATGGTCAAACTGGTTGGCAACACTCACTACCTGGTGCCAGACATGAAGAATAACTAAGAAATGTTGCCATTGGTGGCACTTGCACCCCAACAAGAGTCTGCAGATTCACATAGAAAACAGGCAAAATCTATCTTTTATGGTGGTGTAATCTGCGGATTTTCCTCAGACACATATTGCTTAGAATCAATTCATATATTATTTACTTACAATTTTTATCATTCTGTAGCAATGTATTTTTAATAAGATAATAACTTAAAATCTTTCTTAGGCCCTTAGTGCATTTCTAAATTTACAAGTTACCATGCATAGTAGATGCAAAACTGGGATTGTACCTGTCATAATATGCACCCATGCACATCGTGAGGTAAAAGCAGGCAGTGTACCCAGGTGAGCCAATTAATGCACAGAACAGAACACGACCAATCACAAGACAGGACACCAGAGGGGGACTAACACCTATAAAACACACGAGGCATCAGCACTCTGCCTCTTTCCACTGGTGAAAGCTATAGTGATAGTCAGGGTGTACAAATCATTCAACACCTCCAACACGTGGATCAGAGCTAGCCTGGTCTAGATAGTTAGCTTTAGTTTACTTGGGGTAGTAGGGAGTCAACCCACAGGCAGCTGTGTGTTATGTTGCGAGAGTTCAATAAATCTTTTATTGAACCAACGCCTTTGTTTGGTGTATACTTGGTCAGTTAATTGCATCGTGTGCAATCCGTGTAACCCCAGGGTGAACAACACGACAGTACCCAGTCCTTTATTTTTCCGACCTGCTACTACTTTTTAAAATAATAAATGCTCTCACAAAATTATTTAAAATCACAACAAGAAATAAAAATGCACACCCTTAGTCATTATTAATTTCTGGCCTTGAAGCATCCACCTTATGGGCAGCATGGTAAACAATGGTTAGCACGGTCGCTTCACAGCGCCAGGGATCCGGGTTCGATTCCCGGCTTGGGTCACTGTCTGTGTGGAGTCTGCACCTTCTCCCCGTGCCTGCGTGGGTTTCCTCCGGGTGCTTCGGTTTCCTCCCACAAGTTCCGAAAGACGTGCAAATTGAACATTCTGAATTCTCCCTCAGTGTACCCGAACAGGCGCCGGAGTGGGGTGACTCGGGGATTCTCACAGTAACTTCATTGCAGTGTTAATGTAAGGCTATTTGTGACACTAATACAGATTATTATTATTCCACATGCTGCTGAGATCTGTTCTGACGTGAACATTTGTGAAAACCGCTTCAGAACCCTGCAAAAATCATTGAAATTCTGACTTTATCCTAGTTCCAGTGAGCTATAAGCCAGCACCATGGTATTCTACAGGTCTGAGATATGATAGAACCACAATATGAAAGAAAGGACAGGGTCAGCAAGAATGATTCATATCATTTTAAATATTTTACAATATACCCAGGGGAGCAACTGAAGATGGTGAACATATTCCAACTGGAAAAATAACACACAAAAGTTGTATACTGCATTGACCAGGCCAAGCTTGTTAACTTAAAATGGAGAATGCATACTGCTGAATAATCCCACAATTATTAAGTGCTGTAATGTGAGGCTCTTGTCTGTGGTTCCAGTTAATATTGTATCACAGGTACCATACTTCTGATCATAAAGGTTTAGTTATTTGACAGCACCGCTGTTGTAACCTACATGAGACCCATGGGGTCCAGCCGATTAGACTCCCCGTGAGTCTCGTGGAGTACGAGCTTCCCTGCTAAGGGGTGGAGATCCCTCAGCAGCAGGGGAGCAAATCAGCACGTTAAAAACCCCGGCCTGAGGGTTGAGCGCTGGAGTAGTGTACATAGAGTCATCATTCTGCGTGAATAAACCTTTTTGTTTCCTTAAGCTCCTGTGGTCGCTTCCTCAAATTCAACATCTCTCCCAAGCCCATGACCTCCGCCATCTAAAAGGGCGAAAGGAGCAGGTGAATGGGATCACCATTGCTTCCCAGGGTCATTCCCTAATCATACACCACCCTGACTTGACCAGACTTCATTAACGCTTCATTGTCACAGGGTCAACATCATGGAACTCCCTGAACAAGCTTGGATTGCAGCAGTTGGATAACTGGGAATGGGCAGTAAATGCTGGCCTTGCCAGTGATACCCACAGCCCAAGAACTAATTTGGAAAAAAAACGAGTATCTGGCAGGTCCCAACTAAGATGGTTGACGTGGTTTTCCACATTGCTTTCAACAATTGATAATTTGAACTGTCCTGACCTTTATGGGGCGATCGTCATCACATTCAGGACAAAGACCACAGGGTGAACAAGTAGCAGGCTGCAACAATCCTATTACCTGAAACCTTGTAGAGCATTGATGTGTTGGGTGCTCTGGATCCGTGGAACACATATAGGCCACCAACACTTAAAATAGTGCAACACTAGTTTATTAAGTTAGAAACTGTTGAACATGCTTTCACTGTGGGTTAACACGATGTTTGATTAAACTAAAGACCTATGCCTGTCCTAACCAGTCTGTGTACTCAGCACATGGTGAAGATCTGTGCTGTAAGCTGCAAGCTCTGTCCTTCTAGGAGGCTGCATCCCGAATGAGCGGGAACTCTGATGCCCCCCGTCTTTATAGTGAGTGTGCTCTAACTGGTGATTGGCTGCGGTGTTGTGTGTGTTGATTGGTCCCGCTGTGTGTCCATCAGTGTGTGTCTGCACCATTATATACTGGTGTATATTATGACATCCCCTTTTATAAAAGAATGTATGTGTGTGGCAATAAATAATGTATGGTGAGAATGTTCCTAACTATATGTGGGGTGCGAAGACATATTTACAGGACTACGTACATGAGAACTAAGCTATTTACATGGGAAGGTGCCTGGTGCAGAGAAGCAGTCTGCAACAAGAATAACAAGATCAACACTATATACAAACCAGGGAAATGATCAAACAAAGCAACAAAACAATTCAGAGAGTCTATAAGTCCGCAAAGTTCATAAATTAAGTCTCTGAGGTGGGCGATGAATTCTGGTTGACCGCCTCAAGGGTGGGTCGAGAGCCACCGGTTCAGGAGCAGGCTGGTATGCGTCAGAGTCAGGGGGATGCAGAGTGACAGGGAGCTCTGCAAAGTCCGTGGCAGGGTCAGCAGGAGGGCGAGGCGACAGTGGAGGATCACGTGGCGAGTGTGGAACGAGGCGAAGTGCGCGTCGATCGCGGCGCAGAATAGAGCCATCCGGTAGATGAACCAGGAACGAGCGGGGGGGCACCTGCCAAAGGACAACAGCGGTTGCAGACCAGCCACCATCCGGAAGATGGACGCGGACGTTGTCATCTGGAGCCAGAGCAGGGAGATCAGCTGCACGGGAGTCATGAGCCGCCTTGTGCTGCGCACGAGACAGCTGCATCCGGCGAAGAACCAGAACGTGGTCGAGGACTGGGACATGGATGGACGGCACCGTCGTCCTCAGGGTACGACCCATGAGTAACTGGGATGGCGACAGGCCAGTGGACAGTGGGGCGGAGCGATAGGCCAGCAAGGCGAGGTAGAAACCGGACCCAGCATCGGCAGCCTTGCAGAGGTGCCGTTTGACGATACGTACTCCCTTTTCCGCTTTGCCGTTGGATTGGGGGTACAGGGGACTGGATGTCACATGGGCAAAATTGTACCGCCAGGCAAAGTTGGACCATTCCTGGCTGGCGAAGCAGGGGCCGTTGTCTGACATAACCGTGAGCGGGACGGCGTGTCGAGCAAAGGTTTCGTTACATGCACGAACGACTGCAGACGAGTTGAGGTTGTGCAACCGAAAAGTAGTCCACAATCAGGACATAGTCTCTACCCAGCGCGTGGAACAGGTCGATGCCCACCTTGGTCCATGGTGACGTGACCAACTCGTGGGGCTGCAGGGTCTCACGTGGTTGGGCCGGCTGGAAGTGCTGACAAGTGGGGCAGTTGAGCACTGTGTTGGCTATGTCCTCATTAATGCCGGGCCAGTACACTGCCTCTCGGGCCCGTCGGCGGCACTTTTCCACGCCAAGGTGGCCCTCGTGTAGTTGTTCCAGGACAAGCTGGCGTCTGCTATGCGGGATGACAATGTGGTCCAGTTTTAGAAGAACCCCGACTACTACCACCAGATCATCTCTGACATTATAGAACTGAGGGCATTGGCCCTTGAGCCACCTGTCTGTTAGGTGGCGCATGACATGCTGTAGCAAGGGGTCAGCCGCCGTCTCGCAGCGAATTTGGACGAGGCGTTCATTCGTGGCAGGTAGATTGGAGGCCGCGAATGCCACATGGGCGTCAACCTGGCAGACAAATCCCGCTGGGTCACATGGAGTGTTGACTGTCCTGGAGAGAGCATCAGCAATGATGAGGTCTTTGCCTGGGGTGTATATCAGCTGGAAGTCATATCGCCGGAGCTTGAGAAGAATACGCTGGAGGCGAGGCGTCATGTCGTGCAAGTCTTTCTGGATTATATTGACCAGCGGACGATGGTCGGTCTCGATGGTGAATTGAGTAAGTCCGTAGACATAATCATGAAACATAACCACACCGGTCAGAAGGCCCAGGCACTCCTTTTCTATCTGCGCGTAGCGCTGCTCCGTGGGGGTCATCGCACGTGACGCATATGCAAAGGGGGCCCATGATGAGGCCTCATCACATTGAAGGAGCACTGCCCCAATGCTGGATTGACTGGCATCGGTCTAAATTTTGGTCTCCTTTGCTGGATCAAAGAAAGCTAAGACCGGGGACGTGGTCAGTTTTGTTTTGAGTTCTCTCCATTCGCGCTCGTGGGCAGGGAGCCATTGGAAGTCTGTCGTCTTCCTGACAAGGTTCCTGAGAGCCGTGGTATGAGAGGCGAGGTTAGGGATGAATTTCCCTAAAAAATTGACCATGCCCAGAAATCAGAGGACCGCCTTCTTGTCCTCTGGTGTTTTCATAGCTGTGATGGCAGCTACCTTGTCCGCATCTGGCTGCACACCCAATTGGGAGGTGTGGTCCCCGAGGAACTTGAGTTCCATCTGACCAAAAGAGCATTTGGTCCTGTTGAGGCGGGGGCCATGCTCATGTATATGTCTGAATACACGCTGGAGGCGACTAACATGGTCCTGCGGGGTGCTGGACCAAATGATTATGTCATCGGCATAGACGCGAACACCTTCAATGCCTTCCATCATTTGTTCCATAATCCTATGGAACACTTCTGATGCAGATATGATCCCAAACGGCATCCTGTTGTAGTAATATCTGCCAAAGGGGGTATTAAATGTGCAAAGTTTCCTGCTGGATTTATCGAGCTGGATTTGCCAGAATCCTTTTGAAGCGTCGAGTTTGGTGAAGAGCTTGGCGTGAGCCATCTCACGTGAGCTCTTCGCACTTGGGAATTGGATAATGCTCCCTCATGATATTGCGATTTAGATCCTTGGAATCAATTCAAATTCTCAATTCGCCGGAAGGCTTTTTTTACACATGCCATGGAACTGACCCAGTCGGTTGGTTCCGTGACTTTGTAAATCACTCCTTGGTTCTGGAGGTCCTGCAGCTGCTGCTTGAGGCGGTCCTTAAGGGGTGCTGGTGGGACCCTGTGAGGTGCGTGCACCACAGGCGTAGCATTCGGTTTTAATAAATTTTTGTACGGGAGCGTGCCCATGCCCTCATAAACGTCGTGGTACTGGTTGATAATGGCGTCGAGCTGTGCCCTGAAGTCGGTGTCTTGAAAAGAAGACGCATCAGCAGGAGAGAGAGAGTGAACTCTCTGAACTAGGTTCAACAGCTTGCATGCCTGCGCGCCAAGCAGGGCGGCTTTCGAGGAGCCCACAATTTCAAAGGGAAGGATGGCTTTGCGTGACTTGTGCGTCACTTCGAGCTGACACGAGCCGCTGGCAGCAATGGCATTGCCATTATAATCTAAAAGCTAGCAGGCTGATGGGAGGATGGCTGGTTTGACACGAAGGTTTTGGAGGTCAGTCTGCGCAATGAGATTGACGGAGGCACCAGTGTCCAGGCGGAATCGTATTTGGGACCGGTTGACCGTCAGGGTGGCACACCACTCATCGTCTGGATCGATGCTGTATACCGATAGAGGCTGGATTCTTTGTTTCGGGGACACCCTGTTTTTTGTAACGATGCCAACTCGAAAAGGCGCCTTCGGGTCCTCGGTGTCAATATCAGGTAGTAGGTCCGCAACGGACTCGGTGACCGTGGGTTGAATGGCCCGGACATTCCTGCGAGGCTGGCTGGAGCGAATGAGTTGGCAGGCTGAGCTGATCTGCATAAAGCAGCATAGTGGCCAAGTTTGCCACATCTCAGGCATCGTCGGGATTTGGCAGGACATTGCCACTTTAAGTGGGCGGAGACACAGTTGCCGCACGTTGTCACGTCAGTACGTTCGCTGCGCCACCACGCATGCGCAGTGCGGTCGTACGCGGTACGCACCTGCGCAGTACGTTCGTCGACGTCGACGTCCCCTCGTTATGTGCGCACAAACGCGGGAGTCTGTGAAAAGCACGTGAAATGGCCGCCCTCATCCAGGCTGAGGCCCTGGAGTTGCTCGATTGCTTGGACCCGTTCTGCCTCATGGGGACCTTTCTGCGCCGTTTCAGCCGCTTGGCTGTGGGGATACTGACTAGTGGCGTGTTCGTGTCACACGCAGGTCTCGATGGCGGTCGCTCGGGTGAGCTGCTTTACCTTGAGTATCTGCTGGCGACTGAACACCGAAAACGATCTGGTCGCGTATCATGGAGTCGGAGGTGGGCTCGTAATTACAGGACTGCGCAAGGATGCGGAGGTGGGTGAGAAAGGACTGGAAAGGTTCATCCTTACCCTGCAAATGCTGTTGGAATACATCGCGCAAAACTTTCATTCACCTCTATGCTGCAGTGAGTGTCAAACTTGAGGAGGACCGTCTTGAATTTTGACTTATCTTTATCATCAGCAAAGGTGAGAGAATTGAAAATGTGGATGGCATGTTCCCCGGCCGTGGCTAGGAAGAGAGCGATCTTCCTGGTGTCTGAGGCATCTTCCCGGTCTGTGGCTTCAAGGTAGAGCTGGAAGTGTTGTTTGAATATCTTCCAGTTGGCCCCAAGGTTACCGGTGATGCGGAGCGGCGGCGGGCGGATGCTGTCCATTTTGCAGGATGACTGTATGCTGGTCGAAGGCAGATCACTTGCAGGTAGGTCTAAGAAGTTCTAATATCCCTCAACTCCTGGTATCATGATGTGTTGGGTGCTCTGTATCCGTGGAACACATATAGGCCACCAACACTTAAAATAGTGCAACACTATTTTATTAAGTTAGAAACTGTTGAACATACTTTCACTGTGGGTTAACACGATGTTAGATTAAACTAAAGACCTATGCCTGTCCTAACCAGTCTATGCACTCAGCACATGGTGAAGATCTGAGCTGTAAGCTGTAAGCTCTGTCCTTCTAGGAAGCTGCATCCCGAATGAGCGGGAACTCTGATGCCCCCTGTCTTTATAGTGAGTGTGCTCTAACTGGTGATTGGCTGCGGTGCTGTGTGTGTTGATTGGTCCCGCTGTGTGTCCATCAGTTTGTGTGTAACTGCACCATGATATACTGGTGTATATTATGACAAGCATGACAAAAATAAATGCCTACTCCACTCCTCAATTTGACTCAACCTGAGGGGACAAAAACAGATCCACCAACTCGACCATTTTTCTGACTGCTTGTGACATAATGGATGGAAAAGAGTTATCTATGTACAATGAGGGTAAGAACAAAAGCTTATAAAACCTTGAAATAACCTCCAGAAAGTGGGCAACCAGCTTGTACCAGAAAAAAGGACCAAATGCACAAATGTGCGCCAACAAGCTAAGAAAACTCCTGCTGATATTGCACGCATAACATATTTTTTTTAACCGCTATTTAATAAGTTCATTGTCAGATATAATATATTGATGTTGCTGAGGAAATAAAATATTAAAATGATGATAAAAGGCATTTCTCATGCCTCTGTGGTTATGCATTGTTTAGCCTGTATTTTCTCTTTATCAGTCAAAAAATAAACTGTTTAAACGTTGAACAAACTAAACATTACATTGAAACAGATCAACTGAAGTTTCTAGAGCATGAACAATGGGAGACCAACAAAGGAGGCACTGAAGTAGTTGAATCTGAAGATGGCAAAGATATTGATGAGGATTTCAGCAGCAGATTGGATGAGATAAAGACAGAGGTCGGCATTGTTCTGGAGATGGCAGTGTCATGATATGCAGACATGCAGATAATGATATACAGACAGGCAGCTAATGAACACAGAGAACAGGACATGACCAATGAGCAGGCAGGACACTCAGGGGTGGTATCTCACTATAAAAGGCACAAGACACTCACACTCCGCCTCTTTCCAATGATGAACATCTACAGAGTGAGTCAGGGTGTATCACACCTCCAGCACGTGGTTAAGAGCTAGTCTGGTTCTGTCAGAAAGAGTAACCACACTTAGGTTAGCAGAGAATCGAACTCATAGAGAACTGTGCTAACTGTGCTGCTGGTTCAATAAATCAGATTGAACTAACTTCAAGGTCTGGAGTATCTTTTGGTTAAAGCTGCATCCAGTTGCAGCCTGTGTTATCCCAGAGTACAAAACACGACAGGCAGCTGTAAGCCTTTGTTATCAAGGCAATAAAGTAAAGTCGCCATAGTCCTGGATGACCATCGGCTGCTTTCCCCTTTGAGGTATAATCATTTGACCACAAATGTTTTGTTGGCCTCTCGTAGTATTGAACTACAACTATATTTTTTCCTTCCCTCCATATTTCAAAATATGGAGCCATTACATTTATTAAAATTTTAAAAATACTCAATGAAGTCTCAATGAAGTCAGTCTCAGAACATCCCACCTCTTGTCCAGCTTTAGACTTGACAAAAAGAGGTAACTGAACTCGTCACTCAAAGCAGCCCAGTAACCTATGAAGTTCTATACTGTACCACAGCCTCATAATGTGCAAGATCTGACGTCACTGACCCAGAATATCGAGAAATACAGCTGGCAGCACAGTCAGAACTCCACACAATGCAGCACATTCGGTATGTGTCATAGGATCCCTACAGTGCGCAAGGAGGCCATTCAGCCCATCGAGTTTCCATCAACCGTCTGAAAAAGCACCCTACCTAAGCCCACTTCCCCGCCCTATCCACATAATCCTGGACACTAAGGGGCAACTTTAACATGGTCAATCGAGCTAAACCTGCACATCTTTGGGTTGTGGGAGGAAACCAGAGCGCCCGGAGGAAACCCACGCAGACACGGGGAGAAAGTGCAAATTCCACACAGACATCCAAGGCCGGAATTGAACCTGGGTCTCTGGCGCTGTGCGGCAGCAGTGCTAACGGCTGTGCCAGTGGATTATGGTCAGGAACTAAACACCCAAGATTCAGATTCTTCACCTCTGCCATCATAATTTATCCTGTCATGCAAACCTTCAGTTACAATGTTGCTTTATCATTACCAATCAACCAGCATTCCTTATCTATTCATTATTACAAAGTGCAGTGATTCCCTTTTAGCACAAACTTTGTTTCGCCTCCCACTAATGCAGATCACAAGGACAGTAAACTACATTAGAAATGGAAGGCAGAAATGAACTTGGGGGTAGGGGAGGGTGGAGAAGAGGGGGTAAACAATAAAACATGGTGAAAAATATACATGCACGAAAGATCAGGGAATAAAAGAGGCAATACTGGTCAATCTCTGAAGGATAAGCAAGAAAACAAAAGGAACAAGTGATGGATATATTACAACCTCAACATTTCCGATTATGTCTGAGTAAGTCAGTCCTATTTTGAAACAGGAGACAGACACACTGAATAAAGCATGAGCCGATAGCTGAATGCTTTAATCAGCTTGAGAATAGAAATTATGCTTTCCTTCATGATACTTGTCACTGGATAGGCCAGTGTGTCGTCTCAGAGAATGTGCATGGATCGGATTTTAAAATTCAGCTTCATGACTCTGCTGGGGATTAGTGCTTGCCATTGAGCAAATGGATTTGATCATTAAGAGAGAGAAAGGTGCTGATTTCTTCGCGCAAGTTTAAAATGAGCTTTCCCCCCCTTCCTTTCCAGCTCCTCTCTTCATGTTATAGCCAACTGAAAAGGACTACGAATTGGTTCCAAGATCTCCCAATATTTGTGCTATCAACCAATAAAAGCAGAAATAACAAACAGACTGGAGTGGATTGAGCAGAGGTCTCATGTCACCATCCCCCCGCCCCCCCTCACCTCACCAGGAGAGATGGCTAGAAGCCAACACCACTCTCTGCAATCCTGTCCCGCAATCATAAAACACTGAGGGCAGACTAAACTGACTAACATGGGACTTCTGCCTGGCATGGGGAAGGGAATCCCACCCTTAGATGCTGCCATCCAATCATATTGACCAGTAGCATCAAGAGCTGTTGGACCTGGGGATGGTGAATTTTGGATAGCAGACAAATAGAAAGGGGGAAATATTGCCTTTGACAGGGTGCCCTTTGTGCATTGGGGAACTCACCTACCCCCCACCCTACAAAAGAAAACACCCCTCTTCCTTTCTGCCCTTTTTTAAAAAGTGGCCTGCCCACACCCAGTATTGTAGCATGGGCAGCATATAATCGTGGTTCATTGTCTTGTTAACAAGTTCAGTTAACCCTTAGGGGCTTTTTAAACATGGCAGACAAGCTGCTGATTTTTTCAGTAGCCTGCCTGCCTACTGTGTTATGGGGTGAGATCAGGAATGGGTGAGGTGGTGGTGGGCTGGCCACCCATCTCATTTTACTTGCCTTTCTGCCGAAAACACGCCCAGTAGGGGAATGGAAAATCCAGCCCCAGCACTTGGAGCACAAAGATCAAGCCTGACTCTGCAGTGCAACACTGAGGGAGTGCTGCATTGTCAGAGGTGCGGTCTTTCAGATGAAACACTAAACCAAGGCCTGATCTGCCTGGTCCCACTGCACTGTATTGAAGAACAGCAAGAGTGGTATCCCGGGTGTCCTGGTAAGTACCTATCCCTCAATCAACATCTCACGGACATTATCACATTGCCTTTTATTTGCTGCTCCATTTCCTACATTACTACAGTGTCTAGACTTCAAAATTATTTCATGGAGTGTTGTTATATCGCTACTTCAAAAGGACAGAGCAGCCCTGATATCAGAAGGAAATATGGAATCATTCAGATCTAATGCTTTAACATCAGCCGAGGCTCAATATTCCAAGACAGAAAGCGAGCTTTTCACAGTCATGTATGTATGTGAGAAATTTCTTCGGGATCTCCATAGGAAAATTCTCATTGTAGAGAGTAATCACTGTCCACTTGAGCAGATCTACGATAAAAATTCTTGCAAAGCAGTAGCCAGATTGCAGAGGTCAGTCTTGAAGTTTTAGAGTTACGGTTTCATTCTGAAATACAAGCCAGGAAGAGAAGTGGCACAGGTCGATTCCTATCCCGGTTGTCGCCACAGGTGAAACACGAGATGAAGGAATAGATGTAAAGATCCATCACTTCATGAGTGTAACACCACAAGAGTGTCACAAACTAGGGTTTAACCAGATCCTCAAGGACAGGCCAGGAACTACTAGACCCAGCAAGCTCCAGGGGTTTCTGGCACATGCAGATATCAGAACAGGCTGCACATATACAGTCCATTCTTTTAGAGATCCACAGGCCAGGGGCAAGTGCCCGGTTCATTTGTGTGGGAAAAAAAACAACCACGGGAAAACCCAATCACAGGACCCAGGGCTGGGGCACCACACCAGAGCATAGTCACGAGACCAGGAGAGTGCAAAAAGAGGTCCCAAAGAAGGGATCCAGAGAGGGAATCCAGGGAGAGATCCCAGAGAGACAAAATACTGGGGAAGGAGCTATCAGGAGGAGGAGACAACCAACTGCAACCACCAGAGAAGTTGCCCCTAAGCAGAAAAAGTGCTGCTAATGGCAAGCTCCAAGTAGCAAGGGCCTGGGAGGAACCCCTGGAGAGTGGAAAATGCAGAGGAAAGTTGGTATCCGAGTTGTGGGGCCAAGATATGCCTTTGGAGCAGTGCTGTTCAGGCTCGGTGTGGCTGAAGAGCTGGGGTTGCACCTGAGAATTGGTGCTGTACAGCAGGCTCGGGAATCCAGTGGAACAGAGTCTCAGGAGACAAGATTGAAAACCCTGAGAGGTGAGCAGCTGTTGAGGCAGTCTGAATCGGAGCATCATTTGGAGGGAATTCCAGATCTTTAAAATGAAAGAGGGAACGTTTGCCATCCCTCAAAACATAGACAGCGATTCACCAAGATTGCTTGACTCACAGTGTTTATTGGCATCCAGCCCTTGGGATTCTCTTTTCCAACCGCCAACATGCCCCTAGCCGTTTCCTGATGGCATGGAGTGGCTTCAATGGGAAATCCTATTGATAAATGGTGGGAGTAGAGAATCCCGCCACCAGCGAACGGCGTGCTACCCAGAAACCCACACCGGTGAGATCAGAGAATCCTGCCAACGGTATAAAAGACTCTTAAGGTGTTCATTTAATTATTGTTATATTACCATTCATGGTAATATGTTGTGTTCTTTGTCTTTTCTTTCAGAATGATCCGATGTGTTGTTGACAAAGAATCCAAGAATCAAAAGATTGAAACAAAACTAATTTATTATAATACTATTAATTAAATGAAGTTCGCACACTCTACTGAGCTATAGATAATAATTAAGTAATATTGAATCTGTCTAGCAGTACTCAGTAATCTAAATAGTCACTAACTTCGGGCGGGATTCTCCGACCCCCGCCGGGTCGGAGAATCGCCGGGGTCTGGCATGAATCCCCCCCCTGCCGGTTGCCGAATTCTCCGGCACCGGATATTCGGCTGGGGCAGGAATCGCGCCGCGCCGGTTGGCGCCCCCCCCCCGGCGATTCTCCGGCCCGCGATGGGCCGAAGTCCCGCTGCTGGAATGCCTGTTACGCCGGCGAGAATCAAACCACCTCTCTTACCGGCGGGACAAGGCGGAGCGGGGGGGCTCCGGGGTCCTGTGGGGGGGGGGGGCGATCTGGCCCCGGGGGGGGGGGGGTGCCCCCACAGTGGCCTGGCCCACGATCGGGGCCCACCGATCCGCGGGCGGGCCTGTGCCGTGGGGGCACTCTTTTCCTTCCGCCTTCGCCATGGTCTCCACTATGACGGAGGCGGAAGAGACCCCCTCCACTGCGCATGTGCGGGGATGCAGTGAGTGGCCGCTGACGCTCCTGCGCATGCGCCGCACGGCAAAGTCAATTTTGCGCCAGCTGGCGGGGCACCAAAGACCTTTCCCGCCAGCTGGCGGGGCGGAAATCAGTCTGGCGCGGGCCTAGCCCCTCAGGGTGAGGGCTTGGCCCCTCAAGATGCGGAGGACTCCGCACCTTTGGGGCGGCGCGATGCCGGACTGATTCGCGCCGTTTTTGGCGCCGGTCGGCGGACATTGTGCCGATTGCGGAGAATCCCGCCCCTCATGTTAACTCTGTTGAATCTAATCTTCTGATGCTGTCACCATACTTTCTCCTTATGCTACTCCCAGAATTCCCTTAAGGTCTGACTTAAATACAGAGAAGTGGCAGTGCTCTTTAGTGTTTGATTTACACAGAGATGTAATAATTAACCCTTCACGAACCTGACTATATGCATATCATTACAATTATAACAGTCAATTGTTAATCTATAATTTTGGCACATTTAAAAAAGTTAATATTGGAACAGTTATATTGATATTTAGAGGTACTATACTTTTTAAAAGAGGGATGCTGTATTATATTATTCAAAAAGGGTTAAGAACTATATTTTATGCGCATGTATAAGTATATATCCAGAATGCCACATCACTTGATACTTCATGAGTATCAAGAAATAATATATCACTCCATCAGCCACATGGAAAACTGTAGGAAATATACCTAAATCTACAGTATTTGACTCTAAAACTGATTATTTCAAACATCTGAGAACCACAATTATAAAGCACTTTGAGACATCAGTGTTCATGAAGAGTTCTATATAACTGCAAGTTATTTCCTTTTCAACTTCCTACTTTGCTGTGTGTGAATGCTTCAATGTGATTGGCTGCATACACGCTCATTGACATCACTGTTATGGCACCTCCCCTTGAGTTGGAGCTTTGCCACTGGTGATAAAATCCAGGCTCTTGGCACATCACAAGTCCCAGACACAGGTCTCTGTGATGTCCTAAAAATACTGCTGTCCGACTGTAGATCGCTAACTAATATATAATCTTAGAAGTTAAAACTTAAGGTTATATAATATAAAAATGGAATCACTCAATGATTGATCAGTGTAAAAAAAGCATGTAGAATTCTTGGCTTTACAACTGAGGCACAAGGCCAGATTTATGTTTCCCATTGGAGGTGCGAATTTGGTGGCAAAATTATAAACTTGGATGTCATGTGAGATTCAAGCACACTGGCATCAAATATTTATAAACATTGGTGGATCTGCCATTGTTAATCTCCTGTGACCAGATGAACCAGATTACCGTGTCTCCTCGATACAAAGAAAATCTCCCTCTCCACGTGGCGTTTCAAACTCAGGCGTGCTATCCAGGTCACCTGCCTAAGTCTCCAGCAGCTGCATGCCTGCTCTACTTCCACTTCCCAATTCTCTAGCCACGGGCAGAGACTTCAGACTGCCCTGTCCATTGCCTTGGCTCCTACAGACGGCAACTTACAATTCCCTGGCTTCTACTTCGGGTCCTTGCTGCTGCTCTATCTCCTTCACTCCTTCTGGCTTCTGCTCCACCCCTCCTTCAGCCTGCGCTCTGGGTTTTAAACTCCGCTGCTTCTTCTTCAGTGGGCACTCTAGGGTCTGCCCCCCAGCCTGCTGAGGACGCCACTCCGTGTTCCGAGGGGTACCCATGAGGCTGACCAAGAACCTTGCCTGGTATGTCCCTCCAATGATTTTAAATGCTTCCCATTGCTATTGCATGGCTCCTGAGGACTATATATAATGTATAGTGGGTAGAATGGAAGATACATGGCGGTATAAAGGTTACGTGGGGAACTACAGGGGCATGGAGTGGCATGTGGGGTGGATGGAGGATGTGGGGTGAGATGGATCAGGCCTTTAAATGCTGGTGGATGTTGGCCTGCTGTGGTAGGGAACCAAGGCAGTCTTTCCAACACTCCTCAGGCACTTCATCGTGATTTGTAAAATGCACTGCAAAATCTGACCTCATGTGAAAAGTCAGAAATACCGAGCAATGTCACACACAGTCAGATGCACATTTCGGAAGGCACAAGGGTGCGCAGGTTGAGTATTCCCGAACCCACACTAAAGTCTGGCCCAGGAGATCAAGGAGGCTATTTTCCACCCTTATAAATCACTGCTTTAGTTCCAGCTAGAATGCGGTGTACAATTCTGGGAGCCGCACTTGAGGAAGGAGGTCAAAGCCTTAGCTCAGGTGCGGAGGAGATTTACTACAATTGTACCAGGGATGGAGAGACTCGACAACTGACACCTTTCTCCTTAAAACAGTGAAGACAAAGTGGAGAATTAAGAAAGGTATTCAAATGATAAGAATAAACAAGGAGAAACTGTATCCAATGGCAGGAGGTTCTTCAACCAAAGAGCACAGGTTAAAGATAATTGGATAAAGAACATCAGACAACATGAAGAGCATTTTTTTTTACACAGCAAAGTGTTATGGTCTAAAATGCATTGCCAAATGCCAGTAAAGCAGATTCAATAATAACCTTCAAAAGGGGATTGGATAAATAACTGAAACGGCAACATTTTCAGGGTCACGGCAAAAGGAGACTAATTTGATCATTCTTTAAAAGAGATAGCACCGGTATGTTGAACAAAATGGCCTCTGGCGTATTATATTATGGTTAAGATTTATTGCATGTAGAACATATGTTTGTGTTCATCAGAGCTAATTCAGTACTTGTTCCCCTTGCCAGACTCTCCCCACCCTGCCAATAACCCAAAACACAATACGAGCGCAAACATTTGATAAGCACCAACTGTGGATAGTAAATACATGGTGATAGCCGGCATATCAAACTTCTGTTTATCGCCTTGATAACATTTTCTCTATCAATCTTAAACACAATTTATTCCAGGAATTAAAGATAAGCTGGTAAGTGACCTGTACAGCACAAACAATATCAGTGCGTATCCCTCATGTAGGCGTGTTTATTCTTAGCTTTATTGTTTAATTTTAATTTCAGTTATAATATTTTCTGTCCTTGATGAAATGAAATGAAATGAAAATCGCTTATTGTCACAAGTAGGCTTCAAATGAAGTTACTGTGAAAAGCCTCTAGTCGCCACATGCCAGCGCCTGTTTGGGGAGACTGTTACGGGAATTGCACCGTGCTGCTGGCCTGCCTTGGTCTGCTTTCAAAGCCAGCGATTTAGCCCTGTGCTAAACAGCCTCCAAGTAGGAATTAAACATCAGAAGCAAAATACTGCAGATGCTGCAAGTCTGAATAAAATCAAAAAGTGCTCAAAATACTTAGCTGGCCAGGCAGCATCTGCAGAGAGAGAAACAGAGTTGATGTTTCAGATCTGTGACCTTTCATCAAAACTGGGAAACATTGGATAGTTTATGTTAAAGGCAGGGGAAGGGTCAGAAAAGAACAAAAGAGAAAGTCTGTGATGTGGTGGAGGACAGGGGAGATTGAAGGGCAATGTTTTTCATGGTAAAAAGTTCAGAGGGATTGGTACTGGGTATTGGCATGGGCCAGGGCTTAGAAACTCCAAAGTGTATTATGAAGTTTGCCTGACCTATAACTTTTATGTTGAATTTGGCTAGGGTGAGCACAAGAGCCTTCACTTCAGTTGTGATTCATCAGACTTCCTCAGCGCTTTATTTTTTAAAAAAGTTTTTTATAAGAATGTAGTTAACATATATAAAACACAGCAAGTATATGTTATCAATTACAAACATAATGAAACCACAACAGCTACAGTAATCTATGTATATAACTCTTAATGAATCCCCCTTAGTAGCTGTTCCAATTCAATACAAAATCCAATAAACCAAAACCCCTTTCAAGGGCGTGGCCGAGCACACTGTAATCTTACTTGACTGGGACTGGTCCTTTCCCTGAGATTCTGACATAGTTTCCAACCAGCAGATTCAAAACTCCTTCCGGGAAGCAACTCTATCTTTAAAGTTACCAAGGCAGTTTGCCACACCCAATGTGCTTTCAGTTCCCTGGAACAGCTTTAAAATGAAAACAGAGAAAGTGCTGCTTCTCTTCTGCAGTCCAAAACAACAAACCAAAACTGAAACCCAAACACTAAAGCCCCTCTCACCTGACAGCCACAGCCCAGCTCCACCCACAAATTACATCACTGAAGCTGTGTTACAGATCATGTCGTAAGACCGAACCTTTCTTAAAAGGATACTCACAATACATTATAGCAAAGAGATTAAAGATGTGATTGCAGGAGGTGTGAATAGAAGGATCCTGAATAGCTGCAGGCTGAAAGCAAAAAGGAAATCATGGAGAAACAAGAGAGAAAAAATAAAACGGAGCAAAATGGGGGCAGAAGTTATGATCAAAAATTGTTGAATCAATGCTGAGTCCAGTAGGGTGAATAGTGCCTAGCTGAATAATCAGGTGCTGTTCCACTGGTCATATATTGTCCCTTCCAATCTTCCCCTCTCTGATCCTGGAGAACCGGTCCTTAGCATCGGTCTCTCCCCACCTACATCTGGAAATTTTCCTGTACCCCCTTTAACAGCTTCCCGTTCATCTGCTTTTTACTATCGACGTTAAAATCCTCTACGTCTCCATCTCCGCCAGGACAGTCTTCGGGCCCTCTGCTTCTTCATTGGATGAAGGCCCAACCAGTCCATCTCTACCATCCCCTCCTCCACTTGGCAGAACTGGTTCTTGCATTGTGCAACTTCTCTTTTAACTCCACTCATTTCCTCCAAATAGGTGTTTGTGTGGATACCTGCATTAGTCCTAGCCTGGTTTTTGGAGGACCCGTGGAACCATTTATTTTTCAGTCCTACTCAGGTCCCCTCCCTCAACTGTTTTTCTGGTACATCAATAACTGTATTGGTGCCATTTCTTGCTCCTGCCCCAAACTTGAGTATTTCACAATCGTCTATCTCCAACTCTTACCTTCCCTTCGCCAACTTCTGTGTCTCCGTTTCTCTGGATAGACTATCCCAAACAATTTTTTTCCACAAGCCCACTGACTCACATAGTTACCTTGACTACACTTCTTCACACCCCATTATCTGTAAGGACTCTGTTTCATTCTCAATATCTTTGCCTCTGTTGCATCTGTACATTTGATGCAACTTTCCATCCCAGTGCTTCAAGTATGTCTTCCTTTTCCCCATTTGAGGACCTTTTCAAGCACTTTAAAATGAAAACAGAGAAATGCACTTCCCCTCCCTTGCAGTACAGTCGGGTTCTCCTTCTCCTCACCTTTCATTCCACTAGTCTTTGTGTTCAACGATTCACACTTATCCTTTCCAACACCACCAAGCACATCTTCCCTTTCAGCATTCCGAGGGTATTGGTTCCTTTACAAATTTCTGGTCTACTCCTCAATCACACCTAACAGCTACTCTCTTACCACTCCACCCCCTTCTGTCATTCAATGTTTCATTTCTGCTAAGGACTTCAGCTGATGATTTAAGTTCTCACTGCAGCCTTTGAAAAAAGTCAAGAGGCTTGACCTCAAACCTGCCATGCTTAGTCTTCAAATGCCTTTGAAATTTTGAGTGTTTTAATCTTTAATTTTCCAGTACTTCCTGCATATAACACACATGGGCTTTGCATCCTGATTTGCATTGGCACTATTAACCAAGCCATACCTGAAGAAATCACCTTTATACTGCTTTGTTCCCAATTTCAATTTTTTCTTTGTTGGCTGTTCAGCAGAGGCCTTTGAGCTCTCTACAGAGCTAACACTAGCACTGCTTTGTCCTGCTGTAGACTCTCCTGTGCAGCTCTCTCCAGCAGATTCAGCTGTGAGATCCTGACCTCTGTGTCGCTGGCCCTCTCTCCCTTATAAGAAGACGATCCATCTTCAGTTCTTCACAGTCCTGATGCCTTGTTTGCTCATAGCTAGAAATTTGGACATTTTGAATTCTCCCTCTGTGTACCCGAACAGGCACCGGAATGTAGCGACTAGGGGCTTTTCACAGTCACTTCATTGCAGTGTTAATGTAAGCCTACTTGTGACAATAAAGATTATTATTATTAAAATGGGAGAATCTCTCCTCCGTGATTTTACGCCAAAAGCATGGACATACAGGGCGTGTGAAGTCAGTGTATGTGTCGGGCATGTGACCTACTCTCTGCCGCCGCTTCTGGCTGGAAGACAGCATCGTTCCATTTTAAAGCCGGTCATGGCCGGCATTCTCAGTTTTTTAATACATTTAGAGCACCCAATTATTTTTTTCCAATTAAGGGGCAATTTAGCATGGGCAATCCAGCTACCCTGCACATCTTTGGACTGTTTCTCCTGCCACAATTTAAGTATGAGTCGAGCATCTACTAAAAAAAGATATAGCAGGTGACATAAGAAAACTTTTTGTAAAAATATTTGTGCACAAATTCTTGATTTTAGGACAACGGGGCTGGATTCTCCGCAGCCCCACGCCAAAATCACGTTTGGCGCGGGGGCGGGGAAATCAACTTTCACGCCGAAATCGGGCCCGGCGTCGATCCAGCGATTCTCTGGGACCCGAGAATCAGCGTGTTTGCGGAGTACTCCATGCAGCTCTGGGGGCCATTGCCTGAGGCACGCCCAGCGATTCTCCGCTCCCAGCCATCAAGTTCCCGACGGCGTGGTTAAAACTACCTATTGCCATTCGGGAACCTCGTGTGGCGGCTGTGGACCCAGTCCAAAGCCGCCTTGGTGGGGGGCAGGGGGATCGGGCGTGGCCGGGGGACAGATCGGGCCAGATGGGTCTTCGGGTGCGCTGCCAATCGAGGGCCCCTACACTTTGGAGCTGATTCCGCGGTCCGAGTCCGCCATGGCGCTTGGCGCGGCTGCTGGGGGCCGCCACCGTGCGCATGCGCGGACTCCAGACCGGACGTGCAGGGGCCCCTATCCGCAGCTAAAGCTGCGTGAATCACTGTGGGTCCCTGCTAGCCCCATACAGGTGAGTGAATAAACTAATCATTTATACTGGAAACCCGGGGGGTGAAATGGCAGCATTTTTACGCTGGCCTGGGGACATGGTCCCATTTTGGGAAAATCCAGCCCAACATTTTCTTCTTTCAGCAAAACATTTGCAACATGGACGCTTCTGCCCCACCAGATATTGAATTGGACAAGGGTATGGTGCAGTAGTCAAGTACCTTATTCAAGGCAGCATTCTTAGTGTGTTAGCGCAGACTAGGGCATTTAACGATCAAAACCTGCACAGTGAAAGTATGTTAATGAACACGCACTGGGTGAATTAAAATGGCCACCATTCTACTCATTAAGTTGGCTTGCCCTCATGATTTCACAGAACTATTTTATACTTGGTCACAGTTCTGAAGTTAACCTTCAAGGGAAATCAGTAAAGCCACAAAGTGGAAGTAAGAAAATATATCCGTACTAGACTGGTAACCTGGCAACGTGTTGGTATAGAATTTATAACTTTCGCTAATTAATACTCAGTTGGTTTCTGCACTTAAAGGTGTTGTTCATGGCCTAGAGACTGAGCACCTGTTCTTTCTTGTCTTCTATCGACATCGTTAGGGGAATGGAAAAGATGAAATGGAAAAACTTTTACAGAGAGTAAAGGGTTTTCGGAAAGGAAGAAGAAAGGGCACCAAAATCCTATTCTCCACAGATATATCACCACATGAAGGAGATTCATAATAGACACAATGTTCCATCTAGCTTCTCCCATCTAAGCCTGGTGCCGCACAGATACACTTTCAATGCCTTCACTCCCTCATCATGCAATCTCCAGGAAAATGCAAAAATCACAGAAAACCGAAGTACCCAGAAAATATTTCCCAAGTATTTACTCAGAACATTGTCACTGCATCATGTATTGCCTTCCACATATCTATTTTCTAAAGCTACAACATTTTCGTGGCAACATTTATTTTAAAGAGGCGAGAAACGTGCTGAGGTTTTCTCAGTTTCAGTGACGAGTATGGAATGCTCCGTGACTGCCTAATACTCTTTAAATGGGATTCAGGCTCAAAACTGTGTGAAAATAACTCCATCTTGTGTCTCCAAGAGCTATTATATTTTTGTTGTAAAAAATCTGGTGAATCACATTACAGGCACACCAGCCTGGATTTTCCTCTGCCAACTGTCTCCTGCAGCTTCATCATTTGAGCGGCTGCTAGAGGAAAATAAGCAGGAGTTCGGTCCCCCACCTCCACTTACTAATCCTGTCTCAACCATGCCCCCCCACCCCACCTCCCTAACTCCCTCCCCTTATCATATCTGCTGACAGCTTAATTTTCCCCAAAGAAGTCAATAAACCGGGGTCCCTGGCACTGTGAGGTAGCACTGCTAACCACTGTGACACCCCCATTATAATGAAAAATGTCACATAGTTATTTTTAAATGTAGAGTACCCAATTATTTTTTCCAAACTAAGGGGCAATTTAGTGTGGTCAATTCACCTAACCTGCACATCTTTGGGTTGTGGGGGCGAGACCCACGCAGACACGGAGAGAACTCCACACAGACAGTGTCCCAGGGCTTGGATCGAACCTGGGTCCTCAGCGCCATAGACAGTAGTGCTAACCACTGCGCCACTGTGCCACCCTATAAATGCCACATATTTTTTTAAGTTTCTTTATTTTCACTTTTATGTTATCCTGTGTATGTTCCAATCATTTGTTTTGCTATCTATAAAATATAAAATTCGAAGTGAAGGAGTAAAGTTTTACTTCCCGATTTGCTGTCAATGAGAATATTTCAGTGTGATTGGTGGCTTATCCTGCTTGATGACATCACTGTGCTGATCAGCTGGAGATCCCTTTGACCTGGCACCAGATTGAAATGAACACCAAGGAAAGGGGGAAGCCCACTTCACAGAGATCGCGAGACCTTTTTGGACAGAGTTCTTCAAGGTCAATGGCACGTGTCGTGCCAGATCACCAGACCTTTGCTCAGAATTTCCCAATGGAACTATTCTCTATCAAGAGTCTTTAAAAGAGCAGCCAACCTTCAGGATGCTGCTCTGTCACTTGTATGCATCTTATGTGTCCTTTTCCTCAATTTGCCTAACACTTTAGTCTCCTTCACCATCAAATTTAGCAAGGCTGACATGTTAAAATGCCATTCTTGTCATTTTCTTTCCACATTTTTGGCATGTTGTTGTGACATTTTGCTTCAATTACATCCGTGCCTTTAAAATTCACACGTACAACTTTCTGTTCCTGTCACCAGTGTATTCCTTACATCTGTATGAACAATCATCTGAAAACATCAATGATCTGATCAGAAAAATAGCAGCCCCTGTCGATCACCAAACTTTATAAAATTCCACCGGAAACTCATCCAGCCTCGGTGCCATACCTGGCTGTATGCGCCCAATCGCTGTCAGGACCTCTCCACGCCCAATGGCTCCTCAAGCCCTTCTCGGTCCTCTTCTTCTACCGTAGGACACTCCAGCCTCTCCAGAAATTCCCACATATCTGACTCCACCGCCGGCAGCTCCGACCTGCAGAGGGTCTTATCAAACACCTCAAAAGCCCGGTTGACTTTATCCGGCGCCAACACAAGTCCCCACTGAATCCCAAATCTGGGCAATCTCTCGGGAGTCTACCTGCTGCCTCAACTGACTGGCCAAGAGTGGACTAGCCTTCTCCCCATATTCGTGTATTACCCTCTCGAGCGCCACAACTGGCACACCGTCTTATCAGTAGATAATAAATCAAATTGCATCTGCAACTGCTTTCTATTAGCCAGAATGTCTGGGATGGGGTTACTCGAGTACCTTCCATCTGCTTTCAAGATCTCGTCCACCTACTGTTGCTGCTCTTCCCTTGCCTCTCTATCCACCTGCGCCTTGTGCAAGATTATCTCCCCTCTCACCACCACCTTCAGGGCCTCCCACAGCATAGAGGGCAAAAACTCCCCATTCTTGTTAAACTCCAAATACTCATCAATCTCCCTGGCCATCTTCACACAAAATCCAAAATCTGGAAACAGCCCCACATCAAAACTCCACACCAGCCGCTGGGCCGGCCACACTTCAAAGATCATATCCACCAGGTGGGGAGCGTGATCTGAAATCACTTTCACTGGGTAATCCGCTTTCCTTAACCCTGGCAGCAGAGAAATGAAATGAAAATGAAAATTGCTTATTGTCGCAAGTAGGCTTCAATGAAATCACTGTGAAAAGCCCCTAGTCGCCACATTCCGGCGCCTGTTCGGAGTGGCTGGTGCGGGAATTGAACCATGCTGCTGGCCTGCCTTCATCTGCTTTAAAAGCCAGCTATTTAGCCCAGTGTGCTAAACCCCATCACAAAAAAAGTCGATTCGCATGTACACATTGTGCACTGGAGAAAAAAATGGAAAATTCCCTGCCCCAGGGTGCAAAAACTGCCATTGACCCGCTCCACCCATCTCCTTCATGAATGCCGCCAAAACCTTCACTACCCCAGAAAGGACCAACAACTTTGGCTTAGACCGATCCATCTTCAGGTCCAAAACACAATTCAAATCTGCTCCCAAAATAAGCTGCTGTGTGTCCATGTCTGGTATGGCTGCCAGCATCCTCTTCCTGAACTCTACATCGTCCCAGTTTGGAATTTACACGCTCGCTAAAACCACCAAATTGCCCTCCAATGACCCCAGTGACATACCTGCCAATCTGGTGCGCTATCACCTTTTTCATCTGAAACCGAACCCTTTTGTTAAATAGTATCGCCACCCCCGCAAGGCCCTGCTGTCAAGGCCCGAGTGGAACCCCTGGCTCACCCTTACGAAGCCTAATTTGATCCTCCACCCATTGGTGGGTCTCCTTCAAAAGCACCACATTGGTCCTCATACTCTTCAAATGAGAGAAAACTCTCGCGTGCTTCACTGGGCATCCCAAACCCCAGATATTCCACGTAACCGATCGAACTGAGGGGTCTCTCACCACCCCCCTTCCTTCAAGTCGGCCATTTCCACCGGGAGGGAATCTCCCCTCCATCCCCCATATTTCTAACACCAGGGCCCATCCACAATGGCAGCCAGCCTCACCCTCCTGAAGGGCCATAATCAACCCCCAGTCACCGTCAGCACTCTACTCCGTCCCCCCCCCCCCCCCCCCCGCCCAAATGCCAGAAATCTCCCAGCTACTTCCTCTCGAACCAGCGACTGAGATCTAGTTTTATGATTGTGTATCCTTATTCTTGATTTCCTTGATCTTACCTTGCTGCCATGTGCCAATGGCTGCACAAGGAATTTCCTGACAAAGGCTACTTGGAAACCTCCGGGTTCTGGATCAGCCGGAAACAGTGTTTGGCAACTCTGGAGATTCCAACACAAGGCCTCCTGCTTCCATCCGCACTGGGCCTTCCAAACAGCCTTTCAACCCGACTCCGATAACATTTTCTTTTACAGTAATGAACAATTGCTCGTAAGAGTTGGAGAAAAGAACATATGATTTTATAATGCCGCAATGATTTTCCTCCTAGTTTGCTGGCAACAGTGTCCTGGAAGTTAGCCTTTATTTTCTGGAGATGCCGGGACAATTCTAGAGGTTTGGCAACCCTAGGTAATAAGGTGGATTGGGAAGCTATCCACTGTTACACGGCTTATTCAGGAATCTAACTGACGCTTGCGGTGACGAAGCCAAGTGTGGACTGCACCCAGACTGATCCATTTGAAAACCCGACCAAAAGTAACAAAACGTGGATGTAGAGAAGGGACTGGTAGTGCATACAGTACAAAAATCAAAACACTGTCAGGTTTTGGAAAGCTGAAGAAATGCTGAAAATACAATTGGGTCAGGCAGCACCTAACAGAAAAGCAAAGTTAAGATTTCAGGTTGATGAGCACATATTTTTAATGGGTCTTTATCAAATACAGAAAAAGCAAAAATGGGAATGACCAAAATGAAAGGTCTGCGACAGGATAGAAGGGAGGAGTGAGTAAATTACAAAAGTGATGATGGTACAAGACAGAAGGGGATGATAATGGGTCAAGAGACAAAAGGTAGGTCTGGAGCAGTGGTTTGCAACCTGTGGTGCACAGACCACTGGAGGTCCATTAGAGTACTGCAGGTGGTCTGTGGAAAAAAATAATACAATTGTGTGTACTTCATATGTATGATAATCAATGTTACATTACTTTTTGCAATGTCATTTGCTTCACAAACATCCTTGTGTAATATAATCTGCAATGTATTTGTGAGTGTGCATCGTAAACTATTAGAAATAGCTGCGTTTTTAATACCCGTTGATATACAAGTTTAATTCCCGTGAGCCTTAAGCTCTGTAAAAAAAATGTTCAAAACGGCTTGTGTATGTTGTGGTCCCTGTCATAATATACACCAGTATACTATGGTGCAGACACACACACTCACACTGATGGACATGCAGTGGGACCAATCAGCATACACAACACCGCAGCCAATCACCAGTGAGAGCACACGCACTGTAAAGACAGGGGACAGGAGAGTTCCCGCTCATTCTAGTAGCAGCCAGCTCGGAGCACAGAGCTCACAGCCTGCAACACAGACATTCACCATGTGCTGAGTGCATCACCTGGTTAGGACTAGGCAAGGGTCAACAGTTAAAGCTGGTATTGCATTTACCCACAGTTCAAGAATGTTAATATAGTTAACCTTATAATAAAATAGTGTTGCACCACTTCAAGTGTTGGTGACCTATTTGTGATCCTGAACACCCAACACAACAGTCCCCAAAAGCTTTTGATGACGATCTATGGTCTGCATAAAGGAAAAGGTTGGGAACGACCGGTCTCGAGCCAGCATAACCATTACCAGCGCTTATTGCCTGAAAGAATAAGGATAGAGATTACGATCTGAAATTGTTGAACTCAAGGGTTGAATCCTGAAGGCTGTTAACCGCCTCATCGAAAGGCGAGGTCTTGTTCCTTAAGCTTCTGTTGAGCTTTATTAGGACAGTATAAGGCAGAGGACAGAGATGTTAGAGTGGGAGTGGAAAAGAGAATTAGAATCACAAGTGACTGGAGCTCATGGTCATACTTTCTGACTCAACAGAGCAAAGCGATCACCCGCTTTGCCTTTGGTCTCCCCAACAGGAAAGGAGACTGCACTGTGAGCAGTGAATACATTAAAATCAAAAGTCGTCTAAATAATATAATACTCCGGTGGCACAGTGAAGACCTGGGTTCAATCCTGGCTCCAGGTCACTGAACGTGTGGAGTTTGCACATTCTCCCCATGTCTGCATGGGTCTCACCCCACAACCCAAAGATGTGTAGGGTGGGTGGATTGGCAATGCTAAATTGCCCGTTGATTGGACAAATTCAAAAAAATTAAATAATAATAATATAATACTGGAATCTAAATAAAAGCGAATTACTGCGGATGCTGGAATCTGAAACAAAAACAAAAAATACTGGACAACTCAGCAGGGGAGCTAACATTTCGAGTCTGGATGACTCTTTGTCAAAGCTCAGTACTGAAAACAATACTGGAATCGTTCGTCTCAACAGTGAAAATCTTTATAAATCTTGAATCTCATACGATTGAATAATAGTGATGGATTGCCTTTTAGTAAAATAACAATCTGGGACAGTCGGCAGGCATCTCTGTTCAATTTCTGCTTCGGACACAATCAGCAATCCAACCACAAATTGCATCCAAAATAATGTTCCTATTAAGAAGCTTTTTCCCTCTCAAACTTCCATTCAAACGCAATGGCGTATTGCCCAACATGAAAACTGCCAAGAAGCAATGCAATCCAGCAGTTCTAAAAATGAAACTTTAAAAAAAACATTTTATTCCTTGATCCATTCAATAACCTATAAATCTGCTTAATTTTTATAGTCTCCTTGAAGGCCTGCAAATGAGATCGATTACTGAAAATTCCTAATAGTGAGGAATTTGACTTAGGTGCTGTTGTACCGTCAATATGACGCAAGGCAGGTTGAAGTAACATCAATTAAAGGCTTTATTGAGCAGAACTTGATCCCCAGCAGCTCGGTTACAGAATGCAGCTGCTGGGGGAAATCCGGGTTCTTATACCGGCATTTCTGGGTGGAGCCCAGTAGGCGGCAGATCCTATCAGGACCCGGTATCCATCTACCAATAGCCTGTCGGCATCGTGGTGTACCGTATCACCCCTAATACATACCACCACAGGTGCATGGGCAGTTTAGTGGGCTGCACTGGCTTCCAGCACACTGTTTTTCAAACTCACACAAATGTTCATAGAAATACAACTTGCATTGGGTGTACATTACATTTTAAATTCTACAACTATTTGCACTGGATTAGCCAATTTCTGACCAAATGTGTTGAACAAAAATGTGCAACCTAATAGGAACTCCAGGCTGCTCTTTTCAAACTCATGCAATTCCACACACAATTTGTAAGCCAGTCACTGATTGTGCCTAAAACCACAACTTCAGCGTGTAGCAAATGGATCGAAAGGCTCGAAATGGCAGACATGTCAATGCTGCAACATCCTGCAGATGGTGCTAGTAAACTATCTTTTCGCAAAGTCTCACACTTTCCTGAGGAGCCCCTAACGGGTCGAAAGTAGTATTTCTGTGACAGAACATTTAACAATGTTGCCATCAATCCGTGTAATCCCGTCTCAGTTATCCCTTTATTTTAAGGCAGGACACTTGGGATATCTGATGCATTTGGTAACAATCTGTGTAATTAATTTTTTGCAGAATGAATTTTGGAATTAAACCACAATATAATGAATCATATTAAACTACAATATAATAAATCTCAGTATAATGAATCACATAGTCAACGTAATTTCCTTAAGGTTGATTGAAAGCTATTTACACAGAGATAGTTAAGCATCTTGTTATAATGCTCATTCAACTTTGTTCAAGTCTTGCAACTGATCCCTTCCCAACTTTACCAACAAATAGGCCCCCACCCCAATTTTACGTGTGTCCGTCCCTTGGCTAGGGTGCTCTAAAGGCCAGTGCAGACTCGATGGGCCTCCTTCTGCACTGTAGGGATTCTAAAATATATAATAATCTATAATATACTGCTGCATAAACCAGACTGATAAAAACCGATGCGAAAAGACTGTCTGCCACCAAATCAGTCTCTTTTAAAAAATGATTTATTTTAGTACAAAGAACGCCCACTAATGTAGATATTTATTCGGGTTATCATGACCTCCCTATGTTTAACTCTTTGAGGTGTTGTGGTCTGGGATTGTGAGGGCAACAGTTCAAACATATAAGTTGTTAACTGCTGAACCTATGTGAAGTTTACAACTTTTTGAAGTTTTGCAGCAGAGAACATTGAAATATTTTTCTTTAAAAACACCTTCACTAAATGCAGCAAATCATCTCCTTTGGGGGTTATGTTGAAATGCTATAGGAAAGAGGTTATTTCTCAAAGGATTGTCAAGAGACTTTGGATGCCAAGCTAAATGCAGCCACAAAATTACGGAAATTAATTAAGAGGAGCTGAGCCCAGCAATATGCTGGATAGATCACCAATACAATTACACACAAAATTAAAGCAGAGAGCCAGAAGATGCAGAATTATCATCACCCCATTCATTCCAACTTGGCAAATTAAGACCATTTTTTATTTGCTCAGGCTGGCCGAATGTAATATTCCTTGGTTAATTCCTGGCTCAAACTGAGCTCGACATCAGGATCGTGACACGAGTGGAGCTGGGTAATTTTCGACTGCTGCAGATGTTAAAAGTGCTGAGCGGCATGGTAACACAGTGGTTAGCACAGTTGCTTCACAGCTCCAGGGTTCCCGGTTCAATGCCCGCTTGGGTCCCTGTCTGTGCGGAGTCTGCACGTTCTCCCTGTGTCTGCGTGGCTTTCCTCCTGGTGCGTTTCGTCCCATAAGTCTCGAAAGACGTGCTTGTTAGGTGAGCTGGACATTCTAAATTCTCCCTCTATGTACCCGAACAGGCGTTGGAGTGTGACGACTAGGGGATTTTCACAGTAACTTCTTTGCAGTGTTAATGTAAGCCTACTTGTGACACTAACAAAGATTATTATTATTTTGCTGCCAGTTTTCTTGGCGAAAACAATGGCAGTGTTCACCCTGGAGAACAAAATATCATAGACTTCCTTGATGTACCTATACACTGTGGATTAACTCGTGTGTTAAATTGGAATGAATCTAAAGCATAAACGTTCAGTTGTGTTGATCTTGACTGCCATGACACAAGATTGTCACTGTGGTGGAGGTCATCTGCAGGCCAGCTGCCAAACATGGCACAAGTCTGTCACTTATCTTCCTGGTGACGTGGAATTGAAAAGAATATTTTAGCTCCAACCGTCCTCAGCAGGTGTGCTTGGGTGGATGTGAACAATTGGTTCTGACTGATGCCCTCATCCGTGTTTTTTGCTACCTCCACACCTTACTATTCCTATCCACATCTGGCCAGCCAGATCCTTTCTGCCCTGCATACACTTGAACTCATCCAAAACTATGCTGCCCACAATCCAACTTCACCAAGTTTCATTCGCCCATCATGCCTGCTCTCACTGGCTTTACATCATCGCCTAATCCAACAACACATTGATTTTAAAACTCTCATCATTTTGTTCAAATCCCCTCTTGGCCTCATCCCCTCCCGTTTCTGTCACCTCCTCCAGTCCTACAACCCTAAAAGATATCCGCGCTCGTCCAATTCTGCCAATTTTTATTTCCTCTACCATTGGCGGCCATGCATTCATCTGCCTTGGCCTATGCTCGGGAATTCCCTCCCTAAACCCACCAGCGTCTCCACCTCTCTATCCTCCTTTAGGTTGTTCCTTCGAAACGATCTCTTCAATTGAGTGTTTGGTCACTTGTTCTAGTTCCTCTGTGTTGTGGACTGCACTGAGAAAATGCTCACCATGTGTACTTTCTGCAAGAAGCAAAGGTTGAACTTCATTTACCCTCCCAAACAGAGAGGGCAGTGTAATAAAACTCTCACAATAGCCAATACTCCTTATGTGGCTCAGTTTTTAAAAAACTGCTTGATAGCGTTCCTGTAATACCTTGGAATGTTTTAAAAGTACTGTGGAAAAGTAAGTTGTCGTTAACAAACTGAAAATTCCTGAAGTCAATTAAAAAATGGTTGCTTCCACGCAGACATATTCCATGGGGAAAGGTTTCTTCTACAATGGGGCTTTTGAATACATTTTGTTTTTGGTGCAAGAAAACTGGTGTCATTGCCAGTACTTCAAACTAAATTTTGTAATTTGGAACAGGACACAAAAGGTTAAAAAGGTGGCTGCCGGGGGGGGGGGACGGGACTGACTTCCTTTCTGGATTGAAACCACTCCTTTGACTCACGAGCGACCAAAATAAATATTCCACACAGATGTGAATCGATGCCCTTTCCTGAAACCAATTCAAAAAGGTATCATCAAATTGAATGGATCATTCAAAAGCAAAGACATGGGGCGCGATTCTCCACCCCCACGCTGAAGTGGCCGCGCCGTTGTGAACGCCGTCGAGATTCACAACGGCGCGGAACGGCCCCGGTCCCGACCGATTCAGGCCCTGACAATGGGCCAGTATCGGGGCCGCGTCATCTACCCGCGCCAGGCCTTGTCGCCCGCATAAAAGCGGCGCCGAATAGATGACGCGGCCGGCGCCGCATAACGGATGTCATCCGCGCATGCGCGGGTTGGCCAACGCCAACCCGCGCATGTGTGGTTGCCGACCTGTCCAAATCCGCCCCGCAAGAATATGGGGGACGGATCTTGCGGGGCCGCGGAAGGAAGGAGGTCCTCCTTCAGAGAGGACGGCCCGACGATCGGTGGGGACCGATCGCGGGCCACCCCACATTCAAGGTGAAGCCCGGTGCAGGATCCCCCCTCGCCCCCCCCCCACAGGCCGCCCCCCCCAGCTTTCGCGCACCGCCCACGACTGTAGCGACCAGGTGTGGACGGCGCCGGGGGGGGAACCCGCCATTTTGGCCTGGCCGCTCGGCCCATCCGGGCCTCAGAATCGCGGGGGGTGCCGGAGAATCGCCATTTTGGGTATCTCCGGTGATTCTCCGGCCTGCGAAACTCGACCGGGCCGTTCCCGCCGATTAGGAGAATCGCGGGAGGGCGTCGGACCGGCATCCCCGGAAATTTTGGCGGCCCAGGCGATCCTCCCAACCGGCGTGGGAGTGGAGAACCGCGCCCATGGACTGTCACAAACCCGAAAGGTGTTTGGACCGCAATACTGGATGTTGGAAGCAACATGAACACCGCCCTTATTTGAAAAATGACTTGGACTTGAAGAAAATTACACCATGAAATAGCCATGTTTTCTATCTGCTTTTTAAAAACCAGCACAAGCTGCTTGCAGGCAGTTCCACCAGAGCCAGCAAACTAGCTACTGGTAATTCAAGCAGCCAAAGTAATTAACAGCAATGCCTTGTAAACAGAAGACCCCAGACAGAGGGATTGTTCCAACTTCATATTCAGCTGAAAACCAAACTCTTAGGAACCTGACTGCAAGAACCCTCACTTCAACTTTAAGAAACAACTTGTTTCAAGGAACCAAGCTTGCCTCACGGGTAACCAGAGATCGTAAACCAGAATCTGAGTTCCCCAACATTTGTACAAGTACGCAACCTTTTTCTGTAACCAATCTTTGTGTATGAGAGTGTGCATGTGAGAACGAATGCGTGAGATGTCAAATTTTAAATTGGGGGTAAGTGTGCCATTGAGTCAGTGTGCGTCACAGAGTCAGACTGTTACAGCACAAAAAGAGGCCCAATCATATCCTTCCTATAATGTGGCGACTAGAATTGCACACAGTACTCTAGCTGTGGCCTAACAAGCGTTTTATACAGCTCCATCATAACCTCCCTGCTCTTATATTCTGTGCTTCAACTAATAAAGACAAATATCCCATATGCCTTCTTTACCACCTTATCTACCGGTCCTGCTGTCTTCAGGGATCTGTGGACATGCACCCCAAGGTCCTCTGGACTTCCTAGCATCCTGCCATTAATTGTGTATTCCCTTGCCTTGTCAGTCCTCACAAAATGCATCCCATTACACTTTTCAGGGTGAAATTCCATTTGCCACTATTCTGCCCATCTGAGCAGCCCTTCTATATCATCCCGTAATCCATGGCTTTCCTCCTCCCTATTTACCACACCACCACTTTTCACGTCATCTGCGAACTTGGCGATTATGCCTCCTACTTTCACGTCTCGATCATTAAAGTACACTGCAAACAGGAAGCGATCCAGCACTAATGGACGGCATGGCACGGTGGCACAGGGTGGCATGGTGGCACAGTAGTTGGCACTGCTGCCTCAGAGCACCAGGGACTCGGATTCAATTCCGACCCCGAGTGACTGTGTGGAGTTTGCTCATTCTTCCTGTGTCTGTGTGGGTTTCCTCCAAGTGCGCTGGTTTCCACCCACAGTTCAAAGATGTGCATGTTAGGTGGATTGGCCATGCTAAATTGCCCCGAGGTGAGCTTGCGGGGATTGGGTAGGGATTGGGCCTAGGTAGCTTGCTGTTTCAGTGGGTCGGTGCAGACTTGATGTGCCGAATGTCCTCCTTCTGAACTGTTAGGATTCTATTCTATGATTTCTCTGAATCCCTGTGGTACACCATTGGACACAGGCTTCTTGTCACAAAACCAAACTTACACCATCACCAGCTTTGACAAAGAGTCATTAGACTCGAAACGTTAGCTCTTTTCTCTCCCTGCAGATGCTGCCAGACATGTTGAGATTTTCCAGCATTTTCTCTTTCGTTAGACCATCACCCTCTGTGTCCTGCCACCTTAGGATTTAATTTGCCAAATTACCCTGGATCTCCTGGGCTCTTACTTCCTTGATCAGTCACCCATGCAGGACCTTGTTCAAAGCCTTACTGCAGTCCATGTAGTCTATATTAACTGCACTGCCCTCATCTACACACCGTGTAACCTCCTTGAAAAATACAATCAGTTTTTTAGGCATGATTTCCCCCTGACAAAGCCATATCGACTATCCTTGCCTCCAAGTATAGATTAATTCTGTCACTCAGAACATTTTTCAAATAATTTCCCTACTCCTGATGTTAGACTCACTGACCTGTCAATCCCTGGATTTTTCCTATTTCCTTTCTTGAATAATTAGCTGTCCTCCAGTCTCTGGTACGTTTCCTGTGGCCAGAGAGGACTTGAAAATTAGCTCCAAAGACGCTACTATCTCCTCCCCTGCTCCTCAAGTGAGAATAAATTACTTTCTTTGCTGCTTGAATTATTTAGCTGCGAAACACACCAACGTTAAGAAAACGTACATATCTTTCATATAAAACATACTGATCACGGGCTTTGAAGGAAACCCATAAATTCTGTCAGTGACAGTTGTCTCATACCTCCTCCCCTTCAACCTCCTCTTCTTCCTTCAACAAGCATAAAAGGAATGTTCAAAAGGGTTCTGAACTTTACACAAGAGGAACTTCTGGCCCATTTTGTCAAAACAAATATTTGGAAATTAAGGAATCACATTTTCGCTGTTGACGTCCACACTGCAAAGTGGGCACAGGAAAAATCCCTTTAATGAGATTGTAGCTGCTCTATCCCTCAATGCAATTTCCTGATTTTCCTTATTCTTCAGCCTTACCTAACAGAAATCTATTAAACTCAGTCTGCAAACTTTCAATTGACTCCCAGTATCCATGGTCTTTAGGGGAGCAAGTTTGACTACCCTTAACTTACAAAAATGCTTCCTAGTTTTATTTCTCAATGCCCTTGCCTAATTTTAGGATTATGCCATTTGTTATGGATTTGTCTGCCAGAGGAGATAGTCCCTCTGTATCCACCACATCAAATCCCTTTATCATTTTAAACATCTCCACAGATCAGCCTTCCAAATTTCTAAACTCAAGGGATTAGAAAAAGTTTATGAATAACTTAACCCTTTAAATTGCAAAAATCATTTTGATGACTCTGTGATTATTCTTCGAAGCTCAATGTATCTTTCCTGAGATTTAGGTATGCCAGTTTGTCCATGACTAACTACCTGGTTCCCCAATGACGTGTTTGTTGGGGGGGGGGGGGGGGGGGGGGGGGGGGGGGGGGGGGGGGGGGGGGGTGGTACCCCAGTGATCCCCTGGGGAATCCCTCTTGGATGTTTCATTTTAAGAGTTTACCCGACAATTGTCCAGAGGCGTTAATACGCCCTAGACACCATCCGACAAAGCACATTAAATTGTTAACTTCAGATGGTTCTGCCATTTTTACCCTAATAGTTACTCTGTGACAGTTCAAAGGGACAAAAAGCACTTCTAAATACACACCAACTCCACACCACACAACCTTCATCTCTGACACCTAGGGAACCATCTCCAGTAATCAAGCAAAATTCCAGCCCGGCTCGACCCAACCGGACACTGGATACACCCTCCCTCTCCCAGCCAATTTCAACACCACCCCCCCCCCCCCCCCCCCCTTCTCTGGGACCCATACCCTGGCCCTCCTTCCCCATCTGACCCAGAGTACCTCACCCCGTCCCGCTTCTCAGTCCGACCCCGATCCGACTCCTAGTCCCCACTTAGCCTTCTGGTCCAATTCCAACCGCAGTCGTCGTCCCCCCCCCCCTCCCCTCCACCCCTGCCTGGGTCTCCCCAACCCCTCCTCCATCCAGCTCCACCCTTCCCTGTTCAGCTCCCCCTCCCCCCCCCCTCAACGCCAATGTCTGTACCCTGAACCCCCTCTTGCCTTTGAAACTTACCTTCTCTCTTTAAATTCTACGTGTCTTTCCTCCCTGCGCTCCAATTACCCCACGCCGATGTAGCTGGAGGCGTGCTTCTCTGCTCCTGGCTGGGTGAGGCAGGTCAGGCGAGATGGGGCTTTGGAATTACAGTGAGGTTCTCCCTCCAGAGTGACAATCTGCGACCACTGCCACCCTGAGGAAGTTACAGGCAACATTTTCCCGACAACCTTTTCAGAGGAATTACCAGCTCATCGATAGGAGGGTTGCAATGGTCAAATCAAACGGCTTACCCCAATGTTAAAAGCTTATTTTTGTCCCAATCCTCATCCCCACAATGATCAAGCAAGCCATCAGAAGGGACACCAAGGGACAATTTGGCATTAGTCAATCAACTTCCCCTGCACATCTTTGGACTGTAGGAGGAAACCGGAGCACCCGGAGGAAACAACGCAGACATGGGGAGAAAGTGCAAACGCCACACAGAGAGTCACCTAAGGCTGGAATTGAACCCGGGTCCCTGGCGCTGTGAGGCAGCAATTCTAACCACTGTGCTGCCCCATCCTGATGACGTACTGTCTCCCTAAACCAATTGGAAGCCAAAAAGATTCATTGTCCGATTGGATGCCTGACTGTTAGCCAAACAACCTTTTCTCCCCCACTTTCAATATGTTTGTATCTGGTAATGAGAATATGTTAAAGAAAAACAATCTTTATTTAGTGTCCTGAATATTTTTCTCCAGGGTTGCACACTTTGTCCTTGAGATTAACCTTCAATTCCTAAGATTCCAGGCCCATCCTGAAGGATTGCCAACCGAGCAAAGTGCGGGCGATGGGATGGGAAGGGAAAGCGTGTGGGAGTGACGGAGGGCATCGAGGTAGGGTGGGGGTGATGGACAGCGAGGTAGGGCAGGGGGGATGGTGAGCGAGGTAGGACAGGGGGATGGTGAGTGAGGTAGGGCAGGCGGGATGGGGAGCGAGGTAGGGCAGGGAGATAGGGAGCGAGGTAGAATGGGGGGTGATGGGGAGTGAGGTACGGCACAAATGATGGGGTGCGAGGTAGAGCGGGGTGATGGGGAGTGAGTAGGGTGGGGACATGGGGAGCGGGGTAGAGCGGGAGGCATGGGGAGCGAGGTAGGCGGGGGGGGCATGAGGAGCAAGGTAGGGCAGGGTGCATGGGGAGCGAGGGTGCATGGGGAGCGAGGTAGGGCGGGGGCATGGGGAGCGAGGTAGGGCGGGGGGCAGGGGGAACGGGATAAGGTGGGCGGCATGGGGAGCGAGGTAGGGTGGAGGCGACGAGGAGTGAGGTGGGGGGTGGTGATGGAGAGCGAAGTAGGGTGGTGGGTAATGGGGAGTGAGGTAGGGCACGGGGGGATGGTGAGAAAGATGAGGCGGGCGGTGATGGGAGTGAAGATAAACGGGCTGAAGGGGAGTGGGGGGGGGGGGGGTGTAGATTCTTTACTCTTCCACAAAAGAAACATCAGTGTATTATGATTTCCCTCATGTCTATTGCTTTGACGACATCCTGACATCATGGTAATTAGTTAGACAATCTACTCCATTTTAAGCCCTTGCTGACTTTAATGGATTATATTCAATTTAGATAAAGGGCCATGATTAGAATTCTTCTTAATGATCTCATTCTTGAGTTTATCCCTGTGGTACATGGAACACGTCTGTTCCCCTCTGTAAATAAAACTGTTTTATTTACACTGAATCTGAATGAGGAAAGTTCCAGACCATTTATGCACTGCATTTTAACTATGATCTACAGCTGATAGCAATTCAATCTGAATTAATTGCATCCTTGCAAACAGTGCTTTTGGGAACGTGGAGGAAAAAGCAAATTTGCTCACTGAACATTCACTTCTTACCACACAAATCAACAAATTACTCAAGCAATTTACAGCTTGATAGACAGCAATTTACCATGCAAACGCATTCATGATTCATGCTGCAACCCTTTCTCAGATGAAAGCACTTGTGAAACTGCTTCCCTCCTTTCAAGATCAGCCGAGCTGCCATTTTGACATTAGCATGCTGGCAAGATGCTAACAAGCCTAGATAAGGGGCCATTTTAAGGGAACCAGCTCGCACAAGTTAGCAGTCGTTACTGGTGCAAGTAACGTACCCTTTTCACTCTTTCCAGCAAGTCCATTGTTATTAAGAGCTGAAGAAATGATGCTAAAGCCGTTAATTGCTTTAACCCGAGAGTTTCTCGCACAGCCTAATTTTAATTTAATCCACTGTGCATCGAAATACATCTCAAATCCAGTTGAGCCAATTTAATGAGGTAAAATTGATAAAGAACTGCCTTGCAGCACCCGTTTCTGGGAAACCGGCAAGTCAGCAGGCTACATGCTCTGAGCCGAATGGCAAACAGCAGATTAAACTGTCATTACAAGCAATTTGTCAACTGCATGCACTTATCTGAATCTAATAATCACTGGAGGCTGAGCTGATAAGTGTCACGCACTGAATTGAACACTTTTAAATCATTTCTTCAGAGGATCGCGGGGTTTTCACTGACCAATTCACTCGAAGCAGCAGCTGGGAGGGTTTAACCCTCACTGGTAAAGAGGTTTTTCCAAGTTATTTCTCATCAAAATTGGGGTGAGGTTAGAAAAGGAAATAGAAGGACGGCATGTGGCGCAGTGGACAGCACTGAAATCAAATGAAAATGAAAATCGCTTATTGTCACAAGTAGGCTTCAAATGAAGTTACTGTGAAAAGCCCCTAGTCACCACATTCTGGCACCTGTTCGGGGAGGCTGGTATGGGAATTGAACTGTGCTGCTGGCCTGCCTTGGTCTGCTTTCAAACCCAGCAATTTAGCCCTGTGCTAAACCAGCCCCTGGGACTGCTGAAGACCCGAGTTCGAATCCCGGCCCTGGGTCACTGTCCGTGTGGCGTTTGCACATTCTCCCCGTGTCTGCGTGGGTTTCACCCCACAACCCAAAGATGTGGTGGATTGGCCACACTAAATTGCCCCTTAATTAGAAAAAATATATAATTGGGCACACTAAATTTATTAAAAATAAAAGAAAAAAAAAGGGAAATAGTTTTGTTATTTGCAGAACCGCTGGGTATAATGACTGAACATATTATGATAAACTGCATTTATATAGCAATCCTAATGGACAAAAAAAAGAACATAAGGCCCAAGGAGGAAGAACTGATTGGGCACTGAGACTTGAGGGGGAGTTTTAAAAGAGATTATTTGAAAGTTTACTGGATGAATTGATAGATTTTAGCCTGCAAGATTTCTCCTGGTGTTTTTCCAATTCTATTAAATCTTCCAGGACAATATGAGAACAAAGTTCTTCATTATTTGTTAAATAGAAAAAGCTCTTTGTACCTTTTATATTGTCCAGAAATTGTGTGTGGTGACATGGGAGTTAAATTGTTAAATGAATAAAATGGATCAGTCAGCTTGTGTTCATCGTCATCATTAAGGAAAATTCAGGAGGTGGAGGGAAGTGGGGCTGGTCAAGGTGAGGGATTTGTATTTGGAGGAAGGGTTTGCCAGTCTGGAGGAGCTAAGGGAGAGGGTAAAGCTGCTTAGGGGGAGTGAGTTCAGGTATCTACAGGTTAGGGACTTTGCACGAAAGGTCTGGAAGGGGTCCCTAGATTGCCGGGATACACCCTGCTGGAGCGACTGCTGCTTCCAGATGTGGAAGGGGAGGGAAGAATTGGGGATATATATATAAGTGGCTGGGGGAGCAGGGAGGGGAGCGGGTGGCAAAGATCAAGGAGAAATGGGAAGCGGAGTTGGGAATGGAGATCAATTGGGGAATATGGAGTGAGGCACTGCGAAGGGTAAACGGGACCTCCTCTTGTGCAAGGATGAGCCTGATACAGTTTAAGGTGGTGCACATGACTCGGTCGAGAATGAGTGGGTTCTTTCAGGGAGTAGCAGATGAGTGTGAGAGGGCCAGCAAATCATGCGCACATGTTTTGGGGTTGTGAAAATTTGGCAAGATTCTGGGCAGAAGTGTTCGCGGTCTTAGCCAGGATAGTGGAGGAGGGAGTGGACCCGGAGCCTTTGGTAGCGATATTTGGGGTTTCAGAGAAGCCGGAGCTCATGGAGAGGAGGAAGGCCGATGTCTTGGCCTTCGCCTCTCTGATTGCATGGCGATGAATTTTGCTGGAGTGGCAGTCGGCATCGCCACCGGGGGTAGCAGCATGGTTGGGTGACCTGTATGACTTCCTGCGGTTAGAGAAGATAAAGTATGAGTTAAGGGGCTCAGCAGGGGAGTTTGAGAAAAGGTGGGGGATGTTTGTGACCATGACCATGTTTGAGGAGCTGTTCGTCGCAGGTTGGGGGGGGGGGGGGGGGGGTGGTGAGAAGAAAATTCTGTACAAACTGTATAGTTGATTGTTGGGAAGAATGTTTCCCGGGGTGTTTATTTGCTGTAAACTACTTTGATACAAGTTTGAATAAAATGCATTAAAAAAAAATCATTATGGAAAATTAAAAACAGAGTCACACCTCCCCGCTCCCCAACCTGTCCAACCAGCATCAATAATTTGCACGTATGTTAATTTTTATGATTCAATGATTATTTATTTCAGAAGAGCAATGTGTGTATTTTCTTTCGTACATAATAATAATAATTGCTTATTGTCACAAGCAGGCTTCAATGAAATTACGGTGAAAAGCCCCTCGTCGCCACATTCTGGCGCCTGTTTGGGGAGGCTGGTATGGGAATTGAACCCGCGCTGCTGCCTTGTTCTCCACAAAAGAGAGCAAGTATAAAAGAGAGAAACCCAATATTTTTTGTGCACGTTAGTCCAAAGGTGAAAATAATCCCACAAGTGTAGAATACTGCTGAATGATGTTGAAACAGGTTACCAATAATTCTCTTCCATTGCCTTTCCACTGTTGTCCAGCTGGTTGTGACTGCTCTCACCGGGTTCTATTCTTACTTATTCAATCATATCCAGAGAGTCACCTGCAATAGCTTCTCTTTCTATTCTCACATTATGTCAGGTGCCCCCAAAGATCTCTCCTTGTTGCCCCCCCCCCCCTCCTCCTGTTTCTCCTCTACATGCTTCTTCTTGGTGACATCATCCGAAGACATAGGGCGGAATTCTCCGAAATGGAGGCAGAGTGTTCGCGCCGTCGTGATCCACGACGGCATGAAACGGCCCCTATCCCGACCGATTCAGGGCCCGATAATGGGCTAGGAGCGGCGCCGCGTCATTTACATGGGCCAGGCCTTGGCGCCGCGTAAAGGCGTCACCGCAAACATGACGCGGCCGGCGCCGCATAACTGGCGTCACCCGCGCATGCGTGGTTGCCGTCCTCACCGAGTCCGTCCCGCAAGAAGATGTCTGACAGATCTTGCGGGGCTACGGAAGAAAGGAGGTCCTCCTTCAGAGAGGCCGGCCCGATGATCGGTGGGCACCGATCGCGGGCCAGACCCCATTTGAGGCCCCCCCACAGTGCAGGATCCCCTCTCGTCCCCCCCAGCATTCCCACGCTGTTCCCGCCGGCAGCGACCAGGTGTGGACAGCGCCGGGGGGAACCCGCCGTTTTGGGCAGGCCGCTCGGCCCATCCGGGCCGGAGAATCGCGGGGGTACCGGTGAATCACCATTTTGGCTGTCTTGGGTGATTCACTGTACCGCGCCGCGCAAAACGCGATTGTGCCGGTCTGGCGTCGGACCGGCGTCGCGGGAAAATTTGGGGACCCAGGCGATTCTCCCAACCGGCGCGGGAGCGGAGAATCGCGCCCATTGTGTTAGTTTTCACATGAACACTGACAACACCCACATCTCCTGAAGCCCCCACTATTGCTAAATTATCTGACTGATCATCAGATATCCTGAACTGGATGAGCAGAAATTTACTCCAATTAAATATTTGGTCGACGAAAGTCTTGACTTCAGTCTCTGCCCCAAATTCCTTTCCCTGACTCCATTCCCCTCCCTCACTGCTATCGGAGATCAAGTGAATTGCAACCTTAGTGTCACCTTTTAGCTTCCAACCTCATATTCACTGCATCATGAGGAACAACTGTTTCCACCTCTGTAACATTGCCCAACGTCTCCACCATCCCAGCTGAGAGGTGAATGAGGGTTTTCATTCTTGCCTTCATTCCCCTCAAGACTTGACTATTCCAAACACTCCTTCCTGGCTGGTCTCACAAATTCTACCCTCTGCAAACTTGAGATCATCCAAATCTCTGCACAGCAAGCCTCGTTCCCCTATCACCCCTGTGCTCACTGACCCACACTGACTCAAAGCCAAGCAACACCTTGAATTTAAAATTCTCAACCTTGTTTTCAATTTTCTCCATGGCCTCAACTCTCTTGATCCGTAAAATCTCTCCCAGCCCACTACCTATTTACACTCCTCTCATTCCGGCCTCCCATATAGGCCCAATTTTAATTGTTCTGTCATTGGTGGCTATACTTTCAATTCCCTAGGATCCAAGCTCTGGAACACCCTCTCTTCAATTATCGGCTTCTGTCCCTCCCTTTATTTCTTTAAGATACAGTCCTTTAAGCCTACCTGTTTGACCCTGCTTTAGGTCATCTGCCTTGATATCTCCTTGTGTGATTTGATTACTTGATGCTCCTGCAAAAGCCTTGAGAAGTTTAATCGTGCTAAAGGCATGGAAACACGATAGATATAACAGGCTGTTGTTGACCGTTCCAAATTGTGAATCTGTAATCTTGATAAGATATTACCAGTTCACCTTGCTGCTCAGGAGGTATAATCTGTTGCCACCTGTCATAAACCATCTATCCTGATAGAAACAGATCGAATACACACTTTCTTTAAAACTCTGCAGGTCCCAAAATATTGCTTTCACACAGAGTATGTTAATGGACCTGCCGACACACTCTAATGCCACAGTGTCCATTTCTCCCTCATCCTTTTACACTTATTCAACCTCATCTTAGATTGGCTATAGAAGGCCAAATTCAGATGAGTAAAATCACCAGATGGGAAGACACCCCACTTCATGCATTGTAAAAAATGGAGGTCCCAGGTTTGATCCCGGCTCTGGGTCACTGTCCCTGTGGAGTTTGCACATTATCCCCGTGTTTGCGTGGATTTCGCCCCCACAACCCAAAGATGTGCAGGCTAGGTGGATTGGCCCCGCTAAATTCCCCGTTAATTGGAAAAAAATAATTGGGTACTCTAAAAAAAATTTTTAAATGTCAATGACATAGAGGAGATGTGTATCTTAAGTAGATGCTTGAGGAAAATGGTGCAGTGAACAGCATACAAAACATGTGTGTTCAGAGTTACTTATGAGTTAGTTTAGCTCACTTTGCTAGACAGCTGGTTCGTGATGCAGAGCAATGCCAGCAGAGTGGGTTGAATTCCTGTACAGGCTGAGGTTATTCATGAAGGCCCCACCAGTCAGCTCTCTCACTCAAAGGGGAAAAGCAGCCTATGGTCATCTGGGGGACTGTGATGACGTTACCTACCTTTATCTTCACTTATGCCAAATAACTACCATCTTGTGAGGATTTGAGTTCAGAAATAGGGATGTTATGCAGGACATTAATGAGACCATACCTGGAGTATTGCAAGCAGTTTTGGTCTCCCTCCCTAAGAAAGGATATATTTGCTCCCCTATTTTCTGCCAACCCCGGTGAAAGCCTCGTGGACCTCCACTGCACTGGAGTGGAGGTCCACGAGGCTTTCACCGGAGTTGGCAGGACTCTGTGAGGAGAGATTGGTTGGACAGGGCCTGTATTCACAAAGGATCTGATTGAATTCTAACAGTGCTGGATAGGCTAGGTGCAGGGAGGATGTTTTCCCTAGTTGCAGAATCTAGAAATAGGGGACATAGGGCACGATCCTCCAGCCACGCTGCGCAGGAAAAGCAGCTCACCGTGGCACAGCGTGACCGTTGAAAACCAGGAGACCCCGCTCCCGGAATCTACACGGCTCACAACGCCTCGCGAGAGTCAACGCAATCTCGCGAGACGTTGCAAGGTGAATCCTGCCCACAATGGGCGGGATCACTTTTTGGCAAATCTGCATATTAGAGCAAGACAGTAAGCCTTACTCTAATGTGCAGAGTTCCGAGGTACCTAAGGCTTTGGGATTCAAATTCTTTGCCTCAGCGACCTCGGGTGAGTGCTGTTTGATCCTGATCCCCACAAATGGGGACCAGATGGAATAGCACTTGGGGTCACCAAGGGGATCGGAGGCCTGCAGCTGCATGCCCTTTGGGCAAGGTGGTGCCCTGGGTCAACAAAGAACAAAGAAATGTACAGCACAGGAACAGGCCCTTCGGCCCTCCAAGCCCGCGCCGACCATACTGCCCGACTAAACTACAATCTTCTGCACTTCCTGGGTCCGTATCCTTCTATTCCCATCCTATTCATATATTTGTCAAGATGCCCCTTAAATGTCCCTATCGTCCCTGCTTCCACTACCTCCTCCGGTAGTGAGTTCCAGGCACCCACTACCTTCTGCGTAAAAAACTTGCCTCGTACATCTACTCTAAACCTTGCCCCTCTCACCTTAAACCTATGCCCCCTAGTAATTGACCCCTCTACCCTGGGGAAAAGCCTCTGACTATCCACTCTATCTATGCCCCTCATAATTTTGTATACCTCTATCAGGTCTCCCCTCAACCTCCTTCGTTCCAGTGAGAACAAACCGAGTTTATTCAATCGCTCCTCATAGCTTATGCCCTCCATACCAGGCAGCATCCTGCTAAATCTCTTCTGCACCCTCTCTAAAGCCTCCACATCCTTCTGGTAGTGTAGCGACCAGAATTGAACACTATACTCCAAGTGTGGCCTAACTAAGGTTCTATACAGCTGCAACATGACTTGCCAATTCTTATACTCAATGCCCCGGCCAATGAAGGCAAGCATGCCGTATGCCTTCTTGACTACCTTCTCCACCTGTGTTGCCCCTTTCAATGACCTGTGGACCTGTACTCCTAGATCTCTTTGACTTTCAATACTCTTGAGGGTTCTACCATTCACTGTATATTCCCTACCTGCATTAGCCCTTCCAAAATGCATTACCTCACATTTGTCCGGATTAAACTCCATCTGCCATCTCTCCGCCCAAGTCTCCAGACAATCTAAATCCTGCTGTATCCTCAGACAGTCCTCATCGCTATCCGCAATTCCATCAACCTTTGTGTCGTCTGCAAACTTACTAATCAGACCAGTTACATTTTCCTCCAAATCATTTATATATACTACAAAGAGCAAAGGTCCCAGCACTGATCCCTGTGGAACACCACTGGTCACAGCCCTCCAATTAGAAAAGCATCCCTCCATTGCTACCCTCTGCCTTCTATGGCCTAGCCAGTTCTGTATCCACCTTGCCAGTTCACCCCTGATCCCGTGTGACTTCACCTTTTGTACTAGTCTACCATGAGGGACCTTGTCAAAGGCCTTACTGGAGTCCATATAGACAACATCTACTGCCCTACCTGCATCAATCATCTTAGTGACCTCCTCGAAAAACTCTATCAAGTTAGTGAGACACGACCTCCCCTTCACAAAACCGTGCTGCCTCTCACTAATACGTCCATTTGCTTCCAAATGGGAGTAGATCCTGTCTCGAAGAATTCTCTCCAGTAATTTCCCTACCACTGAAGTAAGGCTCACCGGCCTGTAGTTCCCGGGATTATCCTTGCTACCCTTCTTAAACAGAGGAACAACATTGGCTATTCTCCAGTCCTCCGGGACATCCCCTGAAGACAGCGAGGATCCAAAGATTTCTGTCAAGGCCTCAGCAATTTCCTCTCCAGCCTCCTTCAGTATTCTGGGGTAGATCCCATCAGGCCCTGGGGACTTATCTACCTTAATATTTTTTAACACACCCAACACCTCGTCTTTTTGGATCACAATGTGACCCAGGCTATCTACACCCCCTTCTCCAGACTCAACATCTACCAATTCCTTCTCTTTGGTGAATACTGATGCAAAGTATTCATTTAGTACCTCGCCCATTTCCTCTGGCTCCACACATAGATTCCCTTGCCTATCCTTCAGTGGGCCAACCCTTTCCCTGGCTACCCTCTTGCTTTTTATGTACGTGTAAAAAGCCTTGGGATTTTCCTTAACCCTATTTGCCAATGACTTTTCATGACCCCTTCTAGCCCTCCTGACTCCTTGCTTAAGTTCCTTCCTACTTTCCTTATATGCCACACAGGCTTCGTCTGTTCCCAGCCTTTTAGCCCTGACAAATGCCTCCTTTTTCTTTTTGACGAGGCCTACAATATCACTCGTCATCCAAGGTTCCCGAAAATTGCCGTATTTATCTTTCTTCCTCACAGGAACATGCCTGTCCTGTATTCCTTTCAACTGACACTTGAAAGCCTCCCACATGTCAGATGTTGATTTGCCCTCAAACATCCGCCCCCAATCTATGTTCTTCAGTTCCCGCCACAGCCAGGCATGGGCAGGGGCACTGCCAAGTTGGCACTGCCAAGGTAACAAACTCACATTTTGTGCATGAGATTGAGCCCGGGTTGAATTCAGAATGTCCAATTCACCTAATAAGCACATCTTTCAGGACTTGTGGGAGGAAACCGGAGCACCCGGAGGAAACCCATGCAGATACAGGGAGAACGTGCAGACTCCATACAGACAGTGACCCAACCGGGAATCAAACCCGGGTCCCTGGTGCTGTCAAGCAACAATGCTAACCACTGTGCTACCAGGCTGCCCAATTTGTGCAGGAAACTAATAGCTCGCAAAACCCCTATTCTTTGAAAAGTAGTCTGATCGAAAAGTACAGCCTGCAGGTGGTTGCCAGCTGAAACACTGATCAATTAAAACAAATTATTTGTTTTCTCATTGCGTGGTAAGACTGAATAAACAATGTTTCCAGTAAAGAGTTTAACTGATACCTATCAGTGATGCCAAGGTTTTGCATTTTATGTTTTATATTCCTTCCAGTGCCAAGGACATTGTTCCAGGAAGCAGAGCTATGCCAACATTGAAAAGTACAGGTGAAGGGCTCCCCCATTATTCCCTCTAAAGTTTGCTGAGGGATCTGACTGTAATAGTTTCACTGATGCAAACAGACTTTGAGTACCTTGCCTAGGTGGCCATTCGCCTTGCCTGAGCTCGTAGACTCAACAGTGTTGTCAAGCAATGGAGGCCATCACCGCTGAGCTCCTTCGTGTCACGGTATGCATAAGCAATCATGTATATAATGATGTAAATGACCTCTGACCAGCAGGTCGCAGTAAATCTACCACGTGACTCTATACCTCGAGGAATTGGGAGATAGTTGTGTTAGTGGATAGTCATATTTGCAGTAGCTCTAGGATAATTTATCAGTATTAGTAGTTTAGAATATAGAACAGTACAGCACAGTACAGGCCCTTCAGCCCACGATGTTGTGCCGACCATTTATCCTAATCTAAGATCAACCTAACCTTCACCCCTTCAATTTATCATAGATTAGAATTTACAGTGCAGAAGGAGGCCATTCGGCCCATCGAGTCTGCACTGGCTCTTGGAAAGAGCACCCTACCCAAGGTCAACACCTCCACCCTATCCCCATAACCCAGTAACCCCACCCAACACTAAGGGCAATTTTGGACACTAAGGGCAATTTATCATGGCCAATCCACCTAACCTGCACATCTTTGGTCTGTGGGAGGAAACCGGAGCACCCGGAGGAAACCCACGCACACACGGGGAGGATGTGCAGACTCCGCACAGACAGTGACACAAGCCGGAATCGAACCTGGGACCCTGGAGCTGTGAAGCAATTGTGCTATCCACAATGCTACCGTGCTGGCTCCACCACCTCTGCTGGCAGTGCATTCCACACACCCACCACTCTCTGTGTAAAGAACCTACCTCTGACATCTCCCCTACACCTTCCTCCAATCAACTTAAAATTATGTCCCCTCGTGACAGCCATTTCCACTCTGGGGAAAAGTCTCTGGCTATCCACTCTACCCATGCCTCTCATCACCTTGTACACCTCTATCAAGTCACCTCTCTGCCTTCTTCGCTCCAGTGAGAAAAGCCTTAGCTCCCTCAACCTTTCTTCATAAGACATGCCCTCCAGTCCAGGCAGCATCCTGGTAAATCTCCTCTGTACCCTCTCCAAAGCATCCACATCCTTCTTATAATGAGGCGACCAGAACTGGACACATTATCCAAGTGTGGTCTAACTAGAGTTTTATAAAGCTGCAGCAAAACCTTGCGGCTCTTCAACTTAATCCCCCTGTTAATGAAAGCCAACACACCATACGCCTTCTTAACAACCCTATCAACCTGGGTCGCAACTTTGAGGGATCTATGTACGTGGACCCCAAGATCCCTCTGTTCCTCCACACTTCCAATAATCCAGCCTTTACCCTGTATTCAGCATTCAAATTCGACCTTCCTGATGCGCTAACAATTACACACAAGACGAAGTGATTTCATAACTGAAGGCTTTAATCTACTAGAACTTGTTCCCCAGCAGCTTCGGTACAGAAAGTGAAGGCTGCTGGGATGGCACCGTTTCTTATACTCGGCCTGTCAGGGCGGAGCTACGTAACAACAGCCAATGGTAAACTCCTGGGTTTAACCAATGGTCATCAGCCTCTTAGGTACCGCAATACCTGGTACTACCACATTCACCCCCTGTTAAAAAAGAGTCCGGCGGGGGTGGTGGCCAGTGGTAACAGTCGCCTTTAACATGATATGATCAGGTATGGAGGTACCGTGCTGTCGAGGATATTTACAAAGTGTTCGTTCACAGTTAAAGTCACAGCGAGGCCTGGTGACCTGGCCGTCCTTCTGGAGGGCCATCGGGAGGACTTCGTGCCAGCGGGAGACTGGGAGATTCCTGGACCGTAGGGCCAGTAGAACAGTCTTCCAGACCGTTCCGTTCTCCCTCGCCACCTGTCCGTTTCCCCGGGGGTTGTAACTGGTCGTCCTGCTCGAGGCGATGCCCTTGCTGAGCAGGAATTGACGCAGTTCGTCGCTCATAAAGGAGGACCCCCTATCACTGTGTATGTACGCGGGGAAACCGAACAGTGTAAAGATACCCTGGAGGGCCTTGATGACGGTGGTTGTGGTCATGTCTGTGCAGGGGATGGCAAATGGGAACAGGGAGTACTCGTCAATCCCGTTCAGGAAATACGTGTTGCGGTCGGTGGAGGGAGGGGGCCTTTGAAATCCATGCTGAGGCGTTCAAAGGGAAGGGAAGCCTTTATCAGGTGCGCCCTCTCTGGCCGGTAGAAGTGCGGTTTGCACTCCGCGCAGATTTGGCAGTCCCTGGTGACTGTCCTGACCTCCTCGATGGAGTAGGGCAGGTTGCGGGTCTTGATGAAGTGGAAGAAACGAGTGACCCCCGGGTGGCAGAGGTCCTCGTGGAGGGCTCGGAGGCGGTCCACTTGTGCAGTGGCACAAGTGCCGCGGGACAGGGCATCAGGAGGCTCGTTTAGCTTCCCCGGACGGTACAAGACCTCGTAGTTGAAGGTGGAGAGTTCTATCCTCCACCACAAGATCGTGTCGTTTTTAATCTTGCCCCGCTGTGCATTATCGAACATGAAGGCAACCGACAGTCGGTCCGTGAGGAGAGTGAATCTCCTGCCGGCCAGGTAATGCCTCCAATGGCTCACAGCTTCTACTATGGCTTGAGCCTCTTTTTCGACCGAGGAATGGCGAATTTCGGAAGCATGGAGGGTACGGGAGAAGAAGGCCGTGGTCCTGCCCGCTTGGTTGAGGGTGTCCGCCAGAGCTACGTCGGACGCATCGCTCTCGACCTGGAAGGGGAGGGACTTTTCGATGGCGTGCATCGTGGCCTTTGCAATGTCTGCTTTGATGCGGCTGAAGGCTTGGCGGGCCTCCGTCAACAGGGGAAAGGTTGTGGACTGGATTAGGGGTCGGGCTTTGTCTGCGTAGTTGGGGACCCACTGTGCGTAATAGCTGAAAAACCCGAGGCAGCGCTTCAGGGCCTTGGGGCAGTGAGGGAGGGGGAACTCCATAAGGGGGCACTCCATAAGGGGGCGCATGCGCTCAGGGTCGGGGCCTATAACTCCATTTTGCAGTACGTAGCCTAGAATGGCTAGACGGTCGGTGCTAAACACGCATTTATGTCAGGTTAAGGATTTTCGCGGTCTGGAGAAATTTGCGGAGGTTGGTGTCGTGGTCCTGCTGGTCATGGCCGCAGATGGTGACGTTATCCAGATACGGGTACGTTGTGCGTAAGCCGTACCGGTCAACCATTCGGTCCATCTCTCACTGGAAGACCGAGACCCCATTAGTGACACCAAAGGGAACTCTTAAAAATTGATAGAGCCGCCCATCTGCTTCGAAGGCAGTGTGCTTGCGGTCACCATTACAGAGGGGTAGCTGGTGGTAGGCGGATTTGAAATCCACCGTGGAGAAGACCTTGTATTGTGCGATCCTGTTTACCAGGTCGGCTATACGGGGGAGAGGGTACGCGTCCAGCTGCGTAAACCTGTTGATGGTCTGACTGTAGTCAATGACCATGCTATGTTTCTCCCCGGTCTTTACCACCACTACTTGAGCTCTCCAGGGACTGTTGCTCGCTTCGATGACCCCTTCCCTCAGCAGCCTTTGGACCTCTGACCTGAAGAAGATCCGGTCCTGGGCACTGTACCGCCTGCTCCTGGTGGCGACGGGTTTGCAATCCGGGGTGAGGTTCGCAAACAGGGAAGGCGGGTCGACCTTAAGGGTCGCGAGGCCGCAGACAGAAAGGGGAGATATAGGGCTGCCGAATTTAAAGGTCAGGCTTTGCAAATTGCATTGGAAGTCCAGCCTCAGGAGTGTAGCCGCGCAGAGGTGCAGCAGGTCATACAGGCGGAAATTGTCGAATTTCCTGCCTTGGACAGCGGGGTTCGCTAGGCAGAACCCCTTTATCTCCACCGAGTGTGACCTGGAGGCCAGGGAGATCCTTTGGTTTACAGGGTGGGTTACAAGTGAACAGCGCCTTACTGTGTCGGGGTGAACAAAGCTTTCCGTGCTCCCAGAGTCAATCAGGCAAGACGTCTCATGGCAGTTAATGAAGACCGTCGTTGTAGCTGTTGCGAGTGTCCGGGGTCGACTTTGCTCCAGTGCCACCGAGGCCAGATGAAGCAGTTGCGAGTTCTGATCAGGCAGCGTGTCGTCGGCCGTGCTGGGAGCCTGGGGCCCCATCCAAGATGGCGTCACCCATGGGTCGCACATGGTGTCCTGGGATGAACAAGATGGCGGCGGGGATGGACAAAATGGCGGCGCCCACCCGTCCAGCGTAGTGTCCGGGGGGCAAGATGGCCGTGTCCGTGGGTCGCACGTGGCCCTGGGATAGGGGGGTGGTGGTGAACGCTGGCCGGTCGGGGCCTGAAGGGGGTTGTGGCAGTCCAGAGTCGTTGGAGACCGCGGCCACGGCGCGGGCCTGGCAGACCCCCACAAAGTGGCCCTTCTTGCCGCACCCTTTGCAGGCAGCGGTGCGGGCCGGGCAGGATGATTCGCCTGCCCGCAGAAGAAACAGTGGGGCCCGGCGGCGTTAACGGGACGTCTCGTAGCTCAGGCCTGCGGGGTCAGGGGGAAGGTCTGTGGGGCTGCTGCTGCAGGGTGCCACGCAGCTCAGGGGGCCGCCGTGCAGTCGGGCACATAGGACTGCGCGTTTTTGTGGGCAACGTCCATGGACCCTGCCACGGCTCGTGCCTCTCTATGTCCCAGGGTGTCCTTTTCTAGGAGTCTTCGGCGGCTATCTGAGGAGCTCATACCTGCTATGAAGGCATCCCTGATTAAAAGTTCTGTGTGCTCACTCCGCGAAACTTGCGGGCAGCCACAGTTTCGGCCCAGCACCAGTAGCGCCCGGTAGAAATCTTCCAATGATTCCCCGGGGCTTTGCCGTCTAGTTGCAAGCAGGTGACATGCGTAGACCTGATTTACAAGGCGGATATAATGTCCTTTTAGCAGTTCGATCACGGCATCATAGTCCTCCGCCTCCTCGATAAGGGGGTAGACCCCAGGGCTGACCCTTGAGCGCAGGAGATGCATTTTCTGTCCTTCTGAGGGGGTGCCTCCGGCCATCTCGAGGTAGCCCTTAAAGCACGCCAGCCAGTGTTTAAATATTGCAGCCGAGTTCTCCACGTGGAGGCTGAGTTGAAGGCACTCAGGTTTGATTCGGAGATCCATCCTTCCAGCTTAAGTCTAATAGATTAAATTGATGTAATTGATTAAATCAATTACACTCATGACTAAGTGATTTCATAACTGAAGGCTTTGAACTAGTAGAACTTGTTCCCAAGCAGCTTTGGTACAGAGAGTGAAGGCTGCTGGGACAGCACCGTTTCTTATACTCCGCCTGTCAGGGCGGAGCTACGTAACAACAGCCGATGGTAAACTCCTGGGTTTAACCAGTGGTCATCAGCCTCTTAGGTACCGCAATACCTGGTACTACCACACTTCCAAAATGAATCACTTCACATTTATCAAGGTTGAACTCCATCTGCCACTTCTCAGCCCAGCTCTGCATCCTATCAATGTCCTGTTGTAACCTGCAACAACCCTCAACACTATCTACAACTCCCCCAACTTTTGTGTCATCGGCAAATTTACTAACCCACCCTTCCACTTCCTCATCCAAGTCATTTATAAAAACCACAAAGAGCAGAGGTCCCAGAACAAATCCTTACGGGTCACCACCGACCTCCAGGCAGAATATTTTCCATCCACTGCCACTCGTTGTCATCTTTCGGCCAGCCAATTCTGCATCCAGACAGCCAAATTTCCCTGTATCCCATGCCCCCTAACTTTCTGAATGAGCCTACCATGGGGAACCTTATCAAATGCCTTACTGAAATCCATACACACCACATCCACTGCCCGACCTTCATCAATGTGTCTCGTCACATCCTCAAAGAATTCAATGAGGCATGACCTGCCCCTCACAAAGCCATGCTGACTATCTTTAATCAAACTATGTTTTTCTAAATAATCATAAATCCAATCTCTCAGAATCCTTTCCAATATTTTGCTCACTACAGGCGTAAGGCTGATGGGTCTGTAATTTCTAGGGATTTCCCTATTCCCTTTCTTGAACAGGGGAACAACATTCGCCTCCCTCCAATCATCCGGTACTACTCCAGTGGAGAGTGAGGACACAAAGATCATCGCCAATGGCGCAGCAATCTCCTCCGTTGCTTCCCGTAGTAACCTTGGGTATATCCCGTCAGACCCAGGGGACTTATCTATCCTGATGCTTTTCAAAATTTCTAGCACATCCTCCTTCTTCATATCAACCTGTTCGAGTCTATTAAACTGGTTCATACTATTCTCTTGGGCAACCAGGTCCCTCTCTCTAGTGAATACTGAAGCAAAGTATTCATTTAGGGCCTCCCCCATCTCCTCAGACTCTAGCACAAGTTCCCTCCACTATCCCTGATCGGCCCTACACTCACTCTGATCATCCTTTTATTGCTCACGTAAGTGTAGAAGGCCTTGGGGTTTTCCCTAATCCTTCCCACCAGGGATTTTTCATGCCTTCTTCTAGCTCGTCTCAGTCCATTTTTGAGTTCCTTCCTGGCTACCTTGTAACCCTCTGGAGCCGAGTCAGATCCTTGCTTCCTCAACCTTACGTAGGCTTCCTTCTTCCTCTTGACTAGAAGCTCCACATCTCTTGTCATCCAAGGCTCCTTCACCTTACCATTCCTTCCTCATCTCAGTGGGACAAAACTATTCAGCACTCGCAGCAAGTGCTCCTTAAACAGTCCCCACATTACTGCTGTGCATTTCCCCAAGAACAATTGTTCCCACTTTATGCTCCTCAACTCCTGTCTAATAGCAGTATAATTTCCCCTCCCCCAATTAAATACCTTCCCATACTGTGGGAATTTGTAATATATTTCTCATCGTTATCTTTACCAAGAGCAGCACAGTGGTGCAGTGGTTAGCAGTGTTGTCTCACGGCACCGAGGTCCCAGGTTCGATCCCGACTCTGGGTCATCTGTCCGTGTGGAGTTTGCGTGGGTTTCGCCCCCACAACCCAAAGATGTGCAGGTTAAGATTGGCCACACTAAATTGCACCTTAATTGGAAAAAATGAATTGGGCATTCTAAATTTTTTTTAAATAGTTATCTTTACTATGCATTTATTTTATAATAAAAATACTTTAGTAGTCAAGAACAAGACGTTCTACTGTCCATCATTCCTACCGGGCAAGCATCAGAACATAACACATGGGTGGGCAGTGTGGGGAACTGCTGAAATAAGAGGTTCTCAATGTGGGACATGTTAAACACAGAACTGCCCCATCAGCCCATGTAGGAGCACGGTCGAGCACAATTCAATTAGACTGTCAGCGCAATACCGCTCAGGATTGTGTCCCTTTACAAAAGGTTTGTGAACAACACATAACTAAATTAATGAATTGGTGCACCTCAACATTTGCCTTTGAGGTGAATGAACATTTGCCTGTTTAATTTCAATATGGTGACGCAGGCTCCAACGCTACACATTTTCCAAATGTATCTTTGATATTATGGAGATGACAACCCTTAAGACTGAAAGGAGCTTCGCTTTGTTTTCGCACTGGGTCTTTTCATATGAACCTCTCAGCAGAGCTCAATTATCCCCAGGCTTTTACATTGTCATAAAATATATCTGCAAACAAACCTTCATTTCCAACCCAAAATGATCACTTCAAAACATTAGCAGTAATTAAGTCTTTTGTTTGTAGTCAGTGTAGTACTTATAAATAATGTATAATTACTGTCTGATTCAATGTCATCCTTCAACATGTTTAAATTCACTGCTACTGTTCACAGCAACCCTGCCTGCAGTTTGAAGTGTTGCACTGGCAGCTGTAATGTTGGAATGCTCCTGCAGGCTGTTCCAGGAAATGAATCAGCCTGAAATGCAAACCAAGGTAGTGGTGCCACCATTGTTTTTAGCCGTTTTTGAACCGAGAGATGTGCGCTGAAGTGGACGGTGATCCAACAATGGGCACGATTTTCCCACCCTGTTGCGCCGATGTCATTCCCGTTGTGCCGGGTGCATAGCGGGAGAAGCCCAAAACGGCTTTCGCCCAAGGCACCAAGCCGATTGCGATGCATCTGACTCGAGACACCCGGTGTGATCTAGATCGCGCCCACATTGGGTGTGATCCAGATAATTATATTTAAATAAGCCATTAGGCTCATTTAGATATGCACAGCACCGCCTGAGGCCGCATTCTCCTGGCTCCCAGGGGTCACCAGCTGCACTGGTGCTAATAAGCCTTACTTTCTATTCACTTCAGGGTGCCCCTTGCTTTAAGGCTGGCATGCAGGCATTGCTGCCATATTGGGCTTGTGGCCAAATCACTGCTGAGAGAATGTCTGTCCTTAGTGGGAGCTGGAAATTGGGTGGGAGGAGGTGAATCGTGAGAGTCAACACTGGGGGAGGCTGTGAGGTTCCGAGGTGGGGTCCCATGAGAAGCCAAACTGCAAAATGGGGTTTCTCAGGAATGGGTTGCATTCCTTGCCTCATGAGGAATGAAGACCCTCTCCCTTGGGGAAGCGCAATTGAACTATGAGTAGAACCCCACACTCAGGCAGCATTCTGAGGACCAAGAGGTTTAACTTTATTGAATATCAATTCCACTTGTCTAGGTGGTTTGTCTCTTGGGAATAAATGTGTAGGGCTGTGAAATGGGAGAATGAGGGTGCCCTTTAGATGTGTGCTTGTCAGGTAATTGCCGGCTTCACTCTAATCATCTCTGCTTCATCTGTCACAAGAGACATTCACTTGCTTGATATGTAATTTCATCCTTCATTGACAAGTCAGTTGTGCCAATGAAATATGCAGAGCGGAAGTTCATTGCACTGATTGAGTTCCTATGCAAATAACGCAGGATACATTGACGTGAATCCTAATGCAAAGCTTCACGGTGAAGTCTATCATCTCTCACCCCATTTTAGGGCACGATGGGGAGCTTCTTTGAGGTCCCCAGTGAGGATGCAGACATGGGCCCCATGCATCCACTCAATAGCCCTACCATCTAATTTAATAGGGGGGTGGGGGGGGGGGGGTAGAAGCGGGTCTTGTGGAAGGTAGCCACTTCACGAATTCACGAGGTGACTGAATGAGAGATCATCTTGGGGATTCGAGGGGTGGGTGAAGGTGTCCATTTAGAGACTGCACGTGGCAGACTTGCCCTTGTCATGCAAAGAAGGTCATTCATTATTTTCCAGCCCTGTCCATTTCTGCAGGAAGCTGATACTTAGGCTGCAATGCCCTTCCACGCGGGGGTGGCCAGCTTACTGGTGGGCTGCTTTCTGAAGTGGATATCCTGCCTCTGCTGCACATCAGTGGTGAGCACGGTTGCTTCACAGCACCTGGGACCCGGGTTAGATTCCCAGCTCGGGTCACTATGCGGAGTCCGCACGTTCTCTCCGTGTGTGCGTGGGTTTACTCCGGATTTTCAAAGTAACTTCATTGCAGTGTTAATGTAAGCATACTTGTGACACTAATAAAGATCATTAGTTTCTCTCTTTCTACCCAGTCAACTCCTTTAGATCACCCTTCGGTCTTCTAAATTTAAGGGAATGCCAGTCTAATCTATGCAGAAGTACAAGTCTGCGGGAGTTGGCATTCTGAAATAAAAACACAAGGGGGGGGATTCTCCACTCCCGCGCCGAAGTGCCCACGCCGTCGTGATCGCCGTCGAGACTCACGACGGCGCGAAACGGCCCCTATCCCGACCGATTCAGGGCCTGATAATGGGCTAGGAGCGGGGCAGCGTCATCTACACGCGCCAGGCCTTGTCGCCGCGTAAAGCCGGCGCCGCATACATGACGCGGCCAGTGCCGCATAACTGGCGTCACCCGCGCATGCGCGGTTGCCATCCTCCCCGAGTCCGCCCCACAAGATGATGGCGGACGGATCGTGCGGGGCTGCGGAAGGAAGGAGGTCCTCCTTCAGAGAGGACGGCCCGACGATCGGTGGGTACTGATCGCGGGCCACCCAACATTTGAGGTACCCCCCGGTGCAGGATCCCCCCCCCCCCACCGCAGGCCGCCCCCCCAGCGTTCCCGTGCTGTTCCCGACGGCAGCGACCAGGTGTGGACGGCGCCGGGGGGATCCCTCCGTTTTGGCCTGGCCGCTCGGCCCATCCGGGCCTGAGAATAGCAAGGGTGCCGGAGAATCGCCATTTTGGGTGTCTCGGGCGATTCTCCGGCCTGTGGCCCGCGGAACTCGACGGGGCCGTTCCCGCCGTTTGGGAGAATCACGGGAGGGCGTTGGACCGGCGTCGCGGGAAATTTTGGCGGCCCAGGCGATTCTCCCAACCGGCGCGGGAGTGGAGAATCGCGCCCAGGGTGCTGGAAATGCTCAGCTGGTCAGACAGCAACTGTGGAGAGAGAAATAGAGTCAACGTGTAAGATTGATGACCTTTCATCAGGGCCAGGGAACGTGACAAGTACTGAAACAAAAAAGCCTGTTCATGCAACCTGTCTTTATAATTTAACCCTTTTAGCTGTGGTATCAATATGATGAATCTACACTGCATCTTCTCCAAAGGTTAATAGATCATTCCTGAAGTGTGGAGCCCAGAACTGATGGCAGTATCCCGGAGAATGCTAAACGTGCTAATTTTACCAGATAATTGCCTCACCTATTCCTCCTCGGAACATTAGGAAAATGGGAAATAGGCCATCCTGGTGTCAAACGAACCCAGGACACTGGACAACTGGCCCAATGCCAGGATGATCCCATAAAATCCAGGTCAGTTGGTCACCATCCATCACATACCTCGTCACTATTTTATACCATATTCCAATGTGCTGAAGCACCCAATAGGCCTAATAATTTTGAAAGCAAAAAATTGAACAGGAACTCAGGAAAGGACTCCTGCTATAATGGGCACACAAATGGAAGATACCAGCAGATTCTACAGAGGGTGTGTGTTGTCATCAGGCGCCTTCATGAAAACAGCCACTGTAAATAATACAACTGAAGGAGGCAATAAAAGCTAATGCACTTAATGGCATTTATATGCTTGAAGGTCATTCACGTATGATTCCGTGCAGGCGACACACAAAGAAATCCATGGCATTGCACAGAGTCATATTGCAATGTAAAATTATTCATTGCAAACAAAACCAATAGCATTTAACAGGAATTTGATGCCACAACACCGAATGAGTGGATCCATGCTCAGAGCAAGCTTGCAGTTTATTAGCTGCTTGTAAGTGGGGTCGTGCGCATATCACAAGCGGGCTGCAAAAATAGATACGCTTCCCTTTAATACATCACAACTAAAAAGCAGCTTTCTTCAGTCCTATTACATTAGCAATTTCCCTGCATTGCACATTAAAGGTTTCACCAATTAAGGCCCGTGATTAATTTGTACTGAACTGAATCAATTCCAATTACTTAGGAGAAGCCGATTTATGCAGAAGGTTTTGGCAGCCAGTCTAACCTAAAAATTCTACAGTGTATTACCATATATCAATGAGAAAAAAGACAAATTAGCTTGGGCACACATGTTTATTATGGTTAGCATTAAGGCTGCAAGGCTGATGAGAACTTGCTTGTTTCTCCCTTTCAAGGACGCTATTCTCCAAATAGGAAGCCCCTGTAGACCACAGTCTTCCTGATAACACAGGTCATTCCAATGGTTCACTATTGCGATTTTCCCAAAGGTTGCTGTGACCAATGATTTTATTAATGATGAGGTTAAATGTTTAACATGCTTATCAGCTGGAAAAAAAGAGCACATTGAAACTCGGCGGGGTGCTAAGGTTGCCAACACCTATTAAATGTATTTCTGGAGGTTTCATCACATGACTCCTCCCCCCACCCACCCCCATCTATTAGTCGGCCAACATATCCGTCCTGAAGATGCACTGCCTTTCCATGCCAATCAGAAACCACAAACCCTCGCTTCCCAATTGGATGGTGCTTGAAACACCCGCCTTCTCCCATTTTCAATATTTTTATATCTTGTAAAGAGAAATGTGCAAAGAAAATTACAAACACAATGGCTAGAACTCTCCAGACATTACGATTCACTTTTTGCACCGGTAACCCATCCCCACCCTTGCGTTTCCTGGCGACATGGGGTGTCTTCAAGGGGAAATCCCATTGACAAGCGGCGGGAATAAAGAACCCCGCCACCAGCGAGAACGTCACGCTGCCGAGAAACACGCTGGGGCAGCGGAGAATCCTGCCCATCAACTCATTGAGAAAAACTGTGGCAAATGGGATTGGATGAAGGCAAGAGTGAGCCCACCTACTTTGGACCTTATGGGATAGAACAGGCTACTTTCTAAATAACAAAAAGCTAGAAAGAGTAGCAGTCCAAAGAGACTTGTGGGTTCAGATAAATAAATCATTAAAATGTCATGTACAGTTACAGAAAAGGATTAAAAGGGCTAATGTAATTTTGTGCTTTACATCAAGAGGACTAAATACAAGTGCAGTAGGAGTCATTCTTTAACCATTCAAAACCTGGTTAGGCCATTCCTGATTACTGCGAGTAGTTGTAGGCACCACACGTTAGGAAGAATATATTGATTTCTGGAAGGAATAGAACAAATATTACAACCTGCAAATTCTATTACAAACCATACACCATTCTTACTTGAACTATATTGCCATGCCTTCATTGTCAAAAACCTAGAACTCACTATAACCAAAGGACGACATAAAGATGGCTGCCTGAGGATCACCTGACTTCTGTGGATTGAAATACTCCACTGTCAAAAGGGAACAAAAGGAACTTGCCAGACTGATATCTCAATTTCTTTTCCTGAAACTAATTCAAAAGGATAATTCCAAATGTAATGCATCATTCAGATCCAAAGACATTTTTGCATCAAACCTTAAAAGTGTGAAAGTCATCGGCACATGGTAAGTGCCCTTGATCAGTGGGAAGAAGAGTGGGCATTCGATGGTCAGGCAATAAATAGGTTGACACTTGGCTGCCATTTCAGGGACAAATGCAGGGGACAAGACTGACAATCACGATAGGACCATCTGTCTAAAAGAAAGGCTGAAACTGGTATTGGGGCATGTCTTGTCAGATTTTGGACCCAATGGCAGGGCAGAACCCCAGGCCATAAGATGGTACAGAAGGCAACAGAGGCCAAACACTCAATACAGAACACATCATCTAAGGCAGAGCAACCATGAGATGACCAAAACCCTGTTGGAAAACCCACAGTAAACTGTGAGTCTTGAGGCAGATGGTCATAGGTATCAATGCCCTCATTGCTAAAGACTTTACGCCTCACTACACTGGTCCTTTACTGTCGAAGTCACTGTGGCTCTGAACGTTTTTGCTCTCTGTTCCTTCCAAGGACTAGCTTGGTGGCATCTCTCCAGTCAATGATGCCCTTTTCCTGACAACATATGTTTCTATAAACCCTTGTCACTTTACCCCTTTTCATCTATTACCCATACCCTCACCGACTTATCCTGGGTCCCTGTTTCCCAAAGCATCACATTTTAAATTCTCATTCTTGTGTTCAAATCGCTGAATGATTTCGCTCCTTGCTATCTCCTCCACTCCAAGACTCTAACCCACTGTTCTCCATTCCTCCAATTCATACACCCTGTCCTCCCCCTTTACCCTACCATTGGCGGCTGTACCTTCAGGTGCCTTTGTGCTTTTAATTTCCCTTCACGAACCCATTCACCTCTTTCTCTTCCTTTCAAACCCATCTGAAAATGCCTCCCCCCCAGCAATTTTTCAATCACTTCCCCCCCCCCCCCACCCCCCCTCCTCTGCTACTCTTTGAAACAAAAGAGGAAGATTAAACCATTCAGCCCTTTGAACGTGCTTTGGTTCGAATAATCTCAATCTGTGAGCATTTATATCTTCTGGGGTAGATTTTCAGAAACCTTTTAGTCAAGAATGGGGAGGGAATGCATAGTGGTATTGTCAGTGGACTAATAACTCAATCACCCAGCTCTGGACTTGATTCCACCACAGCAGATGGTGGAATTCAAGAATCTTGAATGAAAACTGTAACAATGACGATGAAACCATTGTTGATTGTTGGAAAACCTATCTGATTCACCAATGTCCTTTAGGGAAGGAAAATCTGCTGCCCTGACCTGGTGTGGCCTACACATCGGCTTTCAGCTGCCCCCTGGAATGGTACAACAAACCACAGTGTTAGGGCAATTAGGGATGGACAACTTATCTCAAGAAAGAATATACTAAAAACATAATTTCTCCTCATTCTCGCGCTAAATGACCACGCCCTTATTCTGAAACTGTGACCACCATTCCAGCCCTGCCCCATCACCTGTTCTAGATTCCCATGGAGGCAAAACATCCTTGCAGCATCTACCCTGTCAAGAATTTTTTATGGTCCGGTGAGATATTCTCATTCTTCCATTTTTTAAAAATTTAGAGTAGCCAATTATTTTTCTTTTCCAATTAAAGGGTAATTTAGCGTGGCCAATCCACCTAACCAGCACATCTTTGGGTTGTAGGGGTGAAACCCATGCAGACATGGGGAGAATGTGCAAACTCCACACGGACAGTGACCCAGGGCCAGGATTTGAACCTGAGTCCTCAGCGCCGCAGTCCCAGCGCTAACCACTGCGCCACATGCCGCCCCTTCTCATTCTTCTAAATGCTAGGGAATGCAGGCCTGACCTACTCAATCTCTCCTCATAAGCCAATCCTCTAACTCAAGGGTTGTTCTTTGTTGCAGTCACTCTAATGCAAGTATATTCTTCCTTTGGGCAGGAGTAGAACTGCAAACAGTGCACCAGGTGTCGCCTCACCAAGACCCTACCCAATTGCAGTAAGACTTCCTTATTCATATACTTTAATTCCTTTGTAATATTTGCTTTCCTAATTGTTTGTGGAGCCTAAATCTTTACTGCTAGTGATTCGCATACAAGGACACCCAGAACCCCCTGAATCCCAACATTTACTTTGTTTCTCACCATTTAAAAAATATTTTGCTTTTCTACTTTTCCTACCGAAGTGGATAACCTCACATTTCCCAACACTATAACGGCCATGCTCGTATCCACGCACTACCTATGTCTCTCTGTAGCCTCTTTGAATATTCTTTTGTTTACCTTCCCACCTCACCGTGCATTATCGGCAAAATCGGACACATTACACTTATTCTCCTCATCTGAGCCTTTGACATAGATTGCAAATAGCTGAACCCAAAGTACAGATCCTTGAGGTACCCTGCTGGTTACAGTCTGCAGGCCTGAAAATGACCTGTTTATTCCTACTCTCTGCTTTCTATCCATTATCCAATCTTCAATCCATGCCAATGTATTAACCTAATTCAATGGCCCCTAAAATTGCTTGTGTGCTATCTTATTGATTGAATTTCAAAGTCCATATACATAATATCCACTGACTCGCCCTTATCCATTCTAATTATATCCCCGAATCACAGATTTGTCGAGTATGATATTCCTTTCATAAATCAATGCTGTCTCTGCCTGATTATATCATGATTTTCTAAGTGCTATGTTGCCAAATCCTGAATAATAGATCCTATTAATGTTTTCTCTATGACTCATGTCATGTCAACTGGCCTATATTTCTCATTTTTCTCTCTCCCTCCTTTCTTGAACAGCAGGGTTATGTTTGCTACCTTCCAATCCATGGAGACTGTTCTAGTGTCTAAGGAATTGTGGAAGATCAGAACCAGTGCCCCCACAATCTCAGCAGCTACCTCTTTTAAAACCCTGGGATACAGATCATCAGAACAAGGGAATTTGTCAACTTTTAATCCCATTAATTTCACCAATGTTATTTCTTTATGAATACAAATTTCTTTAGGTTCCTAATTCTTGTTAGACAGCGGTTCGCCACTCTCTCAGCATGTTATTTTTCTCTTCTATTGTGAAGCCAGATACAAGGGGCTGGATTCTCCACCTCGCCATGCCACTTTTCAGCCTCGACCCGCCGGCAGGATTCTCCGTTATGCCAGCCGGTCAATGGGGTTTCCCATTGTGGGGCAGCCCCATGCCGTCGGGAAACCCTCGGGCGCCGGCGAAACGGAGAATCACGCTGGCGGAATATCCCGCCCAAGATATTTGTTTCATCTCTGCCATTTCCTTATTCCCCACGACAACTTTCCCTCTCTCTGCCTCTAATTGACCCACAAGTTTATTTTGGTAAATGTTTTTCTTTTTATTTACCTTACCACAAGCAATATTTGGGGCCAGGGAAGCTTTTGCAATAATTTTTCATTTCCTCCATCAAGTTCTTGGTCATCCTTTCCTTGGTTATCCCTTCCTTAATTCTAAAATCCTCCTAATCCTCAAACTTACTGCTTCTATGGCAACAATATAAGCTTCTTCCTTTAATTTAATACTATGTTTAACTTATCTTGTTAGGAATGGTTGAGCCAGCCATTTTACTGTGAAGGTTTTATTCCTTAAGGGAATATATATTTGTTGCAAATACAGAAACGCTTCAAATGATAGCCGTTGCTTATTTCCCTTTGTATCTTTTAAAGTCATTTCCCAGTGTATATCAGCCAACTTGCCTCTCATACGAACATAGTTTACTTTGTTCATTTTTATGAGTCTAGTTTCAGACATAATTAAATCACTTACAAAGAATTCTATGAAATTATGATCAATCTTCCCTAGAGGTCTGTTTGCTGCAAGGTTCTTAATTAGTTCTCTCTAATAGTTGAACTAAAATGGCCTATTTTCTAGTTGTTTCCTCAGCATAAGAAAACTATCTTCTGTGTATTCCATGAACTTGCCCTCCATACTATTACTGTAAGTTTAATTTGCACGCTCCATTAAAATCTCCCATAGATTATCATTTTTTGACTTATATTCTGCCTGAAACTGCTCTCGAATTCTCATAAGTGTGTTCTGCCACAACTTGTCTCTTAGCTCCACTCAAACTGGTTCCAGATCTCGATTTTTCAAGTCTGGAGACTCTGGTTCTACTATCTTTATCCCATCATTTATTATCAGGGCCCCCCTTCCTCTCAGTAATTGTTGTTTTATTATTACACCTGCGAAGCATCTGGTGACATTTGTTAAATTAAAGGTGTTTCATAAATGCAAACTGTTGTTGTTGCTCTAAACCCTGGAGTGGTTGAATCATTTGACTGAACTTGATATTTCCAATTGTAAAAACTAGCCCTGATCTTCCAACACAATTCAGCGAGTGAACAATCGGCCTCTAAGGATAGTAATAAAATTCTCCTGGCAGAGAGAGAGATGTGACAGCTGCCAGAATTGACAGTCTTGCTCAGTCAAGGCGCTTTTCCATGTGCACGTCAGGGTTGGCCATCAATCCAAGAACTAAACAGCTGCTGTGATGACAGAATCTTTGATTCTCTCATCAGCCAAAGTGACTGTATGACCTTTTACAATCTATAACAGCTGTCATGCTTCCTCAATCCATTACGGAAGAAGATAAATCCCTTCGGGATGATCCTCCTCACTTTGAAAAAGTCATATTCAACAGTTCGTGGTACAGCCATAATACATCAGCCAACAGAGTTGTGGGTTTTGTGGTAAAACTATCACCAACCTCAATCAGCAGATCGCTGAAATGCTAACATGCTTAAACGGCAATAATTATCTTGTTAATAAGGCTGGCAGTACTTTGAGCCATGTTATAGCAGATGTTAATTCTATGGTAGAGCTAATACAAATTGTGAGCATGGTAAACATATTTAATATAATTAATGTTGGATTAAATATGGGGAGATGGTCAATTGATGCATCTGGTTTATGAATGTCCTTCAAGAAAGGAAATCCTTCTTCTTTACCTGCTCTGGCCTGCATGTGATTCTAGACTCTCAGTTACATGGCTCCCATGAAAAATAAAGAAAAAAACAAACCAACCAATGTTCTGCTTTTAATACCACAATACTTTGTCCTCCTCAAATTCTAATTTCTTGCGACTCATTTGCTCTCCCAGTTTGACAATCTGGTCCGAGTAGACAATTTTTGGTCCTGATTGTTGATTGCCACAACTTGAACTTGTCAAGGGCTGATTTGACACAATTTTGATGGAACAGTATGGGGTTGGATTCTCCGATCTCCCCTGTGGCGGGACCCGTTTCAAGTGAGGACTTAAAATTTGGCACTGCTGGCAAAACTCCATTCACTGTCCGTGGCACCAGAAAATCCCAGCTGCTAACAAGGATGGAAGATTTTGGCCTAGATGTGGGCTCCATGCCCCCAATTCCAGCAAAGGTGTGGGGTGGGGTGGTTGGCACACAGGGGCAGGTTTCAGAAAGACTCGGGGACGGAGTGAGAGCAGAGGGATGTCCTATAAAGGCTGGTTTCTCATGACGGCCAGTGTGCAGATCGTGCAGCAAATCACCGTGAAGCTCTGCTTCAGCAGCCGGTGCTGTACTGCCTGTTCTTATCTGCCCATCACATTCCTCCTGCAGACACAGGGTGCTCCTAGCAAGATGGCCAAATATCTGGTGATGCCTCGAAGATGTCCAATGAGGTAATGTGGCACTGCACTTATCCTTTTTAGGTGAATTGTCAGAATTTGCAAAGTAAAGATTGATGCATTTGTGAAGGCATGATAAAGTGTCCCAGAAAGTTTCCTGATGTGCTGCAATAGTCCTTGGCCACAATTTTACGGCCCTTCCCAGGGGGGGTTCCCCGGCGACGTTACCAGAGAGAAATGCAGGTGCCCATTGACTTTGGTGAGACTGAGCGATTGGGGAGCAGACAGAAAATCCCACCTTTGTGAACCTTTAGCAGCAAGTGCACAGTAAAAGATGATGTATCCTTCAGTCGCGCTTGAAATCCTCGGCAATGATCATTTTACTCCCAATCAGCTGGCTGCTGTTAGGAGACAGCATTAGGTTAAGCGCTAGCCAACAATATGCCGAGCAGTCTTGAATGCTAGCAAACATTTACAAATGCAATCAGCTTCTTAAAGATCCTCTAGGTGATCGTTCCAGGCACATGTTTCAACTCCTGTACAAAGATATCAAACGGCCATTCTGCGGCCAAAAGGCAAGGCGCCGCGGCGCAACCCAGCCGATAGAAGCCGGGAGACACTGCCTGCTGGCAGGGCCACTGCCAGAGTACCAGGTAGGCATTGTCAAGGGGCCAAGCAGGCATTGTTTACGCGGTGGCGATCGGACTGGGGGTGCCTGGCTCAGGTGTTGGGGAGGTGCAGGGAGGGGATCATCGGGAGTCGTGTCGGGGGCGCCAGAGATTGGGACACCATTTAAAAATGGTGCCCCGATTTCTTGCTACGCTGAGGGATCCTGGTGAGCGGATCTCCTCAGTGCAGCAAGCGGGGCTATGTGCGGCCTCGGCCACGCACTCCCCACTGAGACCCTCTATCTATGCCATTAGAGAGCATCATATTTCTCGTTGCTGTGAGGACCAGGAAACGCGCGGCTAAACGCCCTCACTATGGGACTTGGTTCCCATTTAGTTAAATTGCACCCAGTGTCTTGTGCTAAACCTGCGCTAAAACAGCATTTCAATTTAAGACCCCACTTTGGCCACCTTTTGCATCTACAGCAATCGCCGGGGAGCAGGGGACGACGACACACCACATTGTTTGCTTATAGTTATAACAGAGGAGTGGGAAAAGCCCAAATGAAAGGAACCCCCAAGTGTCTTAAATTTCAAGTTCCTGTGCAAGATTTAGATAGACAAAACTAATACTATGGACTTTTGTCTAGAGTGTAAGGCCTAGAAATTTCCACAGTGACTTTTATTCCATTCAATTTGAACCACATCTGAAGCTACAGTTCGAGTTGTTGATTATTCCAAGACATGCACCAACCGTCTCTGAAAAGAGTTCAGATATTTGCTTTCCGCCCTTCACAAAAAAAAATCGAAATGGCCACCGACAGTGGTCTGCTGATCCTTTCCCACTCCATCTTTGTGATAAATTGCTACTTTTTATTCTACAAACCGCAATCCTGTAGCCTTTGGGTGTGGGCTCATGTCCTCACCATACTTTCATGATATGCAAACATGCAATCAATGAACACTCAGAATAGGACACAACCAATGGGCAGTCAGGATACTCAGGTGACATCACCACAAGGGGGCATGACATAAACACTATAAAAGGGATGGGGCACTCACACCCTGCGTCTTTCCACAGACAGACACCCAGAGAGTTAGACAGCATTGATCAGCAGCATCACACCCCAGCACGTGGCTTAGAGCAAGCTGGTACAGTTAGACTGAGTTACTACAGTTAGATTAGCAGAGAGTCAAACTCATTTGAGAACGGTGTTAATAGTTCAATAAACACGTTGAACTCATTTCAGAGTCTGGAGCATCGTTTAGTAGTTAAGACTGCATCAAGTAGCAGCCTGTGTTATGCAAAGCAGCAGAACACAACATGATACCAGGAGTGACTGGTCAATCCATTTAGTTCAACTCAGCAAGATCCGTGACAACCAGCTACTGCATACAGGCACAATGCACAAGATTCAGGCTCCTCCTCAGCTCAGGACCACCGGCAATCTTAGTGCCAACTGGCGATCATTCAAGCAGAAATTTCAACTATACGTGGAAGCATCCTACCTCAATGGCGCGCCCGATGCGCGGAAGATAGCTCTTCTACTCACCACTGCGGGTGACCATATGATAGAGATCTTCAACTCCTTGCACTTTTCCAAAGGGCAGGACAGAACGAAGTACCAAACCACCCTGGACAAATTCGACAACCACTGCGAGGTGGACACCAACAAAATCTTTGAGCGCTCCATCTTCAAGCAGAGGTTGCAAGGTAAAGCCAAATCCTTCACCTCCTATCTAACTAACCTTAGACTGCTAGCACGATCCTGTAACTTCGGTGATATCACTGGCTCCATGATCAGAGACCAAATCGTTTTTGGAGTCCACTCTGATCCTCGGCGAGAGCAATTGTTGAAAATCAAGCACATGACCCTGCCAGTCGCAATTGAAACGTGTACTGTGCATGAGCACTCTAAAAATCGCTATTCACAGTACAAAATGGCAGAAAATGAAAAACAAGCCTTCCACAAGGTGGAGTGTGTTCAGGCCATCTCCCGGATGCATCACCTCGACATTGACGAAAGCGGCCATTTTGCGCGCTCGTCGCGGGGCCCGACGCATGTGCAATGCGGCCGGGAAGACGAAACGGCCGAAAACCGCACTGCGCAGGTGCAGACGTCCGAGAACCGCACCGACCATGCGCAACGATGCATTGAGCATCATGACACTGACGTCATGACGTGTGCGAACTGCGGCACCGCCCATTTTTAAAAAAAGTGCCCTGCAAGAGGCAAACTCTGTTTAAATTATAGAAACCAAAACCACGATGCAGCACCGTGCAGATATGCACCACCGGTCAGGAGCCAGCGCTGCCAATTCCGACAGCGGCGCATCAGAAGTGTGCAACACCGAATGCATGACTCTGATCCAGGCAGTGCGACGAAACCAGATGATGAATACCTGGACAACACTTATCGAGTGGGCATTATTACAAAGTGCAAATACACCACACCGGACACATCGCGAGTCCAATCAATCCTGGCCGTGGATTCCGAGGACGAATGTCTTGCAGTGATTAAGGTCGACCACTGCCCCATCCAGTTCAAACTGGACACAGGTGCCTCCGCCAACCTGATTTTGCAGGTGGACTTCAAGAGAATCAAGAAGCCCCCCACAATCCTTTCAGCTGCCTGCAAACACCTGGACGACAATGGAAACGCAATCAAGGCACTGGGGTCCTGCCATCTGCAGGTGTCCAGCTGACACACACAAGCAAGCTTATGCTTCGAGATTGTTAAACCAGACAGGACGTCCCTGCTAGGTGCGCACGCTTGCAAGCAACAGAATCTCATTCAAAGGGTCCACACCACGACGCCGTCCCATTCGGATCTTCAGGCCAGCATCGACGACATCCTAACCCAGTATCCAGATGTATTTAGCGGGATGGGCACGCTGCCATAAGTGTACAAGATTCTATTGCGGCCTCATGCCAAGCCAGTGATCCATGCACCACGACGAGTCCCTGCTCCACTGAGAGAGTGCCTGAAGACAGAGCTCACGATTCTACAACAAAAAGGCATCATCTCATAGGTCACTGAACCAACCGACTGGGTCAGCTCGATGGTGTGCGTAAAGAAGCCTTTGGGGGACCTACGCATCTGCATTGACCCCAAGGATCTAAACAAAAACATTATGCGGGAACATTACCCCATCCCGGAGAGGGAAGAAATCACAAGTGAGATGGCACACGCGCACGTCTTCACAAAATTGGATGCATCGCAAGGATTTTGGCAAATCCAACTTGAAGAATCCAGCAGAAGGCTCTGCACCTTCAACATGCCTTTTGGCAGGTTCTGCTTCAACCGAATGCCATTTGGCACCATCTCGGCATCAGAGATTTTCCATCGCATTATGGAACAGATGATGGAGGAAATAGAAGGGGTTTGTGTCTACGTTGACGATATCATAATCTGGTCCACAACCCCAGAGGAACATGTGTCGCGACTCAAGAAAGTATACCGACGCACACATGAACATACCCTCAAGCTAAACAGGTCCAAGTGCTGTTTTGGGACATCCACGCTGAAGTTCCCGGGCAATCAGATTTCGCAACACGGTGTGCGCCCGGACACAGACAAAATTAAAGCCGTCGAGGCAATGAAAGTCCCCGAGGACAAGTAGGCAGTACTGCGCTTCCTGGGAACGGTTAATTTCCTTGGGAAGTTCATCCCGAATTTGGCCACACACACCACGGCCCTATGCAACCTGGTGAAAAAAATCAACCGCCTTTGAGTGGAAGGCGGAGCACCGAACAGAGTGGCTGGAGCTGAAAGCCAAGCTCACCACTGCACCCGTCCTTGCATTCTTTGTCCCAGTCCGAGAAACCAAGATACCCACAGATGCGAGTCAGGATGGCATTGGGGCGGTGTTGCTTCAAAGAGACGACACGTCATCCTGGGTACCAGGAGCATACACGTCACGGGCAATGACACCCACTGAAAACAGATATGTGCAGATTGAGAAGGAGTGTTTAGGTCTTCTCACCGGCATCCTCAAATTTCATGATTATTGATGCACGATCAATAACTCTCGAGACAAGGGGAGTCACATCTAATCGGCTTTAATCAGCTAGAACTGTACCCAGCGGCTTTGATACAGAAAGTGAAGGCTGCTGGGATGGCATGGGTTCTTATACCCCGCCTCTTGGTGGGGGCTATGTACGTTAGCCAATGGTAGACTCCTAGGTCTAGCCAATGGTCATTCACCTCTCAGGTACTGCAACACCTGTAATTACCACAATTATGTCGACGGCTTGCCAACATTTACTGTTGAGACGGATCATAGGCCTCTGGTCCACATCTTCCAAAAGGACCTGAACGACATGATGCCTCGTTTGCAGAGAATTCTGCTCAAACTCCGGAGGTATGATTTCAATTTTGGTGTATACCCCTGGCAAGGAGCTCATCATCGCCGATGCATTGTCCCGCTCCGTCAACTCACCCAGTGAACCACTGGAGATCATACAGCACATTGAATTGCAGTTACAACTGTGTGCAAGCACTCTCCCGGCAACAGGTGAGAAGATCGTTCTCATCCGAGAAAAGATGGCCAAAGACCCCCTGTTGCAGCGAGTCATCCACAACCTCAGCAATGGCTGGCAGAAAGGGCAATGCCCTCAATTCTACAACATCAAGGACGACCTGACGCTGATCGACGATATCCTGCTCAAGCTGGACAGGATAGTCATCCCGCTACGTCTCCAGAGCATGGTGCTGTGGCAGATTCCTGAGGGACACCTGGGCGTAGAAAAGTGCAGATGTAGTGCCAAGCAAGCTGTCGACTGGCCCGGTCCTGAACTATGAAACCTGTCAGAGGTTCCAACCAGCGCAGAGCAAGGAGACGCTCCAACCACATGACCTAGAGACCTCTCCGTGGTCCAAAGTTGGCATTGACCTATTCCGCGCGAATGGCCCGACTATATCTTAATCATCGATTACTTTTCAAACTATCCTGAGGTGCTGAAGCTGCCAGACCTCACCTCGCGGACCGTCATCAAAGCGTGTAAAGAGACATTCTCACAGCATGGCATCCCAAACACAGTCATGAGCAACAATGGCCCTTGCTTCCACAGTCGAGAATAGTCCACGTTTGCCAAGAGCTACAATTTCAGGCATGTCACCTCCAGTTCGCACTATCCGCAGTCCAATGGCAAAGTCAAAAAAGGGGTGCACATCGCTAAGCAGCTCATCCGCAAGGCTTCGTACTCCGCTTCCGACATACACCTTGCACTACTTGCGTACCGGGCTACTCCCTTGTCCACTGGCATGTCGCCAGCTCAACTGCTGAAGAACAGGGACCTGCGAACGATGCTTCCAGCCATACACCTGCCTAGCCTTGATCACCTCCCGGTGCTGCAGAAGATGCAGCAGCTTCGCCACAGCCAGAAGCAGGGCTATGACACACATGCCATCGATTTGGACGTGCTATCCCTGGCAGACACGGTCAGGATCAAGATACCAGATGGTGGGTGGTCTGCTCCGACTGTTGTTGTTAGACAGGCCGCACCCAGATCCTACGTCATACGTATGGCTGATGGCTCCATTGTGCGAAGGAATCGAAGGGCATTGCGAAATGTTGCTTGCCCACAACCACTTTCCCCTCCATTTCCACATGTCGAATTGCCACCTCCAGACACCTCGAACCACGAGGCCACCAGTCGTGGCTCCCATTTGCCTGTCAAGACACCGTAATCCCCTCCACCACCTCTCTGGCGGTCAATGAGGATCAGACGCAAGCCTCAAAGACTGGACTTATGAGCATTCGTTTTGTTTGTTCTGTCCTATATGCCTCAGTCAGTCACATTAGACAGACACATTCACATGTATGTACATCTAAAAAAAAAAAGGGAGATGTCATGATATGCAAACATGCAACCAATGAACACTCAGAATAGGACACAACCAATGGGCAGTCAGGACACTCAGAGGTGGCATCACCACACGGGGGCATGACATAAACACTATAAAAGGGATGAGGCACTCACACCCTGCCTCTTTCTACAGACAGACATCTAGAGAGTTAGACAGCATTGATCAGCAGCATCACACCCCAGCACGTGGCTGAGAGCAAGCTGGTACAGTTAGACTGAGATACTACAGTTAGATTAGCAGAGAGTCAAACTCATTTGATTACTGTGTTAATAGTTCAATAAACACGTTGAGCTCATTTCAGAGTCTGGAGCATCCTTTAGTTAAGACTGCATCAAGTAGCAGCCTGTGTTATCCGAAGCAGCATAACACAACACATACCATGGCGCAATTCACCGGTGCTCCTTGGGACTGTGTTCCATTTGAAAAAATATTTACAACAGATATTACGCACGGATTCACAGGGATGCAAACTAGATGGGGTGCAGAGTGTCATGTGAGAGTACACACAGCTTGTGTGTGTCTGTGTGTTTCTAGAGAACTGCAGTTTGGAGGAAAAGAGCTTGGGGAGTGTCTGTGTTTGCAGTGAGCTGGATTTGCTGTGATCTCTGCCATGAAAAACTATCTCTGGATCATTTGGGTGATTTAAACTCATAATAGTAAAGCCTTTAACCTGATGTGATTCTGTTTAAAGGTGTTAAGTCTCTTGGAAGTTTGAAGGAACATTTTAAGGAGTTATTTACTGTTGCAATATTTTCTGAGTTATCTTTGAAGTAAGGGGTGTTAAGAGATCCAGTGTTTATTTAGGATGAGTTTAGTTGAGTTCATGGAATAAACAGTGTTTTGTGTTTAAAAACCTACGTGTCCATAATTGTAATCCCACACCAAGGGAACAAGCCGTGTGCTAGGAAAAGTAACAAATACATTAAAGGGGGAGGTTGGTTGAATTCCATGATACATTTTGGGGTTCTGAAAACGGCTCGCCCATAACAAGAGAAATTTGATATTTCCAAGACATGAATGATATTCTGGATTATCTGTGTTGCACAATGCTTCATTTCCATGGAATAATCACTCATCAGGCTGCATCTCTTATGACAGTGACATGCTAGCCCGATTGAATATTTCTTTGCGTGTGGCAATGGGTTTTAAATGAATGCTCCCTGTAAAAAAAGACAAATCTACTGTTGCTGCTTTTCCTGTTTTGTTAATCTCAAATTCAGAACAGCCTTGCACAGAATTATAGACATGCCCTTGATTTCCAAAAAAAAGGGAGATTGTAATTGAGGCCAAGTTTTCTCATTTTGCCTCTGGGAAGAGTTTACAGACACTTGTGACAACACGAGCCAGACCAAAATCAATTGCATGATTATAACAAACAGCGATTTTCTCCTATACAGTCCACATTTCCCCGAATTAGAATCCCAGCCCCACTCAATTCAGCACCATATAGAGTTTAACATTCCTGCATCGCTTGTAGTCCTGTGTTTAATTCATATTCTGAGTATTATTATGGGCCAGGGTTTAGAGAACCCCAAAGTGTATCATGGAGTTCACCTGACCCACAACTTTTAATAGATTGTGGTATGTGGAGCACACGGCCCACTCTACAGGTGTGGTACAGCAGAAATGGAAAAGTATTTTTTAAAGCAAAACAATGTTTATTCTATGAACTCAAGTTAACCTTTTTAAAACATACAGTGAACATCTTAGCAACCATTAATTCAAATATAACCCCCAAAGAATACAACACTAAGTAATCCTTAAGCTTTCCATTTAACATCCATACGACTTAAAAACACCTTTTAACAGAAGCACATCAGGTTAAAGTCACTCCTGTTATTAGTTTTAAATCACCAGGATTGATTTACAAGTCTTTAGATTACAGATAGAGATTCATACACCTTCTGGCTGTGACTGCAGCTATCCAGCTCTGAAAATGAAAGTAAAACACACCCTGCGGCAAACAGCCTAAAACAAAAGTAAAAAGCTGACAGACAGCCCAGCTCCACCCACTCTCTGGCATCACTGCAGTAATAAACACCCATTTCTTAAAGGTACTCTCACTACAGGTACTTACATACACACCCATTTATCAACACCCTTTCTTAAAGGTACTCTCACATGACAGTACGTTGACATCAGACTCTCATCAGCATGTGTAGTGCCACGTCAGCAGCTTCCAGGCAAGCAGAAGAGCTCGTGCACTGCAGGGGGCATCACTTCAGAGGGAATTTATGCGGAAACAGGCGGGGTTCTTTCTGACACTGCATTGCCCCTTCATCCAACCATCCAAGAAAGTGAAACGTTTTGGGAGGGCACTGGAAATTTAGCCTATGGCTGTTGATAACTTAATTTAGGTGCCAATGTACAGCCGGGAAAATGTTCAATCGGAAACTCCTGGTGGGGAAATTGCAACTGCACCAATCCAGAACAAGGATCAAAATAACTTTCTTCAATGCTCTGAATTCATGGTAATTGGACTATAATCCTAAATGTTGCATGTACAGTTTCCAGTGATTATGCTGCACCACACTAACATATGGTCACAAAACTGAACACAGCACCCAAACAAAACAAACCACACATCTGGGGGGCTTTAAGTGCATTGGAAACTCAACAGCTTGTACAACCACAATGCAGCTGAGTTTCCAATGGCAAGTTCTGTCATAAATTGTACACTGCATAATGACGGTAGTGCATGTATCAGTGTTAAATCAGGGGAATTGCCGTATACAACCTATTAGCTAGGCTTTTGCTTTTAATGGACCCAATATAGTGATACTAATGGGTCGTATGCAACCCTCAGCAGATTTGACCACAAGAACTACTGTTGTAGCACTGTGAATACAGAGGAGCATTCACCTACTGAAATATCCTAATCTGAGCTGCCTGCGACTGACATTTTGCACAGGAAGCTGTTGCCATGAATGTCTTTGCTGCTGGCCATCTCCAAAAAATTCAATTCCGATAACCAATGAAGAAAGGCTTGCGTTTCTTGAACACCTTTCAAGATCTCAGGATGCCTCAAAGTGCTTAACAGCCAATTAAAATGCAGTCACGATTGTAATGTAGCAAATTGTGACAGCCAATTTTGCAAACAACAGGGCCTCACAGACGCCAATGAGATAAAGACAGAATTAACCGGTTTTAGTGATGCTGTTAAGGGACAAATAGGTTGGAAACAAAGAGCACACCCACAGGGCAACACGGTGGCACAGTAGTTAGCACTGCTGCCTCACAGCACCAAGGTCCCTGGTTCGAACCCGGCTCTGGGTCACTGTCCGTGTAGAATTTGCATGTTCTCCCCGTGTTTGCGTGGGTTTTGCCCCCACAACCCAAAAGATGTGCAGGGTAGGTGGAATGGCCATGCTAAATTGCCTCTTAACCGGAAAAAATTAATTGGTACTCTAAATTTATTTTTAAAAAGAGCACACTCGTGCTTGTCCTCGAATAGTGCCATGGGATTTTTACAGCACCTGAGAGGACAGTTTAACACTGATCTGAAAGATGACACTTCCAACAGTGTCACGCTCCCTCAGCACTGCACTGGATTGTCAAGACTGGCTCAGCTGCCTAGAGTGGGGCTTGAACCCACAACCTGCTACCTCTGCGCCCTGACTTATATGTATTGTGCTCTCAGAAGGTTATGGCAGGGCACTTAACTTTCTTCATAAAAGGTTTCACACAAAAGCCAGCCCACAGTGCCAAGTGTACAATAGATATTGAAATACCTCACATCATTCAAGGTTTGTTCTGAGTAAAAAGTACTGCCTTGTAGATCGAGCACTTCACACTACCCCCCTTTGATTTTGTCAAGTGCAAATAGGTAGACAGCAATGAAAGAGTTATTGAATGCTGCAAGAGGCACAGGACCAGAAACTCCGAGTAAGGTAACAGAAGTATTTTTACCATCTGCCAGTGCAGGGGAAAAAAACAGCAGCTGGTGAAAAGGGGAACAAGATGTAGGACTTGAGTATGACAAGATGGGAGATGACAGCAAACAGCTTGTCATCCAAGTGAGGAAATATGAATATCACAATCTGCGTTCAGATGTACTCAGATGTCCAGATGCAGCCTTCTGCTTCAATTTACATACCTTTTAAATCTTTTTGTGCCATAGTCAGAGGAAAGTGCTGCTTCTTTTTATCGTGAGATATTATTACTTCAAAATTCATCCTTTGTTCTCCTACTCGTGCTACATTTCATGCTTGCACTGTTGCAATGTGACCTGTAGGATTTTCCGAGCAAGCATTTCCCCTATCCACCATCGTCTCCCATCCTCCAACAGAATCTGAAGCTTCCATGAATTTGGGGGGTGGGCGTACAATTAAATAGTTGCTACCTGATCCAAATCATTGCTTGTAAGACTAATTCGCCTCTGCGTGCCCATCTCATCATGAATGTCCTCTCTGCTGCAAAAGTGATTATCCAGCATCAGGTTCAGCCTGCTGACCTCTGTGAAGGAAAACATCATTGCACCTTTCATTCTGTACTCTGAACTCATGTGAAATGACCTGATAATCTACATCACGGAGTACTGAAGGAAATAGTCCGAGAGATAGTTCATGTATTGGAGGTCATCTCCCAAGATTCTATAGACTCCAGAACAGTTCCTACCAATTGGAAGGTGGTTAATGTAATTCCATTATTTAAAAAGGGAGGTAGAAAAGAGAGAATTATAGACTCGTAATCCTGACATCGGTAGTGGGTAAAATGCTTGAGTCCATTTTAAACGATTTTAATAACAAAGCACTTGGAAAACAGTGCCAGTGTCAGACAAGTCACCATGGATTTACGAAAGGGGAATCATGCTTGACAAATCTACTGGAATTCTTTGAGGATGTAACTAGTCGAGTTGATGAGGGGGAGCCAGTGGATGTGGTTCATTTGGACTTTCAGAAGGTGTTTAACAAAGCCCCACATAAGAGGTTAGCATGTAAATATTAAAGCGCATGGGATTGGGGATAGTGTTTGAGATGGATAGAAAAACGATCGGCAGACAGGAAACAAAGAACAGGAATAAACAGGTCTTTGTACAAATGGCAGACTGTGACGAGTGGGGTACCACTGGAATCGGTGCTTGGTCCCCAGCTATTCACAATATATATTAATGATTTAGATGAGGCAACTAAATGCAATGAGCTGAATCTTGGAAAAGTGTCAGGCTCAGACTGAAAACTGCTGTGTAACTCTCCAGCTGCATAGATCAGTTTTCACTCCAAATATTGATCATCCGCAAGAAAAAAAGAGTGGGCGTGTTTTACGCTATCACTCTGGTGGGGTGGAGAATTAGAGCCGGGAGCCAGTGATCCGGGAGCATTCTTTAAAGGATCATCACTGCAGCCTAATGGCCACCCAGCCCCCATCAAGGAGTTATTGGGTGTTCACCCCCACCCCACTGACAGTCCTCGCTGACATTGCACCAACCCCCACCAACGCTGTCACGAGGGGACATAATTTTAAGGTGATTGGAAGAAGGTATAGGGAGATGTCAGTGGTCAGTTCTTTACACAGAGTGGTGGGTGCGTGGAATGCACTGCCAGCGGAGGTGGTGGAGTCAGAGTGATTAGGGACATTTAAGCGACTCTTGGACAGGCACATGGACAGCAGTAAATTGAAGGTGTAGGTTAGGTTGATCTTAGATTAGGATAAATGGTCGGCACAACATCGTGAGCCAATGGGTCTGTACTGTGCTGTACTGTTCTATGTTCTAACACCGGCAAAATATCCCCCCCCCCAATGTCCGCACTCTCCCCTCGCCACACATAAATGCACCCTCCCCCCCCCCCCCCCCCCCAAACTGGGGCCCACCCTAAGCATTTCCTTGGCACAGATTGGCACTGTGCCAACCTGGCAGTGCCACTATGGCGGGGACCACATGTCCCTCAACACCTACCATACATAAATGCGTCACTCCATGGGCTCCCACTAGAGCCCACCTTGGCACTGCACCTGGCATATGTTGGCACTGCCAAATTGGCAGTGCCGTCCTGCACCAGGACTGCCCTGAAATTTCCCTCTACCCATTGAGGCTATACTTACTTCTGCGCCACTGGAGGGAACCCCTTGACTGCCTCTTGTCTGGCCAAACCTATTGTAAACCCCGTTGACGTGATGTCACATCGGCAAGGCATGGGCCGGGATTCTCCAAAAACGCGGCTAAGTGTTGACGCCGGACTAGACACCGGAGTGTTTCAGGCCGGCGTCAATGGGCCTCTTGGCCAAGTGTGATTTGGAGTGAGTGGATAAATGAATGGCAGATGCAGTATGATGTGGATAAATGTGAGGTTAGCCAATTTGGTAGCAAAAACAGGAAGGCAGATTATCTGAATGGCTATAGATTGGGAGTAGAGACTGTGCAACGAGACCTTAGTGTTCTCATTCACCAGTCACTGAAGATAAGCATGCAGGTGCAACAGGCGGTAAAGAAGGCAAACAGTATGTTTGTCTTCATTGCAAGAGGATTCGAGTACAGGTGCAGTGATGTCTTGCTGCAATCATACAGGGCCTTGGTGAGACCACACCTGGAATATTGTGTGCAGTTTTGGACCCATTATCTGAGGAAGGATGTTCTAGTTATAGAGGGAGTGCAGCAAAGGTTTACCAGACTGATTCCTGGGATTGCGGGACTGATATAGGAGAGATTGAGTCTGTTTGGATTATATTCGCTGGAGTTCAGAAGAATGACTGGGAACCTCATAGAAACCTATAAATCTCTAACACGATTAGATAGGATAGATGCAGGAAGGATGTTCCTAATGGCGGGGGAGTCCAGAACAACGGATCACTATCTAAATTTGTAAAATGGTGAGGAAAGGAGTGATTCCACTGACAAATAGAGATGTTTTATATCAAAACAAACTTTGCTACTAACACAGGAGTAACCACATTAACATCACAGAAAATAGCTTTCCAATTAACTGTTAAACAATTCTTAAAATAAAAGGAAACCCTTTAACTACTAACTTATATCTTCTCTATCTCCAATTAAGCAAAGCCCATTACAAGTGAAAAGCCACTTATAAATCAAGTTAGCAAGCATTGGCTACTTGCTGTACTCTTATGTAGAGCTTTCTTGGAAAGACTGTTTGGAGAGGGAATGAAAGCGAGAGAGACCCTTTCAGGATCAGTCTGCAGGTCCTACGGCTTTGTCATACTTTAAGGAATCCTACAGCCAAAACTGCTTCCTACAGACTTGGCTCCTCACATTAATTACATAATCTCTAGCCCAGTCAGAAGCCATGACCTGCGGACCTCAGTCTAAACACAATTGCTTTAATTATCTACATCCCAGGGAACCTTCTTTCTATAAACAAAATTCAAGTAACCCCATATAGGTAAACAAGTACATAGTTGGAATGAATGATGATCCAACTTTTAAATGCATCTTTTGCAGACAGACCGCCTGCCAGGATTTTTTAAAAAAAATCACATATACACATCTGTTACAGTAATATTGCAGTAAGACATACATACATGTAATATATATCTAATATACACACACACCTTAACCCAGGTTTTTAATAACATTACTACAACAGATATCTATAATATAATCTAGAAAACATTCTTACATTCATCACAGATGAGGAGAAATTTCTTCACCCAGAGAGTGGTGATCCTGTGGAATTCACTACCACAGAAAGTGGTTGAGGCCAAAACATCATGGGCGGGGTTCTCCGTCCCGCCAGCCCCGTTTTCCGGCGCGCTGGGCCCCCGCCGGCCGCCCCACACAGTTGGGAAGCATGCAGGCATGGGTGCACTGCCTGCTGGGTGGAGGATCCCGCCGATGGAGAATCCCATGGCGTATGTTTTCAAGAAGGAGTTAAATATAGCACTTGGGGATAAAGGGATCAAGGGGTATGGGGTGTTATTGAAAATATGGAAAGATGTGTCATTTGAAACATGGAAGTCTGGCAATATCTGGTCTGAGAGAAACATGAGAGAATACAGGGAAAGATCCCATAAAGGGTTAACAGCAGCTGCAAAGAGCAGGATTGTAAAATGCAGATATCCTTGGTCAAGCAGGCTTAACAAACAAGACAAACAGGATTTTGAATGAAGCCAAAAACAATGGCTCACACCTTCATTGAAAGTAACTATCTTAGTAAGCAGCTGGAAAAGAAAGAATGAGGTTCACTTGAATTTGGTGATAATTCTAGGTGTGAAATTTTGCTAATACCAGGTAAATTAAAGAAAACTGGAGACTATCAGTCTACAAGAAACATAATTCAAAGCCAAAATCAAAGTCAAAATTATGAGCTGAGGACACAATTGGAAAATAAAACTATAGAAATGACAGGAATTAAAAGTAACACCTCTTGAAACCAAAGCATTTTTGAATATCACGAAAGAACTTTGAACATCACAAAGGACACATTGTAATCAGATCTATGTTGTATGAGAATGTTTAGATCAAAGATACTTTTTACAATCAAAGAAAATCAAGAGTTACTTTACAATAAAGTCATAAAAACTTAATAACTGTTAGAAAGAGAATATAAACCTAGAAACCAGAGCAGGAACTACCAGAACCAGAACTCAGAGAGAGAGAGAGAGAGACGGGAGAAGCAGAGAAGGAACAAGCAGCTCAGAGTCAGATTACAGTCAGCTCAGCCATGGGAAAGGGACAGGGCATAGCAGCCGAGCTAAAACAACTAATACATCTAAGGAAGACCAGAATTTAAAGAGGAGGCAGAGTCAGCTCAGAGACAGCCAGCAGAGTCAGCTCACACAGCTCGGTACATGGGAAAGATAGGACACAGCAACTGAGCTCATCAGCGAATACATCTAAAGAAGACCAGATTTTAAAAAGAAAATTGATTGTCAAGTTGGGCCTGAATGTCCCTTCAACCAACCAGAAGGATCCAGAAGCAAGATCTTTTTACTTTTCTGTAAAGACAGTGATTGCATCTTTTAAAAAGAAAAAAATATATAATAATAAAATAACTTAAAAGGTTTAACCTGAAACAGTGGTTATTAGCCTACTTTACTTACTTAGCAACACAGGACCCAAGATATCAATGCGACTGAGGGGTAAGTAGGTAAAATTCTTCGGTGAAGGTATGGGTTATACCGGGGGATAACTTGAAAACATAGTTTGACCTGAATAGCACCCACTGAAGCCTGCATCGGAGTCGGGGAGTGAGAATCACTGTTCACCATTTAGAATATCGACCCTTTTTTGGTATAGGGGGACTTCTAAGAATAGTGGTGAGTTTTCAACAACAGGGGGGAAAGCCAGAAACTGAGTTGGATGATCAGCCATGACCTTAATGAATTGTGCGGCAGGCTCAAAGGGCCGAATGGCGTCCTCCTGCTCCTATTTTCCATGTTTCTATAATTGTTATTTAGTCTGTGGTCTTTGCCTTGTACCTATTTCTGTTCTTTAACCTTCTTACCATCTGAATGCTTGGTGAAAAAGGATGCACACTGCAAACCCTCTTATTATGTTTTGAGTGTGTGTAAAATAAACTAACCCTCTGATTTTAACCTATCTCGCATTTGCTGTGGGGTTATTAGAAATTGGATCATACCAAGCTGCTTATAAAGAGGGAAATCAAAATCAAAACACCTTTCAATTTAGACGTTTGGCGAGATGAGAAATCAGGGCTTAAATTAAGCCCCCTGCTGTCCCTAACAATTCCATGGCGAGTTCTTTGAACATGGAGGTTGGAAGCCCTTGTGAGAAAGACAGCTTCAGTAAGACGGTTTGGCTCACAGTTTAACAAGGGCCTGGGGGTGGGGGGGAAATGGGTTGATGAAATCTGCTTTGGTGACATCTCTCGCTCATTTTGGGGTGTTCACATGTACCACTTACCTAACCTGAATATTAGAGTATCAGGATAGATATTGTAAATAGTGTTATCTTTAGAAATTTTTTGAGGGCTTTTTGAGGTGCCTCATGGCGCAGAGGACCCGGGTTCGATCCCAGCCCCGGGTTGCTGTCCGTGTGAAGTTTGCACTTTCTCCCCCTTGTCTGCTTGGGTCTCACCCCCACAACCCAAAGATGTGCAGGGTAGGTGGATAGGCCACGCTAAATTGCCCCTTAATGGGAAAAAAAGAATTGGATACTCTAAATGTTTATTTTTTTAAATATTTACAAATTTGTACATCTCAGGGCAGCATGGTGGTGTGGTTAGCACTGTTGCCTACGGCGCTGAGGACCCGGATTCGATCCTAGCCCTGGGTCACTGTCTGTGTGGAGTTTACTCAATCTCCCCGTATCTACGTAGGTTTCACCCCCACAACTCAAAGATGTGCAGGGCAGGTGGATCGGCCACGCTAAATTGCCCCTTAATTGGAAAAAAAATAATTGAGTACTCTAAATTTTATTTTTTTTTAAGTATATGAACGTCTCGGTAAAGGTTTGGCTGAGGTGAAGCAATCGTGAATATTTCACCCCCACAACCCAAAGATGTGCAGGGGGATTTGGCCACGCTAAATTACCCTTGATGGGAAAAAAAATGAATTGGGTATTCTAAATTTATAAAAAAAAGAAAGATAATTGTACAAGTAGCGTTTCGTACACCGATCACATCAGAATTGCACAAGTGGAGGAGCGACTGATTTTTACATGCTGCTGCCTTATCAAATCCTGACACTGGCCAATTCCTACCCTGCGCAAATGCTTGGTGGCTGTGTTTGGGGGCAGGGTTTATACGTTTTGGCCTCTTGCGCCATTTTCGCGATGATGCAAATCTATTGTTGCGTGAATCTAGGCTTGAATGTTCATACTTTATTTCTCATGACTCAATGCAGTGCTTTTTCATTGTATTTATTTTCATATTCACAGTTTGGAAAGCATGACCTGAAGTTCTAACATTCCATTAGAACTGCAAAATTATCTTTCTCACGCTGTGTACAAAATGTGTGTTCTGTAAAAAGACACAAATTATATGCAGGAATGAGTCTGTCTGTAATGCTCCATCTCTGTTCAGTTCCAAGCCTTTCACGGCCAGAGGAGGAGGCCAGTGCCTCACTGCCATCTGTTTTACTTGTCATACCGCCATTGTTGGTCTCTTGCTTCTAAGTGACATTCAAAGACTATCTGACTGGCTCAGTATTGCAGGTCATTTTACCATTGACACTCGGCTTGTTAACCTTCTCACAAATCCTGCACCAGTGTCAGTCTTGGCAGTCAGCCTCTTACAACCTTGTCAAATAGCCAAACCAACAAAGCTTCCAAAGTCTGAAGTGATCATACTTTGAGCAGATTTCCTTCAAATCAAATTTTCTCTTTGATAGTTCAGCGAAACGGAGTTTTAAAAAAAATTAAATTTCAAGAGCAGCATATTTTGAATTGCTGCATATGTTTCCTCATCAGCTTCACCATCCAGCTTACACGCTCATAAATCAGAACAGTGAACGCCAACGTTTATGGTAACTGGAGTTACCTTTGATATTATAATATCCCAAGTTTTTGAAGAGCTTCAGCTGCCATGGCAATAGGAGGTCTCACCTCCAACTAGAGTGGCTTCATGGATGGTTGCTTCCTTGGAATTTGAAACCATGGCTAAATTCTGATATATTTATTCTAATATTAATGCTAATTTACTCTGTGTTTTTATTTGTGAATATCATCAGACGGGATACTGTCAAAAGTCAGGAAGGATCCCAGAAAATACAGTGCAGAATAGGTCCTTCGGCCCAACGAGTCTATACCAACACATAAAAAACTCCTGACCCACCTACCTAATCCCATTTGCCAGCCTCGGCCCCTAGCCTTGAATGTTGCAACGTGCCAGGTGCTCATCCAGGTACTTTTTAAAGGATGTGAAGCAACCCGCCTCTACCATCCTCCCAGGCAGTGCATTCCAGACCATCGCCACCCTCGAGATAAAAAGGTTTACCCTCACATCCCCCCTCAAAACCTCCTGCTCCTCATCTTAAACTTGTGTTCTCTTGTGACTGACCCTTCAACTAAGGGGAACTATCTACCCTGTCCACGCCCCTCGTAATCTTGTACACCTCGATCAGGTCGCCCCTCTGCTCCAATGAAAACAACCCAAGCCTATCCAACCTCTCTTCATAACTTAAATGTTCCATCCCAGACAACATCCTGGTGAATCTCCTCTGCACCCCCTCCAGTGCAATCACATCCTTCCTACAATGTGGCGACCAGAATTGTTTTTTATAAATTTAGAGTACCCAATTCATTTTTTCCAATTAAGGGGCAACTTAGCGTGGCCAATCCATCTACCCTGCACATCTTTTGCGTTGTGGTGGCGAAACCCATGCAAACACGGGGAGAATGTGCAAACCCCACACGGACAGTGACCCAGAGCCGGGATCGAACCTGGGACCTCGGCGCCGTGAGACTACAGGGCTAACCCACTGCGCCACCGTGCTGCCCACTGTTTTTGTGATGTTGATTGAAGGATAAATAATGACCAGGATATTTTTAATTTCTTACTTCAGAGTAATGCAATGGGATCTTTTACCTCAGCCTGAGAGGTCAGGCAGGGCCTCTGTTTAACGTGCCACTTGACAGGCAGCACCTCAAGACTGCAACACTCCCGCAGTACTCCGCTGGCGTGTCAGCCGAAAGCTGTGTGTAAAAATCACCGGGTGGGAGTTGAACCCACAGCCTTCTGACTCAAAAAAGCGAGAGCACTACCAACAGAGCCACAGCTGGCACGTCGAGAGTGATTTAATTCACCAAATGAATGTTCCAGAAACAACATCAAGTGAAATGGAAATAAAGAATGCAGCTTACAATACTTGATGCTACAAAGCGGAGGGTGTTCGACTTGCTGCTGTCACGTGCTTTGTACCCATGGTTCACAGCAATGTTGTTAAGAGGCTCAGAGCAGATCAGCCACCTCCCTTCTCATTTGAGTTAAGGATCGAAGAGACCAGACAATGGGGAGAACATCTGCTGTAAACTAATATAGCCAAAAAAAGTCAGAGCCACCGTGTAGGATGTATGAGGTTGACAGTAGCACGCCAGTTTAAACAGGAATAGATGTTTAAAATCTTTAGATTATGGAGGGAAGAGGGGAAGGTAGAAAAAAATAATGAGGAAAAGAGTGAGCAATCTATTCAACCCTTTAACATTTCATAACTTTTCAAACGTCACGCATCATGTTCGAAGTATTGTTGCTATTTAGGAAAACATTAAAGGTCTCCATACTGCAACAAATATATTTTCATTTATTTTACTTTTTACAAAACCTGTACTCTGACCTTGCAGCACTGTGCAATAACGCTAGATGAGCCTTGCCAAAACCGAGCAGATTTGAACAAAAAACTGCTTGTACTCACAGGACAAACAACACAAGGGAAGTATGTCACCCCTTGAGTATAGAGCATGTACCCTGCCCACCACACAGACATAATGCCAGCTTCTGATTGGTGTCTCGGTAGCTGGAATCTCAGTAACAGAGGGCCCATTCAAACTCCAAGCACAGGGTGAACCCACTATGGGTCAGAAGCCACAAAAACTATGGGAATAATCCAAGCAGCCAGCCAAACAGGAATGTAATCAAGGCGCAGGGCAACAAGAGAGGTTGGCTGTCAGTTGACGCTATCTCAAATTATCTCAGACAATACATCTTTTAAAAATAGAACTTAACTATACAGAATCCGGCAATGCTCCTGAAACAAAGTGAAATTTCTGTTTAGAGGACATGAAGCTACAGAGGGACAATGAAAGCCAGGCTTCACTCGTTTCCACGTACAATCTTCAGTATTTCCCGACTGGTCTGCTCTGCACTCACATTTCCTCATTTCCCTTTGCAGAGGAACTAAATGAGATGTAAAAACAAAACCTTCAAAAATTTGGAATTCAGAAAGCAAAACATGCCTCTAGGCAATGCAACTTACAAAGAGCGTGAAATGATTTTTTTTCAAAAATTGGACAGAATATTTGAAACCAGTGTTTGTTGTTTCTAATGAACTTCCCGTGGTGTCAATAGGGCAGCATTTAGAATATAGATTCATAGTGGGGGTCTCAGGAATTCAAACAAAGATGTGCAAAGTAGACACATGGATGTAGCAATCATGCAGCAACATTTCCAAACAAGCTGCACTATTGGCCAGCTGATCTAATTGCTTAAAGATCGTAGCAGGAGTTAAATCACAGGTACATGTTTCATGGCCCTTAACCTCTGAGCATCATAATGCAGGAGGGGGGGGGGGGGGGGGGGGGGGGGGTACAAAAATGCATTGGAAGACCCCTCTTCCCGAAGTCCCAACATAAGGATTGCGTTGCAATTGCTCAGGAAGTTCGTTAGGCAATGCCCTACAAAAGGAACCATCCAAAACCACGATATAAAACGCAAACTTTGGATGGTTCCAACCGTCTTGTCGTGATAATTACCTCCAAAAACGTTAGGACATTAAAAAACACTTCTAACTTTGGGGTAACTAAAGCACTCACCCATCCCAATCCTTATGGAACTATACCACCCATCCCCAGCCTCACACGAACCCTCCATTCCCTAGACTCTCCGCAGGACTACCCACTTGTCCTCCTCATCCCCCGAACCTCCAAGGGACACTCCTGCTGCATCTCCCCCAACCCCAGCTACCTTTCCCACGCGCCACAATTACAAAAATTTGTTTTTTTTACAATTTAGAATACCCAATTCATTTTTTTCCCGATTAAGGGGCAACTTAGCGTGGCCAATCCACCTACCCTGCACATCTTTTGCGTTATGGGGACGAAACTAACGCAAACACGGGGAGAATGTGCAAACTCCACACGGACAGTGACCCAGAGCCGGGATCGAACCTGGGACCTCGGTGCGTGAGGCCGCAGTGCTAACCACTGTACCACCTTGCTGCCCTACACACCACCACAACTGACCACCTGACACCCCCAGTAGCAATCCCGACTGAGCAACACCACCCCCCTCCCCCACTGGCTACCTGAACCACCAATTCCTCTCCTCAACCCCATCCTACCCACTTAGCTCACAAACTTACCATCTCCCTGGCTTCTCAAAGTGACTGGACCTTTCAACATGCCTGCTTCACGGTATATGGTGTCATCTAAAAAGGGGCCATGGCTTCCGTACCTCTTACTCGACTGTCCTCGACACAAGGCCTCAGGAACCCACTGCACTGTTCTCACCTGGCCTGAGTCAGAAAGTCAGGTGAGAAAAGTGGCTGGAATTCAAGGTAAATAACCATGAACAGAGTGGCAGTCCAACTCGGATTGCCACTCTGAGGAGGATTCAGGCCCATACGTAAATGCAGCAGCATATTTGATGTACACATGAATGAAAAGTCATGGTCCATTCGGAACACCCGGAGGCTACCTCTGAAAAGGTTGACACTTTTTCTACCAAGCAATTTACCTAATGAGAAGAAGGGATTTTTATTTGTGTAGCACCATTCATAACCTCAGGACATCCCAAAGGCCTACACAAGCAGTGAATTTGATTGAAGTGCAGTTACAAAAGCAACACGACAGCAAGGCACAACGTGATAACTGACCAGATCATCGTTTCTCTGGTGATCTCGTTTCAGGGATAAATATTTGTCAGGGCAGCTGGAGGGCCTCTGCGCCTCTTTAGCTTTGAACAGCACTATGTGATCACTCAATCCACCTGACCCTGCCAAACAAGGGAAATTTTATTCTCCCTGCAAACAACAGATTAATTGCCCTTCGTGTTGGAAATGGTCAAACCAAATCAAAATGCTGCACATGGGGCGGCATGGTGGCATAGTGGTTGTGGCACACTGGCCTCACAGCGCCAGGGACCCGGGTTCAATTCTGGCCATGGGCGACTGTGGAGTTTGCGCCTTCCCACCGTGTCTGCATGGGTTTGTCCTGGTTGCTCCCGTTTCCTCCCACAATCCAAAGATCTTCAGGTTAGGTGGATTGGCCATGATAAATTGCCCCTTAGCGTCCAAAAAGTTACATGGTGTTACAGCGCAACAGGGATAGGGCAGGGGAGTGGGCCTAGTTATGGTGCTCTTTCAGAGGGTCAATGCAGACCCAATGGGCTGAATGGCCCCCTTTTGCACTATAGGGATTCTATGATTTGATTTGCCATCTGAAATATTTGTGGAATTTGAACTTCCTGCTGTTCAGAGGTCGATAGTTAACCAGGACCCGGCTGTCAAAATGCTGCTTTAATCAAACACTTAGGTGACATGTAACCAAGAAAATCATCAAATGCTCTCTTAATTGAGCTGTGGGACGCAAAAAGCTCAAGTGTAATGGCCCCAAGTAAATCCGGAAAGGGCTGATTTTTCCCACATGGTTTAGCCTGCATGAAAAGGTCAATGAAAACCTGTCTAAATGAGATTCTGTTTTCCCAGTATAGAAAGACACTATTCACGGGAACAGCTGAAACAAAAGGACATGGGAGGGCAACCTCTCCTCGAGCTGCATTTTTGCCTTCCATTCTGGATGGCTGCAAATGTGATCAAAACATATTTAACTGCAGGCTTTCCAAAAGCAGGCTTTACCACTTGAGCGACAATGCACATGAGGCGCATAAGACGAATTGAAATGTTCAGCAGACAAAGCATAAGTAAACAAATCTGCCTCCCCTTTTCCCTTGTGTGCTGCATATATTTAACTATACGGTCAAATAACAGAAAAGCTAGAACTAATTCCGGTCCTCACATTTCCGAGTTTCGACCGCAAAGGTGTCAGGGAATTCTCACCTTAGTAACTTTTAGCCAACACCAGTTACATCAAAATATTCTCTGACAACAAGGCTAAAGTGATTTGTGGGTTAGAAGTAGACAAGGGCTTTGGTCATGCCGTACAATAGTTAGCCACAGAGTACAGGGCATCATGGGTACAAGATCATTCGATTGAAAGAAAACTTGCTTCCTTTATTGTTGCAATATCTCAAAGTGCATCGTTCACTGTTCACTGAATTACTTTTGGCAGTGTAGCGACTGTTGTTATAAAAGTTTTTTTTAAATTTGGGCCCGTAACGTCCTCAGAGTGGTGATCGCAAGCAGAGATTGGCCTTATCCACGCTGGGAATCCAAAGCCCCTGGCTCACCCAAAGTTCCTCACTCAGGCTGGGTGAGGCAGGAGTAGCGAAGCATGCCTCCGGCTGCATATGCGTGGAGTGCAATGAGAGCCGTCATAGTCCCAGAGGACCATAGGTTGCTCTCCTTTTTTGACAGAGTGCATAAAATGGTGGCGATTTAACCTGGGGATCACCTTCCCTCAGGCAAGGGACAAGGTTGAGAAGATGGAGCCTTGCTGGATGACCTCAGCCAGTCCAGGATTTGAACCTGTGCTGTTGGCTTCATTCCATATCACGAGCCAACCGTCCAGCCAACTGAGCTAAACGACCGTCAACTGGCGAGCAGAGATGGAAGTAACACCCTTTTTTACAGCACTAGATGCCATAAAGGAGGTGTTTAAAGGGACAATTAAAAGGTAAGTGGTGCAGACAAGCTGTGTGTGGGGGGGGGGGGGGGGGGGGGGGGGTTGCTCAGTCTGGGAGGGAGGCAGACCGTGTATGGGGGGTGCCCCTTGCAAGGCTGGTGCTGGCCGTTCAAATAGTTATTCGAAGCAAATGGACATATTAGTGAGAGGCAGCATGGTTTTGTGAAGGGGCGGTCGTGTCTCACTAACTTGATAGAGTTTTTCGAAGAGGTCACCTATTGATGCAGGTAGGGCACTGGATGTTGTCTATATGGACTTCAGTAAGGCCTTTGACAAGGTCCCTCATGGTAGACTGGTACAAAAGGTGAAGTCACACGGGATCACAGGTGAGCTGGCAAGATGGATACAGAACTGGCTAGCTCATAGAAGGCAGAGAGTAGCAATGGAAGGGTGCTTTTCTGATTGGAGGGCTGTGGCTAGTGGTGTTCCGCAGGGATCAGTGCTGGGACCGTTGCTCTTCGTAGTATATATAAATGATTTGGAGGAAAATGTAACTGGTCTGATTAGTAAGTTTGCAGACGACACAAAGGTTGGTGGAATTGCGGATAGCGATGAGGACTGTCAGAGGATACAGCAGGATTTAGATTGTCTGGAGACTTGGGCGGAGAGATGGCAGATGGAGTTTAATCCGGACAAATGTGAGGTAATGCATTTTGGAAGGGCTAATACAGGTCGGGAATATACAGTGAATGGTAGAACCCTCAAGAGCATTGACAGTCAAAGAGATCTAGGAGTACAGGTCCACAGGTCACTGAAAGGGGCAACACAGGTGGAGAATCCAGTAAAGAAGGCATGCGGCATGCTTGCCTTCATTGGCCGGGGCATTGAGTATAAAAATTGGCAAGTCATGTTGCAGCTGTATTGAACCTTAGTTAGGCCACACTTGGAGTATAGTGTTCAATTCTGGTCGCCACACTACCAGAAGGATGTGGAGGCTTTAGAGAGGGTGCAGAAGAGATTTACCAGGATGTTGCCTGGTATGGAGGGCATTAACTATGAGGAGCGGTTGAATAAACTCGGTTTGATCTCACTGGAACGACGGAGGTCGAGGGGCGACCTGATAGAGGTCTACAAAATTATGAGGGGCATAGACAGAGTGGATAGTCAGAGGCTTTTCTCCGAGCTAGAGGGGTCAATTACTAGGGGGCATAGGTTTAAGGTGCGAGGGGCAAGGTTTAGAGTAGATGTACGAGGCAAGTTCCTTTACACAGAGGGTTGTGGGTGCCTGGAACACGCTGCCGGAGGAGGTGGTGGAAGCAGGGACGATAGTGACATTTAAGGGGCATCTTGACAAATACATGAATAGAATGGGAATAGAGGGATACAGACCCAGGAAGTGTAGAAGATTGTAGTTTAGTCGGGCAGCATGGTCGGCACGGGCTTGGAGGGCCGAAGGGCCTGTTCATGTGCTGTACTTTTCTTTGTTCTTTGAAGTTGAAGTTAGAAGTGATTTGGAAGTGTGTTGCATTGGATCCCCTGGGGGGTCATGTGTGGGGAATGTCCCGTGAAAGGCTGGGTCTGTGTGTTCAAATGGTTACTCTGAAGTGGAAGTGATTTTTTTTCCTCTAACTCTTTCAGAATAAGTATCAGGGTAAAACTGGCAGAACCATCCAAAGTTAACGATTTAAATCGCTTCTCTCAGATGGTTCCCAGCTCAGCACAATTATTCAGAAGAAGTTAACACTTCTGGGCAATTGCCAGATAAACTGTTACGTGGGAGCTTCCTCGAGGGATTCCGCAGCGCATCATCGGAGTACCCCTAAATGTGACGCTGGGAAGTTATGGGCCATTAGCATCCGTTTGCCTGTTTAATCTCATCCTCTTCGAATGCCAACTGTATAAGTTTCCCATTACAGCAAATACTCTTTCTTAAATCATTCCAAACAATCTGACTCTTCCCAAAGAGAGAATTTGCATTTATACTGCATCTTTCACAAAATCAGACCACCCCAAAGAACTGCACGACTGATGAAGCATCACTATTGGAGGAAACTGGAGAGCTAATTTGAGAACAGGGGGATCCCACAAACAATAATGTCAACTGGAAATTTCTGTTTCAGTGATGTTGGTTGAGGGATAAGTTTTGGCCAGAACACCAAGAATACTCCCCTGATCTTCTTCTAGGATCTTGTAACGTCCACTTGAGAAGGTTCGTTTGGTTTAACACCTCATCTGACAGGGCAGCATTATCTCAGTGCAGCACTGAAGAGGCTACTCCGATTCTGTCCTCGGGTTTCTGGAGTCGGATCTGAACCTACAATGGTTAAATGCAGGAATAAATGTGCTACCCACTGAGCCAGCGGTGACATCTTGCCACCTATTCCAGCTGCATTTCACCTTCCGTGTAAGAGAAAGTACTTCTTGGTAACTAAGTAGCAAAGGAAGCACGGTTCCTTAAGACATGTTGCTCCCGTCTATGTTGGCTATCATTTAAACAGACTGTGTTTAGGTACCTATCTTAGGAATCTGCCATCATGGGGGAGGGATATGTGAGCCTAGGGTCAATACCAAAGTTAAGGGGGCTAAGCATTAAAGCTTAAAGTATACTGAATAGAAGAAAATAATCCACGGATCTGTACTTTTTGGTTTATGGTAACTGTCACATGGAAAAGAAAATGGCCATTAACTTTTAAAACCCTTAAATTTGTCTGGGGGAAAGAAAACTTGTGCCTCCTTTCAGCAAAGGAAAGTCAAGATTTTGTAGAAGGAAAAAAATCTCTCTGTCCCCACCATGTACGTTGACTGGCATGAGACAGGAGACTATTCTGTAATTAAGGAGACAGGAATGTCAGCACTAATAAAAAAGGCCTTTGTCTCTCCCTAAAGACTTTCAAGGATCACATTGAAAATGGATCTCTCCCCCCGCCCCCCCCCCCCACCGAGCAGATGAATGTTTCTGTTGCTGAGATGCCAATCCCTCTGCGCAATTGAAGATGGCAGATTAAACGAGTGATTGACATAAACTGCTCCTAGCTCAATGAAAAGAGGAAGTGACCTTTAAACACGAGGTCAAACCCAGACTTTGACAATTGAGAGTCTGGCTTGCACTCTTTCAAGGGAAATTTATTGGCAAAGGAAATTTTTTTTTGGGTTGAGTTGTTTATTGTGACTGAGAATAACTTCGACCTCAAGCTTATATATTTAAAAAAACTTGTGCGTGGACTCCAATCTTGGCTTTTTTAGCAGGCACACAATGAAATCATTTAGTAATTGTAATGGTGATAACTTGGCTATACGCATTAACCTATGAGTGGTGACTTTTCTGAGTGGTTAACAATGTGAAGAGTTGACTGCCATTACCTGTTCAATTCTTTGAAGCTCTTGTTTAGTGTTTAGAATACGCAGTTTTGATGTACCATCTAAAAAACTGATTTCCTCTGAACTTTGAGCACTCTCAGATGGAATGCATTTACAGAGCTGCCCTCTTGTTCTGGGTTCCTCCACCGTAGGCAATAGTTCCCCTGTATTTACCTAGGCAAATCCTTTTAACGTGTTAAAGAACAATGGACGGAATTCTCCCATGCCCCCACCAGTGGGTTCAATGATGGGTGGTGGGGTGAGGGGGTTGGTGGGATAATTTGGCAGGAGGCCCAAAAATCTGTTTTACTGGCATGAATTCCTTGTGGGATCTTCTACTGGTGCCTGCCATGGCGGATCAGGAAATCCACGAGAGGCCAACATGAAACACATTTGCATCCGCCAATGGGATAGAGATGAAGACCGGACCACCTGTGACTGAGTCGCTACAGTGCCAGCAGGAAAACACTCCGATGTGGAACACATCTGGAACAATGTGATGTGCGGATGTCAGGACTCACCTGAACAATGCCTGGAGCTGCCTCTGGAGTTCAAGATGGAAGCTGCCAGCAGCCCTGGACCCCAGAACACCACAGCAGTGGGTAGGGGGGAGCATCTACAGGTGGATCTTCCGGATCTGGTGTCCTGGAAAAGGTCTATCTTCCAGCCTCCGAGTGTTCCTCGAGATCAATCTGCTTTCTCAAAAGGTTCCCCTTTTGGTCACTGAGTGCTCCCAGCGTAAATGGGTCGATGGGAGTGTAAATGGGCAGAGCGCTCATTTGAAGGGTTGGTGCAGACTCGATGGGCCAAATGGCCTCCTTCTGCACTGTAGGAATTCTATGAAATGAACTTTTTTTTTTTAAGTGTTTTAAATTATTTTTTAAAAATAAATTTAGAGGACCCAATTCTTTTTTTCTTTAACGGACAATTTAGCGTGGCCAATTCACCCATCCTGAATACATTTGGGTTGTGGGGGTGAGACCATCTAGACACGGGGAGAATGTGCAAACTCCACATGGACAGTAACCCAGGTCCTCGGCGCCGTGAGGCAGCAGTGCAAACCACCGTGCCCCGTGTCCCCCCTGTTTTAACTTACTTGTATTCTGTATTCATTAAAAAAAAATTTTTTTCGAGTACCCAATTATTTTTTCCAATTAAGGGGCAATTTAGCGTGGCCATTCCATCTACCCTGCACATTTTTGGGTTGTGGGGCGAAACCCACGCAAACTCCACACGGGAGAATGTGCAAACTCCACATGGGTCTGTGCTGGGACCACAACCTTTTACAATATACATTAATGATCTGGAAGAAGGTACTGAAGGCACTGTTGCTAAGTTTGCCGATGATACAAAGATCTGTAGAGGGACAGGTAGTATTGAGGAAGCAAGGGGGCTTGGACAAGCTAGGAGAGTGGGCAATGAAGTGGCAAATGAAATACAATGTGTGGTTATGCACTTTGGAAGGAGGAATCTAGGCATAGACTATTTTCTAAATGGGGAAATGTTTCGGAAAGCAGAAGCACAAAGGGACTTGGGAGTCCTTGTTCACGATTCTCTTAAGGTTAATGCGCAGGTTCAGTCGGCAGTTAAGAAGGCAAATGCAATGTTAGCATTCATGTCAAGAGGGCTAGAATACAAGACCAGGGATGTAATTCTGAGGCTGTATAAGGCTCTGGTCAGACCCCATTTGGAGTATTGCAAGCAGTTTAGGGCCCCATATCTAAGGAAGGATGTGCTGGTCTTGGAAGGGGTCCAGAGGAGGTTCACAAGAATGATCCCTGGAATGAAGAACTTGTCATATGAGGCACGTTTGAGGACTCTGGGTCTGTACTCGTTGGAGTTTGGAAGGATGAGAGGGGATCTTATTGAAACGTACAAGATACTGCGATGCCTGGATAGAATGGACGTGGAGAGGATGTTTCCACTTGGAGGAAAAACTAGAACCAGAGGACACCATCTCAGATTAAAGGGACGATCCTTTAAAACAGAGATGAAGAGAATTTTTTCAGCTAAAGGGTGGTGAATCTGTGGAACTCTTTGCCGCAGAAGGCTGTGGAGGCCAATTCACTGAGTGTCTTTAATGCAGAGACAGATAGGTTCTTGATTAATAAGGGGATCAGGGGTTTATGGGGAGAAGGCAGGAGAATGGGGATGAGAAAATATCAGCCATGGTGGAATGGCGGAGCAGACTCGATGGGCCAAGTGGCCTAATTCTGCTCCTATGTCTTATGGTCTTATGAACAGTGACCCAGAGCCGGGATCAAACCTGGCAGCAGGGCTAACCCACTGCGCCACTGTGCTGCCCTATTCTGTATTCATAACCTATCTATCTATCATTTCATCCTCGCTTCATAATCACACACCCTTCCCGAGTAGCCACAGATGGGGTGGGTTGTACTCGAGCCCTTGCTGGCATTTATCTGTAATTTAGCAAGACGAGATATGCAAAGAAAGCCGAGGAAACGTAATATTCCACCTTGATGTTGAAAGAACCAGCCCGTGGCATTTTTAGACCAAAAGAAAATGAATCCGGACATTGCACTTAATTTAACATCAACACAAATATATCAAGATCACTTATTTTTTTTCTGCAGTGGACTTCATCAGTAATGAGGGGGACAGTGAACCCTCACCATACCTTGTACCGCTTTGTAATGGTTTACAGGGCACATATGGAAACTCCCTCTATCTAGTTTTCTCACAGTGAAATACTGCCTCAGGAAGCCTTTACAATCTAGTGACAAAAATTATAATTACACATTCGGTGACATCCAGTTTTAGAAGCCAAAACATTCATGCGCTTATTTAAAAGGGTTAGCCCATTTTTAGGACTTTTTTTAAACTGTTAAATCACATCTGGATAGGATATTTTCTGTCTGTCAAGTAAAATGGCTGAATTGAGAGACGTGTTGCCCAACCTTTCGTCTTGCACTAATCAGGATAACCGCAAGAATGCCAACGTGGCTCATTTACATAAGCGACATGAATCCATTCTCTGCAAACATATTAAAGCCTTGTACCTTTTTTGAAATACCCAGAAGCATATGGAGCCTATAGTTCCCTGCTTCTTCCTCAAAGGCGATGTCTTGGCCAATCAGGGTCAACTCGCCGACTGATCAGCACGCCTTTTATCCTGTACCATAAATCGATGTGACCATTTGCAACTCGGCATTCTTGCGTTTGTCCTGGGGAGTGCAAGTTGGAAAACTTCGGCAACGCGCCTCTTTAGCAAAATTCAAGTTCTGTACTACTGAGCAATGGTTCAAATAAAATTTGGTTAGGGGTGGACTATTTCTTCTCTTCCTGCATAATCTAGCTATTAGAATCCACACAAAAGTTTTGTTGAAAGGGTTGTTCAATGGAAAATATATTTCTACGTCCAGTGCCCCTGGAGGAAAATGGATGGGGCTTCGTGCCCTGAAGCCAAGACATTAGGAAATCAAACACCATTCAATTTTTCATAACAAGCGCCACTGTCCCGCGTCTGAAAAAAAAATCATTAAGAATGAGCAGATTCTAAGTGGCACGGTCAAGTCTTCTGTTCTGCCCTGAATATTTTGAACTTGTACCCACAGGCGGCAGCCATTCTCCGTTTCTGATCAAGGTCACCAAAACGTGACTGTGCAACCTCAGTATAACTTCTCAGAACAATGTCAATATGTGCAAGAGTAAGAAAACTGCAAGCAGAAAGAGAATCATTGCATTTAAATATCCCCTTTCATGGACCTCAAAACATTTTACTGCGCTTTATAAACAAGGTATTTTTGAAGAGTTGTCACCATTGCATTGCAAAGTAGGAAACACAGCAGCCAATTTGCACACAGCAAGCTCCCGTGAACAGCAATGTGATGATGAACAAATGATCTGTTTTTTTATGTTATGCTGATTGAGGGATAAATATTGGCTACCACACTCGCCTGAGGTAAGGTTGACGAATGTGATATAAAATAGTTACTTTCGAGATATTAGTTAATGTAATGTAGAAATAAGCCACTTTGATTCTGGCAAGTAGAGACAAAGGATTTTAGACCGCATGGAAAAAGCAGGAAGAGGTGTGTCTATGAGAGTGATGCTGCATTGATAGTGGCCGGAGAAAGGGATTGGAAGTGAGCCAATCAGAATAGATCAAACAAGTCAGGAGGGACATAGGATGACCTATGGGTGTCGAGTATGTGAAACTTGATGCCATTTGAATGTATGAGTACTGATCTCTTTGTCTGAGACCTTCACTTAGTTCCCGGGGCTGCAGAAAGCAACATGTTATGTGTATCACTGTGGACTAGGTAGCTTGCAAGCTGAATAAAATAACTTCTTTTTACTTGCAAATCCATCTCGACTTTTATTGAGGCCAGACTGACGGAGAAAGAAATTTGGGATTCAACATTTGGTGCCGAAAACCGGGATTTCTCAGTGCGATCCTGGTCCAACTGCGAAATCAGAATTAGACTGATTATGAACAGGAGGATGGGGAACGAGGGCCCTCAATGTAGAACTGGAAAATGACCGCGCATTGATTGTTCCCCTCTTCTTATCGTCTGATTAGTCTGGTCACTCGCGGTTGGCACAGAAAGACCGCCTCGACGAAATCACAGGTCAGTCTGGGGATTAGCAATTTAATTGATGGGATTTCATATTGTTGTTTCAGCTTGGGTTAGGGTTTTGGGTTGATGGGACATCTCAAATGATGATTCAATTCCAAGTTTAAGGGTTCAGAGGCTGATGTGACTTCAGTAGATGGAGGTTCAGTCAAGTATAAGTGTTTTTATGGCTGATGGGACTTCAGTAGATGGAGGTTCAGTCAAGTATAAGTGTTTTTATGGCTGATGTGACTTCAGTAGATGGAGGTTCAGTCAAGTATAAGTGTTTTTATGGCTGATGTGACTTCAGTAGATGAAGGTTCAGTCCAGTATAACTGTTTTTAAATCTGAAGATGGTTCAACTCTATGTGTGAGTGTTTTAAATATATAGTTGATTAAGCTAAAATTGTCTCCTTGGACTGTATTGGCGAAAAACGCAGTTCCGAGGACTAGTTGAGATTGTGGGGAATGCTGCATATTGGTTGAAGCAGAAGTCTCTCAAAGGGTTAACGGCAGCAGGCAAAGTTAAAGACAGACAGTGCTTCTCACTCAGTCCTTGAGATAACAGCACCAGTCTGTAGTGTAATCGGATACCTTTCCTTTGAGTCAGTGAACACCAGCAAAGTTACGTTTTGAATTAATTAAAGGAAACCAGTGGGTTTCTCCACCTCTTTGATAAAAGTTATTATTTTCGAAAGCAATTGATTGAAATTGCCAGAATCTTAAGTTTTACTTACTTGAAATAAGGTTTATCTCATTTATCTGGAGATTAATAGAAACTTAAAGAAGATCATGGACACCATTTTAAAAAGTGTAAATCTGGAGATGATAGTTGATTTTGCTAATACTTATGTGTATGTAAAAGAAAAAAAACTTGTTAAAAGAAAAATTGTTAAGATAAAGAAATAATTAAGTTGTAAATGTTATACAAGTTTGTGTTAAGCAAATTGTAAATTTAGTTCTGAGTTGAGATCAGAGCTAAGCTTGCAAGTTGCAGTAATTCAATTTGAATTTTCAAACATTTTTAAGTTTTAAAAAAAAAGCGCAAGTAGAGGAAAGGCGTGGGTCAAACAAGAGATGAGCTACGTAGTTCAATGGCTGGCCTTGAATTGACAGAAAAAGAAAAATTCAATAATTTGGAAAAGTAAGCATATCACCCAAGTCTCTCCAAACTAAGCAGAAACCACAAGGTTCGGGAACAAAGGAAGCTGAAACAGATTCTTTTGAAGAGAAAGAACTCCCCCTAGTGACAGGGAGAGACGTTGAAGTCCTGGAACAACCAGGGGAAATAGCTAGAGTGCCCCCTGGTGACATTCGGAGACAGTTACCGATTAGGAAGATGCGAAACCCCGACACAGTGACTGTGGGAGCGAACCCCACGATAGACGTTTACTTCCCATGGACACCCAGTGAGATGATGGCTATTATGTCTACAATCCCAGATAGAAAAAATCTCCTGCTGCCTTCATGGATTCCGTGAGAACTACCATCTCAATTTATCAAGCTGATTTAAGGGACCTCTGGGCCCTAGTCCAGCAGATTTTAACCCCAGCAGAGTACCGCAATTATCTTAACCACCTGAATTATGCTAGTCATGCCGCACTTCAGCAGGCCTATGCGTTAGACGACGATAGAAAGACACAGATCTTGAATGCGTTGAATAGCACATTTCAAAGGCCCATAAATCTTTCTGTTATCTTAGACCTAAAACCTAAGAAGACTGAAGAGCCAGAGGAATTTCTGGAGCGTTTTAATGAAATCTACCGGGGGCAGTCAGGCGATTTGCTGTATCAAAATGGTCAGAATTCCCCTCAATATTGTGCTATGTTAATGCATTGCCTACCACCTTCTGTGGTTACTGCTGTGAAATGTAATAACATGAATTGGACAGAGAACGACCCTTCCCAGGTGGCAAGGGCAGTCAGATTTTATTGGAAGGAGGGTGTAGGCCAAGAAGGAGGCTCAGTTACAAAGGTTAAGACTGAGTATGTAATGAAAAAGGATGATTGGCGATCCCAACAAGCGGCAGAAATAGTAGTTTACCAGCAGTAGCCCCAATATAGTGACTTTGGGTGGGTGGATCAGCGAAGAGGAGGATACCAAACCCACCCAAAGGGACCCTCACCCCCTTTTTATGGCCCACCGAACGAATCAACAGCTCTACAACCGCAGCCCCCTCTGAGGGGCCATTGGTCTACTGGAAGAAGAGGACGGGGCAGCCATGTCTTCTGTGCAATCAGCACTTAAATTACCATTATCCGACCACACGCAGCAATTGTCAGGGTTCCAAGGACAGGTGTGTGAGTATCCTATTTCTGAACCTGTGACAGTCACTTACGAGAATAAGTCTGCAGATCATCAGTTTGTAGTGACTACTGGATTGGACTGTAACTTGTTGGCCCGAGATTTACTGTGTATCTTCCAGCCAAAGCTAGAATGCGGAGATGAGGGGGTAACGGTTACATCATGGAGGATGAGACAACAGTGCTATATTTCTATCACCCCCCAGTGGTGGACGTTAGACGTTGAACAGTCACTGCATCACGTTACCCTGGCCTATGACAGAACTGGACGAAATAGGGAGTTGGAGGACAAATACCGGCCATTACTTGAGACCGAATGGCCAGTCAAGGTTACAGCCACAGTCACGGGAAAAGAAGGTACAGCCGATTTTGTTACAATATCACCACATTTATGGCCACAGTCAGCTTCGGTAAGCCCTCATATTACACGTCAGGTCCATGACCAGTACCATGCCAGGGATATGGGGCGAATGGTCAGGAGGGCAGTGGATCATTCGGATCCAACAGACTACGCACTTCAAGTCATGCCGGACGGCACTACCATAAAATATTTTGAGGTCCCTGAAACGATTAACACTCGACTGCAGCATCACAGGGGACATGATGTGTTGGAATATGTCAATCCACAGGTCTGGGCGGAATACCCATCACAAGTGGGAAAGACAAATGTTACACCTATTAAGGTGATGATTAAGGATCATGGAAAGCTACCTTCCATTCGACAATACCCCCTGAAATCTCAAGCTGCTCCATCAATAGATAAATTAATTCAAGAGCTGTTGAAACAGGGTATTTTGGTCCCTTGCCAATCAGAATGTAACACCCCCATACTTGCTGTGCCTAAACCAGCCAAACCAGACCAGTACCGATTAGTACAGGATTTACGTTCAATCAATGCCATCGCATAGCCGTTACATGCTCTCACCCTCCAACAGGATATTACGGTGTATAGCTCCCACTCGGTCATCGCACTACTGAGGCAACTGCAGACTCAGCATCATACCGCAGCTCGTCAGAATAGGTATGAGATATACCTTTTGAACAATCCACGTCTGACATTTAAATACTGTACCACTATCAATCCAGCCTGTTTTCTTAGTGGTCCCCCTGTCCATGAAGACGCTCCTGGCCACGACTGTTTAGCCTTGATTCAGGAAACTACCACAATAAGGGGCGATTTGAGTGACATTTCGTCAGAACAACCTGACATGATTATGTGTGGTCAAATATCCCACCGGGGTTTAGTTAATGACCTACTGCAGGCCCTCCTTATGCCTGCGCAGATTTCCGTTATTAAATGCGCTGCCCACACGAATGGTACAACCCCAGTTGACGTTGGTAATGAACGAGCAGATTGTGCAGCGCGAACAGCCGCGCAAATTCAGCAAGTGATGGTGCCTAAGATGTTAAGTCAGACTAAACGATCTACTATAAATATGTCTGCTTCTGACAAGTCAATGCCAACCATCCAAGACGTCATAAGGTTACAGGAGGACGCTCCTGAGAGTGATAAACAAATGTGGAAACGGTTAGGTTGTACATATGATTCTGTTTCCTCTTTATGGACCACGCCTGCAAATCAGACTTGTATGTCTGATGTGCTGGCTTTATGGGTCATTGAATGTGTACACTTTGCAACTCATTGTGGTGCTCGAGGGACTAGTGATTTGTTGCTGGACACTTGGTGGCACCCTAAAATGCAGGGGTTGGCCCAAAGTATCAGTAATCGGTGTTTGATTTGTCAGCAATATAACACCGGAAAAGGTATCCCTTGTGGGAAGGGGCAAACCCTGTTGCCCAGTGGTCCCTTTGAGACGCTCCAAATGGATTACATTGAGTTGGAAAGGTGTCAATGTTATAAATATGTTTTGATCATTGTGGATGTGTTCAGCAGATGGGTCGAGGCGTATCCGACTATCGATAATAAAGCTGCTACTGTGGTTAAAGTCTTGATGAGGGAAATCATTCCCCGGTACGGTATACCAGCTCAGTTAAGTTCTGATAATGGGCCTCATTTTATTGGACAAATTAACAAGGAGTTTTGCTCCCAGTTGGGCATACGCCAGCAGTTACACTGTGCTTATGGACCGCAGGCGGCCAGGTTGGTTGAGAGACACAATCAGACCCTCAAAACTAAATTGGCTAAATTAAGAGCAGACACGGGACTGACATGGCTTAAGTTGCTCCCCGTTGCCTTCTTCCAGCTGCGGGTTACACCTGCGGGACCGGCCCGGCTCTCTCCCGCCGAGATTCTTTATGGCAGGCCTCTTAGAACTCCCTGGAGCCTGCAGGTTCCCAGACTGGTTCAGTTTCATCAGATGACTGAAGAGATGACCACCTATGTTCTAGCCCTCACGCTAGTGCTCAAGGAACTCCATGGCCAGGTCCGCGCGACTCACCAGCCATCGCCCCCAGTACCTAGCTCACTTTCAGTCCAGCCCAGTAGTTATGTCATGGTCAAAACTTGGACTAGGAAGGGGTCGGAGCCGCGATGGGACGGGCCCTTCCAAGTTCTCCTTACCACCCCCACAGCAGTTAAAGTGGAGGGGTGAAGTGCTTGGGTCCACCTACATCACTGTAAATTGAGTCCATCTCCACTACTGTAAAAGGTCGGATACTAACCTGCCTCCCTTCTCCAGTGCTATTTTACAGGTGTGGAGCATGATGGAGTGGCTACGCATCGCCTATATGATATTTGGCCTCACTTCGCTTGGTGTGTTATTGGCGATGGACATGGAAAAGGGGAATATTATGTATCTGTGTAGCCCCAACCAATCTACAAGGTTACATCACCTCTGCAAAGGTGATGTTCTTCGCTGCCCCCATATGCGAGGACATGGTATCGACTCATGGAAGGTCATCAAAGTTAAGGAGAATGCAGGAGTCATGAAGCAGTTGCACCGGTCCCGGCGATGGGAAGGGAACATTATATGGACATTGCCTTGTTTTTGGAATACATGTAAATTCGATTTTGGATGTGTTAAGAGTGGTGCAATAAAGGTAATATCAGGCTGTCAGAAGAGCGTAGGAAGAGGCTATGAGGAAGTGAAAGGGACTAGAGAGAGGATGGGGCGTATGAGAAGGGAAGTACAGCTAGAACGTAGGTTACCGGGAGATACACTTAAGTTAGTTAAAGGCCAAACTGAGGAAAACCCAGGTAGTAAACCTTGGGAGCCATCGGGGCAATAACCAAGGAATTGTCTCAGCTACGGTTGTTTGCAATGCAGAACCGGTATGCTCTTGACTATCTTCTGGCCCGTGAGGGTGGGGTATGTGCCATAGTGCAGGGCAAGTGTATCATGGGAGTTCAGGATAACATCACTAAATTTATGGATCACATACGGGATCACCTGGACAGAATGCAGGATCCTGGCTCTTGGGATAACTGGGGATTTGGAGGTTGGAAGGACTGGTTGATAAATATGGCCATGTATCTAGTGGTAGCTATCGGCTGCATCTTTGTAGGCCTGGCCATCCTTAAATGTGTGATGGGTAAAATTTAACCCCAAAGAAAATATTTAACTGTTAAAATCCATGAGGGTGAAGCAGATGAAGGGGGGGCTGAGACAGGAATTGGAAATGCAGCGACGGATCTTTTTAGATGAGGAACCGTAGCTATGGATTGGATAGTTCGGTTATCATGGAATGATAAAAGGAGGGAATGACGAATGTGATATAAAATAGTTACTTTCGAGATATTAGTTAATGTAATGTAGAAATAAGCCACTTTGATTCTGGCAAGTAGAGACAAAGGATTTTAGACCGCATGGAAAAAGCAGGAAGAGGTGTGTCTATGAGAGTGATGCTGCATTGATAGGGGCCGGAGAAAGGGATTGGAAGTGAGCCAATCAGAATAGATCAAACAAGTCAGGAGGGACATAGGATGACCTACGGGTGTCGAGTATGTGAAACTTGATGCCATTTGAATGTATGAGTACTGATCTCTTTGTCTGGGACCTTCACTTAGTTCCTGGGGCTGCAGAAAGCAACATGTTATCTGTATCACTGTGGACTAGGTAGCTTGCAAGCTGAATAAAATAACTTCTTTTTACTTGCAAATCCATCTCGACTTTTATTGAGGCCAGACTGACGGAGAAAGAAATTTGGGATTCAACAAGGTGATCCTCAGGTCAAATCACCACCAGTCAGCTCTCCCCCCTCAAAGGAGACAGCAGCCTATTCCAGGCTTTTTCAAAATCACGGTCGCTACCCGTGGGTGGGTCACGGACGTGTGTCGGGAGGGCCGCGGAGCGATTGGCCGTGGCACTCCCCATCGCAGAAGAAGCGCCCAACAGCAGCGAACGGCTTTTAGGTTGTGAATCCCTCCCGCATTCGCCAGTAATCACAGCATTTTGCCTTGCTCCATCCATCCGACTGCCACCCAAATTATCCAATGGGTGATTAGCTTCCTTACGTCACATCCGATGTCTAATTGTTCCGCTGACCAATAGGAGCAGGCGGGGTCGGTACCTCCGGCAGTGGACTGTTGGAGTTCAGGGCCTGTGAAGGACACGGAGAGCAGCCAAGTGAAGTTTGTATGAGGGGTGAGAATGACGAGTCATGGTGCTCGCAGTCAGCACCAGTTCACTGGCTTCCACAAGTACTTCAATGCCTACACCATCACAGGGAGGAGGAAGTTTGCTATAGCTACATGAACAGGGATTGCAGCAATTTGTTTGTTCTTCAAACTGAGATCTAAGAAGGTGGCACCGGCAGCAATTACAGAAAAGCAATTGCGTGTGGTTCTCCTCTAGGGCAGGGCAAGTGGAATTTAAGTACCAGCATGTGAAATCTGTGTGAATGTTTGAAACCTCTGCAATCGTGCCACTATAATGGTGTATGATAAGTTATCAGTCTTCACAAATACAACTCACGGGATGCCATGTGCTGTTTAAAAAAAGAGAATTAGTCCGCATGCATGCCCCCTCAGGCACATCCGACAGTGCACAGGCCCGGGGCCCAGCGTGGCAGGCTGCCACCTCTTACATCAGCGTGCTATCCCAGTACCATCTTGTCCTTACGTCAGCACGCTGTCCCAGGACCATCTCCTCCTGACATCAGCGTGCTTTCTCAGGTCCAAATTTATTTTCAAAAGTGGCAGGGTCTTCGCACTAGAAGTGGGGAGAGAGATCAGGTCACGTGCCCAGCACGCAATCCGTGCTTTGACTGCGAAATCCTCCATTTTGTAGCTGCCAGCAAGCAAACAACATGAATGTGTGAAGAACTGAAGATGGATCAGTTTTTAATAAGAAAGAGACGGCCAGAGACACAAACAGGCCAGGATCTCAAAACTAAATTTACTGGAGAGAGCTTCCCAGGAGACTCCACGGCAGGACAAAATAGTGCTGATGTGAGTTCCAGGGCCTCTGATGAACAATCAATTAAGAAGCTGAAATCAGAAACACAGCAGTATAAAGATGATTTCTTGAGTTATGGTTTTATTAATTGTGCCAATGCAAATCAGGATGCAAAGCACATGTGTGTTATGTGCAGGGAAGTACTGGCAAATGAAAGATTATTCACTCAAAACTTAAAAGCATTTGAAGACGAAGCATGGTGAGTTTGAGGACAAACCTAATAATCTCCTTCAAAGGATGTCGTGAGAACTTAAATCATCCACTGAAGCCCTTAGCAGAAATGTAACACTGAACGACAAAGCAAGTGAGATCATGAGAACCAAGCAGGCTCATCTGTCGCATTAAAGGTAAGCAAAAGAAGTCAGTCGTGAAGTTCGGGCAGCATGGGTCACGAAGGTCAGTCGGCGAGGGTCGTGAAGGTCGGCTGGCGTGGGTCATGAAGATTGGCTGGCCGACGTGGGTCTCAACCGATGGCCGGTTGGTAAAAAAGGGTCCCGGGCAAAAAAAGTTTGAAAAACACTGGCCTATGGTCATCTGGGACTATGGCAGCTTTACCTATTGGGTCGGATACCAGGGGTAACTCCCCCCCCCCAACCCCCCCACCCCCCCCCCACCCACCCCCACCCCCCACCCCCCCCCACCCCCCCCACCCCCCCCACCCACCCCCACCCCCACCCACCCCCCACCCCCACCCACCCCCACCCCCACCCACCCCCCACCCCCCACCCACCCCCCACCCCCCACCCACCCCCCCCCACCCCCACCCCACACACCCCCACACACCCCCACCCACCCCCCACCCACCCCCACCCCCCTCTTCTTTGGAATAGCAACATGGGATCTTTTACGTACACCTGAAAAGACAATTGAGGCTTTGGTTTAACGTCTCATCTGAAAACTGCTTTCTCTGACAGTGAAGCATTCCCTCAGGACTCCACTGGAATGCCAGCCTTGATTTTTGTGCTCAAGGTCTGAGCTAAAAATGAGAGCCAACTTGAGCGGCAACTGACCCCATGCAGTAATGAAATGCATGTGCATACCAGACATGATACCACTCAATAACGACGCAAGAGAGTAGAACGGTAAAGAAGGCTTTAATAAGCTGAAAACTAGCCTGATGCCGAGACGGGTGCTTACTGGGTGCCGCCTACAGAGCGGCCCCTTATATACGACTCCCTGGTGGGCGGAGCCAGAGGCGGAGTCCCCCAGGGTTCCAAGCCCGATCTTAAAGGGGACATCACTTACATGATGATAAGGGTACAGTAACACAGTAACCATTCATCACAAGCTGGAAGATCAGAATCTGGCAGTGCTTGCTGGTATGTAATGATAAGTTCTCATTCCTCAAAATGCTGTGCTATTTTCTATTTGGACAAGGTACCTCGGCAAGATACATTGTGAGCACTAATCATGTGCGCTCCAATCAAATTTAAAAGCTATTATTAAACTTGTTGAGGTGGTATACGGCTCATTAGAATTCTGTCCTTTTACCACTGAGATATCCATCTCAGACTGCTAGCATAAGATTTTATTTCTGATGATAATAAGGGCTCTCTGGGTAGCACTATTGGGTTTAGTGAAGATGAGTTCACAATTTGAAACACTATTAAATTGTCAATTGACAATTTCATTAAGAATGGCTGAGTGGGAAATGCAAATCTCACATGGGTGTTTGTCTAAGATTAAAGGTACATCACTGAGCGACTATAGAAGAAGCAATGGGTGAGCAATCTAATCCTTTCAACATCGGTCTTGGGAGCTTTACCAAATGAACTCAGTGCACAAAGTGGAAAAGCATTCTATTCCACAGAACCAGCAGCAGGGGTCTTGCTGAGCACATACAAAAACAGATTGTGAAAGGTCAAACTGGAGCAAATCTGGCATCTGCTGCTGGATAAACTGGTCCCCTGTGGCCAGCATAGTGGAATTCCAGTGTAGGCTGTTCCAAGCGATTTTACAAAAATCCTCCACGACAATAATGACAACCAGTTTACCTACTTCAAACTGTCGTTTCGCATTTACAGTCAACAGTAGAATTCTGCAGTTTATCTGATAAAAATACATACATGTATCCATAGGGAGAGAGAGGGAGTACATAAAGGCAAGCAACAGATGAACAGCCTATTATGAAACTGTATGCTGGTTCTAGCTGGTTGATGTGAATGTATACAAATCAATCTGCTATTAACACACACAGGGCTGGAACTTGCTGAAGCAGAGCATCTTATGGAGTATGCAGCTTGCTCAACCTCTTTTCTGAACAAAAATGCTGTGTGCATTTTCTGGATGGACAGGCTGACTGCAAGATTACAAATGTATCCCATATCCAATGGGATTGAAGGATTGAGAAAGAAACCGGAACAACAGAGAAGAAAGTAAGATCAATTGAGAGTCAGAGGAGTACAGAAAGGAAAAGAAAGGGAGGATTAAGAGAGTGAGAAAAATGGAGGCAGAAAGAAAAAGTGAGAAAAATGGAAGGAGGGATTCTCCGCTGGCGGGTTTCTCAATTGCCGTACCAGCCTCCCCGAACAGGTGCCGGAATGTGGCGACTCGGGGCTTTTCACAGTAACTTCATTTTTAAAAGTCTACTTGTGACAATAAGCGATTTTCAGCAGCGTGCGCACGCCGGAGGATTTCCCGACGGTGCGGGGGTGCCCACAATGGGAAACCCCATTGGCCGGCTGGTGGAATGGAGGATCCCGCTGCCGGTGGGGCAGCGCCACACCAGAGAAACGGATGCAGTGGGACAAAGAATCCCACCCAAGAACGCTCACATTTAAAAAAAACAAATTTAGTGTATCCAATTAATTTTTTCCAATTTAGCGTGTTCAATCCACCTAGCCTGCACATCTTTGGGTTGTGGGGGCGAAACCCACGCAAACACGGGGAGGATGTGCAAACTCCACACGGACAGTGACCCAGAGCTGGGATCGAACCTGGGACCTCGGTGCCGTGAAACTGCAGTGCTACCACTGCGCCACCTTACTCTCTCATTTTTTAAATCTCGAAGAACAATTAATGATCTGAAATGAATGAGGCTCCGCAGTTTAAATTATCGTTTTTGTGGGCCGTAGAGGTTCAATGACAATCAATAATAATTAGCACATTGTTAACTCAGTACTTGATCTATTAATTAGCAGACTTAAATTACCCATTAAACTCACCAGAGGAAGGTATGTGCAAATCCAATAACTTCTTAAAACTGAAGGGGTGGCTAATGGTGAGATGCTGCCATGCAAAGCAAATTGACAGAGCAGCAACCACTCAATCAGCAGGTTTTGGAGATTCATGACGAACGGCGTATCTCTTAATCCCCCATCTTTGCACCTCAGTAGCATGCACTGTTCATACAGTGCTACCTTATCAGCAACATCCAACTCGTACTAAGCAAAAGCGAAGGTTCGTGGGGTGGTGAATTTTTGATTCTGAGTGGGTCAGCATCCTGGTGCAAACATATAAAAATCGGCAGAAATGTAAAAACTGTCACAAAGGCAAGGTCTACCCTAAAAGTTTAAATTCAGTTTAAACCAAAGCATTGCGCACTGCTGTTTTTTTTAAATTTACTTTGACAAAATTACATTGATCCAATTAGGGAAAATTATTTTGTGCATTATTGCTCATTTTTCTTTCCTTATTTGAAGTTTCTCTCTGGGCACACACCAATCTCAGATTGAGGTGTTGGAGAGGAGACCTGCTTTGAGCCGTCTGCCAATGCTCCTCTGTATTTGCCTGTGACAATGTATCACCACTGATTGCCCCTTTGTTTCCCCTTCCATACCTAAGTGAAAACACCTGGTTTATCTTCAGCACTCCTGTTTAACTCGGGTGTGCTCCAGTTTCAAAATAAAAATTCCTTTCTTTAAGCCAAATGACAGAGTGAAATGTGTATTTTTTTAGAGAGAGGGCGTGTGGAGATGGGCTTGGTTAAAGGAGATGTAAGAACTCGGGAGACTGGAATACAAATGCACAAATTAAGAGATCATGGGCGCGATCCAATGGCCACGCTGCACCCGAAGAGCAGCCGATAGAAGTCGGGAGACCCAGTTCCCAGGATCTGCTCAGCTCGCAACGCCTCATGATGCAACACGATCTCGCGAGACGTTGCAATGTAAATCATTTTTTGGCAAATCTGCATATTCGAGTGAGGTAGTCAGTCTGACTCCAATGTGCAGATTCCCGGGATACGTGAGGCTTTGGGATTCATCCCTTTTGCCTCAGAGACCTTGGGCGAGTGCCGTTCAGCACTGGAATGGCACTCATGGGGGTCTCCCAGGGGATTGGTGGCTCCTAGCTGCATGCAGAGTGGTGCCGTCCCAGGTGCCAGACTGGCATCTTTTGCACATGTGCGATCAGGCCGGGTTACCCTGCATGGGTGTTGGGGGGGGGAAACAGGGACCCAACCATAGAGTATTCCAGCTGGGAATGGAGGAGATCAAGGTTCGCTTCGGGGGCCTCTGAGATCGAGACGCCATTTAAAAATGGCATCCCGATCTCTCGCTACACTAGGGAGGTCTGGCGAACGGAGCTCCCCACTGTTCAAAATGGGGCTATGTTTGGCCCCGGCACGCGTTTGCATTTAGGCCCCTTATACATGAATAGCCATGTGTTTCACTGCAAGCACCGGGAATTATGCAGCTGAACGCACTCGCTATGGGGCTTTGTTCCCATTTGGGTGAATTGCGCCCCATGTTTCTCTTTACCTTGTGCAACATCTGGGGTGCTTTTTAAAACTTCCCCTTCCTTTCCAAAACAAAATGCCAATATCACAAGAACAATGCTACAGTGAGCAGTTAAGCTGACAATAATGGATGGATTACACTAAAGATGTAATTACATAAGATATACAAAGAATATTTGACATTTTGTTTTCTTCCGTGATACACAAGGGTTTCAGTGTTCCCTCACCACAAGTATGCAATGCCTTCAATTCTTAATAAATATACATATCGTAATTATATCATTACTATATAACATATCTAATTACCATGTTTGCACTCGCCAAGCAGCCTCAGTATGCAAATTGCATTTTAGTTTTATACTGTCACTTTGCTACACACACGCAATACACCCACACACATGCACTATTAATGCAGCAGCAAGACATTCCCAGACCACAAAACAAAAAGCTCCCAGCAGTCAATTTTGCACTACAGAAAAGCAGTTGTCAAAGAATCTAGCCCCAAATTTAAAACAGTGACTTGAGCTTTTGAATCGATTAGCTCGCTCATGGATCAAGACTTTCGGGCCTTCACAGGCGACAAACAGAATATTATCTCCCCAAGTTGTTGCAATTGGAGTCCCAATGTTCCACAGGTTAAAATGGTGCTTTAATTTATCCAACCCATTCCATGAATTTGATATCACTATACATGAATGAGTAACACATCATAAAGGAGTTTAGGTAATATTATCATTTTGATTGGCGGGCTCGAGCTGCTTGCTTTGGGGTATTCTGCTGTCTGAAAGACATGATATAAATGCCGTTGTACAAACTGTGGTCTTTTATGCCAGGAAAACTGGCGTCAAAAGACCATAGATTCACAGTCTTGCAGAGAGTTAGCAGGCAGCTGTCGTGGAGCTCGCAGTTCCAGCTGCCGATACGGCCACCCGCACTTCCGGGTCAGAGGGCGTGCATGCGCACGACGGCGGCCTCCAGCGGCCGCAGTGTGCTCCATGGCGGACTCAGACCATGGATCTGGACCACGGAATTAGTGCCCCTGATCGGCCACTCGCTCGAATCGGACTGCCCGCACAAAAAAAATCCCAGTCCCGAGTGACGTCCCCACTGCCCTCCGATCGGCCTGCCCCCGACTGTGGCGGCCGCGGATTGAGTCTGCAGCCGCCTTGCGAGTTTCCCGAACAGCAGGACCACATTAGAAATACGCATTCGGAGGGCAGTACGGTGGCACAGTGGTTAGCATTGCTACCTCACGGCACCAAGGTTCCAGGTTCGATCCCGGCTCTGTGACACTGTCCATGTGGAATTTGCACACTCTCCCCATGTTTGCGTGGGTTTCGCCCCACAACCCAAAGATGTGCAGGGTAGGTGGATTGGTGACGCTAAATTGCCCCTTAATTAGAAAAAATGAATTGGGTACACTAAATTAAAAAGAAAAGAAATACGCGTTGGGAATTCGGCCAGTCGGGGGTGGAGAATAGCGGTGCGGGCCTCAAACAATGGCCTCCGGTGGTGGATACTCAGGGGGTGAAGAATTGCAGAACAGGCGCCGGTTTCGATTTCATGCGGGAAAACGGATTCTACTCCCCGTCGCCAAACGCGATTACAGCGTCGGGGTGCGGAGAATCCAGCCCAAGTTCTTTCTTTCTGCCTTAAATTTCCAACTGGGATTGGAAGATCCTCAGATTCATGGGCCGGGATTCTCCGACTCCGCGCCGGGTCGGAGAATTGGCGGGGGGGGGGGCAGAATCGCGCCACGCCGCTCCGACGCCCGCCGATTCTCCGGCGTCAATTCTCGGGTGCCCGCGGGATCGCCGCAGTGCCGATCGGGGGCCATTGAAAGCAGACCCCCCGGCGATTCACCGGGCCTCGACGGGCTTAGTGCCCGCCAAGTTGGCCAAGTCCCGCCAGCGTGGGTTACGTATGGTCCCACCCAGCGGGACCTCGGAGTTCTGTCTGAGGGGGCCGTCGTGGTGGGGGGGGGCGGGGGTATCCGACTCCAGCGGGGGCCTCCACGGTGGCCTGTCCCGCGATCGGGGCCTACTGATCGGCGGGCTAGTTCCATGGGGACCTATGTTCCTTCGCGCCGTGCCCCTGTAGAGCTCCGCCATATTTCCCAGGGGCCGGCGCAGAGACGGGAACCCACACGCATGCGCAAATCCATGCCGGACGTGGCGCGCATGCGTGGACTCGCGCCGGCCATGGCGCACCGACATTCGGGTGCCGGAGCTGTGGGCACCACTCCGGTGCCATACTAACCCCCTAGGAAGGGGTAGATACCTGCCACTTGAGGCCCGTTGACGCCAGAGTGGCTCGCGCCGCTTTTCATGCCAGTGTCAGAACTTGGCTGCGGGATTGGAGAATCCCGGCCACGTTCATTTGGAGCCAGGTAATATCCTGCACAGTAAGAACAGAGATTTATGAAATCTGCATTTTACATTTTTAATGCACTTCAGTTCTGCAAAAGTTATTTTCATTGCTGTGTCTGTTGACTCCAACAATAATATTCTTCAGAGGCTAGGAAAGGCTTCCCCTGGAGCATTTAAATATTCACAGTCATCTCCCATGGAGAAAAGTTTTAAACTCCCAACTGAAGATAAATAAAAGGCTACATTTCATTTATCTTCTCTGTTAAACTGATATTGCGGGATTAGCCCAATATTGGGTTTGACTGTGGTGGTTCAGAGAACTTGACTGTAATTGTTCATTTGAACACTTCTTAAAATAATGGTGGTAAGTTATTGAGACATGAAGAGAAGGGATTCCAAGGACACTGCCTGGTAGTTCTAGAATTACAGAAGGTGATCCCAAAATGCTAGAATCTCTTGCAATAAATCTGTAATTTGATACATTCAGTCATGGTAACTCAATGGTCCTGAAAATTAGGTTTATATTATATTTCATTAAATATCTGGTAAGTATGCATTGGAGTTTCAGGAGAAAATTGTATTTATTTGCTCCCCTCCTTTATTTATTTATTGTTTAATATTTTATTCAGTCCATTTTCATATGAACAAACAAAAGCAGAATAACATCCAAACAATATTATAAACAACCAACATCCACTCTTCCCTGCCCCCCGGATACCACCCCCTTCTCACATCCCGCCTTCCCCATTGGCACCCCCCAATGACCCCTGAAATCTCGTGAAAGAAATCAATAAACGGCATCCACTTCCGAGTGAACCCATCCACCAACCCCCCTCAAGATGACCTTGACCTTCACCAGCCTCAGGAATTCCACCAGGTCACTCACCCACACAACCCCCTGCTTTCAGCTGCTCCGAGTCCCTCCACCCAAGCAAAATCTGTCTCTGAGCCACCAGGGAATCAAAGCCAGAACATCGGCCTCTCTACACCCTGGACTCCCGGGTCTTTTGACACCCCAAATATCAGCAGCTCTGGACTTGGGAGCACCTGCATCCCCAAGCACCTTGGACATTATTTCAGTGAACCCCTGCCAGAGCCCCTTCAACCTTGGACAACCAGAACATGTGAATGTGATTCGCAGGTGCTCCACCCTCCCCCCGGGCACATCTATCCTCTACCCCCTAAAAGAACCTACTCATCCTTGTTACCATCATATGCGCCCTATGTATTACTTTAAACTGGATGAGGCTTAACCTCGCACACGATGAGGACACATTTACCCTCTGCATGGCCTCTGCCCACGTCTTGCCGCATCACTTCCCCTCCTACTTGCGCTTTATGTCCTCCATCAGGACCCCCTCCCAGTCCATCAACTCCTTGTAGACATCGGACACCTTCCCTTCCCCTATCTCATCCCTCGACAGCAGCCTTTATTATCACCCGATTATCTGTTAATCTGGGAGGACTCAGGGCAATCACTCATGTCAAAAGGCCCTTGACTATCTATGGTAAGTGACCATCACTCACGTATGAGTCTGGGCAATGAGTACTAAAGAACTGTTGAAACCATCACAAGTGAGTTCAATGTTGTTTTCATCCAATAATCATGTGTTGTTATGAATGCAAAACTTTATCAGGCAGTTAGGTTTCAAACTGTCTCCTTTAATTCAAGGTAAAATGGAGAAGCTTAGAAAGGGGGATGTGACCTCCAAAGAAATCTGCTCAGAGACAAACCCATGTGGCAAGGTTGTCACCGGGACAGGAGCCCAGATCAAAACTTATTGAAAGTAAGGTTCATGTTTTAACACCTGGACACCAAGGAGGAAGCACCTGGCCCTGCTGAAAACAAAATCACAAATTCTCCAAGTGGGACCAGATTCCAGTATTCCTTTCCCATTCCCAGTATCAACTATTTTCAATGGCACAAAATAGCAGTGTGGGTAGCGAGGCCGCACTCTGTACTCCTGACTCGGCCGCTTCCATTGCAGGAATAAGCATCTCTTACTCAGCCATCAATCTTTGTCTAGTTGAGCCAGGTTATAGGTGAATTGTGGTTCACAGCCCCATAGAGATGCCATGAACCATAGTCTAGATTCGGGAACCTTCTGAAAGATGAGTTTAAAAGGTCTTACCCATGCCCTATACCCCATCCATGACCCTTCCATGTCCATTCACTCAGTGTGTACATTGTACAGAAACCATGAGCCATATGACAATGATAGCAATCCTGAAATGCTGAGGGAAAAAAAAACACATTCTGAAATAGACTTTGGAAAAAAACTGCTGCTCTTATAACCTTACAAAAGTGTTAGTCAGCCAGAGACATTCATAGCATAAATAGCAGAGTTTTTTCCTCACTTCAGACCTCTTAATTTGTTATACAGTCATTAATATAAAAAACAAAGAGAAGATAACATATTACAACCTCATAAAGATGTCAATCAAATCAAACTCTCCACTTCCACCTGCCAAAACAGATGAATGAAATGAAAACAAAATGAAAACTGTTTATTGTCACAAGTAGGCTTCAAATGAAGTTACTGTGAAAAGCCCCTAGTCGCCACATTCCGGCGCCTGTTCGGGGAGGCTGGTACGGTGCTGAGTTGATCCATGCATGAGTCTTGGAGCTCAGCCAAGAATCAACAAAGACTCCATTTGGAGATGAATTATCTCGCCTTCTGTCTCTATTGATACAATTCCCCACAAGACTATCGGCAGAATTTCCCCCCCAAAAATGGCAAGTGTACCAGGGTGTTTTCCTCCAGAAACACGGCCTGGTTTTCTTACCAGATCTTCTAACAGTCTGTCAAAAAGAAAATCGGGGTGCGCAGTTTGTGCCGTCACTCTGGTGGGTCGGGGTCTGATGGAGCCAGCAAGCCCAGCTCCACAGCGATCAGGACACCATCTTTAAAGGGTGCCTCGATCTGCAGAAAAAGAAAAGTTCTTTCCCACCCACCCCATAGTCACGGAGGCCCCTTCCCCACAAACCTCAGGGTGACCCCCCCCTCCCACAGAAGTATTGTGGGGCACTCTCCTCCTCTCATTCATCGGCACGCAACCCCCTCCCCACACATAAATGGTCCCCCTTCCCCAATGGAAGCGGGTTGCCCCCCCGACAGCGCCCAGATGCTGGGAGAAATGCCCAGCCTGGGCATCAACCTCAGGGCCTCCAGGCACTTCTGCAGTCCCAGCATGGTCATCACGACTGGTTTTCATTTCCCATTACAGGGTGTGTAGTGAGTGGAAAATAGTTATATGACTGCATATATTGACATTACTACTTTTGCAAAATTGATTTGGAATGTCTCAATACTTCTATCAATTTCTTGCCTCACCACGTTCACAGCAACACACAACCAGTGTCAGTCAGGCCAATCCTTATTCTACTGCCAGATAATGCATCTGATCAGTGTTGAATGGTACATTGTCCCATGTTCCAATTTCCTTGCCCAATGCGATGATTCTCATGCTCCCACCAAGAGTGGTATAAATTACTAGTCACAGACCAATCTGACATATGTAATATTTATCTTTTTAATCCCTTGACTGTGTGCTGTTTGTGCCTGAATGCTCCAGCTTGCTTTACAACTTCGAATTCTATGTTTTATTTAACAAGGTGTGTTAAATCCATTGCGTCAATCATCCAATAAAGCAGATAAACAGTTATTCCAGCAGCAATAATTGAAGAGTTTGTGTAGCGTGAAGGAGGATGCCTTGCCCAGTCTATCTAATAACTTTGCTGAAATGTATTTCTCAAAGTCTCTTGGCGATGCCCAGATGCTAGCTAAGACTGGCATTCAAACTTGAGCGTCTTGGCTTGAACCTGAGGAACTTTCCACAAAGGGCGACATTGATCCTGGGGAGATGGGGGAAGAGTCTTGCCAGTAGTGGGGGATTGGGGGGTTGGGGGGGTGCACGAGGGGATGATGATAGTTAACAGAGGAGAAAGATTAATTAATTTGAGATGCTTTGCTGCAGCATCGTATTATCTGTTTTAAAGTAAATTAGCATACAACATGCAGTGGACAATTTTTATTTTGGATTTTAACAGTTATAATTCATTGATTTTCCTTAGAAGCTGGAAATATTCAAAGATCTTGCACACAACACCAGATCCTTGAAATGAAACCAAATTTTCTTTTTTGAATGTCATTGATAATGCTTTGAAGTACAATGCACATACTTTCCCCATAGAATGCTCCTCTGACATTAAGTTGCAGTTTACAGAAGGAACGTTCGCAGCAGCTCCCAAACACTAAAAGCCTAAAGGACATAATCTCAGTAATAATTTTGCTGAGGAAAAGTTTCCCTAGAGAAAATGGCCTTGCAAGGAGCATGTTACACTGAGCGGAATGCCGAGCAGCATCCTGCAACCACTTAAATTCAGGGATTTGTTCCATTTTCTTTTTTTTTTCTTTAAAAATGTTTTTTTTATAAATTGTTTTTCTTTATAAATTTAGAGGACCCAATTAATTTTTTTCCAATTAAGGGGCAATTTAGCATGGCCAATCCACCGAGCTTGCACATCTTTTGCGTTGTGCGGGCTGTTGTGTTACGTGCGTGGTCGATAACACGTGTTACTCAATCCTTGGTTGATGGTGAGGTCCTCTGAATCTTGTTGAAGAATACTCAAACTCATCCAGTAACAACAAAGATTTATTGAGTAACTATAACAATGAATGCCTGTTACCCTGTTGACAGTGCACCCACGAGAGAGAGGCCGAGAGACCCAGTGTGGCTGCTTTTTATACCCCTGTTGGTCCAGCCCTCCAGTGATCATGTGGTGCTGCTATTTACCCATTAACCCCTTGTGTGCATGCACCTACAGAGATCACTACATCTCCCCCTTTTAAATGTGTTACAGATTTTCTGTGTGGTGTAACAAAAATTGAACAAACATAATGAATTAAGTCAACTGGGAACCGATAAAACAAGTAATGCTGTGTACAGAATGTGATGGTAATAATAACTGTACAAAGCCAATCAACGTTTAAAAATTCCAATCCTAACGAAAAACTTTGAGTGCAGATTGTATGAGTTTGATCAGGTGGGTTGATCTCGTCACCTGTTATTGAGGTGGCAGTTGATGTCGTCATGTCGTCGTGACCACCATCAATGTTGATGTGTGTACGTGAGGACATCACAAGGCATTGGAATGGTCGAATCACTTTGTTGTCTGATTTATACATTTTTTTTATGCTTGTGGTAGCGATTCTGTGTTGCATCTTTCTTGAAAGCTGGTTTGTTTGTTTGTTGTGGAGCAAATGCGAATTCGCGAGATTTGTTGCCATGCCAAGGCATGTTTGTACTCTTGTTGCGCTCAATGTGTGTTCCGTGTGGATAATTTGAGTAATTGTCACAGTTATTGGTGTCAGTTACATTGAGCGTTTCTTTTTGAGAACTGTGAGAACGATCTGATGTCGTATTGATGTTGGTGACATCAGTCATTTGTGGTGGATTTGATTGTTGTTCTTTGCTGCCTCGGTGCTCCTCTGATGGAGACATTTCCGGTACATTTGAATCATCTGTGATCTCTTTATGCTCCTCTTCAGGAGTTAAAATCTTCAAGATTTCAATTGACGTGGTCTCACTGGACCCAAGAGTAGTCCTACTCTGTGCTTCTGTCAGTCTCGCTGTGATCCTGCACACTCTGTATGTCGAGTGTGATCACTTTGTCACTGTTTTCACATACAGTGGGTAGACATTCAGTGTCTTCTTGCCGATTAAATGAGCTGGGTAGACTTTCATAGTCTTCTTCTGGTGGCTCAAATAAGGTGGATAGACCTTCATAGTCTTCCTCGTTCACGGCTGTCGCTCCAGAGTCGTTGCTTGCGGCCATTCTGGAGCTGTCAATGAGCTCGCTATGGAGGCCGGTATCACTCCCTCAGTGGAGTCACTCTGTGCTCGCTGCGTGGCGTCGCCTTCTGCTAGGATATGTAACATGTGGTTGTCATCCATTTTGTCGATGAGCTGTCATGTCATCATGGTACTGGATTCTCCCACCATGGGACTTGTATGGAACTTGGCACCCATGTTGCTGCTGCAATGACCATCAGATCCAGAGAACTGATCCATGGTTGAGTGGCATTCGTCAATGAGCAAATCATCACTTCTTGTCAAGGATGTGTCATGGTGCTCTATTTGTCCAATGAGGAACTCATCTCCTGAGTAATCATCGTCAATGAACAAATCTTTTGCTATGGATTTGTCATTGTGCTCTTCTCTTTGGGTGTTGCAAACTGTATGTTTCAGGGTGCTGCGGAGGTAATCTTTAACTGTGGGTGGAGGCTCGGTCTTCATTTTGTTGTTCGAGGAAAAAAATCTGCGGTTTGTAGCTTTAAATTTCTTATTTGCAATTTTCGGGCATTTCCCTTTTAAGTGGGGGTGGTCCGGGTCCTCTGGCGTCATCACGCTCGTGACGTAACATGAAGGAATCGACTGCGCATGCGCAGTCCGAGTTTCCTGTACTGTGCGCTCTTTTCGCAACTGCGCATGCGCGGCTTCTCGCGCATGTGCGCAAGTGCATTTTGCCGTTTTTTCTCTGTTTGAGAAGTGTGCATGTGTGTACTGGCCGGAACGCTCTCGGTCAAGATGGCTGCCAAGCAAAAAGTGCTGCTGCATCGAGTGAGATCCTGCCTCTGCCTCGTGGTAAGTTTTGGCGCCGTTTTTTCTTTGGATAAATTGATGGTACTGATTTTCTTTTCTGTTCATGCACTATGCACTGTTTAATCACGATTTCTAGAGTTAGATACTGTTGCTGTGAACGTTTTTTTGTTAAATTTTTATCAGATAGTCCATAAATTAATTGATCTATTATCATGGCATCTCTGAAATCAGCATAATTACAGCCTTGTGCTAGTACCTGGAGGTCTGCAATAAAATCAGTGATAGACTCTCCGAATCTCTGGCACCTATTACGAAATTTAAGTCTTTCCAGCGTCTCACCAGACTGATTTTTACAGTGTTGTTCAAATTTTGCGATAATTACTTTAAATTTAGTTTTGTTTTCACCTTCCAAGAAATTGAATGAATTATATATCTCCATGGCCTGTTTCCCCGCCGCCAATAAGAGGTAGGCTATTTATTTTAGAATCTGGCGCAGCGGTTATGTCCTTAATTTCCAGAAATGGAAAGTGAGTCCAGCTTACTGGTTTTCTTTTGCCCGAGAGGTCCGACTGCTGCAATGCCTTCAGTGGTCGAATATCTATCCGTTTTTTTTCTTTTTCTTGTCTGTCGAACCTAATCTAGCTAGTTTCTGTTTTTGTTGTTAAGGCCAACACTCCTTGGTACCATGTTGTGTTACCTGCGTGGTCGATAACATGTGTTACTCAATCCTTGGTTGATGGTGAGGTCCTCTGAATCTTGTTGAAGAAGACCCAAACTCATCCAGTAACAACAAAGATTTATTGAATAACTATAACTATTAATGCATGAGTTCTTGACCTTAACTTGGAAACTAGGAATTGGTTAACAAGATTTAACAATAATAACTAAACGTAACTCCACTAACTATCTCTGTGATTCTGATGTTACCCTGTTGACAGTGCACCCATGAGAGAGAGACCGAGAGACCCCGTGTGGCTGCTTTTTATACCCCTGTTGGTCCAGCCCTCCAGTGATCATGTGGTGCTGCTATTTACCCATTAACCCCTTGTGTGCATGCACCTACAAAGATTACTATAGGGGCAAAACCCACGCAAACACGGGAAAAATGTGCAAACTCCACACGGACAGTGACCCAGAGGCGGTATCGACCAGTGCTATCCCACTGCACCACCGTGCTGTCCTTGTTTAATTTTCCTTTGGTACAGTGACTTATTTTCTTGAGTGAGTCACTTTAATTTCAAATCGTACTATTTTATACGTTTTGTTTTAACTATAAAATGAAGAAGTTATCGAATTGCTATTACCAATCTGAATTTGGACAATTGCCAGAGCTGTTGTTGCTACTTATTCCTAACATAGAAAACGCTATGCAAGTAAATGGTAGTAATGGACAGGAAGGCACTTCATAGGAGGTGTGAGGGCTAATGGGCAACAAGCCAGAAAGGGGGAAGGGAGGAGGGTTGACCAAAACTGTGGTCAAAGATGTGGGTTTTGGGGAGGGGCAGTCCATAAAGCAGAAAAGGTAGAAAGGTAGAGGAGTTTAGAGAAATCATTCAAGTGTATAGGGATTAGACCACTGGATGCAAGAACACCAATAATGGGGCAAAGAAAGGGGTGGGGGGCAATGCACAAAAACTTGGATGTTGGAAACATGGAAAGTTCAGGAAATCCATGAAAGAATGTCATCAGAAGAATTGTGAAGCACAACTCTGAAAGGATAATGGGACATTTAAACATCCAAAGTTAAAGTCGATGTTCAGGTTCGGACATTCTTGTTGGGGCACAACTCTGGTCTTTGTTGTGACGTGATGCTGGAAGTACTGCGCCTGTGAAATTAGTGAAGAGAATGGACAAAGAAGGTGGTGAGCAGCTAACAGAGGAAAGGCTGAGGAAAGGATGAATATGTAGAAGGGGAGGGAAGCAAACACAAAGGGCACGATTTTAACTCATCAAAACCATTTAGCTTTTACAGAGTTAAAATCAGGCCCAACGGGGGAACAAAGACAAAGGGAGAGCAACGAGAGGGGCACTGATCACTGGCCACAAAAGCTAACATATTTTTGCTAGTAGCTCACTATGGAGGTGAGACACCCAGCAGAATTGAAGCAACTGTTGACTGTGGAAGTGCCTGAAACCCTACCAGGTAATAGAATACACACCTAATTATGGTACTGTGGTTGAGTTTATTGCTATCTTCAACATCCCAGAAGCCAATCTCAATTAATACAAAAACAGAACAGTCTATAATTACAGAAAGATGAAAAAGCAAGTGAAAAGGATGAGATGAGGAGGTATCCCCAAAACCTGTGCTTCTTAGAGGATGTAAATTTACATCCGTCACGACAATATGCTCAAGCCTCTCATTTCCCTTCATTAAAAAACAGGACCATCACAAGAAATTCATGTCAGAGCAGAAGCACAGAAACATAATAGTTACTAAAGATTTATCGAAATGGATTGAGGGGAAGAAAAAGCAAGCATTTTAATTTATTTAGAATGCATCAATGGTGAATATGGAAAAAAAAAATTTAATTGGGCATTATGCTGACTTGCAAAAGATTATGTTTTGTTCCTTGAGTAACTTATTGGAAGTAATAAACGGCAAAGAATGTGTAAAATCTTTCCATTTTTGCCTGCATCAATGCTTAGCAAGTCAAACTCGGTGTGCATCCAGATCTGCAACTCAATATTTCTCCAGAATCATGCAACAAGGGCTCCATTCTACATTGCTGCTCGTCTTACCCTGCCTTGATATGAACACCGACAGTCAAGTGTGGAGAGCCTGAGTTACTGAAGCGAAATTCAAAAACACACTTCACCACATGGGCTGCAACTTATTGTCTACCAGAAAGAGCAGCAGCAGCTTAAATAGTCGAGAACTGCGTTGGGATCCGTGAAGCAGTGCAAAGTTAAAACAACGAGAGCCTGCAGTGTAAAAAAAACAAAATGACCACTTCTACTTCCAGTTAACTCCCGGGCAGGTGCCTGTCAGCACAAATTACGCATGACACAGAATCCATTGTCTTAAAAGAATTGAGAAAGGATAAAAAGCCACAAGCCTGCTCAAGCAGTGACTTTTGTCTTTCTATCTGCCGGCCCGCAGCCTGTCTGCCGCAAAGGGCTGGTTCGTGGGGAGGGACTTGCCTTACCTTGGGACATAGTGAAAAGGAAAACGTATTGACTCACCTTCTCTGCGTACTTGAACTTGACATAGAACCAGCTCGACTTAATCATGATCTCGCCTCCTGTTCCTCACAGCGGAACACAAAAACTAAAAAGTATTTCTGAAACTGAACCGTTCACGAATGAAAAAAAAAAAGCTTTTGTGCGGCAACAGGATTCCTGTATGAGGGATGCTTTTCCAAGAAGGTTTTCTCTTTGCATCCCCCCCACCCCCCTCCTCAATCTCAGAACACTCGGAGCTTGCTACTGAGCCCTGCTTCCTCAAAGCCTGGCTCTTGCGTGGCTCTGACAGATTGGCTGCATGCCAAGAGAATTTCTCAAATGGACTTCAGCTGTATTCATCACAAATGGCACATGTCAGTAAGCCAAGAGGCTTCAGACCTGGCCCAGTCCCAGGAGGCCAATCCCTCTGTGGCATGGATAATGAAATCCAACGCTTCCCCCCCTCCAGACACGGATTAACACCTGGCTAAACATTATTCTGACAGGAAACTGCAGTCCATCCGAGTTCACATGCAGGACTGCGCCCTGGTGCCACATCAAAATAACAGAACACAGATTCCAAAAAAAATAAATAATTACCAGGAGCTTGACTGAGCCAGCCCTTTCAAATCCAGTTTCAGAAGAATTGTGTTTGTCATTCAGCTTGTTCAGCCAGCAGTTACAACAGATGACAATATAACACTGTAGGACTCACTTGCTTTCCCCGATCTACGTCTTACTCTGCTGCTTCATACTTTCATAGTACAGTGGTTCAGTACATCAATTATATTAGAACAGCATTTGCAGCAAAACATACATGTAGGATTAACCCCATCATTCCCAAGTCTTTCAGAAATGGTTTGTTTGGTTTTGGTGTCATTAATACAGTGAGGGTCTTAAAAATAATAATTATGGGGTTTGTTGGATACCATTTGTTCCGAGCTTTCGATTGACTATTATTTGGGAATAATGGAGCGCAATGAGCTCGGACACTATCCTTTCTTAGACGAAACTGGACTGGAATTAGCCCCAAGACTTTTATCAGCACAATATATATCTAAATTAAACAGCAGCTAATTGTTGATTCTGATACACTGTGCATTATGACAACGATCAACATTTATCACATAATCGGGCTTGCAAACCCCCAATCTTCTTTCCTAGTTTGAACAAATATAAACTTTATGGCTTCAAGGCAATTCTAAAAGAAGGATTAAAGTGTGCAGTCATTTAGGATGATCGCCCCTTGATTCTTCAAGCATTGTTAAGCTCATTTAAAGTCATTCCAGAAAGCAGTGTGAAGTGTCTGCAGTTCATCACCAAACTGCACAACTGGATTTATTTTTGATCCACAGTTAACAATCATATTGCCTTCTGTGAGCAGGGGAGCAGTTCAATAGGCCGGCTGTGATACAGTTTCGAATTTTCTGCTTGTTCAAGCAGGCCATTGAAATTGAACTGCAGAGGCCTTAACCTAGTTACCAGACATTTGTTATCCTTTCTAATACAATACAAGATCTCCCTTGTTCTTGCCAAGTTATACTATTATATAGGTACAAGCGGCTATTACTGCTGTCCGGATGGAGCGGTGTCTTTTCAGGACACAAAATCTAATTGTTAAATAAATGTAGCCACCTCAGATAATGCCTCAATTTTGAAATTCTCATCCTGGTTTTCAAATCCCTTCGTGGCTTAGTACCTTACAATCTCTTTAACTCCAGCCCCACGTTTGATTGAATATTCCACCATTTTTGACCATGCTATCAGCTGCCTTAAAACTCAAGAATTCCCCCCTTAAACTTAATAATAATAATCACTTATTGTCACAAGTAGGCTTCAATGAAGTTACTATGAAAAGCCCCTAGTCGCCACATTCCGGCGCCTTTTCGGGGAGGCTGGAACGGGAATCGAACCCGCGCTGCTGGTCTTGTTCTGCATTACAAGCCAGCTGTCTTAGCCCACTGTGCTAAATTGCCTTAGCCTACTATGCTCACCCCCTAGACTTCTCAGCGACTCAACTTTAGGCCCACTTCCCGTAACATCTCCTTATGTGGACTGGTGTCAGATTTTGTTTGATAATCACCCATGTAAAATACCTTGGGTCATCTTTTCTTTATTCTTTCATGGGGCGTGGGCATTGCTGGCAAGGAAAGCAGCGTTTGTTGCCCATCCCTATTGCCTTTGAACTGAGTGGTTTGCTAGGCCATGCAGGGGGTGGCTAAGAGTCAACCACGTTGCTGTGGGCCTGATTTCACATGTAGGCCAGACACCAGACCAGGTAAGGGCGGCAGATTTCCTTCCCTAAAAGACATTAGTGAACCAGATAGGTTTTTAAGACAATCAGCAATGATTCCATGGTCATCATTAGACTTTTTATCCAGATTTCTATTGAATTGGATTTTATTGTGCTAAAGTGGCCAGATAAATGCATCTCGTTGTACAAGGTTTAATGACAGAAATGTGCAAGGGGGGATTCAGAGTTTAATTGCTGCAGAAGTTCCAGATCAGAATCAGGATTCTTTGTCTGCTCCGATTGTTAAAATTTATCTTAAGCTACAGGCATGCCGAGACCTGCGCTCATCAGGGGTTTCTTGCTGATGGGGGACATTTCTGCTTATAAACATAGAAAATAGGAGCAGGAGGGGCGATTCGGCCCTTCAAGCTTGCTCCACCATTCATTCTGATCATGGCTGATTATCCAACTCAATAGCTTAATCCCACTTTCCCATCCATATCCTTTAATCCCCTTCATCCTAAATGCCATATCTTCCAAATATCTTGCGTAGTTTCCAAATAACTGTCTTTTTAAAATAAATACCGTCGGAAGATTTTCCCACGGGAATTAATGACCTGCACGAAATTTGCTGAGAATAAATGTAGCTATTACTGACTGTGTCAGAGACGTGGGACACACCATGTGTTGGAAATGCATGCAGAGGTATCATTTTTATTCTAATAGCTGCAGCTCCTGTAGCCACCTGGGTTGGCCACTTCCCGACTTAAAATGGAGAACCGCAAAGACTGAAGGGAAATTCAGCCAACACAGGCAAAGACTAGCAAATACAGAAATCAGGTGTATTGAAACTTGCAAAAACCAGACAGCACTGAAACCAGCAGCCTTCTGCATAGTAATGAGCGATTCCAAGGCTCAATTGCAACACTCAAGGTGAATAAAGCCAGCAAGACTCCTCGGCGTCAGCAGGAGCCAAGACAAAGGAAGGCCAATGGACATTTAGGGACCGCCCAGCGATCAGGGAACAACTCCAGTCTTGGAGAAATCGATCCAAATGATCGGAACGCAGTCTAATCATTTGGAACCAGGTACGGGGTCCGCCCCGAAGGGTGGGAAGCCCCTGGGGACTATAAAGTAAAGCCCCCAAGTTCAAATCGTCCTTCTTGGCAGGGTCACTCAGCAACTTGAATCAACCCATGAGAGTGAACTGTCCAGCGGCCACGCCAACCAAGTAAGTCTCAAGTCAACTCTCGCTACGAGATAGGCGCTCCTAGCTACCAGTCCATACCAGCTTTTGAATCCTGCAGACTCAGGACCTGAACAAAAGGCCATTTGTTCCCCTGACCTGGTGGGCCAATTCCGAAGCTAATTACAGGCCTTTTAGTGATAGGAATAGTCTAGAAAGTAGAGTTTATGCATGAGTAGTGATTTACTGTGTATAATAAATGTATTTTGATTTGAATCTTACTAATTGGTGTGTTGAGTTATTGATCAGTCCTTGAACTTGAACCTCGTGGCGGTATCATAAAGATACCTGGCGACTCTAGAGCAAAGGTTAAACAAACAGAGCAAATTGCGAATTAAGAGTCAACCAAACGTTAGCAACACTCCCATGTGATGTTGGTTACAGTCAGTCAGAGGATACACTGTCTTGTGTTATGTAACATACAGTATGCTGCAAAGGCCACTGCTATTTGATGATCGGACAACTTTCCCGATACTTGACCTGAAAGGTTGTCTTCATTATTTAACGTCCCTAGACCAAAACTGCTGATTGTAAGTTGTCAATCACAATTTAAGTCCTCTACATGAACTAAATATTGCAAACAAGTTTTTTTCACCACGGTGTTGAACAAAGCCCCTCCTTATTGAAGGAAACCCTGTTAGTTGCCTGCCTGGCTGCGACCTGGGATCAGGATTCAAGCCCTGTGAATTGTTTCACTGCCGTAGTAACAGCGAAATAGCAACTGCACTTGAAATAATTTAAAATGTAGAATCCCTACAGTGCAGAAGGAGGCCATTCAGCCCATCAAGTCTGCACCACTCTTTGAAAGCCGATCCAACCTTGGCCCCTTCCCCTGACATATTCCAGCGACCCCACCCTAAGGGACAATTTAGCATGGCCAATCCACCTAACCTGCACATCTTTGGACTGTGGGAGGAAACTCACGCAGACACGGAGGGAACGTGCAAACTTCACAGTCACTCAAGGTCGGAATCGAACCTGCGTCCCTGGCGCTGTGAGGCAGCAGTGCCAACCACTGTGCCACCATGCTGCGGTTCATGGCCATGCGAGTTTATCGTACAGGGTTTCAGAGTTTGTCGTACACAAAGGGCAGGGAAAAGTAGGGGCATTCAAACGCAGGGTAGTGAGAGGCTTCAGGAAAGAGTGAAGGGGCGAGGGAAATTCTGCAGATGGCTGAGCAGGCTGAAAACCAAGACAGCGAACCAGAGGAACCAAGAGAGGTAGAATTTTCACAGGCCTTAGGGTGGGGCAGTGCCATTTAACGTGTCGATGCCAGGAGGACTTAATCAGAAATAAATAGATATGTTAGTTATGGCCAGCAAATTCAACAGATAGGCAGGGTGGAAAGTGTACAGCTAACAGGACGTGTACACTAAGAACAAGAATGATCAGGATGGATGAATGGATAGGTAGATGGTGTGCAAGCATGCAGAGTCCAGTTGGTACATTACTCTGTCTGATCTAGATGCATGACTTTCCCAGTAATATCAATAAATCTTCCTATGATACCAAACTATGTGGCTCAGTGACTAGAATAAGGGAGATTGATGACATGCAAATACATCCAACTCAATTAAACAAGTGGGATGAAGTGGTAAATGGGCTTTAATACGTTCATACAATGTAAAGTAATCGATATTGGAACAGGAATCACCGACCATATACAAATGGCATCTGTCAATTGAGGTGACAAAGGAAACGTATTACAGACTGTTCATTCAAAGTATCCAGAAAATGTGAAACTATTAGCAATAAGGCCACCGGGAGGCACTTCAACGGTACTGGATTCTGAGACAAATTAATTCTCATGTTGCAAGAACCATTATTGCGACCAAACTTTTTTGCTACACACAGAGTTATTGTCATGGGGAATTAAGTACGTTAATACAAAATAGTCAAACAAAATTTCACATTTTCACTCCTGATCTTCCTCTCGAAGCCACTGACTCTTTACTGGGGAACAATTCCACAGACTGTGGTCAATGTCTGTTACTCTGTCTGAAATGGACATTATTTATGTTGGATACCTTGAGGCTCAAGCAGAGGACTGAGTGAAGACAGTGGGCGCAGTCCATCGGCTGCGCGACACCCAAACGGGAGCGCAACGTGGCCGGTAGATCCCGGGTAAGGCCTTCCGTGGGCTTCCCGACCGCCTTGACGCCTCGCAGGATCTACCCAAGTCCCACGAGGCGTTGGGATCAGGAACCCGCCCACAATGGCCGGGACCAAACCACACTCGCGTATGTATGTCTTTAAGGCCTACTTACCCAGTATCTACAGGCCTTCTGGGATCTACAGGCATCACCAGGAGGCAGCCACTGGGCGCTGTTCAGTACTGGTCCACGCAAACATGGACGAGGTGGAACAGCACCTGCTTGGTCTCCCAGGCCATCGGAGGCCCCTGGGTGGTCAGGGATAGGGCAGCTTGGCTCCCTGGCCCTCCCCCTGGAACACAGGCACCTTGGTACTACCTGGATGGCACCTTGACACTGCCACTCTGACACTGTCAAGGTGCCTGGGTGGTACTGCCAAGTTGGCAGGAGCATTGCCAGGGTCGCAGTGCAAGGGTGCCCTGGTGACAGGGTGGCACTGCCAAGGGTCAGGGCCCGAGGGGGGGATCACTTCTCTTTGCAGGGGCAGGCCAGTCGATTTCGGCGGGAGTGGAGCTGGCTGGTTAGTCAATTTCAGCAGGAGCTGAGAATTTTTCTTTTTTTTTTTAAATTAGTTTTTTAGGCGGGAACAGGAAGTCGACCCGCGGACGTCTGGGAAGACCCTCACCAATAAATTCTGGTGGAGAGGAAACCCGAGACACTACACGTGTAGTGTCTCCCACCCGCCCTCCTCCTCTAACCTAATAATAAAACCCTTTGGTCTGAGGTAAGTACCATATTTTTATTATATTATTATTATTTTTTATAAAAATTTAATTTAGTTGTTAGCCAGATCTTGGTAGAAAGTTAGAGGAATGGCAGGGAAGGGAGTGCAATGTTCCTCCTGCAGGATGTTTGAGGTGAGGGATGCAGTTAGTGTCCCTGCTGATTTTACCTGCAGGAAGTGCTGCCATCTCCAGCTCCTCCAAGACCGAGTTAGGGAACTGGAGCTGGAGTTGGAAGAACTTCGGATCATTCGGGAGGCAGAAGGGGTCATAGATAGCAGCTTCAGGGAATTAGTTACACCAAAGATTGGAGATAGGTGGGTAACTGTAAGAGGGACTGGGAAAAAACAGTCAGTGCAGGGATCCCCTGCGGTTGTTCCCGTGAGAAACAAGTATACCGCTTTGGATACTTGTGGGGGGGACGACTTACCAGGGGTAAGCCATGGGGTACGGGCCTCTGGCACGGAGTCTGTCCCTGTTGCTCAGAAGGGAAGGGGGGAGAGGAGCAGAGCATTAGTAATTGGGGACTCTATAGTCAGGGGCACAGATAGGAGATTTTGTGGGAGCGTGAGAGACTCACGTTTGGTATGTTGCCTCCCAGGTGCAAGGGTACGTGATGTCTCGGATCGTGTTTTCCGGGTCCTTAGGGGGGAGGGGGAGCAGCCCCAAGTCGTGGTCCACATTGGCACCAACGACATAGGTAGGAAAGGGGACAAGGATGTCAGGCAGGCTTTCAGGGAGCTAGGATGGAAGCTCAGAACTAGAACAAACAGAGTTGTTATCTCTGGGTTGTTGCCCGTGCCACGTGATAGTGAGATGAGGAATAGGGAGAGAGAGCATTTAAACACGTGGCTACAGGGATGGTGCAGGCGGGAGGGTTTCAGATTTTTGGATAACTGGGGCTCTTTCTGGGGAAGGTGGGACCTCTACAGACAGGATGGTCTACATCTGAACCTGAGGGGCACAAATATCCTGGGGGGGAGATTTGTTAGTGCTCTTTGGGGGGGTTTAAACTAATGCAGCAGGGGCATGGGAACCTGGATTGTAGTTTTAGGGTAAGGGAGAATGAGAGTATAGAGGTCAGGAGCACAGATTTGACGTCGCAGGAGGGGGCCAGCGTTCAGGTAGGTGGTTTGAAGTGTGTCTACTTCAATGCCAGGAGTATACGAAACAAGGTAGGGGAACTGGCAGCGTGGGTTGGTACCTGGGACTTCGATGTTGTGGCCATTTCGGAGACATGGATAGAGCAGGGACAGGAATGGATGTTGCAGGTTCCGGGGTTTAGGTGTTTTAGTAAGCTCAGAGAAGGAGGCAAAAGAGGGGGAGGTGTGGCGCTGCTAGTCAAGAGCAGTATTACGGTGGCGGAGAGGATGCTAGATGGGGACTCTTCCGAGGTAGTATTGGCTGAAGTTAGAAACAGGAAAGGAGAGGTCACCCTGTTGGGAGTTTTTTATAGGCCTCCTAATAGTTCTAGGGATGTAGAGGAAAGGATGGCGAAGATGATTCTGGATATGAGCGAAAGTAACAGGGTAGTTATTATGGGAGACTTTAACTTTCCAAATATTGACTGGAAAATATATAGTTCGAGTACAATAGATGGGTCGTTTTTTGTACAGTGTGTGCAGGAGGGTTTCCTGAAACAATATGTTGACAGGCCAACAAGAGGCGAGGCCACGTTGGATTTGGTTTTGGGTAATGAACCAGGCCAGGTGTTGGATTTGGAGGTAGGAGAGCACTTTGGGGACAGTGACCACAATTCGGTGACGTTTACGTTAATGATGGAAAGGGATAAGTATACACCGCAGGGCAAGAGTTATAGCTGGGGGAAGGGCAATTATGATGCCATTAGACGTGACTTGGGGGGGATAAGGTGGAGAAGTAGGCTGCAAGTGTTGGGCACACTGGATAAGTGGGGCTTGTTCAAGGATCAGCTACTGCGTGTTCTTGATAAGTATGTACCGGTCAGACAGGGAGGAAGGCGTCGAGCGAGGGAACCGTGGTTTACCAAGGAAGTGGAATCTCTTGTTAAGAGGAAGAAGGAGGCCTATGTGAAGATGAAGTGTGAAGTTTCGGTTGGGGCGATGGATAGTTACAAGGTAGCGAGGAAGGATCTAAAGAGAGAGCTAAGACGAGCAAGGAGGGGACATGAGAAGTATTTGGCAGGAAGGATCAAGGAAAACCCAAAAGCTTTCTATAGGTATGTCAGGAATAAGCGAATGACTAGGGAAAGAGTAGGACCAGTCAAGGACAGGGATGGGAAATTGTGTGTGGAGTCTGAAGAGATAGGCGAGATACTAAATGAATATTTTTCGTCAGTATTCACTCAGGAAAAAGATAATGTTGTGGAGGAGAATGCTGAGCCCCAGGCTAATAGAATAGATGGCATTGAGGTACGTAGGGAAGAGGTGTTGGCAATTCTGGACAGGCTGAAAATAGATAAGTCCCCGGGACCTGATGGGATTTATCCTAGGATTCTATGGGAGGCCAGGGAAGAGATTGCTGGACCTTTGGCTTTGATTTTTATGTCATCATTGGCTACAGGAATAGTGCCAGAGGACTGGAGGACAGCAAATGTGGTCCCTTTGTTCAAAAAGGGGAGCAGAGACAACCCCGGCAACTATAGACCGGTGAGCCTCACGTCTGTAGTGGGTAAAGTCTTGGAGGGGATTATAAGGGACAAGATTTATAATCATCTAGATAGGAATAATATGATCAGGGATAGTCAGCATGGCTTTGTGAAGGGTAGGTCATGCCTCACAAACCTTATTGAGTTCTTTGAGAAGGTGACTGAACAGGTAGACGAGGGTAGAGCAGTTGATGTGGTGTATATGGATTTCAGCAAAGCGTTTGATAAGGTTCCCCACGGTAGGCTATTGCAAAAAATACGGAGGCTGGGGATTGAGGGTGATTTAGAGATGTGGATCAGAAATTGGCTAGCTGAAAGAAGACAGAGGGTGGTGGTTGATGGGAAATGTTCAGAATGGAGTACAGTCACAAGTGGAGTACCACAAGGATCTGTTCTGGGGCCGTTGCTGTTTGTCATTTTTATCAATGACCTAGAGGATGGCGCAGAAGGGTGGGTGAGTAAATTTGCAGACGATACTAAAGTCGGTGGTGTTGTCGATAGTGTGGAAGGATGTAGCAGGTTACAGAGGGATATAGATAAGCTGCAGAGCTGGGCTGAGAGGTGGCAAATGGAGTTTAATGTAGAGAAGTGTGAGGTGATTCACTTTGGAAGGAATAACAGGAATGCGGAATATTTGGCTAATGGTAAAGTTCTTGAAAGTGTGGATGAGCAGAGGGATCTAGGTGTCCATGTACATAGATCCCTGAAAGTTGCCACCCAGGTTGATAGGGTTGTGAAGAAGGCCTATGGAGTGTTGGCCTTTATTGGTAGAGGGATTGAGTTCCGGAGTCGGGAGGTCATGTTGCAGCTGTACAGAACTCTGGTACGGCCGCATTTGGAGTATTGCGTACAGTTCTGGTCACCGCATTATAGGAAGGACGTGGAGGCTTTGGAGCGGGTGCAGAGGAGATTTACCAGGATGTTGCCTGGTATGGAGGGAAAATCTTATGAGGAAAGGCTGACGGACTTGAGGTTGTTTTCGTTGGAGAGAAGAAGGTTAAGAGGAGACTTAATAGAGGCATACAAAATGATCAGGGGGTTGGATAGGGTGGACAGTGAGAGCCTTCTCCCGCGGATGGATATGGCTGGCACGAGGGGACATAACTTTAAACTGAGGGGTAATAGATATAGGACAGAGGTCAGAGGTAGGTTCTTTACGCAAAGAGTAGTGAGGCCGTGGAATGCCCTACCTGCTACAGTAGTGAACTCGCCAACATTGAGGGCATTTAAAAGTTTATTGGATAAACATATGGATGATAATGGCATAGTGTAGGTTAGATGGCTTTTGTTTCGGTGCAACATCGTGGGCCGAAGGGCCTGTACTGCGCTGTATTGTTCTATGTTCTATGTTCTATTTCAATGAAAGGAGGTTGGAGGGAGGGTATGGATGGTGGAGAGTTGCAGGGCAGGTAAGAAGGTGGCGCTGGGAGGGGTGATGGGTGGGAATCCTGGGGGGGGGTCTGAAGGGGGGCTCCCAGGTACCCCATAGCGGAGTACTCTCACTTGGGGTGTGCGGGGTAATGCCCATGTGTGTGGGAGGTGTGGGGGACCTGTTAAATCGCGCCCAATATAACTGGACCTGTGTCTGACCTCACCTAACCACTGCAAAGCTGAATCTCCAGCACCTAACCAGTACATTGGAGCAATCTTTCCTGGAACAATTCAGGGGTGGCGGGCTTACTTGTAAACCATAGGAGAAAGACACCCATTCCATCCGAACAACTGTCTCTTACACGGAATATACTAAATAGCTCGAATATCATAGATTTCATAGAATTTACAGTGCAGAAGGAGGCCATTCGGCCCATCGAGTCTGCACCGGCTCTTGGAAAGAGCACCCTATCCGAGGTCCACACCTCTACCCTATCCCCATAACCCAGTAACCCCATCCAACACTACTGGCAATTTTGGACACTAAGGGCAATTTATCATGGCCAATCCACCTAACCTGCACATCTTTGGACTGTGGGAGGAAACCGGAGCACCCGGAGGAAACCCACGCACACACGGGGAGGATGTGCAGACTCCGCACAGACAGTGACCCAAGCCGGAATCGAACCTGGGACCCTGGAGCTGTGAAGCAATTGTGCTATCCACAAGGCTACCGTGCTGATCCTGCCGATATGAAATTTTTGATCTACTTTGGAAGAAGCTGTTCAACTGATAAAGTTGACTTCCGGTGACGGCGGGTAGGAGGCAGCCGCACATGAGGGCTCCCATTCGGGAACAGCATTTTCGGGGTTTAACGCAAGGTCCCAGGGGCAACATAGGCGGCAAAAGCAGGGAGAAGGCACAGTGAAGGGAAATGTCGAAAACAAGTTAAAAAACGGCCGTGAAAAAAGCAGCTGAAAGTCCGTTGGGGAGTGGAAAGGTCACCGCGGGGACGGCAAGAAAAGTGGAGGCTGGGGCACCTGGGGAGGCTGCATTGCCCACGGCTGAAGAGATGACCATGGTGATGGCGGTGGAACTCTAAAGGCAGTTCACAAAGCACATGGAGGCGATGAGGAAGGAGATGGGGGCGGTATTGAAAGTACTGGTGGAGGAGGCGATTGCCCGATGAGGGCGGCGGTATTGAGCGCAGTGGCAGAGGTGCAGGAGCAAGGTGAGGCATTGAAGGACGTGGAAGAGACATTATTGCAGCACAGTGATCAAATTACCTCCATGGGGAAGGAGATGCGGAAGGTGATAGAGATCAACAAGGATCTGCGAGCCAAAATGAACGATTTGGAAAACAGATCCAGGCGACAGAATCTGAGGTTTGTTGGTCTTCCCGAAGGAGTGGAAGGCCCGAGGCCGACTGAGTATTTTGCCACGATGTTGATGAAGCTAATGGTGGAGGGGGATGATCCCTCCCGATATGAACTGGATCGGGCTCATCGGTCGTGGAGGCCTGTACCAAAGGAGAGTGAGCCGCCAAGAGTAGTAACTTTGTGTTTTCGTAGGTACAGTGTGAAGGAGAATGTCCTATGCTGGGCAAAGCAGAAGCTTGTGGTGCAGTGGGCTGGAGCTGGTATACGTGTATACCAGGACTATACGGTGGAGCTGGCGAGGAGGCGGGCTGCCTTCAACTGGGTGAAGAAGGCACTGTACATCAGTAAGTTGCAGTGTGGCATAGTAGACCCAGCTAAGTTGAGGGTGACCTACAAATCCAACGACTTTTATTTCGGGACGGCGGAAGCAGCGGAGGGGCTTGCGAAGGCAGAAGGACTGTGGCTGAATTGAGAAGTGGTCATGCACCGATGTAGCTTCATGTAACTATATTTTTTTCACTGCAGCTGGTGTCTGTGCTAAATGAGCTAACATTGTGTATGCTTGGACAAGGGAAGAGATGGGACTTCCACTTGCAATGATGGTTCTTTGGGGCTTGGGTGTGTATGCGGGATTTGTGTGTTAAAGGGGATTTCTTGGTTTTCCTGGGACTGGGCAAGGGGGAAAGAAACCCGGGCGGGGGCCTCCACGCTGGCCGGTTTAAGCCAGCCAGTGAATGGGAGTGGGGTGGGGGGAGGGGCTGCGGCCATCGGAGCCCGGCAGAGCAGGTTCCGATGAGTCCAGCCGGGGTGAAAAGTTGGGGGGGGAAGGAAAAGAGGTTGGGGGGGAGGAGTTTTGTAAGAGGAAGTGGAGGAGAGGAGTCGGGAGGGGGAGGGGGTGGGGGTGGGTGGGTCTGCAATGCGTGGGTGTCATTTACGGTACTCTTTCGGGGATTAGATGGCATTGAATGTTAGGGGAAGGGGGGGGGGCTCTATAGGTCAACGGTGACCATAGGCGATTCCTTTTTCTTTTTTTTCTCTCCTTTATTTGTCCCACCGTGGGGGGGTTTGTTTTATTTGATGCTTCTATTGTCAGGTGGGTCGTTGTTTGGGGTGGTGGGAGGATGGGATCGTTGTTGTTGATAAAGAAATTGACTTTGTATTTGTTACCGTTTACTGCTTGTTGGTGGGATGTAAATTTTGAAGAAAATGTGAAAATGGAGAATAAAAATATTTTACAAAAAAACTGATGATGTTCTATATTCACTGTATCTGGTGTGGTACAGGGAATCAAATGTGGCGGACGTTGATTGCCTGCGTACATTCCATTGTCAGGCTGAAAAAGCTCGCTGTGTGATGTGGCTCTAATCATGTCAGACATATGCATGTAGTCAAGAGACAATTTAACAGAGGGCAGCATGGTGGTGCAGTGGTTAGCACTACAGCTTCACGGCGCTGAGGTCCCAGGTTCGATCCCAGCCCTGGGTCACTGTCCGTGTAGAGTTTGCACATTCTCCCCGTGTTTGTGTGGATTTCGCCCCCACAACCCAAAGATGTGCAGGGTAGGTGGATTGGCCACACTAAATTGCCCCTTAATTGGAAAAAAGGAATTGGGTACTCTAAATTTATTTTTAAAAAGAGACAATTTAACACAATGCCCAGCGACATTAAAAAAAGTTAGAACATTGCCAGCAGTTCATGGAGAACTGACGTCAGGTGCCCAAGCCAAACATCAGGAAGTTTATCACAGGCTCTTCTTTTGTTTTGTTCCTCAAAAGCCACAGCACCATACATGGAACAGAACAGATCACTTTTCTTTCGTGCACTGTATCAGCATCAAGTGTTGCTAGGTCAGGTACAATTCCTCCATTATTCATAAAGTACTTCATCAGCTGAGAAGCACTTTGGGATGATTAAGTGTGAACAGTGCTTCTAGCACCAATATTTTTCTTCCCTTTCTCGGTGTAGTATCGGGTATTAGGACTGGAGAACAGTGCCGCCCACAGCATGACGTAGAGAGTCACATGATAGTGGACTGCGTACAATAGTAGTCTAGCAGAAGCCAGCATGGAGATAGTTCCTCGTCACTGCAATGCCTTGGAGACATATTGTTAAGACTGTACGAGAAACCCAAGTTACAATTTATGAGACTGAGGGAAGACTATTAAACCACAGGAATGACGACATTGACCAATATGTATCTTTTGTAAAACAAACTTTATCTTAAACACAGAATTAATAATTCTGATTAGTAAGTTTGCGGACGATACAAAGGTTGGTGGAATTGCGGATAGCAATGAGGACTGTCAGAGGATACAGCAGGATTTAGATCGTTTGGAGACTTGGGCGGCGAGATGGCAGATTGAGTTTAATCCGGACAAATGTGAGGTAATGCATTTTGGAAGGTCTAATACAGGTTGGGAATATACAGTGAATGGTAGAACCCTCAAGAGCATTGACAGTCAGAGAGATCTAGGAGTACAGGTCCACAGGTCACTGAAAGGGGCAACACAGGTGGAGAATCCAGTAAAGAAGGCATGCGGCATGCTTGCCTTCATTGGCCGGGGCATTGAGTATAAAAATTGGCAAGTCATGTTGCAGCTGTATTGAACCTTAGTTAGGCCACACTTGGAGTATAGTGTTCAATTCTGGTCGCCACACTACCAGAAGGATGTGGAGGCTTTCGAGAGGGTGCAGAAGGGATTTAGCAGGATGCTGCCTGGTATGGAGGGCATTAGCTATGAGGAGCGGGTGAATAAACTAGGTTTGTTCTCACTGGAACGAAGGAGGTTGAGGGGCGACCTGATAGAGGTCTACAAAATTATGAGGGGCATAGACAGAGTGGATAGTCAGAGACTTTTTCCCAGGGTAGAGGGGTTAATTACTAGGGGGCATAGGTTTCATGTGCGAGAGGCAAGGTTTAGAGGAGATGTACGAGGCAAGATTTTTTACACAGAGGGTAGTGGGTGCCTGGAACTCGCTGCCAGAGGAGGTGGTGGAAGCAGGGACGATAGTGACGTTTAAGGGGCATCTTGACAAATACATGAATAGGATGGGAATGGAGGGATACGGACCCCGGAAGTGTAGAAGATTTTAGTTTAGATGGGCAGCATGGTAGGCGCAGGCTTGGAGGGCCGAAGGGCCTGTTCCTGTGCTGTGCTTTTCTTTGTTCTTTGTAATAACAATAGCTTTACAATTAACAATTCAAACAGTTATTAAATAAAAGGGGAAAAAACTGTTAACTCATTATCGACACCTGCCACTGTATATTCCAATTAAGCAACCCAATGCAATTCAAATGCCACTTATAAATAAAGTTAACACAACAGGGTCACTTGCTTCTCTGTGCAGATCCTTGGAGAGAGACCCTTTCAGAAACAACCTACAAATCCTTCTGCCTTGTCAGACACTTCTGTTAACTTAAAATGGTATATAACAGGCCACCAAATGGCAGACAGACCTGGCTCCTCCCATTAATAACATCATCTGTATCCAAAGCATAGGGCATTCTCCAGCCTCTTCCCACAAAAATGTCCCATGACCTGCTCAGCTAGGACTAAATACAATGCCTCATGAATTATCTACACCCTCGGCGTCCTCCAAAATCAAAACAATGTTCCATTAGCCATCTTTCTGTAAACAAGCAAATGGTTAAAATTAATGATTACCTCACCTTTATGGCCCCTCAATCTCAGCTTTAGCAGACATGCTGCCTGTATGTATTTTAACCCATAATTTTTATAACGTCACTATAACCAAATATAAAATATAATTTATAAAAATGTCCTACATTCATCACAGTATTGTTACAAATTGTTCATAACACAATGTTCAACTGCACAAGCATAACATGCAATGGGCCCAGTATTAATGGGGAACTAGTGAGGGTGTGGAGGAGGCAAACGTCAACCGATGAACCCAGCAAGGCCGGACAGATGTTGACACTGTCAATCTTAATGGCAAGACCTAATTAACATATTGTTGGGCCACCCCTCTTCCAGCAGGCAACCAAATGGACAACCTGGTCAGTGGACGGGGGGTAACAAGCCATAGCTGAGCACTGGGAGCTCTGACAGGTGATCAGGAAGGATGGATGGAGGCTTGCGATTGGAGATTCTGGAGATTGGAAGTGGGGGAAGCTGGATGCTTCCTTAAGGGGCCAAGAGGTTGGCAGGGGTGGTGGGGATTGGCGGGAAGCCCTCCCACATCTTCTGGACCTAGAGGAGTGCTAAAAGAGCCATGGGAATATTTAGGTGGGTGGATGGGGGAGGTGGGCGGGGACCCAACGCTTTCCCACCTTCATCCTGATTAATTCTGAGTAATTAATGCCCACTCAAGGTTCTAGTACCTTTGCTCGGATGTTAATTCAGCAGTGGACGGGGGCCCGCTCCTCAGGGAGAATGACAAGAAAAGCCTGGAGGTGGAGCTTGAGGGTTTCCAAGCCACGAGCTTGTTCAAAAGCACTCAGTCCCTGATCGAGGGGCGCGGTATCAGGAATGGGCTGGGATCAGCCTGCTAAGAGCCGCCCCCTACCTATGCTGCTGAACACCCACCTGCCCACCCCTCATAACCTCCACCCCGTGATCTCCCTCACAACATCACTTGCCTGTAGCCTGGGATCCAGCAACGAGACTGGGCCTGGTGTGAATGGTGTACCAGCAGCGGCCATTGCCTTCCTCGGGGTGCTGCCATTCAATACATCTGCCAGTCTCTGATTGGCCAGTAGTTCACAGAGGACGGGACATCCACCCACAGGGACCTTAATCTTGGGGGAAGGCCCACCAACAGATTGTCAAGTGCCTGAGTTGAGCAATCCGTCTGGGCCTTCCCTAAAAGAAGAGATGCAAGGCTTTTACCAGCTCTCCAACAGGTGGCCACAATCTCTGTTGAGTCCACAAGATATCAGATTAGCCGCGCATTATGCATCTCCCCCCGATTTTCACAAATTAAAATTAGGAGATGTGTAAAATGATTGGTTGATCCAATATTGTCCATTTTGTCGCGCTGCGCAAAATTACCCCCAGCGGTTGTGAGGGATTATTGGTCACCGAACCAGGCATACATTGCTTATTGTTTCAATCTTTGGGGAAAGAATTTCAATATCAAGTCAATTTACATTGTAACCATTTTTCAGCTTACTGTGGTGTTGGGTGTTCTGACACACAGATGAGCCAACACGGTTGTATATGGTACAACGCTATTTTATTTAAACTTACTATGTACAGTTTTGTCTTTGCACCCTGCACGTGGGGGTTCCCTGCTTGTGATGTTTTAACAGCTCTTTCTTGTTTCTTTGTCCCCAGACCTACTGACTACCAGGTGTCGTGCTCGTGCTTTTTATGTGGTTGGTGTTCTTGTCTGTGATTGGTTGTAGTGTTGTGTGCTCTGATTTGCCTGTTGGTGTGTCCATCATGATGTGTGTGTTTGAATATCATGACATCCCCCCTTTTTACAAAGATATGTGCCTACATGGTAATAAATATGATCGTGTCGTGAGTGCATCTAAGAGTGTGTGTGTGTCGTGTGCAGCATGTGCATATGACGGAACTATGTACATGGGGCGATGTCGGGTGTGTCACATGAACCAAGTTGTACCATAACATAACATAAATGCGAGCGAGAGAAGAAGGAAAAAAAAAAAACTTGAACAGTTGTCCAGTCAGACGACATCTGGAACGATAAACAACAACAGGTTATCATGTAAAATTGTGCAACTTGTTAAACATATGAACGGTATTATAAGTCCAGTCTAATGGGCTTGCGACGAGTTCGGGTTGATCGCCTCAAGGGTGGATCAAGAACCACCGGCTGCTGTGCAGGCATGGCCATGGGTGGCGATGGAAAGGGCGTGATGTGCGGCAGCTCCACAAAGTCATCCTCGGAAGCCTGTTGAGGATCTGGCGTGTGCGTACTGTGTGGCTGTGAGCGTGGAAGTCGGCGAAGGGCGCGCTGATTGCGGCGACGCATGGAACCATCCGGCATGCGAACCAGGAACGAGCGGGGAGCCACTTGTCGGAGGACTTCGGCCGGTGCTGACCAGCCACCATACGGTTGATGGACGCGTACTTTGTCTCCGGAGGACAGGGGGGGCAGGTCCGTCGCTCGTGTGTCGTACCGACTTTTCTGGCGATCACGCTGCAGTTGCATGTTCCGAAGAACCGCCTCATGGTCTGTTGTTGGTGCCAGGATGGAAGGTACCGTCGTCCTGAGGGAGCGACCCATTAGTAGCTGCGCTGGCGAGAGACCCGTGGATAGCGGGGCCGATCGATAGGCCAGCAAGGCAAGGTTAAAGTCCGATCCGGCAGCAGCCGCCTTGCACAGGAGCCGCTTGGCGATGTGGACACCCTTTTCAGCCTTCCCGTTCGATTGTGGATGCAGAGGGCTGGATGTCACATGAGTGAAACCATATGCTGCGGCAAAGGACGACCATTCACGGCTGGCGAAACAGGGTCCATTGTCTGACATGACAGTCCTTGGAATGCCATAGCGAACAAATGTTTCCTTGCAGGCCCCAATGACTGCGGACGACGTCAGATCATGGAGAGGCATGACTTCCGGGTAGTTTGAGAAGTAGTCTATAATAACGATGTAATCTCTGCCGAGCGCGTGAAATAGGTCAACACCCACCTTCGCCCAGGGGGACGTCACCATCTCGTGTGGTAGAAGTGTTTCCGGAGGTTGCGCCGGCTGAAACCTCTGACAGGTTGTGCAGTTGAGCACCATGTTGGCTATGTCTTCATTAATACCCGGCCAATATACCGCCTCCCGGGCCCTTCGTCTGCATTTTTCGACGCCCAAGTGGCCTTCGTGTAGTTGATGAAGAATCATCTGGCGCACGCTGTGCGGAATAACGATCCTGTGTGATTTCATAAGGACCCCGTCTATGTTGGTAAGATCATCTCGCACATTATAAAACTGGGGGCACTGCCCTTTGAGCCACCCTTCCGTCATGTGGCGCATCACTCGCTGCAGAAGGGGGTCAGTCGCCGTCTCTGCGCGTATGTGGGCCAGACTAGGATCATCAGCTGGCAGATTTGCTGCTGTCAGAGTTACGTGTGCCTCAATTTGACGCACGAACCCCTCCGCATCTGGTGGTGTGCTCACTGCTCGGGAAAGAGTGTCCGCCACGATGAGCTCCTTCCCCGGAGTGTAGATCAGTTCGAAATCGTACCTCCTGAGTTTAAGTAAGATGCGCTGGAGGCGAGGAGTCATGTCGTTCAGGTCTTTGTTAATGATGTTGACCAGGGGGCGGTGGTCAGTTTCGACCGTAAATCGTGGCAGGCCATACACATAGTCGTGGAACTTGTCCAGTCCAGTTAACAAGCCCAGGCATTCTTTTTCGATTTGCGCGTAGCGCTGTTCGGTAGGGGTCATGGCTCGTGAGGCATATGCAACCGGGGCCCATGACGACGTGCTGTCTTTTTGCAGGAGTACCGCTCCAATACCAGATTGGCTGGCGTCTGTTGAGATCTTTGTAGGGCGAGTCGTGTCAAAGAAGGCCAGCACTGGTGCCGTGACCAGTTTGTGCTTGAGCTCCTCCCATTCCCGCTGATGCGATTGGTGCCAGTTGAATTCTGTCGATTTTTTTACGAGATGGCGCATATTTGTTGTATGAGAAGCCAGGTTGGGAATGAACTTCCCAAGGAAGTTGACCATGCCCAGGAATCTTATGACAGCCTTCTTGTCAGCCGGCCGTGGCATGGCTGTGATGGCGCTAACCGTGTCTGCATCGGGACGGACCCCTGACCTTGAAATGTGGTCCCCGAGGAATTTCAGCTCCGTCTGGCCGAAGGCACACTTCGCACGGTTGAGACGCAGGCCATTTTGTCGTATGCGGGTGAAGACACGTTGTAGACGATGCATGTGTTCCTGCGGAGTGGTGGACCAAATGATGATATCGTCCACATATACACGTACCCCTTCGATGCCTTCCATCATCTGCTCCATAATGCGGTGGAAAACTTCAGATGCTGAAATGATGCCGAATGGCATCCGGTTGTAGCAGAATCTGCCAAAAGGGGTGTTGAATGTGCATAGTCTTCGGCTGGCCGGGTCCAGTTGGATCTGCCAGAATCCTTTGGACGCATCCAATTTGGTGAATATTTTGGCTCGCGCCATCTCGCTGGTGAGGTCCTCTCGTTTCGGGATGGGATAGTGTTCCCGCATGATGTTGTTATTCAGATCTTTAGGATCTATACATATACGGAGCTCGCCAGAGGGCTTCTTTACACAGACCATGGAGCTGACCCATGGCGTGGGCTCCGTGACCCTGGATAGGACCCCTTGGTCCTGAAGAATCTGCAGTTGTGCCTTGAGGCGGTCTTTGAGTGGCGCAGGAACCCTGCGAGGTGCGTGAACGACAGGGATGGCGTCCGGTCTGAGTCGAATCTTGTACGTGTATGGCAATGTCCCCATGCCTTCAAAAACCTCCTGGTTGTGAGCAAGGAGGGAATGGAGATTTGCGTGGAACTCAGCATCCGGGAAGTCGGATATCTCATCTGGAGAGAGAGACATAATGCGCTGTACCAGGTGAAGGACCTTACACGCCTGTGCGCCCAGTAACGAGTCCTTTGATGAGCCGACAACTTCGAAGGGGAGTGTGGCCGTGTACATCTTGTGGGTCACCTGTAGCTGGCAAGATCCTATGGACGGGATGACGTTCCCGTTATAGTCAACCAACTTGAGCCGGGATGGCGTGATGGGTGGTTTGACCTTCATGGCCTGGACTGCAGAATATGCAATCAGGTTGGCGGATGCGCCGGTGTCCAGACGGAAGGCGACGCGCGATCGGTTGACCGTCAGGGTTGCACACCACTCATCGGCTGGATTGATGGCATTGACCTTGTTGACATCGATGACGGAAACGCGGAAGGCATCCTGGTCATCTGCATCACTTAGCTGGAAGTCTTGATGCGTGGGCTGGACGGTCCTGACTTGTCTGCGAGATTGTCGAGGATGCGCCGGATCCATGGGTTGAGCCGAACGACAGTGGGCTGCGTAGTGGCCCATCTTGCCACATCTGAGGCACTGTCGGTTTTTTGCAGGACATTGCCCTTTTAAATGTAGAGCTCCACAATTGCCGCACGTCATGACGTCACGGCGTTCGTTGCGCCACTGCGCATGCGCAGTGCGATCTTGCGGTGGGCGCGCCTGCGCAGTGCGTCTCTCGTTGTGGCCGTTATTTTTGGCGCGCACCTGCGCGGGAGACCGCGAAAAGCGCGGGAAGCGGCCGCTGTCGTCCGGGCCGTGGGTCGGGAAGTGATCGACGGCCTGGATGCGTTCGACGTCGTGGGCGGCCTGGCTTGCCGATTCGACGGCTGGGGACCCCCTCCGTGCCAACTCGGACGCCTGAAATTGGGCAAAACGGCAGGTAACATTTTCGTGGAGGACACAGGCTTCCACAGCAGACGCTAAGGTGAGGCTTTTTATTTTAAGAAGCTGCTGGCGTAGGCCACTAGAGGCAACGCCAAAAACAATCTGGTCCCTGATCATGGACTCTGTGATGGTGCCGTAACCGCAGGACTGCGCTAGAATCCGGAGGTGCGTCAAGAAGGGTTGAAAAAGCTCCTCCTTACCTTGCAGGCGTTGCTGAAAGAGGTATCTTTCAAAACTTTCATTTACTTCAACTTGAAAGTGCTGGTACAGCTTGAGGATGACCGTGTCATATTTGGATTGGTTTTCGCCTTCTTCGAACACCAGTGAGTTGAAGACGTTGGTGGCGTGCTGACCTGCGTAGAAGAGGAGCATTGCAATCTTCGTGTCATCCGAGGCACTCTGTTTTTCGGTGGCACGGATGTACAGGTCAAATCGCTGCCTGTAGAGCTTCCAATTGGTGCCTAGGTTCCCCGCGACTTGCATCGGCTGCGGTCCGTCGGTGTGGTCCATGTCCAGAATGGCAGGTTAGTAGGCAGGTATCGATCCACTCCTGTACCATGTGGTGTTGGGTGTTCTGACACACAGATGAGCCAACACGGTTGTATATGGTACAACGCTATTTTATTTAAACTTACTATGTACAGTTTTGTCTTTGCACCCTGCACGTGGGGGTTCCCTGCTTGTGATGTTTTAACAGCTCTTTCTTGTTTCTTTGTCCCCAGACCTACTGACTACCAAGTGTCGTGCTCGTGCTTTTTATGTGGTTGGTGTTCTTGTCTGTGATTGGTTGTAGTGTTGTGTGCTCTGATTTGCCTGTTGGTGTGTCCATCATGATGTGTGTGTTTGAATATCATGACACTTACGACATTTCTCCTAAACCAAAACTTGAGAAGATTTTATGGAATTCACAGTGGAGGAGGCTATTCGGCGCATGGAGTCTGCACCGGCCCTTGGAAAGAGCACCCTACTCAAGAGCACACCTCCACCCTATCCCTGCAATCCAGTAACCCCACCTAACTTTTTATTTGGACACTAAGGGCAATTTAGCATGGCCAGTCCACCTAACCTGCACGTCTTTGGACTGGGGGTGAAAACCGGAGCACCCGGAGGAAACCCACGCCGACACGGGGAGATCGTGCAGACTCCGCACAGACAGTGACCCAAGCCGGGAATTGAACCTGGGACCCTGGAGCTGTGAAGCAACTGTGCTAACCACTGTGCTACCGTGCCGCCCAAAGCCCAACATTTTAAATGCAACTCCTTTCAGAATCTGAAAAATAGTGGGAAAATAGTGAGAAAGTCCTGAAACATGACACAGGCCATTTCCTCCATTGCTAAACTTCACATTTCTTTTAAAAAGCTTGACGATTTTTGATGTTGTTGCTATGAATTCGAAATTTCATACAAACGGCTGCCACAACCGAGTGCACATTTTGCATCCATTGACTGTGCTCCAGGCAAGCTGACTTAACAATTGTGGCTGAAGCAACAGCCAGAGCTTATGCAGCACCCAGATGTTTTCTTGCTTTCCGCTCGAGGGCACAGTATGTTCACAATTTTTCCATTAAACCCACAAGAAGGAACAAATCTTAATGTAGAATGAACCCTTTAGTTCCTCCTCGTTCCTTCAGTGGCTGCTTCAATCTCACAAGAGGTATCAGAGGAACACTTATAAAAGAGATGGACTGTGGATTCCACACATTATGGTTTATTGCGATCAGACAAATGCTTCAGTCTTAAGGGACTGTGATTTTCTGGATTAAAAAGACCATCTGACTAGATTCCCTGGAAGCATTAAGATTTACCGTTTCTTGGCAGGCGTAATCTGGAATGGAAATATTTTCTCAAGAGTTGCAATCCCAAAACGTTTTAAAGATCCATTACAAATCATAAGGTGTTGAGATTTTGTTCCCATGCCTCACATTCAAATAAGCTGAATGACTCATAACTTTGTAACCATGCAGCCTGCTGGAACAGGTATCGCTAAGGGAGAGCTAAATTGCATGTGCATGCTGTGGTTTCGTGTTCCCACCCTGACCATCAGGGAAACCCAAACAATCCAGCTATTTCCCCACAGGGAAGGAGGAAAAACTGAATGGTGCATCAACTTGGAACATGTCTTGTCAATGATATTTGCAAGAAGACAGCCCAGAGTAGCTTCATCTTGAAGCCAAGTTTTTTTTTGGGGGGGCGGGGACAACAACACGTAAAAATGTTATGTCCTGTCTCGGTTTCATACATAATAATTGCACTATTGGAGTGCCTGGCCGGCCTCTGAACAGCAAGAAGGTAGGCCTGTGGATGAAAGCCAACTACTGCGGATGCTGGAATCTGAAACCAAAGCAAAAATGCTGGAAAATCTCATCAGGTCTGACAGCTTCTGTAGGGAGAGAAAAGATTTAATGTTCACTCGAGTCCAGATGACCCTTTGTCAAAGGTCTGTGGATGAAGTTGGGACGTATTTGTATCCTGGGATGAATGGGGGTTGGGGGAGAAACCAGAGTGGCAGTGATCCAGGCTGGATGTGTGGAGCTCAGAGCCCCTAATATTGTATAGGCAACAGTTGAGTGGGGTCAATAGTGCTCTTGAATATTGTAGGTGCTGTAACTTGAAGCCTGAAGGCTACCCAGTTAGCTCTAAGCCAGTAATGCAGCACAAATCACTGTGGTCTCGAGGCTCACAGTGGGCGCAAGCCTCAGATAAATAATTGGGTAGGGAGAGGCCTCCCCATAAGTAGTGCTCCAAATGCCGCAATGTCCATTCCCAATTGATTCTCTCCATTGGCAGGCAATCAAACTTTCATTTTATTTTATACTCAGTTGTCATGTAGAGGCAGGCTCTCACTGTTCCTGGCTTTAACATTCAGGTAAAGGGAGAAAAGAGGAGTCCCAAGGAAAGGCAATAATTTCCCCACATGCAACACAGCATGTGTGCTAACAAAGGTGACTGGCAAGGCTCATGAAGGTGTCCGCCAACTAGATTTGTTACATTTAAGTTTGGCCAAATCAAGCAGGAAAGATAAACAATAGAAGCTTTCTTTATCACCCTTTGGAATCATAGGCAGATTTACACATTCAACTAACCGGTGTAGCAGACGTCAAACACAGACTGCGGAAACTCACAAATATAAAGCTTTGGAGGAAAGGGTGAAGAATCTGGTCAACGGGATGTTTGACAGTATTAGTATTGTAAAAGACCATGCTGCTTAAACAACAAATATGCGTGAGCTTCGCACGCAGAGCTCATGCCGACAGCACAGGCCCTTTTCAATGGTTCAGCTGCTCCATTTTTAAAGAAAAAAATGGATTGAATAAAGGATAAGAAAGATAAACTCAGTGTAATTACTAGCAGATGAAGACAAACAATGTGAAGGCAGGAAATTAGGAAGCTTGCCCTATTACAAATGCAAAACATAGTCTTTGCGTGTCCTGGAGGACTAAACATTTATCAATTGAATTTGGAAGCAAATCATTCCCAGAAGTGGAATTCTACCAGACAAGAACAGATAACCGTTGCAGTCATGGTCAGCCAAGCTTATTACCGTGCAGAGATATACAAGCAGAAACCATATATCCCTTTTGGTTTCTCTCCGCAATCTTTACTTATAAAAAAAATAACAATCAAAACCAGATATTTTTAAGTTTGCAGTTTGATTCTTTGAATATATCAGTTGATCTCCCATGGCTTTGGTCATGGGAGTTTGGGATGTAGACTCATGAAGAAAAGGAGGCCATTCAGCCCAGTCTGACAATGCCAGCTCTTGGAAAGAACTAAGCAACAAGTTCCACTGCCCTGTCCTTTTCCCATTTCCCTGTAAATTTCACCTTTTCAAACACATCGCCAAATCCATTCAAAGGTTCTGACTGAATCTGCTCCCTCCATCATTTCAGGGATCGCATTTCAGCTACATCTTGCTGAATAACTACATTTCTCTTCTCTCCTCTGAAAGTTTAAATGTGTATCCTCTGATTACTGACCCTCCTGCTACAGGAAACAGGGGCTGGATTCTTCCCTTGCGATTCCGCCCTGCTACCGCTGCGAGCGAGGAAGGAGAATTTGGCACGCCGTTTCGCTGGCGGTGGGGTTTGCCACTCCTCCCACTTGTCAATGGGAATTCCCATTGAAGCTGCCCCACGCCGCCGGGAAAGCCACGGGCAGGTGTGCACTGCCGGCGGGAGCAGAGGGTCCTGCTACCAGCGAACGGCCAAAGAATTCCAGCCAGGTTCTTTCTTACTATTCTATCAAAATCCCTCCCAATTTTGAACATCTCTATTAAATCCCCCCTTAACCTTCTCTGCTCAAAGGTTGGGTACACATACCGAGCACACTGTATTGTATATGTTACCTGTGCAAAACAAATGTCATTTTTTGTTTCTCATCAAGATATGCAGTCGTGTCCTCCTGGTTGTACAATTTTCTTTTGTTGTCATTTGATTAATCAGAATCCCGATCACCAAACTGTGCACCCCCCCCCCCCCCCACTCCCACGAACAGACCCCCCCCCCCTCCCCACGAGTACCCAACCCCCATCCCAACCAACTGACTGCCTCCAACCAGCTGAGCTCCCACACAAACACCTTGGTCGGGATTCTCCAATAATGGGGCTATGTCCCCACTCCAGCATCAAAACGCGGATGTTTCACTCTGGACTTTCCTGAAGAAAGTCCAGAGTGATTCTCGTAACTGGAGGGGGATATTAGGGCCCCGGAGTACTCCACGCAGCTCTGTCTGCCAATACTGGGACCTGCACTTCCGGTCGGAGGTCCGCACATGCGCACGGCGGCGGCCTGCTTCGGCTGCCCTGCACGACATGGCGGACCCACACCACGGACCGGCACCAAAAAGATAGGCCTCCCGAGATCGCACGCACCCACAAATCAGTGGCCCCTGGTCGATAGCCTGGCCATCTGTGAGGCCCCACCCGGTGAAGGATCCCCCCCACCAGGGCGGCAGTGAACTGACGCCGCAGCCGCCACCGGCCATTCCCAACAGGCACAACGTGGTTAGAACCAGGCCGTCAGGAACTCAGCCAGTTTACGTCGGAGAATCGCCGCGGGGGCATCTACCAATGGCCCCTGACCCGACTCGTGTAGACCGCGCGATTCGTGGTCGCGGGAGCGACGTCGGACCGGATTTCGGGTTTGACACCCATTCTCCGCCCCCGCGCATATTGCAATTTTGGCGTGGAGGGTCGGAGAATCCCGCCCAAGCACCCAAACCCCAACCCCCACTGTCCACCCGACAACAGCCTGCCTCCCCAAGCAACTCTCTAGTGCTGAACTAAAGGTCTCAGGAGCACGCTGCTTTGCGCCCGGCCTGAGGCAGAAGGTTGGGCGAGAAAGCAATGGCTGGATTCCCAGCTAAGTAACTGGGAACGGAGTAGCAATCCAACTCTGTCACTCTCCTGAAGTTTGGGCCTGTCTACTGTGGGCATAAATAACAAAGAACACAACACAGGAACAGGCCCCCTTGGGACCTCCAAGCCTGTACCAGTCATGATACCAACTTTTGCCAAAACCCTCAGCACTTCCTTGTGCCGTATCCCTCTCTACCCATTCGATTCATGTGTTTGTCAAGATGCCTTTTGAACACAGTTTTTTTTTTAAATAATTTTTTTATTCGCCTCCTTTTTCACATTTTCTCCCACATTTACATCCATCAACAATAAACATTAGTCGGCAAGATATGTCAATCCCCATAATAACAACGATCCCATCTACCCACCCACCCCCAAACCTCAACCCGCATGTTTACATAAACAAATGACAAGAAGGAATCAGGGATTACCCGTAGTCACCCTTAATCTTACACAGCTCCCTCCACCCCCCCCACCCACCCCCACCCCAAGTCTCCAGCTCCTCCAGTCCACTGCCTCTTGTAAAGCTCCTCCTCCCAACCTCGGTTCCTTCCCCCCAACTTTCCACCCCGGCTAGACCACTCGGACCCTGTTCTGCCAGGCTCCGATGGCCGCAGCCCCTCCCCCCACCTCATTCCCGTTCACTGGCCGGCTTAAACCGGCCAGCGTGGAGGCCCCCGCCCGGGTCCCTTTCCCACTTGCCTGGCCCTAGGAAAGCCCAAAGACCCCCTTTTAGCACACAAACCCCGCATGTCCACCTACACCCCAAAGAGCTCTCATTTTGAGTGAAGGTCCCGTCCCTTCCCTTGTCCAAATATATACAACATTGGCTTCTTTAGCCTCTACACCCGCGCGCAGTGACACAAAAAAGAAGAAAATACAGTCATGAGGTTACATCGGCACATGGTCATTCCTCAATTTGACAGTTCTGCCACAGTCCTTCTGCTTTCGCAAACTCCTCCGTTGCTTCCGCCGTTCCAAAATAAAAGTCCCTGAGCTTGTAAATCACCCTCAGCTTCGCTGGATATACAATGCCGCACCGCACCTTGCTAATGTACAGTGCCCTCTTCACCAGATTGAAGGCAGCCCGCCTCCTCGTCAGCTCCACCGTAAAGTCCTGGTATACACGTATACCAGCTCCAGCCCACTGCACCACCCGCTTCTGCTTGGCCCAGCTCAGGACCTTCTCCTTCACACTGTACCTACGGAAGCACAGAGTCACTGCCCTTGGCGGCTCACTCGCCTTTGGTACAGGCCTCCACGACCGATGAGCCCGATCCAGTTCATATCGGGAGGGATCCACCCCTCCCCCAATAGTTTTGCCAGCATCGCGGCAAAATACTCAGTCGACTTCGGTCCTTCAACTCCTTCGGCAGCCCCACAATCCTCAAATTCTGTCGCCTGGATCTGTTTTCCAGGTCTTCCATTTTTCCTCGCAGATCCTTGTTAGTATCCATCACCTTCCGCATCTCTTTCCCCATTGAGGCAAGTTGATCACCGTGCTGCAATAACGTCTCCTCCACTTCCTTCAGCGCCTCCCCTTGCGCTCGCACCTCCGCCACTGCACTCGCCACCTCCGTCCTCACCGGGGAAACCGCCTCCTCCACCAGCGCACTCAAAACCTCCCTCATCTCCTTCCTCACCGTCTCCATGCATTTCGCAATCTGCGTCAACTGCTTTTCGAATTCCGCAGTCATCACCTTGGTTATTTCTTCAGCCGTAAGCAGTGCGGCCTTCCCTGGTGCTCCAGCCTCCATTTTTCCTGGTGACCGCGCGGTGACCTTTCCACTCCCCAACGGACCTTCAGCTGTTTTTTTAACGGCCGTTTTTTCGCTCACCCTCGACATTTTTCTTTTTTTTTCTTTTTCCCTGTGTCTCCTCCGTGCCTTCTCCCGCCTCCGTGGACCCTGGGACCGGGCTTAAAGCCCCGAAAATGCCGTTCCCGAACGGGAGCCCTCCATTGTGCGGCCACCTCCCGCCCACCGTCACCGGAAGTGCCCTTTTGAACACAGTTAATGTATCTGCTTCCACAACCTCCCCTGGCAACGCCACTCACCACACTCTGCTTAAAAACGGGCCTCGCACATCTCCTCTAAACTTTGCCCCACGGACCGTAAACCATTGCCCCCTGGTGACTGACCCCTCCACCCTGGGAAAGAGCGCCTGCCTATCCACTCCATCTATGCCCCTCATAATCTTGCAGACCTCCATCAGGTTACCCCTCAACCTCCGTCTTTCTGATGAAAACAGTCTGAGTCTATTCAGACTCTCCACGAAGCTAACGCCCTCCAGACCAGGCAACATCCTGGCACCCTCTCCAAAGCCTCCACATCCTTCTGGTAGTCTGGTAACCAGAATTGTGCGTTTAGGATTTTTTTTTAAAGAGTACCCAATTATTTTTTTCCCATTGAGGGGCAATTTAGTGTGGCCAATCCACCTACCCTGTGTAATCTTTTGTGTTGTGGGGGGAGACCCACGCAGACACGGGGAGAATGTGTAAACTCCACATGGACAGTAACCGGGGCCGGGATCGAACCCGGGTCCACAGCGCAGTGAGGCAGTGGTGCTAACCACTGTGCCACCGTGCTGTCTCTAAAGCTTAAGATATGGCCTGATTGAAATTGTTGCGGAATAATTAAGCAATGCCGGGCACCGCAGTGAACTATAATTGAATCCAGCAGCTTGATTAAAGGATGTGACCACAGAACAAGTCTCTCAAATCAGTTTGCAGTGCCCAATTACCTACCATGTGACCAGAAATTCATTACTGTCATTCCATTACAACTTTTTAGTCAAAGAATATTCATTTAAATATTTTGAGATGGCAGCTAATTCTTTTGGAACCTGTTAAACATGTCTTCCTGGGCATATCATTCAACATGTTGACCAAACAAAATTTAGCAACTGAAACAACCTGTCATGTTTGGATCATTAGGCTCCATTTGCTCCTTTACTTCAGCTGAACTCTCCTCCTCTCTCAAATTAAGCCAATTCCTCTGCCCCATCTTAATAAACACGAGTAAATACATGAGGGATAAAGGAACAGGAGGATATGTAGACTGTGTGAAATAAAGCAAGGTGGGAGGAAGCTCATGTGGAGCATAACTAGTGCCTGACTAGTCTGACTAGAGTCATAAGTAATGACTGAATCATTAAATGGTTTCAAGAAGGAGATAGATATATTTCTGATCTTTCAAAATGGGTTAAAGGGATCGACGGAAAAAATCTGGGGGGTGTATTTGAGACAGGAAGAGATCAGCCATTATCTGATTGAATGGTATAGCAGGCTCCAAGAGCTGACTTGCCTACTCTTGCTCCAAGTTCCTATGTTCCTTCCTTCCTATGACGACTAGCATAAACCCGTAGAGTCAAATGGGCAGTTTGTGCAGCATAAATTCCATGGCATCAAAATCAGAAACGTTAGTAAAGGCAAGTTATAAAAGCTCTGTCTATTTTTCCACAAATCATCCATTGATGGGAACACAACAGAAAGTGAATGATAACGGCTTTCAACAATGACAAAACTGCACAATCCAAGTAAATCCTTCAACTCTGCAACATTTGCGGAGAACACAGAGATGTCATCATTTAGTGGGAAACATAAAGAAGGAAAAGCAGCCAACGGGGAGCTTTAGAACAGTAACAGCGCAGATACATAGATGGATAAAAATAGGAACGATGATCGGACGGCATTGTGGCACAGTGCCAGGGACCGGGTTCGATTCCGACCTTGGGTGACTGTCTGTGTGGAGTTTGCACTTTCTCCCCATGTCTGTGTGGGTTTCCTCCGGGTGCTCTGGTTTCCTCCCACAGTCCAAAGATGTGCAGGTTTGGCGGATTGACCATGCTAAATTGCCCCTAAGTGTCCAAAATGTTAGGTGGGGTTATGGGGAAAGGGCGGGGGATTGGGTTTAGGTAGGGTGGTCTTTCGCAGGATCAGTGCAGACTCGATGGGCCGAATGGCCTCTTTCTGCGCAGTAGGTATTTTATGACACTATGACTTTATGATCAAAGTAATAACATATCAGGAGATAAATCAGTTCCAATTGTTTGTGCGTCCAGAAATTAACACGTCGGTTTCAGAACTACATTTAAGATGGAAGGGCAAAGATTATGACTCTGATCCAACTCTGCACTGGGAATCTTGTTAAAGCTGATGAAAGTAATTGATAAGATAATCCCTGAATTAACATTAGATTAAAAAAATACACTTGAATCATTAAGAGCAGAAAGAAACTCTTCTCCATCAATCAACAGCGTATGGGTGAAACATTTATTCTAAAATCATCTTTATCTTTCGATAGAATTGCCTGATGATCACATCTATTCTTGAAGTGAACACAATACCAAAGCATGATCTAGCATGGGATCTGATATAATTGGGCAGCACTGCTCCACTGATTCAAAATCAACCCTTCAGGGCGCCACATAAGTACTTTATTCAAGTGGTTGAATTTGTTGTTTGTATATTGGTATGACTAAAATTCCTCTTGGGCAGCATTAACCTACAGTTTCATTGCTCTTTTGAGAAGTCAATGATGTTTCTTATTTGAGTGCCATCGCTGTACTTGAAGTACACATGAAAAACAATAACTCAACCAGACATTGATTTTAGCCGAACCATTTTCAAGTGTCTTTGACATGCTCAATACCATCCAGGTTTTTATCAGACAGAGCATTTTGACATATTCAACCAACTCTAGCTGTCAACATTATTTAAACACTGACCATACGCATCAAGAAGTTGACGAGGCTACAAGAGAGGACCTTTTTAGCTAATTTAAGCTAACTTTGGCTCACATTTTCTAATTAGATCATGTCTAATTCGTAACACCATGGATTGTCACTGACAGGACATTATAATTAACTCAGCCATTGATTCTGAATCATTTTTAGCCTTTTTCTAGGACTTTTCCCCTATTCTTTGTTATTTGTATTTTAATAGCATTTAATTGTAATCGAGACTGGACTTTGCACACCAGCAAGGTTTCTGACTGGTCATGGAGTGGAACATGCCAATGCCAAGTTCAGATACATGTGTGCAAAATATAAATGTCAAGGCTTGAATACCCCAGCTGAAAGTCCTTTTGGTAATGGGCTTTGCGCAAGAAATCCTGTGGTGTTCAATGAAATGTTGCATATAGCTGATCAACCAGGCTGCCAATCAGCATAGGTAGTTCACTCAAATAATGCATTCCAGGTGTTTGGAGGATATTGTCCCTATCATTTAGTCTATGGGTGAAATCCAAATGTATCATTGCATTTTGTTCTGTGTGAAAGTCCTCCCACCTCAGTAGACAGTAAAATTTGTTTCTTTTTTGGCACATCTGAATGCAGGCATAGGAGATTTCAGCAAGCCTAAGGTCTCTGAGGGTGAAATCTAACAGCTGCATCATGCCTGACTCAGGACACAAGGCGCTGGTAAACCTCATGGGAGACCTGCCGGGAGATTTACCCGGCTCGCCACATCTCGCAAGATCTAACGGATCTCGCGCATTGTTGCGATTTGGATCCTGCCCACAATGAGCGGGACCTAAATTTGCATATTAAAGTATGCAGTTAGGCACATTTGAATATGCACTCGCCGGATCCAGCGTCCAGGATCAAATCGGTATGCCGAGGCAACCCGAGCCAGGTGCCGTTTTGCACTGGTCTCCACATACGGGGACCAGATGGAACGGCACTTGGGTCACATGATATATATATGACTGTTCTGTGGCTCCCTCTAATGGTAAGAAGCATTATCATTAACTTGTTAACTCTTTACATCTCAGTCAATATACATATCATTACATTTCTAACATTAATCGGGTGGATGCAAATAATCAGCTGTTGGATTGTTTTACAAAAATAAATAAATGCAAGAAGAAATTGTTAGGGTCCCAAAGGAGGTACGTATTACAATTTAAAGCTCAGCTCAGTATTTTGAGGTATCTGATTTAATTTGTTTTGAGATTTTAGTTGTAAATATCAACTTTGGGGACGGTTAGATCAATTGACTACATGGGTAGCATGTGGTTCAGAATAATATCAACAGTGCATCTTTGATTTCTGTTCCAGCTGGGGAGGCTTTGGGCCTGTCTCCTTGCCCTGCCCTTGAGACTAGAAGGTGATGGTTCACCTCCACTGACAGAAACTGCTAAGAAAACTGCTCAGGATGAAGCATCGGTAGACAATGAGCCAAGAACCTGATTTTGAGAAGACCGCACATGAATGAATGAATATAAACTTTTTGAACTTAAATAGGAAGGAGGAAATATGTTAATTGCATATTAATTGTTTGCTCGTAATTAGCTTTGTTATGATATGGCGGGTGGTAAGTGCCGGCTGCCCGAATCCCAAGGGCAAACTTGAACCAGCTATCACAACGATTTTCAATTTGTATTTTATGAGAGGGTATCTGAAGTCAGGAGGAAGAATTTCAAAGCACTTGTGAAGACTTGTAAAATTAAATTTAAACATTTATTTAAAAAAGGAAAAAACTTAAAGACACAAGATGCCATTTACACAGTAAACAGCATTTCTGCTTAAAATTTCTGCTTACGTAACGCTGAGTTAAATATCCCTTTTAGGCAACAGTTCTCATAGTAATATTACTGGCACAGTGGTTAGCACTGTTGCTTCACAGCGCCAGGGTCCCAGGTTCAATTCCTGCTTAGGTCACTGTCTGTGCGGAGTCTGCATGTTCTCCCCGTGTCTGCGTGGGTTTCCTCCGGGTGCTCCGGTTTCCTCCCACAAATCCCAAAAGACGTGCTTATTAGGTGAATTGGACATTCTGAATTCTCCGTGTACCCGAACAGGCGCCAGAGTGCAGCAACTAAGGGATTTTCACAGTAACTTCATTGCAGTGTTAATGTAAGCCTACTTGTGGCAATAATAAAGATTATTATTATTACCAAGAATCCACTGTTGCTAAAGGGGAGGTCTTTTCTTTTCCTTTTATTTCTCTCTCGTTCGACACGAAGAAGCCAAAACTTGTCTCACAATCTTGCAGGCACAAACACTTTTCACTGAGGGCGATGGCAGCTGCTTCTTTACAGGTCTGTTTCTAGCACACACTGCTTTAGGATTTCATAACTATACCTACCTAAAGTCATTAACGTCACTTTAAATACGTTTTTTTCTCTTTCATCTTTAAATCCTTTACATTCCTTTGAGAAGTTTCTTATCTCTGCATTTGCAGGTCTTTTATGTTATGACTGATACCTTTCAGGTAAAAACAAACCTACTGGGCGGCACGTGGAGCAGTGGTTAGCGCTGGGACTGCGGCGCTGAGAACCCGGATTCGAATCCCGGCCCCGGGTCACTGTCCGTGTGGAGTTTGCACATTCTCCCCATGTCTGCGTGGGTTTCACCCCCACAACCCAAAGATATGCAGCTTAGGTGGATTTGCCACGCTAAATTGCCAATTGTGTACTCTAAATTTATAATTTTAAAAAAGGAAAAAAAACTGTACATGGCTCTTTTGAAATTTAATAGTTGACTTCAAGTTATTTCCTTCATCTTCTTAATGTAAATTTATATTCATGCTGCCAACTGATACTCTATCTTAGCTCTGCTCATCTCCATTTCAAAACTACTTGTTTTCACACCTAACCCTTTTTTAATTGCCTGAACCTTGCACTCTACTTTCTTCAGTTTAATTAAGTTATTCACATCCATACCCATACGCAAAATCCTGTTTCACAGTATATCACAGTGATATTGGGAAAATATTAAACAAATATAAGCAGCGGAATTCTCCGCTGGCGGGAAACTCCGCTCCGCCGGCAGCACATCCACGTCCACGGGTTTCCCGATGGCGTGAGGTGGCCACAATAGGAAATCCCATTGGCCGGCTACCGGAATGGAGGATCCTGCTGCTGGCAAGGGTTGGAGGACCGGAGAATCCCGCCCAATATTTCTTCACAGCTTTAACTCGGGTTTCACTTGCGCTCCTATAAATAGGACAAAATCTGAAGCTGGGGTTGTTGGGTTAGGAGGTGGGTGTTTGTAATGTCTGTCTCTGTTTTTTTAAAATGCTTCTAAAAGTGTGTGGAGATTGTCTCCAGCTCTATCCTTCACCATCTAGCTTTTTGGAAGGTGAGATTCATTTCCCAAGTGCACAAAACTCAGCCCTATTGTAAAACTTTCTTATCATCAGTCAATCAAACCATATGAGTTTAGATCCTGGAGATAGCCACAATTACTCTACAGGAAAAAAATTCATTGTGCCCAATTCTGGAGACAGATATAAACGTCTTCTGAAAAGGTTTGAGAGATGCAGCCTGTCAGAAAACTCACTCTCTCTCAACTGATGCCTGGTTTCAATCAAAGGAAAATCTACTTTCACATGAACATTCCCACAGGTTGGTTCCTCATGCATCTCCTCATGCAGGGTCCTCCACTTCGCCGGCAGCGCACCTGCGCCCACGGGTTTCCCGACGGAGTGGGATGGCCACAATGGGAAACCCCATTGGCCAGCTGCCGGAATGGATGAGTCCGCTGCCTGCGGGGTCGTGCCGTGCTGGACAAGGGGGCTGGCGGGACGGAGAATCCCGCCCACGGTTTTTCATTTAAAACAGAGATGAGGAGGTATTTCTTCTCTCAGAGGGCCATTAGTGTTTGGAATTATCTTCCCCAATGGAGGCTGGGTCACTGAATATATTCAAGTCTGCGTTAGATATATTTTTGATCAACAAGGGCATTATGGGTTTTGGAGGGCGGACAGGAGGGTGCAGTGTCGGCCATAATCAGATCAGCCATCATGTTATTGAAAGATGGAGCAGGCTAGAGGGTCAGAGAACCCTACACCTTTTCCCATTTTTTATGTTCAAATGAATACGAAACACTTGTCTTCTACTTCGACATTAGAATAAGCTCTTGCCTGCTTAATCCAATTATTTTTCAAATTCCTAAAATAATTAAAAATCTCCTGTTATGATGTATGTCAAGGGGCTTTTATCTTCACATAGGTTTGTATTTTTGGCTTTCTAATCAGTTGATCAGAGTTCAACCACTGGCTAATCAAACTTATTGTAATCAGACATCTCAGTGAGTGAATGTGAGTGAGTAAGTGAAGCAGCGAAGGAAAATATTTTAATTCCGCTGGAGCCCTACATCTTTATTTTCACCCATTTCCCAAGTCATCTGAATTTTCTGGTCATTTAGCGTAATTTTCTTTTGCAATGGTGATACTTCTGCTCTTTCTCCAAGAAGCTAAAGCAAAGTATTCCCCTTGTCGTCCTTGAAAACCATTTTCAGTCAGGGCCTGGCATTGATAAAGGTCCAGAATCTCACTAATTGTTGAGACATTAAGGTTGGAGTCTGCCCCTCGCCCCTGTGGATTTGTCGATGCTTGATGGACTGACAAGAGTGACATCCGGGGGGGCGGGGGGGATTTTCGGCCCATGTTCGCAGTCAGAGAGAATGGTGACGCGAGGGAAAATTCCAGAGAGAATTGGGAAATACGATTCTCTCAGGACAGATCGCATTTCCTGATTTTACCTCGCCCCTCGTCAGTGACGTCGCTGTATTCATGCCCATAAAAGGTGAAAACTACATTTTAAAGCATTTGAATAAATTTTAGTATGATTACCCAGCGCAGGGACATTGTAACTCACCAGATGTGGGCGTATCTGTCTAACTGTGCTGGCAGTTTTCCCTCAGTCAGTTTAACACCTATAATGGCCTGCCACATTTTCAATTACATATCTGGACCCAATTTCCTAATATCTCCCTTGCATAACAGAGGGGACTTTCAGGCACAGGGGAGAACAGACACAGAGGAATGGGGGGTACTGCTAGTGACATTTCCATGGTGGGGGTGGGGGGGGGGTGGGGGGGGGAAGAGGGACCCCCCCCCCCCCCCCCCCGCCCAATGATTGTCAGGGATGGGGAACGATCCCCCGATACCTCCATTGGGGAGGAGGGGGTGGA